>NC_137159.1:39983381-40583381 GCF_951394435.1 Stenella coeruleoalba
CTGTGGAGACGCGTAATACACCTCTGTGCAGAGTGTCTAACATATGTGAACATTTCCCCTTTGATGTTGAACCACGGGTCTTAAGTGTGCTCCCCACTGTCCACTTCTACTCTGTGAGTCAAACTGAAGTTCTTGAAACGGGGCCAATGGCTTTGCTGCAGTGTGAACGTGCTCTCGTTCTATAAGAAAGAGTAGCCCAATCCGGGCATTGTGTTTCAGTTTCTTTTATGAAATAAGTCACTTTCTGGGGATTGCTGTTTGCTTTTGAAAGCTGAAGGAGCCAGTTTGGGGTCTAAGGGGCTGGAGAGGAAGTCCCCAAATGCTGACAATTGTTTCTTCCTCTTTGTGAGTTTGAAGCTATTGTCCAGACAAGAGAATGTAGGGTCAGTCTGGCCCAATGCAGGGAATTCTGTATTTCAAACACACGTCATTTTCTTTAATTCAGTTGGATGAACCTAAGTGCGTCATGGATTTAAAAACACAAATATAACTCAGTCCCTTTATCGGGGATCGTTCAAGAATTGATTAATTTTCATGGAAATAATACATTAGTAGCATTTTCCCTCTGACATATGCACTTTCTTAAAGTATGACTGCTTTGTGAATAGAGAATGAAGGAGGATTGCCACTACCATGCTTTCCTTTTGTAAAAACAATCCTACCATCTTGGAAACATCGCAAGGAAACGATGGTGACATTTCTTGCTTTTAAGAAAACATGAACATGGTTTTGACTTTGATATTAGAGGCCAGAGATCCTGAAGTGAAATAAACTTCTAATTGAAATAAACTTCTAATAAACTGCTAATAAATAAACTTCTAATTCCTTACCTGATTGTGGATGCAGTCAGGAGGGCCAAAAACCCAGAGAGGCCCAGGATACCTTCCCAGCATGTCTTCTCTACCCCAGTGGAGATACTGGAAAGGGAAGAATCATCTTTTAAGCCACTAGAGTCTTGAAACTCTCTCAGAAATAAAATCGATCAATCTTTCAATCATGAATATATTGGGAGTACTTATGTGCCCGAGTCTGTGCTGAGTGCTGGTATTGGTGGCTTACAAAATACTGTTTTTTCTAATCAAGTTCTGTGTCTCATTGAAGAAGTCAACAAGACGGTGTGATACACAGCGTTATCTCTCCACTTCCTCTCAGGTAGGGAATTCTTACATTTGGAGAAACTGGTCATGAGGCCCAATTAAGGTAGGCAGTTGAGGTCTTCATTTATATTTTTATCCTTCTGATATTAACTGAGTGACCACCAAGTGCCTGACACTGTGGCAGATATTGAGGAAGACGCCCATAAGTATAAAATAGTACCTTGTATCCAAAGACGTGTTGTCTCATTGGAAAAGCATACATGAAATAATTAAATAGCAATGGAAGGTGGTATAGGAGGTGCACACCACAGATGTCCTAAAGTTGTGCAGGAAGGAGATGCCTAATTATGAGGTTGAGAAGACAGTCAATTTTAGCCAACTATTGACTATGAGATTAGGTCCTTAAGCTAGTTCTGAAAGTCTTCTATACAGTCATCCAACTGACAAAAAGAAAAGATAAGTTAGCAGGTTAGAAAGTAGTGTTAACGAGCCCGTGATGATAAATTGTAATAAAATCCCAGCAACAATGCCAGGTGCCATTTGTTAAGCTTTTATTCTATGCTAGACATTGTGTGCTGAGTGATCTCCATGTACTATCCAACTGAATCCTCGTCACAACCTTCTGTAATGGGTGCTTTTGTTATTCCATTTTACAGATGAGGACATTTAGATTCAGAATGAATTAACTTGCCTAAATGGTAAGTGGCAGAGGTGAGATTCATACCAGATCTGTGATTCCCAGAGTCATGACCTGAATGACGAGGGTACACCGCCTGGTTCAGTCTCATGTGGCCCAGGTCATTGTAGCTGGGAAGGGATCTGGCCTCCATAGTCCTGTGGCTCTGTAGCAGCTACGTCTGACTTATGCAGGGTGAGAGCATAGAGATGCTGGTACAAATCTGTCTTCCATCCTTGGACCAGACCACCAACTTAGCTCTTCTGAACAATGAGTTTGAGGAAAGAGTGAATGATAATTAAATGACCATAGTATATGGCAGACTGACCTTGATTTAGGGGGAAATGGGGCCACCAAAGGGTACAAAAATGAGAACATAAGGTCAGAATGTTTGTCAGTGGAGCTGCAGCTTGTTTGGGGAAACACAGAGGCATGGGAGCGTTTTTACACAAAGTCACTAGGAGGCCATGGGGATTTGGGGCTCAGCAGTCACCACGGCTTCTACCAACTTTCTGAAAAATAATTGTTAATAGTGAGCTGCCAGCCAATTGTTTAATTTCCCCTTAGGCTAATTGGACTCTGATCACAAACATCCCATACCTCTGACAAGGATGCCTGTGAGCTCAGTGCTGGGATGAGCCACATCTTGCAATGTCTCGAAGGTGTGGGTGAGGAAGATCAGGAGCAGGTGACACCTTAGCGTTGATTTGAAGCAGCTGTTACCTTCAATTGCTGCCTCTGCTGTTTTCCAGGGGGTGGGGGAGCTGTCAGGGCCCTCACAGAAAGTTGTCGTCACCTTCAGCTCCTAGGAAGATCAATGAGCCCTGTTCATGGTTGGGTTTTGTGGGTGCTTGAAAACAACTTCTTGACAAAATGTGCTTCCCAGTTTTCATCAAGCGCTCCAAACATCCAGTATGGTAATAAGTATTAATCCAATCCAAAGACTAAAAAGATCTGATCAAATGCTTACTAGATGTCTACAACTGGGTTGATGACTTGAAGTAATAGAACAGTGATGAGCTGTGTGACTTTGAGCAAATTACTTAACCTCTCTGAGCCTCAGTTTTCTTTCTTTTTTCTCGAAGTATAGCTGATTTACAATGTTGTGTTAGTTTCTGATGTACAGCAAAGTGATTTAGTTATACATATATATTTTTTCATATTCTTTTCCATTATAATGTATTACAAGATATTGAATATAATTCCCTGTGCTGTAGGACCTTGTTGTTTATCTGTTTTATATATGGTAGTTTGTATGCGCTAATCCCAGACTTCTAATTTATCCCCCGCCCCCGCCACCCTTCCCCCTTTGGTAACCATACATAAGTTTGTTTTCTGTGTCTGTGAGTCTGTTTCTGTTTTGTAAGTAAAAGTTCATTTGTACTGTTTTAGATTCCACATATAAGTGATATCATATGATATTTGTTTTTCTTTGTCTGACTTACTTCATTTAGTAAGATGATCTCTAGGTCCATCCACGTTGCTGCAAATGGCATTCTTTTACTCTTTTTTTATGGCTGAGTAGCATTTCATTGTATATATATACCACATCTTTATCCATTCAAGTGTTGGTGGACATTTAGGTTGCTTTCATGTCTTGGCTATTGTAAATAGTGCTGTAATAGATACATTGGGGTGCATGTATCTTTTCGAATTAGAGTTTTCTCCAAATATATGCCCAGGAGTGGGATAGCTGGATCATAAGGTAACTCTACTTTTGGTTTTTTAAGGAACCTCCATACTGTTTTCCATAGTGGCTGCACCAGTTTACATTCCCACCAACAGTGTAGGAGGGTTCCCTTCTGAGCCTCAGTTTTCTCTTGTCAGGAAAAAGGGTAATATTACCTGCCTGTAAGGGCTGTTGAGAGCATTAAATTAGGCAATTCATGTGAAGAACTCAGCACTGTCAGCTTTGGGAAGTCCCTCTGAAAACAAGACCCCTTTTGTTTTCCAATGAGAACATCCGTGGAGTAATCCCAGAAGTTGTAATCCCATGGTCAATTCTCGGTTTTCTCCTTGAGTTTGATTTTAGGAGCAGGGATATGGTTCACATAAAGACATCACATAGAGTTATGGAAAGCTGTCCATTTTTCAAGAAGGTTTTAATATTTTTAGTTAAACATGATGATTAGATGTGGGTCCTTGGCTCTTGTCTCTTGATTCAGCGTCCTATCCAGTGTCCTCTTATAGAACAGCCCCACAGCTTGTTTGTCCACCTCCATAAGTGGGCAGGTACCACAAGTATCTGCATCTGCAGTGCCACTAGATGCCCTGCCATCCACACCTCTCCAGGGCCCGTAGATACTCCAGCTTTTGGGAGCCCTGGGCATTTATGTGAGTTTTAAGTGTGAGCAGTTTCCAGAAAGCCAAGATGGTGTGTCGGGTTAAGACTCCCGTGCCTTTCTCTTGGATTCATTATAGGCTCTGGTGAGAAAACAGGCAGTTAATATGCAGAGTTCCTGTGCTTAAAACACTGAGAGTGTGTATATGTATTTTTTCTCTACACTTTAAAAATACGTATAAATGTAACACTCTTCTTTGCTCATAGTGAACAAAATGTCCCAAGTAGTGCTTAAAATACATTTTGAACAAACAGCAGCTGCATCTGGAAACATGGTTAGTGGGAAGTACAACTGTTTGGAGGGGTTTAAATTTTTTTCCTTTTCCTAAGCAAATGCTCTGAAAAGTTCATTTTATATCAGAACAGCTTTTTCTCGAACCTGTTTTAAAGTTAATTATCAAAACCTTGCATCTTCTATCTCTTGCCTGTGGATCCCTGCTGGGTTTGTTGTTTCGCTTTCCTTGGGAAGGAGTCGCTCTGTAGAAGATCATCTGCATGATGTCACAGTCCAGGGACTCTAACCATCCTAGCTAATCAGCTTAGAACATCAGCACCTCCTTAATGTGGGATTTGGGACCTTCTGGATGCAGGGCGAGGAGCTGAACTAGTCTGCAAGCACGTCACTTTTTTCTTTTGCTTTAAGCAAGAATAATTTGCCTTTTTCCTCTCATCGTTCTCCCTTGTTGTTTTGCCCCTGAAAACTGTGCAGCAAAAGCAACCTCCAGGGTGGACACTAAATCTTCTGATGCAGGCAGAGCAGTGATAACATCTGAACTGAGGGTGCTTTTCCGGGGCACGCTTGACAGATGTAGCAGGGCCTTTTAGGATTTAGTGCTGGAGCATATCTATTACCCGTGCCGCAGCACAGCGTGACGGGAGCTGTGTGGTAATCTCCCATGAATTCTGTCTGACTTATCAGAGCGGCTGAGCAGGTCGCTGTAGGATGCAGAGGCTCTGCAGCCAGGTGGGGAAAGGCAGACCTTCGGCTGGAAGCTCTTTGAACTGTCTTCTCCGGGCACGTTTTGCAGGTGGGCTTCTTCCCGCCCCGGAACGGCTCCTCCCCAGGCCCCTTTTGCTTTCGGAGATATCATGGCGAATTTGCTTTCACCCCACTGGCTTCTGAGTGTACAGTTTCAAGAGCCCAAATTTAAATTCTAATATGGCTAGTAGGGCCAAAGTGATTGCTTTGGTGGAGTGGCAGCCTGCCTGGGTCTTTGACAGGGGGAAGTAAATATGACACATGCTAAGATTTCTTTCTTCCTTTCCTCCCTCCCTGCCTCCTTCCCTCCCTCCCTTCTTTCTTTCTGTCCTTTCCTCCCTCCCTCCTGCCATCCTGCCTTCCTTCTCTTTCTCTCGATCTCTCTTCCCTTCTCCCTTCATCTCTGGCTCTGACAGAGGCCCAGCTTCTCCACAGATACAGCCGAGTGGTGTCTGCCCCCAGCTCCTACCCCACGAGCCTCATTTGGTTCTACCAGAATGTGCTCTTGGGTGACTCCATCCTCCTCTGCTCTAACAATTACCTTGGCATTTTATAAAAATACCAAGATTGATCACAAACACCAAATTGTTTAGATCACAGATTAAAGTTTAATTTTGGAGTTTTGCTCTAGGGTTAGAATCAGCTTCAGAGTCTGTGTCGCACAGGAGGTGCTGTAATTTGTTTTAAGGATAAGGCCTTCGGGCAGCTGTGCATAAAATGAGCATGATTCCTTATTCCCACGGTTGATTTTTGAATGGGAGTGCAATTAGAATTTTTTCACCCAGAAGCACATACAGTCAGAGCAAAGATAATACCTTGAATACATATTCAGCCTAGGAGACCTCTCCCGGAAATTTATTTATTGTTCACAAAGTCCTAATGCAAAGAGATCCATGCCTTTCTTAACACCAATAAACTCACCCTTTTTTTTTTTTTTGCGGTACACGGGCCTCTCGCTGCTGTGGCCTCTCCCACTGCGGAGCACAGGCTCTGGATGCGCAGGCTCAGCGGCCATGGCTCACGGGCCCAGCCGAAACTCACCCTTTAATTTGAAGTCTGGTGTGTTCATAGAGACTCTAGCAGTGTCCTTGTTATTATCAAGTGAGACTTCAATGATGAATTTTAGTGTCATAGATACGTGCAACTGGTTACTTTTCTTTGCAGAATAGAACCTACTAGAAGCCAATGGATTCATAAACTCAATGGCTGCAAAGGTTTTCCTGCCATGCCGGGGAGCCCACTCCCAAGTGGCATCGAGCAGCCACCTCCCTCATAGAACTGTAAGCAAATAATATTTTTTCTGGTTAACAGTGCTGACCACATTTGTCTCCGCGGAAAGAATGTCGGCATCAATGTCCACAGAGTACTCATTTAACCTCGGGAGCAGAGGTGATTTTCTGTTGGTCATTTGGAGGCCCTGCTCACTGAAAATGGGCATCTGGCTCCACTGACTGGTCATTGTATGTGGTGGGGACAGCTCCACTGGGCTCTGCGTTAAAAGTAGGGACTCACACATACCTTGCTGTGAATATTCTAGCACAAGCATCTATCTGTTTATCTCTCTGTGTGTCTCTCTAACGTATTTCTTTTAAGGCGTAGCGTCTCCAGAGTCTATGCTCCTTGAGGAGGGTTTCTTTCTGGAAATCAAGGTCTTAGAATATCTATATTGATTTAGGATTTCCAAAATTGAAAGTCTGTATACATTTTTTGGGGGAAGAAACTCATTTCAGTGAGGTCTGTGGTTTGAGTAAATATGTAACATCCCTGCCCCATTCTTTCGTTGTCTTAAAATGTACCTTACAGACTCTTTGGTGCCACTTTCTGAAGGAAGTTTGAGACCATCAATTGAACAATCACCTTCTCTTTTTCCGGGCCCCCTTCACTCCTACCTCAGCGAACTCATCAAGCTGAGTTTCATTTTATGTCAGGCAATATCTTAAATACAGTTTTGTTTATGAAATTATAATACGTTTGGATATGATAATGATGTTGATAGGCACAAAAGGCACTTAATAATAGCCAGGTCTAGAGAATACAAATCCACACCAACCCTCCTTTATTGAACACAAAAACACTCAAAGT
The DNA here is from genome assembly GCF_951394435.1 of Stenella coeruleoalba. Lineage (NCBI taxonomy): Eukaryota > Metazoa > Chordata > Mammalia > Artiodactyla > Delphinidae > Stenella > Stenella coeruleoalba. The sequence goes on from NC_137159.1 coordinate 39,990,557, forward strand.
TAATGGCCGCTGAAGGCATTTTTGGCTCTGTTGTACGTGATGGGGTGATTTTTCAGTCAAACAGGCAGCCTATGTATTGAACGTTGGTGGTTGACCAGCCGACTTGGTCCGAATGTTCCAGTTGGCAGTGCAGTGGAACAGATAGGAAGAGTTGGTGTAGCTTTGGAGCCAGAGAGCATGTGGCCTGGGTGACTCCTACACAGGCTGTTAAAGAGATGAACACCCTTTTGTGGGCTAGATCCCTGTTCTCCCAGAGATGCTGAAGTTGGTGGGAGGGTGGCAGTCAGTCGGTTGAAGACCCTCATGTTATTACTACCCTTTCCTTGGAAATCAAAACCCCAAGGCACTTTGCTCATTCTTGAAAACCTACTCCCTCAAGGTCTCACTCCTTCATGGAGCATTCCTAATAAACCTAATTCTCATTTTACTTGCACCCTTTCTTATTTCTCCTAGAATTCAGAAAATGTCAAGCTTTGTAGCATCTGATTATTTAATAAATTTTTCTATGCATATACGTCATTTGCACATTATTTTCCTTTTTTGCAAATTTGAAGTCTCATTTCTTTGTAAACTGTTTTGTTTTTCTTAAGAATGTACTTTGGGTATCTTTCCACATCAGTAAATATCCTTCTACAGTGTCACTCTTATTAGCTCATAGTGTTCTAGTGTTTGGCTACAACAAACATCATTTCACCAATCTCCCCAGTGTTGGATATTTGGTAAATTTAGTTTTTGTCTTTGATCCAAGGTTATTATATCACAACTTACTGTGTATAAATCTTTGTGTACTTCCTTGATTATTTTCATAGAATATGTTTCTAGAAGTAGAATAGCTAAATCAAGGAGTATTTAAAATTTTTAGTGCTTTTGAACAGTTTTGTCAAATTGTCCAACAGTAGAATTGTCCAATTCTACCAGTTTATACTCCCACCAGTTGTTATGTATGAGAATGATATTTTTGTCTTAACACCTTCTACATTGTCATTTAAAAAAAATTAGTAATAAGTTTAGAGGCAAAAACTGTTTTTCGCATTTTGGCTTGCATCTTCTTTTATTTATTTTTATTTATCTATTTTTTTTGATTTTTTTGATTTTATTTTTTATACAGCATGTTCTTATTAGTTATCTATTTTATACATATGTCAATCCTAACCTCCCAATTCATCCCACCACCCCCACCCCCCCGCCACTTCCCCCCTTGGTGTCCATGCATTTGTTCTCTACATCTGTATCTCTATTTCTGCCCTGCAAACAAGTTCATCTGTACCATTTTTCTAGGTTCCACATATATGCGTTAATATACGATATTTGTTTTTCTCTTTCTGACTTACTTCACTCTGTATGACAGTCTCTAGATCCATCCACGTCTCTACAAATGACTCAATTTCATTCTTTTTTATGGCTGAGTAATATTCCATTTGACTTGCATCTCCTTAAATTTTTTTAGTTTTCCTTAGAATCTGTATTTGGTGTCATTCTCTAGTTGTTCTTTTTTTTTTTTTCTTCCCTTCCTCTTTTGTTCTCTCTCTCTTTTTTTTAACATCTTTATTGGAGTATAATTGCTTCACAATACTGTGTTAGTTTCTGTTGTACAACAAAGCGAATCAGCCGTATGCATATACATGTCCCCATATCCCCTCCCTCTTGAGCCTCCCTCCCACCCTCCCTATCCCACCCCTCTAGGTGGTCACAAAGCACCGAGCTGATCTCCCTGTGCTATGCAGCTGCTTCCCATCTCTAGTTGTTCTGTTTTGCATGGTGATGTTCTTTAACTCCTGGGCATAGGGGCTGTGTTTTCCATTTCTTAAAATAGGAAGCATAGCACTGAGATGTGATAGGTACTTTATGAATTCTTATTCAATTGAATTAATTTGAAATTGAAGAAAAGATTAAAGCCCTATATCTCTTTCATAGTTTTGATAGTTCAGAAATTGGGGAGAAATTTGGGAGAAGGATTAAAAGTGAATGAATTTCCATTAGAAATTAGAAAAATGTAAGATATCAAACAAAAGCAAGTTTGAGAGGTTGTGGGTCGGTAAAATCTCTTACACTTTTCTAGTGGTACAGCTGCTCAAGAGAATCATTTGCCTCTGCCTCATACGGTGAACATTTGCCCACCCTATGGCCTAGCAAACCCACCTCTAGAAAAACTCTTGCACATGTTCATGAACCTTCATAGCTGTCCTTCTCAGCCCACCAAACATATGGAAATAACTTGAATGCCCATCATCAAGAAAATGGATAAATACACTCTGTTATACAGTGGAATACAATATATCTTACAACATGGATAAATCTTGCAGAATAATACGGAATAAAAACAGTTAAGTTTCAGAAAACCACACATAGTATAATACTGGGTTTGTTTCGTTCTCAAGAGCACAAGAAGCTTAAGCTTACACACATTTGTGGTAAAACCAGTCTTAAAAAAAAAAGCAATAAAAATTAGGACTGTGATTATGTCTGGAGGAGGAGAGGAAGATGGAGAAAGGAGAGGAGAGATATATGCAAGTGGGTGCAGGTTATTCTCAAAATGTTCTAATTTTTTAATTGGATGGGACTTCACAAATATTCATTACATTGTGCTTTATAAGTTAATATGTGTTATTTGTAAATTCGATTGTTTCGAATAAATTTAAAAGATAACAAAGGAAAGAAATAATGAAAATAAAACGGAATGCTGCTAGTAAGAGGGCAATTTCTTAAGTCTTCTAGCAGAAAACCCTGTCACTTTGTTTGCTATAGTTTCTTAGTGGTGATGGTTGCTTATTTTCTAAATCCCCACTTCAAAAACACTCTTTAAGTCATTGGTGAAAGTGCTTATTAATGGACAAGTGTCCAAGGTGGTTTCTTAGTGCTCCTACCTCCTTTCTGTCCCCTAATGATTTCTCCCCAACGAGGTTGCCCTGTGGATTGGAGTAATGGGCTGGAATAACTCGGCTGATCACTGATGACTTTCTGGCCGGGCTGACACTGTTCTCAGTCACCATGCAGGCTGAATGGGTGACTTTTGGAAGTCACAGTGAAGATGCTGTTTTCTGGTTGACAAAAACTCTTATATTTGATTCTATATGTTACTTTCCTACCTGCCTTGAATTCCCATCTGAATGTAGGATATGACTGAGTAGTTCAAATATTTTTCTGCAAGGGAGAGGGAGACAGCTTGAGTGTAATGGGAAGGGACAAAACTCCTCACTGTCTTTGGGAGGTTTGCTATTCCTCCTAGTATTTTGGAAATATTCTGTTTTTCACTTTGAGTTTTGGGCTAGGACAACTGGAGGTGATTTTGTCCTCCAGGGCACATTTGACTGTCTGGAGATGTTTCTGGTGGTGGTGGTGGTGGTGGGGTGCTACTGACGTCTTGTGAGTGGAGGCCAGGGATGCTGCTAAGTGTCTTACAGCACACAGGACAACCCCCACGACAAAGAGTTATGTGGCTCAAAATATCAACAGTGCCGAAGTCGAGAAACACTGGCTAGGAGTATGTTTCCTTTTCCACTAGGGGACAGAGATTCTTTGGGCATCTGAAAAATGAAAGTGCTTTCTTTGAAAATTGATCTATTCAATAGAGTGTAGAGGCATCAGACAGGCAGCGAATGGTCACAGTGGTCTCTAGTCCCACACTGGCATGGATTTGTGGCTCACTTCCTAAAGCTTTTTGTCATCTGCACGCAGAGGTAATTCATCTAAATTATCTTCCTCCAGATGAGTGTAAGCAACTTGAAGGCAGGACCCGTGGCTTATGCTGCTTTGTGTCTTCCACAGAATTGCTTCTAAAGTAGGTGCCCCCTGATATTCTGCTGAATGAAGAATGAACCAGTTGATTAAAAAGTAAAGCTGAGAGGTGCAGTCAAGATGGCAGAGTAGGAGGATGTCGAGTTCGTGTCTCGACGAACTCGAAAAAGACCCACAAAAAGAAACCCAAAACAATTAAGAAAATGGTAATAGGAACATACATATCGATAACTACCTTAAATGTAAATGAATTAAATGCTCCAACCAAAAGACACAGACTGGCTGAATGGATACAAAAACAAGACCATATATATGCTACCTGCAAGAGACCCACTTCAGACCTACGGACACATACAGACTGAAAGTGAGGGGATGGAAAAAGATATTCCACGCAAATGGAGATCAAAAGAAAGCTGGAGTAGCAATACTCATATCAGATAAAATAGACTTTAAAATAAAGACTGTTACAAAAGTCAAGGAAGAACACTACATAATGATCAAGGGATCTATCCAAGAAGAAGATATAACAATTATAAATATTTATGCACCCAACATAGGAGCACCTCAATACATAAGGCAAATGCTAACAGCCATAAAAGGGGAAATAGACAGTAACACAATAATATTGGGGGACTTTAACACCTCACTTACACGAATGGACAGATCATCCAGACAGGAAATAATTAAGGAAACACAAGCTTTAAATGACACAATAGACCAAATAGACTTAATTGATATTTATAGGACATCCCACCTGAAAGCAGCAGAATACACTTTCTTCTCAAGTGCACACAGAACATTTTCCAGGATAGATCACATCTTGGGTCACAAATCAAGCCTCAAAAAAATTTAAGAAAATTGAAATCCTTTCAAGCATCTTTTCTGACCACAATGCTGTGAGACTAGAAACCAATTATAGGAAAAAGAAATCTGTAAAAAACCACAAACACGTGGAGGCTAAACAATACATTACTGAATAACCAAGAGATCACTGAAGAAATCAAAGACGATATCAAAAAATTCATAGTAACAAATGACAATGAAAACACAATGACCCAAAACCTATGGGACACAGCAAAAGCAGTTCTAAGAGGGAAGTTTATAGCAATTCAATCCTACCTCAAGAAACAAGAAAAATCTCAAATAAACAATCTAACCTTACCTAAAGCAACTAGAGAAAGAACAAACAAACCCCAAAGTTAGTAGGAGGAAAGAAATCATAAAAATCAAAGCAGAAATAAATTAAATAGAAAGGAAGAAAACAATAGCAAAAGTCAATGAAACTAAAAGCTGGTTCCTTTAGAAGATAAACAAAATTGATAAACCTTTAGCCAGGCTCATCAAGAAAAAATGGAAGAGAACTCAAATCAATAAAATTAGAAATGAAAAAGGAGAAATTACAACTGACAGCACAGAAATACAAAGCCTTATAAGGGACTACTACAGGCAATATATGCCAATAAAATGAACAACCTAGAAGAAATGGATGAATTCTTGGAAAGGTACAACCTTCCAAGACTGAACCAGGAAGAAATAGAAAATATAAACAGACTAATCACAAGTAATGAAATTGAAACTGTAATTAAAATTTTTCCAACAAACAAAAGTCCAGGACCAGACAGCTTCACAGGTGAATTCTATCAAACATTTAGAGAAGAGCTAACATCCATCCTTCTCAAACTTCCAAAAAATTGCAGAGAAAGGAACACTCCCAAGCTCATTCTACAAGGCCACCATCACCCTGATACCAAAACCAGACAAAGATACTACAAAAAAAGAAAATTACAGACCAATATCACTGATGAACATAGACGCAAAAATCCTCAGCAAAATAATAGCAAACAGAATCCAGCGACACATTAAAGGCATCATGATCAAGTGAGATTTATCCCAGGAATGCAAGGGTTTTTCAGTATATGCAAATCAGTCACAGTGATGCACCATATCAACAGATTAAAGAATAAAAACCATATGATTATCTCAATAGATGCAAAAAAGCTTTTGACAAAATTCAACACCGATTTATGATAAAAACTCTCTAGAAAGTGGGCATAGAGGGAATCTACCTCAACATAATAAAGGCCATATATGACAAACCCCTAGAAGACATCATTCTCAGTGGTGAAAAACTGAAAGCATTTCCTCTAATATCAGGAACAAGGCAAGGATTTTCATTCTCGCCACTATTCTTCAACATAGTTTTGGAAGTCCTAGCCATGGCAATCAGAGAAGAAAAAGAAATAAAAGGAATACAGATTGGAAAAGAAGAAGTAAAACTGTCACTGTTAGCAGATGCCATGATAGTATACGTAGATGATCCTAAAGATGCCACCAGAAAACTACTAGAGCTAATCAATGAATTTGGTAAAGTTGGAGGATACAAAATTAATGCACAGAAATCTCTTGCATTCCTATACACTAACAATGAAAGATCAGAAAGAGAAATTAAGGAAACAATGCCATTTACGATTGCAACAAAAAGAATAAAATACCTACGAATAATAGGTAAGGAGGCAAAAGACCCGTTCTCAGAAAACTATAAAACACTGTGAAAGAAATCAAAGATGACCCAAACAGATGGAGAGATATACCATGTTCTTGGATTGGAAGAATCAATATTGTGAAAATGACTATACTACCCAAAGCAATCTACAGATTCAATGCAATCCCTATCAAATTACCAATGGCAGTTTTCATAGACTTAGAGCAAAAAATTTTACATCTTGTATGGAAACACAAAAGACCCTGAATAGCCAAAGCAATCTTGAGAAAGAAAAATGTATCTGGAGGATTCAGGCTCTGTGACTTCAGACTATACTACAAAGCTACAGTAGTCAAGACAGTATGGTACTGGCACAAGAACAAATATAGATTGATGGTATAGGATAGAAAGCCCAGAGATAAACCCATGCACCTATGGACACCTATGTCACCTAATCTATGACAAAGGAGGCAAGGATATACAATGGAGAAAAGATAGTCTCTTCTATAAGTGGTGCTGGGAAAACAGGATAGCTACATGTAAAAGAACGAAATTAGAACACTGCCTAACACTGTACACAAAAATAAACTCAAAATGGATTAAAGACCTAGATGTAAGGCCAGACACTATAAAACTCTTAGAGAAAAACATAGGAAGAACACTCTGACGTAAATCACAGCAAGATCTTTTTTGACCCACCTCCTTGAGTAATGGAAATAAAAACAAAAATAAACAAATGGGACCTAATGAAACTTACAAGCTTTTGCACAGCAGAGGAAACTATAAACAAGGTGAAAAGACAACCCTCAGAATGGAAGAAAATATTTGCAAATGAATCAATGGACAAAGGATTAATCTCCAAAATACATAAACAGCTCATGTGGCTCAATATCCAAAAAACAAACAACCCAATCACAAAATGGGCAGAAGACCTAAATAGACATTTCTCCAAAGAAGACACACAGGTGGCCAAGAGGCACATGAAAAGATGCTCAACATCACTAATTATGAGAGAAATGCAAATCAAAACTACAATGAGATATCACCACACACCAGTCAGAGTGGCCATCATCAAAAAATCTACAAACAATAAATGCTGGAGAGGGTGTGGAGAAAAGGGAACCCTCCTGCACTGTTGGTGAGAATGTAAATTGATACAACCACTATGGAGAACAGTATGGAGGTTGTTTAAAAAACTAAAAATAGAACTACCATATGACCCAGCAATCCCACTACTGGACACATACCCTGATAAAACCATAATTCAGAAAGACACACATACCACAGTATTCATTGCAGCAGTATTTACAATAGCCAGGACATGGAAGCAACCTAAATGTCCATCAGCAGACAAATGGGTAAAGAAGATGTGGTACATATATACAGTGGATTACTCAGCTATAAAAAGGAGCGAAATTGGGTCATTTGTAGAGATGTGGATGGACCCAGAGTCTGTTGCACAGAGTGAAGTAAGTCAGAATGAGAAAAATATTGCATATTAACGCATATATGTTGAATCTAGAAGAGTGGTACAGATGAACCAATTTACAGGGCAGGAATAGAGATGCGGATGTAGAAAATGGACATGTGGACATGGAGGGGAAGGGTGGGTGGGATGAACTGGGAGATTAGGATTGACATATATACAGTACCCAGTGTAAAATAGATAGCTAGTGCAAACCTGTTGTATAGCACAGGGAGCTCAGCTCGGTGTTCTGTGATGATCTAGATGGGTGGCATGGGGGGGGCAGTGGGAGGAAGGTCCAGGAGGGAGGGGATATATGTATACATATAGTTGGTTCACTTCGTTGTACAGCAGAAACTAATACAGCATTGTAAAGCAACTATACCCCAATATATAAAAAAAGAAGTGAAGTTGAGAACTTTGTCCACAGAGGGCTTGTTAGAAGGAGAATTGAGGGTTGAGAGGGGCTTGGTAGGGTTGGGGATAGGGGACATCCACTGCCACTCCCAAGCCCTAAATTATAGATGGTTGTTGTACAAGGGGTCATCTCTCTTAATTCCTTGATTCCTAGTGGAGGAGATTAAGACTCAGAGAAACTGAGTATTTTACACAAGTTCGCACAGCAACTTGCTGGCAGGTGTGAAAGAATGTATTCATCCTGGTGCTTCCTGTTCACTTCGCTGCCCAGCAAGTTCTCTTCTTAAGGACCTGCATGAGGCCCTGAAATATAGGGCTCATGATTTTCAGGGATGATGTGTGTGCTTCTGAGTGTCTCTCTGTGTACGTGAGCATGTACTAAATGTCCCCAGGCTCTGGGTGTTTGAGCATAGATGTTTCCTGACCTGTTTCTGACTCCTAGCACTACCTCTCTTCTGGGTCCTGCTAGTGCAGCCTGTACTGCCCTGACCGGAGCACTTACCATATTTTGTTGGGCTTGTGAATTTAACATCTGTCTTCCATGCTAGCTTTGAGAGGGCATGGAATATATTTGTCTTGTTCAATGCTGACTGAGCACATAAAAGATGCTTCATAAATGATTTTCCATAAGGGCATAAATAAATAAATATTATATCAGGGATGGCCATTTTGGGCTCATTTCTGGGGAGGATGTTGTTTGGGTGGGCTCCTTGCTGGTGATGTATAGCTTACCAAAAGGGGTGGAGTTGTTGAAGATAAATTTTGCCTAGGTGGCAAATGTTGGGAGCTCAACTCCTGGCCTGGGAGGGTGTGGATGGTGGGCCAATACCACCCTAGCTGTGCATTCATGAAACCCAAGACCCCTGATGGTAGAGAGCCTGGCTCAAGAAGTAGCCTCATCCTCAGTGTGATTTTTGTTGTTGTTGTCATGGGGGCCATTGATATCTGTGGTGGTTTTTTTTTTTTTTTTCCAGACTATAATGTCTGAGCAATCTGCCCACAGCTTGTCATATGGAAGATGAGATAGCTCATTATCCTGAAAATCTTTCAATAGCTGCTCATAGTAGGGTCAGTTAAGTACAGAGGGTCTGCTATCATTCAGAATCTTCCTATTCTCATTGAAGTTAAATCCAGTATTTTTTTCACACACTATTTTTCTTTGTCTACCAATCTGGGGAGGGGGGATGGAGAATACACAGGGTATTATAATGGGTGTCAATTCAAGTTAAGATGAGTGGCTCCTGCCCCCGATCGCCTCGATGCTTCTGTAACTTCTGATGGACTCGGTTCATTGGGAGACCATTTCAGATGGATTCTTGTGGGCTCAGTGTTTATGTAGAATGACTCTCTGCTCTACAGAAGGCACCAAAAGAGAAGCAGAACAGAAAGTGGGGAAGGGCAAGCAGCATTGCTTTCTGTTTTCTGTGGAAGCATCTGAAAAAGAGAAGTCTGAGAAAGTTTCCATCCATGGACTAACTTATTTCTCCCCAGTCCCGAGACCTCTCAGGACCCACCCTTTCTTGGATGCTTGATTTCCTCACTGTGTCATGAATATGCACCCCCTTAAACTGCCCTTCCAGGTTCTTACTCATGCTGTTACCCATAAGATAAGCTCTCCTTGCACCCTTCACAAATCTAAGTCTGAGAACCTTTAACACCCGCTCAAGTTCCCAGTGGTCCATGAAGCCTCCATCAGAGGCAGAACTGGTATGGGGAGGGCAGGTGGCATTGCTTGTGGTTTTCTGTGTGAGTGGGGAGATAGCAATACGTATGCAGCCATCATAAACCTCTTCACTTTATTTGTAACATTGACAATTAATGAGCACTTACTGTGTACTAGGCAAAATTTTAAGCACTTTTCAAGCTTTATTTATTTCTCAAATCACCCTTTGAGATAGGTACTATACTATTTCCCCTTTAGAGGGGAGAAATCTGAAGCACAGTGAGAGTAAGTAATTTGTTCAAAGTCATTTAGCTAATAAGGGGGGAACTGAGCTTGAACCCAAGCAGTCTGACCTCAGAGACTATGATCTCATGATACTATATCAGACTCTGTGGTTTAGTTGAAAGAGAGCTGGGCCAGTAATCAGAAGACTGAAGTGGTGGTTTTGGTTTTGCCTCACTTTACTTTAAAACAATTTTTTTGTGGGGGTTAGATGTTTCTTTTTTTAAGATTAAAGCATAGTTAATTTACGGTTTTGCCTCACTTTAACTGTTGGGCTTTGGGCAAGTGACTTTGCTTCTTTTGGGGCCTCAGTGTCCTCATTTATAAAATAAGAAGAAAAAACTAGCAGACATAATGTTATATGTGCAACAAAGAGAATATTCATGAAAGCTATTGCTAAACTAATCTTTATATAAAGTTAAGATTTCACATTACAGTCATCCCCGCTTATCCACAGTTTCAGCTTCCTCAGTTTCATTTACCTGTGGTCAAATATAGTCTGAAAATATTAATGGAAAATTCCAGAAATAATTCATAATTATTAAATTACACACTAAGTGGTATGATAAAATCTCATGACCTTCATCTCTGTTCTGCTGGGGACAGGAATCATCCCTTTGTCCAGCGTATCCTGCCCTTCAGTCACTTAGTAGCATCTCACTTACCAGATCGACTGTTGTGGTATCCCAGTGCTAGTGTTCAGGTAACCCTTATTTTACTTAATAATGGCCCCAGGTCTCAAGAAGAGTGTTGCTGGCAATTCAGATATTGTTTCCTTTAAGTGAACAGCTGAAAGTTCTTGACTTAAGGAAAGGCAAAAAAATGTATACTGAGATTGCTAAGATCTGTGGTAAAAATGAATCTTTCATCTGTGAAATTGTGAAGAAGGAAAAAGCATTGCTAAAGAAGACATGTAAATGGTCAATAGGCACATGAAAAGATGCTTGATATCACTAATCATCAGGGAAATGCAAATCAAAGCCACAGTGAGATATCACCTCACACCTGTCAGAATGGGTATTGTCAAAAAAATAACAAATAACAAGTGTTGGTGAGGATGTGGAGAAAACAGAACTCTGGTGCACTGTTGGTGGGAATGTAAATTGGTGCGGCCCCCAAGGAAAACAGTATGGAAGTTCCTCAAAAAATTAAAAATAGAACTACCACATGATCTAGCAATTCTACTTCTAAATAAAGTTTTTATCTGAAGAAAACAAAAACACTGATTTGAAGAGATATATGTACCCCTAAGTTCATTGCAGCACTATTTACAATAGCCAGGATATGGAAACACCTGAGTGTCCATCAACAGATGAATGAATGAAGAAGATACAGTGGATATCTACAATGGAATATTACTCAACCATTAAAAAAGAATGAAATCTTGCTATTTGCAGCAACATGGATGGACCTGGAGGGTATTTTGCTTAGTGAAATAAGTCAGAGAAAGACAAATGGTTTCACTTATGTGTGAAATCTGAAAAACAAATGAACGAGCAAAACAAAACAGAAATAGACTCACAGAGACAGAGAACAAACTGGTGGTTGCCAGAGGAGAGAGGGATGGGGGAGACGAACAAAATATGTGAAACGGGTTAAACGGTATAAACTTCCAGCTATAAAATAAGTCAGGGGGATGTAATGTACAGAATAGGGAAGTTAGTCAGTAATATTGTAACAATTTTGTATGGTGACAGATGGTAACTAGATTTATTGTGGTGATCATTTCATAATGTGTAAAAATATTGGATCACTATTAGTGCTTAGTTTCAGGTGAAACTAATGTAATATTGTATGTTAGTTGTAATTCAATAAAAAGAAGAAATTTGTGCTAATTTTGCTGTTAAACCTCAAACTGCGAAAGTTACGGCCGCAGTGCATGTTAAGTGCTTAGTTAAGATAAAAAAGGCATTAGATTTCTATAATAAGATATACAGAGAGAGAAAGAGACCACATTCACATAACTTTTATTACAGTATATTTTTATAATTGCTTTATTTTATTATTAGTTATTGCTGCTAATCTCTTATTGTGCCTAATTTATAAATTAAATTTTATCATAGTTATGTATAGGGAAAACATATATATATACATACATACATATATATATATATGTATGTATGTGTGTATATATATATATATATATGTATGTATATATATATGTGTATATATATATATATATATATATATATATATATAGTGTTTGGTACTGAAATCTGCAGTTTTAGGCCTTCACTGGGGGTCTTGGAACAAATCCCCCATTGTACTCAATGTGACATTATTGACTGTTGTTACCTGCTCATAAGTCTGTCTTGCAAAGAGCATATTATATTCATGTAGGGCAGATGCTATGTCTTATAATATCTCCTGGTCCCACTCCTGGCCTGGCCACTATTTACCTTTTAATGGGTGCCTTTAATAGGCTTTTAATAGGTGCCGTCTATGCCCTTGGTTAAACCCTAGTCCCTGTCAATATCTGTAACTGTTCTTTCCCTAAAATCTTGATGTTCAAAAGCCTCATCTCTTTGAACACTCTATCCTATGTTTTCAGCACCTCCTCTTCAATACTCTTCAAACACAAGGGAATCTTCAGTCCATGGATTCTACCTCCTATTCACCATCCATTGTCCTCCTCAGGCTTAGCTCCATGGTTATTGATACAAAGGCGTATCCTTATATGTATTGAGGCCTCTTACCTACTCCATCTCCATTGAATCCTCCTGTCAAAACCCCAACTCTCTGCCTACCCTGGACCCACACCCAAAAAGCCAAACATGGCTGGAGAAATTACACCACTGTGCTGACTTTATACGTGTGAGGACAAATCTCAGTCCCACAGTCTTACCGCATTCCCTTTGTGAATTTACCTGCCTTCTCTTCAAGATGCTACTTCAAACCTCCTCTCCTTTCAAAACACCAATACTCCTCCCTCCTTCGTGTGGAGGGTCTCAGTTCTTATTTCCTAGAGGCAAATAGGAGCAATTGGATGAGGATCTCTCCTATGTGCACCATGAGGTGAACTGGCCTCCCTGCACGGGAACCTTCGTGTTCGGCCTACCTCCCTAGTGGACTGTGCCACCTCTGAACATCGAAGAGCTCAGCCCTCTGCTCATCGCACTCTACAGACTCAGGGCCCTCCCACCTGCTGTTGTACCATCTCTAGTGCTCTCCTCCAGATCTTCGCATGGCTCGTTCTTTCTGACCCACGGGCCTGCTCCCATGTCACATTCTAAACAAGCTCTTCCTGACAACTCTATCTAAAACAGTACTCCCTCTCAGGCCATCACTTCCAGTCTCCTTAGTTCCTTCATAGCACAGCTCATCTGAAATGGACTCTATTTATTTGTTTACTATCTGTCTTCCCCAAGAGCATGTGGGCACACTAGTGGGGAAACTTGTCTGTCTTGTTCCCTGCTGTGTTCCTAGCACCTGGAAGAGCCCCTGGCACATAGTAGGTACACAATTAATGTCTACTGAATGAATGAACAAACAAAATTAGCACCATCTTAATGATCCTGGGTAAATCATTTTTATTGGTATCAATTTTTATAATCTACAAAGCAAGAGAATTGGCTCCCCATTGACTAATGCCTATTCCGGATTCTATTCTTCCCGAATGAAGGTCATTTGGGTCACTACAGTCATTGTCTGTGATCCAGCCATGAGGTTAGTGTGTGTTTAATGCCCATGAGTTCTGTGTGAATCCTGAAAGCATCTGCTTGGCTGGATTTCTGCATCGTTTGGCTGGAGTGTTCTAGTCATGGAACTTGAACAGTAGAAGATCAGTTGAGAATGCTGTGGGCATTTGAGGACACGAGTGCCAAGAGATCACAAGGGAATTTAGTAAAGGCTGCTAACCAGGTTACGATGACTTCACAAAGCAGGCAGGGTGGATTCTCAGTTGGGCTGCAGGCTCTGTGGAGCGTACGTGCTGCTCTGGGCTGACCGTCCTCTGGGTAGTCCCATAGCGTGGTGTTGCCAGTGACCCATCTGTTCACTCACACCTTGGCCTGACCAGGCGCTGGTGCTGAGGAACTTTCAGTTTCAGTCTAGGCAGGAGGGAGGTACATGTGTTTCCAGTTTGGTAAAGAGAGCCTGTGAGGTGTGATGTGAATCCCAAAGTTAATAGTAGTAATAGTACTACTACTACTACTACTACTAAATGCCTCTCCTTACACTTGTGCCCATGTGCCACAGTGCTGAGGGTTTTATACGTTGTCTCATTTAATCTACTCTATGGAGAAGATACGTATAGCAGATGCTATTGGTGCCCCAACCATCTCCCTGACCCCACCGCTGAGGTCACCTGTGGGTGCAGTGGACGTTTCTCATGCCCACTGACAGCTTTCCACCTCAAGCCCGCATGTGTCTCAGTTCTCTGCCTGAGGGATTTTTCTCCTGCTGGGTGGTAGCTTGCTGTGCCCACAAGCAAGGCAGCTCAGACGTATGGGAGTCTGAATCCCCTCAGGGGCAATACTTAACTAGTAAGGGACAAGAGCTAATGGATCGCACCCCAGCATCTCCGTCCTTTGGTGGGACAATTTGGAGGTGCATCACACATGGATCCTGACAAGGTCCCCAGGAGATAGGGCCTCATTGCCCACCACGGAGACCAGCTCACTTTCTGGCTGTTCTCCCTCCCTTGTCTCATTTTCTTCCCTCTCTCACTTATGTTTCCTGCAATCACCCCTGATAAAATAAAAGTACCTGAGCTCAGATCTTTCTCGCAGGGTCTGCTTTTGGGGGAACCCAACCCAGGGCAATAATTGATCCCCATTTTTCAGATGAAGACACTGCAGAGAGAAGGAGCAGAGGAATCTCCATGCCTCTAGTTCGTGTTTCTCTTTAACCAGTTTGGGGCTTCCTAGACTGGCTCACATCTCCCCACGTGAACCATAACCATCTTTGGTCACCAGGTTCTTAGGCCTTGGCCAACTGTTTCTGAGATCTGAAAGCGTTTGACTAAGTTGGATCTCTGGCAAGGAGAAGGCATCCCTGTGGGGCTGGAGGTTGGACTCATGTTGAGACATGCAGCCAAGACACCTAGGCCCACCTGGTTGAAAACAGCATGACACATTCTGGAAACGCCAGCCTCAGTGCCTGGGTAGACGTGACTGGACAGGCTGTGTTTGTCCTGCTGTGTTCCATGTTGCAGTGACTCAGGTACAGGTGTGACTTTCTTCTTTTTCAAACTCTCTTCTCCACCCTCAGAGATCTGGGCTGTGTGTGGGTCACAGCATGTCCTTTGGGGGGAACCTTTTAGCCCAAAGTGTTGGAGGGAGGGAAAGAGACTTGCCAGCAGAGGTGGTAGAACCCAAGCCAGGTATTTGGAACTGGGAAAGGTGGGATGATTTTTGGAGAGGAAGTGTTGGGACGGAACAGGGTTATGCTCTCTAGAACTCAGTGGCCTCTCTGGGCTGAGCGTCTTCCTTGATGACATTCTGGTGTCTGGAGCCCTCATGACTGCAGCACTCCCTGCAGTGCTTGCTTGATCAGGGGGAATATGCAGCAAGGGTTTGAAGACTCCACCATAAAACAAGAGTAATGACCTGTAGTCCATGGGGCCGTTAGGAGGACAAATGGGGATTACAGCAGATGAGAGGACCAGGCCCTGTGTGGAGCTTGACTCACAGCCCCCAGCACACCGGGGTGTCTTGCCTGCCAGCCTTCCTCTGTGCCTTTCCATGGAATGGCAGATCATTGAGAGGGAAGGTTTCACCCCCTTTATGTCTGTGATATGGAATATATAACATAGTATGCAGGAGAAATCTTTACTGAGAAATGTTCACTGCAGGAAAGGTCTTGGTTATTTAACAGGAGGCTTCCTTTTCCTCCCTGTAAACAGAGGAATGTCAGTAATGAACTGTTCACGAGAGGGACACCAGGTTCCCAGCTTTCTAAGCTGGAAGAGCAGTGATTCCGAACGTTGGTATGGGTAAGAATTATCTGGGGGAGCTGGTTCAAATGCAGATTATCTGCCAGTGCCCGCAGAGATGCAGATTTAGTAGGTGTCTACATTTTAATAAGCAACACCAGGTGGTTTTATCTGCTTCTCCTAAGAGACCACTTCGAGAATCAGTGATGCTGACAACACCGGCACCCTCAAATTCCTGATGCCTCCTGTTCTCAGAGCCCATCCCTGGTGTTTGAGGTGTCACTGACAGACAGGAAGTTTCCCTCTTCTTCAATGCCAGATAGTTTTTCCAGGCAAACCCTTAGCAATAACAAAATGGCTCCTGGCCAGGGACTCCCACCTCATGAGCTGCTTCGCCTCCTGGAGACAGTCCCAGGGCAGAGTCTTGGCATCTCTTCAGAGGGAATCCACCACTTTAAACCCATTCTTCCTTCACTCAGATACAGGGGCAGAAAACTTTCCCCCAGCCTTGACATCATGCCTACTTCTTGACAACCCTATTCAAGTGTTGTGTTTCTGGGTCTCAGATTGCATATTTGTCCTTGAGCTGGCCAAGAATGTGGGACAGCCCAGCTGTGATTCAGTTTATTTTCATGGGTAGGGATGGGAAAGGTGGTGAGGACTCTTAGGGGAAGGGGTTGGTCCCCCTTCTCATCATGGGTGAAGAGGGTTGTTTGTAGCTTCTCAAGTCCACAGGCATAAAAGTCCCACAACATCTAGAATCCCAGCTGGGCTGTGTGGTGAGCTCTTGACAGTCACTGCAGACCAGCAGGAACACACTGAGATTTAGCATTTGACCCGCAGTCCTGCAATCTGCTTGCTGATTTGCGAGGGTAGTCTTTGTGGTTCCTCTTCAGTCCCATGTCTGCTGTCTCCGGCACCCGGTTTCCTCTCTCTTCTCTTTCTTCCTTCCTTTTTGATTCTCTCTTTCACTCTCTCTGTTCCCTCTGCATTTTTCAGCCCTTTACAATGGAAGCATCTGTCTTAAATCTGCAGGGCTAGTACAAATGTTTACTAGGCTTATTTAATAGGAAGAATAATGATAAGTGCTTCTGTTTGTTTTACTAAGTGATCCCCAAGCAGGAAAAAAGAAAATCCTCCGCCTACGGGGAAGATACAATCACCCTAAATTTGTATTCATAAAGAGGAGGAAAAGACTAATATTGTGATTATAGTCATCACTCATCAGTATTGGTCAGATCCCTTTGTACCATCTCATCAGCTACAACCTTGCTGTAGACCAAAACCTAAAGAAGGAGAGCGCCTTTGGGGGTTGGCTGAGGTGAGGGACGGTTGAACTGTTACATTCTAAGCCCAAAGGGAGCCATATGCTTTTTAAAAACAACTATACTGAAGTATGATTGACATACAATAAACATATTTAAAGTGTAAAATTTGAAAAATTTGGATAAGTGCACACACCTGGGAAACCATCATCACAATGAAGATAGTGAACATATCCATCCCTCAATGTCCCTTTGTAATTCTTTGTTCCTGTCCCTCTGGTCCCGTCTGACAATCCATTAAACACTGATCTGCTTTCTGTCACTATAGATTAGCTTGCATTTTCTAGAGTTTTATGTAAGTGGAATCATGAAGCATGGCTCTTTTCGTCTGACTACTTTCACTCATCATGGTTATTTTGAGGTTCATCCTTGTTGTTCTGTGTTGAATAGTTCCTGCTTTTAATTGTTGAGAAGTATTATGTTGTATGCATATGCCACAGTTGTTTATCCAGTCACCTCCTGATAGATATTTGGGGCATTTCCAGTTTGGGCTGTATAATAAAGCTGCTGTAACATTTGTGTACAAGTCTTTATATGGGTAATATACATTTTCTTTTCTCTTGGGTAAATACGTAGGAGTGGAATGCAGAGCCATATGGTTTTTAAGAAGCTGCAGGGGTGATTGGAAAGAATATAGGTCTGGCAGTCAGGAAATCTGGGTTTAATCTCAATTTTTCTAGTTCCTAGCTGTGTGACCATAGGCAAGGCACTTAACAACTCTGGGTCTTGTGTTACCTGTCTGTCAAATGAGATGAAAACCAATATGTGACCCTCACACACACAGATGAGAGGAGGACCAAGGGACATAACCCAGAACATTGCCAACTTTAAAGGCCCCACAGAGCATTATGAAGAATAGGCTCCCAGAGGGATAATTATATGCTTTAGGTCTTGCTTTGCCAAGAGAGGGAACTGTCCAAAGTCTTTGGAGATGAAGAATTGCATTTGGTGTTTTCTTGTTGCCCCCAGCTGCAATTTCTCTCTTTTTCCACCTTCCACATCCCTTCCATCTCCTGTTATGGTTCTCCTGCAAAGACGGGCCCATTGAACAAGAGTGAACTCTTAGACACATTGAGTGAAACAAGTCACAGTTGGAATTAACTTTCCTTCCCTGTCTATGGTTCATAAATCCAGATGCTAAAAGCAAATCAGAAGGGTAATATCATATAGCTTAGACCTCAAGAAAGCACTGTAGTCCTCAAGAATTTTACTAAGACATAGTTGTCAAAGGATGCTCTTATATACAGGTCTGGTTTCTTAGGTCACTTTCTCTTCTAAGAGGTGTTATGCACAGTGGATAGTGTCTTTGGGGAATGACAGGCTTGTGTTCACGTTCAGGTTTTACTACATATTGACTATTGTGTCTTGGCACTGCTTCACTTATAAGGGTCCATTTCTTCATTGGTCAAATAGGAATGTTAACAATAATGCTTACCCAATCTGATTGTTCTGAGGATTAACTAAAGTAAGGTGCACACTTATGCTTTGAAGTTATAAAGTTCTGCCAGACCTTTGTAGCTATCTTTCTCTCCAGACTGCATGTCTTAAAGAAGAGGTGATCCTTCAGTGGAAGAGCTGGGTGAACTTGTACATTTTGTGAGCTGGGGTGGCAAAAGTCGTCCCTCATTGTCAGGATACCATCCTCCATATCTGGAATCCCTAGTGTTGGTCACTGTAAGTCAGTGTGCTGTCTGAAGGTAACTTTAAAAGGACAAGTATGTTTACTTCACAGCAACCATCCATGAATTAGTGTATAAATTACCCCATTTTCTTAGCAAAGGTCTTCAGAATGTGGGAAGAGAGTGAGTATAGGGATGAGTGGTTGGGAGTGCAGAACCCTGGACCATACAAGAGAAAAAGTAAGGGCATCTAAATGGGAAGGAAATGACAAGCTTCACCTTCTCATTTATTTCTAGGACCATTCCTGGCCACGGGGAGGCAGTTTACTCCATCATTTCAGTAGTTCTATTGAAGACTTTTTCTTTATCTCCTTTAAACATTCCATTATTCTTTCCTTTCTTCCCCAAACCCATCCATATGTCTTACTATACCACTAGGGGCAGTTTCTTACTAAATCAAACAAATATCAGATAAAGAGAGTTTCTCTCTTGCCCATATTACTTCATTTATTCTCAAGACTTTGCTATGAATCAGTGAAGAAAACAGGTGGTGCTATGTATATTACAAAGATGGAAAAATGGAGGAATAAAGAGGCTAAGCGTCTTTTTCAGGATCTCAAATTTAATGGCAAAACCAAGTGGTCACACGTTCAGAATGTCAAGTTACTGAGGCTGCTGCCTAAGTGAGACTCCAGGACTCAAAGGCCTTTCTCTGATAGGGGCTGATTCTAGTCAAAGGAAGATGATTCCTACCAGAGGAAAAACTGGAGAGGACGTCCCTCATTTTTTCCTTTGAGGGTCAACAGTACAGAGTGTTATCAGATGTTGTGTCCTGTAGGTCCTAGATGTTTCAAGGACATCTGTATCACTTGGATAAACAGAAGAGGAAATAATTTTGTCAAGAACGTGACTTCTACTAAAAACACCCCAAGTATTAAAGCAATCTTGAGAAAGAACAACAAAGCTGGAGGCATCATGCCTCCTGATTTCAAACTATATTACAAAGCTATAGTAATCAAAACAGTATGGTATTGGCATGAAAACAGACATATTGGTCAATGGAACAGAACAGAGAGCCCAGAAGTAAACCCACACATATATGGTGAATTAATTTATGACGAAGGAGCTAAGAACATACAATGGGAAGAGAACAGTCTAGTCTCTTTAATAAATGGTAGTGGAAAAACTGGACAGCCTCATGCAAAAGAATGAAACTGGACCACTATGTTAACATTATAAAAAATTAACTAAAATGGATTAAAGACTTGAACATAAGATTTGAAACCATAAAATTCCTAGAGAGAAACATCAGCAGTAAGCTCCTTGACATTGGTCTTGGTGATGATTTTTTGGATTTGACACCAAAAGCAAAGGCAACAAAAACAAAAATAAACAGGTGAGACAACATCAAAGTAAAAGCTTCTGCATAGTAAAGGAACCATCAACAAAATGAAAAAGCAACCTATGGAATGGGAAAAAATATTTGCAAATCTTATATCTGATAAGGGGTTAATATTCAAACTATGTAAAGAACTCATGTAACTCAATAGTGAAAAAAATCCAATTAAAAATGGTAGAGGATCTGAATAGATATTTTTCCAAAGAGAACATACAGATGGCCAACAGATACATGAAAAGGTGTTCAGCACTAATGATTAGGGAAATGCAAATTAATACCACAATGAGATATCACCTTACATATGTTAGAATGGCTATTACCAAAAAGACAAGAAAGAGCAAGTGTTGGCAAGGAAGTGGAGAAAAGGGAACCCTCCTGCACTGTTGGTGGGAATGTAAATTGGTGCAGCCACTATAGAAAACATTATGGAGGTTCCTCAAAAAGTTAAAACTAGAACTACCATATGATTCAGCAATCAATCCCACTTCTAGGAATTTATCTAAAGGAAACAAAAATATTAACTTCAAAAAATACCTGCATCCCCATGTTCATTGCACTGTTATTTACAATAGCTAAGACATGGAAATGACCTAGTGTCCATCAGTGGATGAATGGATAAAGAAAGTGTGATAAATGTTGTGTACACACACACATACACACACACACACACACACACACACACACACACAGGAATATTATTCAACCATAAAAAAGGAGGAAACTCTGCCATTTGTCTTAACTTGGATGGATCTTGAGGTCATTATGCCAAGTGAAATAAGTCAGACAGAGAAAGACAAATACCATATGATCTCACTTATATGTAGAATCTAAAAAACAAGCAAACAAAACTAAACTCATAGATATAAAGAACAGATTGGTGGTTGCCAGAGGCGGGGTGTCAGGTGGTGAGTGAAATGGGTGAAGATGGTCAAAAACTACAAACTTCCAGTTATAAAATAAATAAGTCCTGGGGATGTAATGTACAGCATAGTGATTATAGTTAATAATACTATGTTGTATATTTGAAAGTTGCTAAGACAGTAGAACTTAAAAGTTCTCATCACAAGAAAAAAATTTGTAACTGTGTGATGATGGATCTTAACTAGACTTATTGTGGTGATCATTTCACAGCCTATACAAGTATTGAATCATTACACTGTACACCTGAAACACTATGATGTTACACGTCAATTATATCTCAATTAAAAAAAAAATTTTCCCTACTGGGCTGAATTCGTAGCCCCAGAGAAGAAATTCCTGTAGAATTTCTCACACACAAACACACACATACAGAAAAGAACAACAACAAAAGAACATGACTCCCTTTCCCTTTAGTTTCGTAGGACTGCCTATGGCAAGGTGATACTGTATTTCGTTATGCTGTTGGCCAGCAAATCCTGAACAGGCAGGCTGAATGGGGCACCCACCTGATGTTGTTTCTTTGCATGTGAGCCCTGAGCGCTGCTGGAGCTGGACGTGATTCTGCTTTCCCCAGATCCCTTCTGCAGCATGTTAAAGCTAGAAGGGATTTTGGCACTTTTTAATGAGGAAGCTGAGATACAAAGAAATGTGACTCACTGGAGGTTATGTGTCTAGTTGATGAAAACTCAGATCTCATTTCTGTATCAGCATTCTTTCAGCGGTGCTATGCGTCTCCCTCCCACACTCTGAGAATTGGGCCTAATGGGCTCTTGTGAGTTTACCATCTGGAGTAAGAAGCACTATACCTACCATTTACTGCTGTCCCTCTCTGAGGGGGAAGAGGCCTTGACGGCAGTGTGCCTGCTTCTCCTCAGAGATGGGAGCCACAGAAGCACTGGAATTTGGTGACTTCTCTGAAAAGAAGATGACTCACTGTCCTGAATACCCAAGTCTTTACAGCTTTGCCCATCTGTGGGCTTCCGACTCACCCTGTTCCCCCTTGATGATCCATCAACCTTCTGAAAATGAAACCATCTTCAGGAAAATCTAGGCTGCCAGAGATCCAGATAGATGATTAAAAACAAGGAAATGGGCCGGCCCAAGGAATAGGTGGCATTTGCCTTTAGGTCCTATTGTCCATCATATCTCCCCACCCCCTCACCTCCCTTTTGGTGCTGCTTTCCCAAACACCAAGATACTGACCGTTCCCATTCCTCACCTTCCTGGACCTGCCCGAGTGGGGCACTTAGTGGTCCATGCCTCCTGCCCCAAATGACTATTCTTTGTCCTGACCCATTACCAGGGAACCAATTAGCTGTATTCCAGTGGAAAAATATACATGAAGACTTGGCGGTTGAGAACACTTTATTGTGCTCTCTTCTCTGGGGCATTTGCATTTTGAGGGGAGCCCTAAAGCTTACTATGACTCAATCAGAGACTCAGGAATTGCAGCCACTATAGCACGCTGGTGGGGCAGGCTTACAGTGCTAACCCTTGTATCACAACACACAGAGGCAGCCTGAGGAATCAAGAAGATGCCATCCTCTGTTGTGAATGCCTGGCAACCTCCCTCTCATGCGTTCTTATGTGTGATGTTTCAAGTACCAGCTGATTGGCTGAATGGTCCCCGTATTTTCATGACCTCCAAATTCAGTATGTCTCTGTTTTGAACTTCGAAAAACCAAAAAATGTCATTTGTGTGGCCATATGCACATGGTCATATTTCACCCTTGGAGCTTACTCACCTGGCAACCTGAACAGCTTGGGAGCATGGCCATAGCCCTACTCTTCATATTCGTAGGGTCTAAGTCAAGAGAGCAAATGGAAGACCATATAACATATGTCTAAATATTTCATAGTGTTGTAAATCAAGCTAATGGACTATTACATCGAATACTTCTATCCTCCAGTCTCAACAATTATACCTTCCTGATGGCAAAATTGACAAATACGTTTAAAGCTATTCTTATTATGTGACTGAAGGTTGGCAGGAAATCAAAGATGACAGAATTTAATTGTTCCTGTGCATATTGGAGTAATTTTTTTTTTTTTTTTTGCAGTACACGGGCCTCTCACTGTTGTGGCCTCTCCCATTGCGGAGCACAGGCTCCCGACGCACAGGCTTAGCGGCCATGGCTCACGGGCCCAGCCACTCCGCGGCATGTGGGATCTTCCCAGACCGGGGCATGAACCCGTGTCCCCTGCATCAGCAGGTGGACTCTCAACCACTGCACCACCAGGGAAGCCCCTTGGAGTAATTTTTATGGTTGAGGATGTTTGGCTAATTAATAAAGGCATATATGTATTTTATTTTCTTAATTGTAACAAAAATCACAAATTGTGGGATGATAATCAAGATTTTCACCCATTTGGTTTTATTATTGACAGTAGTGGTCCAGGAAATAAAAACTGTAATTGTAATAAAAGTGTACAGATGAAAATACTTTCATAAAAGTGTAATGCACATTAAACATAAAAAAGTTGAAAATATATTTATGTGTGCTTTCAAAAAGTTACCTCTGGGCTTCCCTGGTGGCGCAGTGGTTGAGAGTCTACCTGCCGATGCAGGGGACACAGGTTCGTGCCCCGGTCTGGGAAGGTCCCACATGCCGTGGAGCGGCTGGGCCCGTGAACCATGGCCACTGAGCCTGTGCGTCCAGAGCCTGTGCTCTGCAACAGGAGAGGCCACAACAGTGAGAGGCCCGCGTACCGCAAAAAAACAAACAAAAAAAATACTATTAGAGGAAAACATAGGAAGAACATTCTTTGACATAAATTACAGCAAGATCTTTTTTGATTCACCTCCTAGAGTAAAAGAAATAAAAACAAAAATAAACAAATGGGACCTAATTAAACTTAAAAGCTTTTGCACAGCAAAGGAGACCATAAACAAGATGAAAAGACAACCCTCAGAATGGGAGAAAATATTTGCAAATGAAGCAACTGACAAAGGATTAATCTCCAAAATATATAAACAGCTCATGCAGCTCAATATTAAAAAACAAACAACCCAATCCAAAAATGGGCAGAAGACCTAAATAGACATTTCTCCAAAGAAGACATATAGATGGCCAAGAGGCACATGAAAAGCTGCTCAGCATCACTAATTATTAGAGAAATGCAAATCAAAACTACAATGAGGTATCACGTCACACCAGGCAGAATGGCCATCATCAGAAAATCTACAAACAACAAATGCTGGAGAGAGTGTGGAGGAAAGGGAACCCTCTTGCACTGTTGGTGGGAATGCACACTGATAGAGCCACTATGGAGAACAGTATGGAGGTTCCTTAAAAAACTAAAAATAGAATTACCGTATGATCTAGCAATCCCACTACTGGGCATATACCCAGAGAAAACCATAATTCAAAAAGGCACATGCACCCCAATGTTCATTGCAGCACTATTGACAATAGCCAGGTCATGGAAGCAACGTAAACACCATCAACAGAAGAATGAGTAAAGAAGATGTGGTACATATATACAATGGAATATTACTCAGCCATAAAAAGGAATGAAATTGGGTCATTTGTTGAGACGTGGATGGATCTAGAGTCTGTCATATAGAGTGAAATAAGTCAGAAAGAGAAAAACAAATATTGTATATTAACGCATATATGTGGAACCTAGAAAAATGATGCAGATGAATCAGTTTGCAGGGCCAAAATGGAGACACAGATGTAGAGAACAAACGTATGGACACCAAGGGGGGAAAGTGGCGGAGGGGTGGTGATGGTGGTGTGATGAATTGGGAGATTGGGATTGACATGTATACAGTGATGTGTGTAAAATTGATGACTAATAAGAACTTGCTGTATAAAAAAATAAATAAAATAAAATTTAAAATTAAAAAAAGAAAATTATTCTTAATTTTAGTATTTAATGTCCATCTACTTGTTAGGCTAAAGATTTAGTATCATACTTCATGAATGTTACACCTAGGTTTATCTAAATATATAAGTTTAAGGATTATATGAATTGTTGAATATGCAAAATGTTTCCTAGTTACCCTGTGCAGCTGTTTTGAATACTGTGCTTATTCACAAGTACCTCTGAAGTCATGAATTAGGACACAAAGAAAAGCATGAAAAGAATGCTCAGCAGTGCTGGGAAACCAAAGTTATGCGAGAATCTATTGAATTCACGCTATCTAAGAGGGAAGATTTGACAAGATAACTCATATGTCTATTCTTTTAGCCAAGCAGTTCTAATGCTCAGTTTTCCTGAAGTAGTGTCAAAATCAATGTCAGCAGCAGTGTAGCCCACAAATGTTCATGGCATTCAAACACAGCTGCTTCGTGTTTTGAGAATACAGGGAGAGAGATGTGGAGAAGACTTTCCTGGGGCCTCAGCAGGGTTGATCATGAGAGTGGATGTTTATGGTTACTGGTTATGCTGTGGCAGCAATGAGTGTTGTGTCCTGAATGACAGAGGTGCCAATGTGTTCTTTAATAAATGTCTTTAATTTTGTTTATTTGTTTGTGATATATATAGCCTTTTCTGAAGTATGAGGCCTATGTCAAGAATCCTTCTTGTCTAGGTCTAGGGTAGCTGTACATGACAGGGGTATTAGGGTTCTCCAGAGAAACAGAACCTACAGGAGATAGCTATATATATATCTAGATATCTATCTATCTATATCTCTCTATATAATATTTAACAAATAACTTTATAAATATAATAAAATATAATATAAAAACTAAAATATAATAAATAGTAAAATAAATATACAATATATCAAATACATCAATAAAAAGAAGTATTTATTTATATTTATGAATATTCATATTATTATTTATTGTATAATAAAATAGTTAAACATGTTAAAATAAAAATATATAATGAAATATATAAATATAATATATTCAATATATTTAAAATATATGTTCTATATATATTATATATAATTATATATATTATATATAATTATATATATAATGTAATTATAAATATATTATATATAATATAATATATATATAATATTATTATATATGTATTATAAAGAATTGGCTCATGTGATATGGAGGCTGAGAAGTCTCAAGACCTGCAGTTGGCAAGCTGAAGACACAGGAGAACTGATGGTGTAGTTCCAGTCTGAGCTGAAGGGTCTGAGAACCAGCAGAGCCAATGGTGTAAGTTTAGTCTGAAAGCCGGCAGGCCCCATTGCTGATATTTCAGTTCAAGTCTGAAGGAAAAGACCACTGTCTTAGTTTAAGCAGCCAGTCAGGAGGAGTTCTCTCTTAATAAACTTTCTGCTCTGCTTTGGTAGCTCTTCCGTTGATTAGATGAAGCTCAGGCACATTAGGGAGGGCAGTCTGTTTTACTCAGTCTACCTATTCAAATGTTAATCTGATCCAGAAACACCCTCTCAGACACACCCAGAATTATGTGTGACCAAATGTCTGGGCACTCTATGGCCCAGTCAAATTGACACATAAAATTAGCCATCATAATGACCAAGAGCCAGAAAATACGCAAAAAGAGCTCTCCAAGTAGATGTTTCCACATGCATGGGTTCAAGCTCGTGGCTGTTGCTTGGAAGATGCGACATTTGTGCAGAAATTCTCCATTTCCAGCATTCATGATGGCATAGCTATACTATAGGCTAATCCTGTAACATGAAATCCTTGTTTCTGAGCAACCAAACAGATCAGGATACATTTAATAAACTTGGTATAAAAAGGTGGGGAAATGCATAAAATGGTAGAAATAGCTCATCTAAAACTGTCACAACATTCTAAGGCATATTCATAATACAGTAGGGTTCAGCTATCAGGAATATTCACAAGCATGGATAGCTCACTCCCCAGTGACTCCAGATCAGTGAAACGCAGCTTTATGTGTGCACATACTGTAAATATACCCAATACAGTGACTGAATGCTAGCTAAGAACAAGATGCACTAGGTTTTCAAAGGGAATTATGAAAGAAGTAAGGAGTAAAATCAGTGACTCTTCTAAGGAGCCTAAAATTTTATAGAGAATTCAAGGCAGGTCCAAACATGTATCTATAAACACAGGCCGTAGAAGTGTTCTGATGTATGTATAATTATACACACTTCATTCTTTGGCTTTCCACTCATTTATAATTGGTGATAATTTAGACCTAGGGCATGCCAAATTGATGATGTTTTTTTGGCCAAAACAGGGTTTTCAAAGAAAACACAAAGGGAAACATTTCCTGGATGCCCAACGTATGCCAGGTACTAAGATGGTTGTTTTACATGCATTATCTCACTTAATCCTTATACTAGTTCTGTGAGGTGGACTTTTTACAAATGAGGAAACTGAGTGTCACAGGAGTTAAATATAGATCCAAATACAGATCACCCCAATTCTAAAGCTACACACCATTCAAACAAACTAGCAAGAAAATGCTTAGCCAGCCTCAGAGGGCCAACCAACCATTTTTGAGACTATTAGAAGTTCACGTGAACAAATATTGATAAATCCATTAGAGATCATCCTTTTTGTTAGGGTACTGAGGGGCACCAATCAGCTGATGGTTGACAGCCTGTTTAAATTTATTGAATGCACTCTGAATAATATTACCATTATGTAATAATTTGACTTTTGGTTAATTTCCAGGCTGAGCTGTCTCTCATATTAATCTGAATAAATTAAATTTGACTTTTGGGTTTGAATTATGGAGAGCCAACGTGTCCTAGAGTGAACATTTTTGTGAGTTGATGGTCCTCAGAGATCCCACTGGGATGGGTTTTAGGGAGGGAAAGTCATTCTCCCTTTCTAATCATTACAAACAAGTAAACTAATGTGTGCTATTAATATGGTAGTCTGTCTTGTTGTTCTGTGAAAACCAGTTCATAAAGATGATGTAGTCCAACCGGGTCTTCCCCTGTGCACTTGATCCCAGCAAGAAGGCTCAGAGTTATAAACAAGGTTGCTATATATATTGTGTGTGTATATTTTATAGTATTATATTATAATTTTATTTTTATTATTATATTTATAAAAGGTTATTATATTGAATAAAATAACAATCATCTTGTACCATTACAGGGACAAGGCTCAGAGACGTGTGTGCCCAGCAGTGTGCTTTAGTAAGCGTTGCTGATGACTGAGATTGAGTGGGGATGCTGAGTTGGACATTTTATTTTGAACCTAGGATCAGAATTAGAAAAACTTAGAAAAACAATGCAAGAATGGAAACTCTGCTTGAGTTAAGATTTCTTTTAACAGTGTCTTGCTACCTAAATAAAATAGAGGCTCTGTGTTCACGAAATCTTTGCAGGTAATTAATGTCAATGATTTATCTCAGAGAAGTCACATTGTTCCTGTATTCAGAGATGTAAGTGGTTATTTCAGAATTGGCTGGTGTGGTTTAGATTTTGATCTGTAGCTTTGGTTTTCTTGTGATTCATATTGATTCCTCCAATTTGTATGCTGCTTTGCTCTGTAGGTTCTTGATCCACTTGTTTCTCTCCTCTTTGGCCATGGTTATAGGTTTAAGTTTCTAGTTTTCGATTTTCTTTTATTCTTGGATTTTCAGTGTTTGTACTCAGGGTGGCTTTTTTTTTTTTTTTTTTTTAAATCTTGCTTTTGTTTGTGTGCCCTGCTGTCAGGCCTATTTGGCCTTGTCCATGGGATAATAGAAATGAAAGTGCTTTGTAAGTTGTAAAGCACCATTTAAATGTAAGAGATGATTACTATTTTACTAAAAGTAATAACCTTGTTTATAACTCTGAGTCTTCGTGGTGTAATTGGGGGCAAAGAGGAGCACCTGATTGGACAGGTGGGTCATCTTTATGCACTGAGATCCTAGTTCACAACGGCTCTAGCAACGAATGTCGTGGCTAGATTCTCTGTGAACAAGGATTACAGCCCATGTCTAATCTTGAGAATGGCGGCATGAGCCCAGAAAGGAGACAGAGGGCTCGCAGAGGGCAGCTCCAAAAGCCTGACTGGTCCTACTTAATGCCTGACTCTTGACTTATGCTCACACCCTGATTTTGGAGGCCTAAAATACTCTGCTGGATCAGGTCTATGCCTAGATCCCATCTTTACCTCCTGTGTTCTGTCAGGGATCTTGTTATAGGCTGTGTGGCAAAGTTGGGGAATGTCTTTCGTGACTCTCTTGGTCCACATGAAAATTCACATCACCTTTTAAAAATCAATCCTAAAGTGAAGACAGAACCTTCATCATGCTTAAGTAGTTCTGTTCTGCCTCCTCATCAAGAAGTGCTACTGAGTTTAGGCCTGAACTAAAACCAGTCCCCATCTACAGTTTTTCTGTTTCAATTGATATAAGAACAGGCCCATCCATGGCTATAGATGACTTTAACTTGCTTATATCTATAGCTAATTCCCAACTTTTGAAAAGTTGCTCTTTATTTCAACTAAGCCATCATTAGTGGAATCCATCCCAGTCTTGTAGAAAGATGTCCTTATTGGCTCCTCAGTAGATTGGAAATACAGAAATTTTCTTCTAGGAAAAAGAAGAGTTTAAGAGTCTCCCTCCCAAAAGTTGTGTGGTGTGCTAAGGGGGAGGTGCGGCAGCGTTTTATAAAAGGAGATAACTCTGTGACTGGATATCTTTAGGATCAGCACAGACACCCTCATGAGGTGGGCAGTGTGTGAGTCCATCTTTGTCCTCACCTTGTTATTCATTCAATGAATACTTATTGAGCACTCATTTGGTGATAGGCAGATGCTGTGTTAGATTATAGGGACATAATTTCTGACAACCGTCCCAGATCTGGAGGTCATCTAAGCTAGAGCCTGTATATCGTCTTTAAGCCAGACAGATCTGGATTCTAGTGGCTTCTCCCCTTTTGCTATTTGTGTTACTCTGTAAATCTGCTTAATAATTTGTCATCTGAATCTTACTTTATGCATCTGTAAAATTGGATAACAATTACCAAATAGAACTGTGGTGAAGGTTCCATAAATGATGAATCTAACACTCCATGCTGGACACATAGTAGGTCTCTCACTTATTAATTGATATTTGCATCCTCTGCACTCATCTTCTTCATCCCATCTCAAACTCACTGACTGCTCTTTGCTTGGGGCAGCTTGGCCTCCAAGTAGAATTTAATAGTGTTTAAGTCTTTATGTGAATAGATGTATGGAGAGATATTTTCAGTAGATATAGATCCCAGTTCAGGATTCTAGAAATGTATAGACATAGATCCAGTCAACATTTTCTTTTTCATCAGCTGATTAAAAATCTGTTTTTTGGTTTTTTTTTTAACTTGAACAATTAATTTAATCAAAATGGTCATGCTGGTAGGCTGGGCAATCATTAAAATAACAAAACAAAGAATTTTACATAGTAATCAACAATAGAGATAGAATGGAATCATAAAAATATTTAATCCAAAGAAGGGAGAAAAAGAGGAAAGAGGGAAGAAAAGCAGATAATTCAAATATAAAATGAATAGCAAGATGATAAATTTGATAGATTTATAGATTTAAGCTCAGCTATGTCAACAATTACATTAAATGTAAATGGTCACAGAGATGGACCCAGTGGATAAAAAAAAGTAAGATCCACTATGTGCTTTTTACAAAAAACCTCCTTTAAATATCAAGACATAAATATATTGTAAGTAAATTGATGGAAAAGATATATCATTAAAACTAATTAAAGAGAGCTGGAGTGGCTATATTAATATCAAAGTAGATTTCAGAGCAAAGAATATTACAAGGGATAAAGAGGCCCATTTAATGATCATAAAGTAGTCTCCTCATCATAGAACATAACAATCTTAAACATTTATGCACCTAATATTATGAACATAACAACTTCCAAACATGAAGCAAAAAACTGATAGAACTGCAAAGAGAAAAAACAGACATACAGTGGTAATCAGAGATTTTAGCACCTTCTCTTAATAATAGATAGAACATATATAGAAAAAGGCCAATAAGGATGTGGAAGAACTAAACAATACTAACCTGACATCAACTAATTTGACATAATTGACCTTTATAGAACACTGCTCTCAATAACAGAAGAATACATGGCACTCTACATTCAATTATCTAGCACCTGACACATCACTCTAGTCACTTCTGTCTGTCAGCAGGAAAATGCTTCTGTCAACAGTAAATACTATTGTTCTGGGCCTCACCAGGCCATGAAAATCCCACAGAATTCCTGTTAGAGCTGTACTGGCTTCTCCTTGGGGCAATTCTGCTGAATATTCTAGTAGTAGCTCCAGGAGAAGGTCATTGTTTCAAGAACATAGCTTACCTCCTGAGGATGAAGTCAGAGGTTGAATCTGAACCAAGTGTCTAACTCACGTATTGTCATCTTGCTGGGGGGGAACAGCAGCCTTTAAACTTTGTCCAGACTTATTAAAATGTAAATATTATTGCCCTCAAGGGCTTGGCATTGAAAAAACATGATAACAATTCCAGATTTAGGCCCATCCAAAGATTTTATGCCATTTTTTTAGGATATTGGAACGTTGAAATCAAACAGTAGATATCCCTCCCCTAAAAAAACCTTTCTGAGAGATTTTACTCCCTTAAGATAATGTATTTCAAGACATATCTTCCTGCCCCCTACCTTCCCAAAGGGAGAAAATTTGAAACCATAAGAATTATGGTCAAGTACACGTGTCAAGTACACATGTTATCAGGTTTAAATTATAAAACATAAATACAATTCACATAATAGTATAAAAAATGGTATTTTGATCAAGGAATGAAAAGATGGGTAGCCCTACCATTATCAAATCCACTGAACTGTTTCTCTTGAGAATCAGCTGTGCAAGTGAAGGATGGCAGAAATAGAATAGATACAGCCACATTGTATCTTGTGTATAAATCACCATGAATCTTGGCTACATCATGTGCTTCTGCACTCCGTATGGGCTTCCTCCACACAACTGCCCCTGCTGTGAACGTGAAGTATGCCCAGATTATAGTACACATCATAATTTATCACAGTCTACCTTTAAGTGATATTATACCGCTTTAGGTATAGTACAAAAACTTTATGGTGATGTATTTCCATTTCTCTCCTTCTGATCCTTGTGCTATTCTTATCATAAATTTTACTTTTATGTATGTTATAAACACAATGAATTTTTATTACTTTTTCTTAAATTGTCAATTATCTTTTAAAGTAATTTAAATGTATATTTTTACTCGTTTAGTTACCTTATCTAGTACTCTTCATTTCTTTGTGTAGCTTCAGATTTACATCTGCTGTCATTTTCCTTCTGCTTGAGGTACTTCCTTTAATATTTTCCACAGTGAAGATCTACTGATAATGAAATCTAGGTTTTGAATGTCTGAAAAAATATTTATTTTGTCTTTATTTTTCACAAGGTAAAGAATTCTATGTTTACAGTTTTTCACCATCCAGTACTGTAGAGATGTCATTCCGTTGTGTTCTATTTTGGACCATTTCTAAGGGAAAATCTGCCTCTATTTTTAATCTTTGTTCCTCTGGATGTAATGTGTCTTTTTTTTTCTCCAGCTGCTTTTAAGATTACCTCCTTATCATTGGGTTTAAGAAATTTGCTTAGGATGTGCCTTGGTATGTTTTTCTTCATGTTTCTTGTGCTTGGAGTTCACTGAGCTTCTTGGTTATGTGATTTATAATTTTCATCAAATTTGGAAATTTTTCAGCCAGTATTTTTTCAAGTATTATTTTATGCCCTTCTCCCTTTCAGAGACTAAAATATCAATAACATGAATATTCAACCTCTCATAGTTGTCCCCCAGCTCACAGATTCTCTGTTCCTTTTTTTTTTTCATTTTGGAAAGTTTCTATTGCTATATTTTCAAGTTTACCAATGCTCGCTTTTGCAGTGTCTAATCTGTTCTTAATCTAATCTAGTATGCATTTTAAAAAAATAAATTTATGTATTTATGTATTTATTTTTGACTGCATTGGGTCTTCATTGCTGTGCGTGGGCTTTCTCTAGTTGTGGTGAGCAGGGGGCTACTCTTCGTTGCAGTGTGTGGGCTTCTCATTGTGGTGGCTTCTCTTGTTGCAGAACACGGGCTCTAGGCATGTGGGCTTCAGTAGTTGTGGCATGCAGGCTCAGTAGTTGTGGCTCACGGGCTCTAGAGCACAGGTTCAGTAGTTGTGGCACACGGGCTTAGTTGCTCCATGGCATGTGGGATCTTCCCGGACCAGGGCTCAAACCCGTGTCCCCTGCATTGGCAAACGTATTATTTACCACTGAGCCACTAGGGAAGTCCCTAGTATCTATTCTATCTCAGGCATAGTAGTTTTTATGTTTAGAAGTTAGATTTAGGAATTTCCTGGTGGTCCAGTGTTTCTGGCTCTGCCCTTTCACTGCAGGGGGCATGGGTTCGATCCCTGGTCATGGAACTAAGATCCCACATGCCTCGCGACCAAAAAAAAAGAAGTTAGAGTTGAGCCTTTTTTATATCTCTCATGTCTCGATTTACACGCTAAAGTATTCCTTTACCTTCTTGAACACATGGAGTATAGTTTTAATAATTCTTTTAGGGTCCTTGTCTACTAATTCTATCGTCAGTATCAATTCTGAGTCAATTTTAATTTATTGATTTTTCTTCTAAATTATGGTCATATTTTTCTGCTTTGCATGCATAATCATTTTTAATGGGATACTAGATATTGAGAATTTTATCCTGTTTGATGTTATATATTTTAGTATTTCTCTAAATATCTTTGAGCATTTTTTTTCCTCCGGGACATTATTAACCTAGTTGGAAATAGTTGGAGGCTTTCAGTTCTTGTTTCTATGCTTTGTTAGGCAGGATCAGAGCAGTGTAGTCTAGGGTTAATTTTCCCTACTACTGAGGCAAAATTCTTCTTTGTACAATTATTAGGTTTTTGCATTCTGGCTGGTGGAAAGAGGTGCCATTTCTTTTTACCTCTAATCCTTTCAGATGATTTTTGCCCCTGGTCTTGAATAGTTTCCTCACACACTTTAGCTGATCAGTGCTCACCTTAATTCTAGAGGGGAACCTTCTTCAGATTTCCAGAATTCTTTCTTTTTCTGTGCACCTTTCTCCTCTCCACTACTCTGCCCTGAAAACTCAGTTGTCTACAGGACTCCCAGCTCTATCTTTTTAACTCACGGAGATCACTGGGCTCCAT
Organism: Stenella coeruleoalba; assembly: GCF_951394435.1. Lineage (NCBI taxonomy): Eukaryota > Metazoa > Chordata > Mammalia > Artiodactyla > Delphinidae > Stenella > Stenella coeruleoalba. The sequence continues at coordinate 40,024,814 of NC_137159.1, forward strand.
ATGGGTCCCTCTCCTTCCACTGTGACCTGGAAGTTTTCTCCAGGCAGTAAGTTGGGGCAGTTGTAGGCGCATTTCTCAGGCATCCTTGACCTTCATTGCCTGATGTCCAGTGTTTTGAAAATCAATTTTTTATATATGTTGTTTGCTTTTTTGTTGTTTTAGGCAGGAGGATAAATCCAATCTTTTACTCAATTTTGGGTAGAAACAAAGTCTACAGTATCCTTTATATTTGAAAAAGAGTCTTGTGCCTCTTTTCTATTTTCATTTTATTTTTTAAAGTGGAGGTAGGGGTGCTTCTAGAGAGAAACCAGAAAAGGTTTGGATAAAATGCTAAAGTGATTATTTTTCTCCTTTTTCACCATCATAATTCTTTGCCACCAGAGTGATCTTTCCAAATCTAGTTATCTCTCATTTCTGCCTAAATCCTTCATGGCTCCTGGACGACTACTGAATTCAGGCATACCTTGGAGATATTGCAGGTTTGTTTCCAGACTACCATAATAAAGCGAATATCACAATAAAGCAAGTCACGGAGTTTTTGGTTTCCCAGTACATGTTAAAGTTATGTTTAAACTATACTTAGTCTATTAAGTGTGCAATAGCATTATGTTTTAAAAACCCCATTGTACATACCTTAATTAAAAAATACTTTATTGGGCTTCCCTGGTGGCGCAGTGGTTGAGAGTCTGCCTGCCGATGCAGGGGACACGGGTTCATGCCCCGGTCCAGGAAGATCCCACATGCCGCGGAGTGGCTGGGCCCGTGAGCCATGGCCGCTGAGCCTGCGCGTCCAAAGCCTGTGCTCTGCAACGGGCGAGGCCACAACAGTGAGAGGCCCACGTACGGCAAAAAAAAAAAAAAAAAAAACTTTATTGCTAAAAAATGTTAACCATCATCTGAACCTTCAGCAAGTTGTAGTAGTAACAAAAAAGATCACTGATCACAGATCACCATAACAAATATAATAATAATGAAAAAGTTAAAAATATTGCGAGAATTACCAACATGTAACACAGAAACATGAAGTGAGCAAATGCTACTGGAAAAAATGGTACCGATAGACTTGCTTGATGCAGGGTTGCCACAAACCTTCAATCTGTAAAAAATGTAATATCTGCAAAGCACAGTAAAGCCAAGCACAATCAAAGGAGGTATGCCTGTGGTGTCCAGACTCCTTAGTGTTCATGCAAGGCTCCTGTACCTGTTAATCCTCATTTTTAACACCGCTCATCTTTCCCGTTACACCAAGCACTCTAACTAATAAGCCTCAGCTGTCTGCCTCAGTGGTGGTGTATAGGTTCTGAAATCAAAGCAACAGTTCTAATCGTGCTTAACGGCTGTCTGATCTTGGGAAGTTAACTTCTCTAATATCTTATCTGAAAATAAGAGTAATAATACTATATACCTGCCAGGGTTGTTGTGAACATTAAATGAAGTAATATGTGTGAAGTGCTCCACAGGGTCTTGCCTAGAGTAAGTGCTGCATTAATATAATTTATTACTGTGATGGTTCCTCTGATACATCACGCTCTGCTTCTCTGCCTTCTGGCCCTGTAGATGTGGTTCTCCCATTGCCTGGACATCCTCCTTTTCCTGCTCCATACACTCTTCCCTGCTATGTTCTGCTTCTCTTTTCAGCTGCATCTCTAGCCTTTCCTCATGTGGGAGGCTTTCCCTGACCTTCTGATCTTAGTAGGATGCTCTCCATGTACCATGGTGCCCCATTAATGTTTTGAAATTGTTTTCCCTCTTTCATCTCCACACAAGGGGAGGGAGACTGTGGCTCATGGTAAGTGACCAGTTATGTTAGTTGAATGAATGAATGAATGAAGATTGGCTTTTAAAAACTGTTAAATAAAATGATGAAAAGGACAGTTATAAAACCCTGACATAAAATGTTTGAATGAGCACAAATCCAGGCCCCCAAATTCCTAGATGAAATCGGGAGGAATTGAGAAGTAGCGTGTTCAGGGACACAACAGCATGGCCAGTCACCGCTGCTTCTTGAGCCTCTCTGTGAAACTGCCACCAGAGGCTGCAATTCAATGACAAGTAATGCTACTTGGCAAGGAAAAGAGCAAAGCCTGGTGATGAGAAGAAAAAAACATGCAAGAAAATGAAAATCATGAGCCAAACAATGTGAGAACAGCCTCCTACCCCCATCCTCACCTCGTGGCCCAGGCGCCCAGCATTGATGGCATTATCTCTGCACAGCCGGAATTTTAGGAAAAGCCTGCCAATATTGACATTACTCCACATAATGAAATCAAGGTGGATTGGTGAACAATCACTTCAAAAGTTAATTGTTGAAAACCTGCAGGTTAGAGTCTTAAGCTAATAATGCCTGTTGGCTTGATGGCAGTCTCGGTGCTTGCTGGTTTTTTCATTGTTTTTATTTTTGGTGTGTTTTGTTCTCTTGACTTTGATGACAAAAAGTAGAACTCCCTTTAATTTTATTTCCTAAGGCAGGTTAGGTTCCTGCTTGGCTTTTCTGGGTGGTTATTTTCTTTCCTCCCCACCACTCCCTTTTTTACTTCCTTTCTCTCTTCATTGTATTCTAGCCCTTTAGCAGTGGCTGCCTCTTGTCCTGCAGTCTTGCACAGACATTTGGGAATCCTGGTAAACCCAACCCCTACCATCTTCAGCCTTCCTGAAGTCCTTGGAGGCTGTGTTGAAGGAGATTCCTCATGACTGAGTCATTGGTGACATACTCAGAGTTCTGCCAGTATCCCTTCCTCAGGGAACCAGTTCCCCAGATGGTCCTGGAAAGAATCAGAGATGGGAGACCTCTGTGTATAAATGGAAGACCTTTCTGTCCCATAGATTGGAGGCTGTTAAGTGATGGTCCATCTCAAGGAGAGCCTCACATCAAAACTGATGTCTCTCTTCTCCTTCCCCTCAGACCTCAGGCTGAGGTGAGTGAAGACAGGGGATTTTAGGAATTCTTACTTGAGGCAGGAAACTGACAAGGTATACATCCTTTCTTGACTAAATCCTGGCGTGATTTGGGTCTCTCAGTATATTTCCATTTATTGATGAGCAGATCACAGACTAGCCTGTGGGCATGTTTTCAAACTTAATGAAGAAAAGACAATTTCTGCCACAAGAGCTCTTCATCTAACTGACAGCATCAGTCAAGGGCTACTATGACTCCTGGCTGCACTCAGTAATGAAACCTTTCTCCTAAAAACTAGAGAGGCTGGGGAGATGAGACAGTGGGCCATGGAGGAGGGGGCAGAAGAAGACTATAGTTCATCTAAACTGCTTCTCCTTTACCTCACATGGGCCTTGGTGAAGGCATGCGGGAGCCCAGAAGGGTGAGGCTTGGCGGTAACTGGAAGGTCATGGAAAGCAGACAGTAGGGAGGCTTTCCCTGAGGAAAATGATGCTATGGCAGCTGCTTTAAACTTGGAAGTGGTTTTTTTTTCATCCCTTGTGGTGGAGAGCCAGTATCTAGGAGATTCTCCTCTCAGGAGTTTACTGTCCTTTCCATCTAGGACCCCCAAAATAGAATTTCTATTCTATTCAGAGGTCTGAGGCCTCTCCTGGGGACAGGTATTTCCTTACTTTTGCTGGGAAACATTTTTTTTTCTCCCTAAAGGAAAGTAACTTCCTTTGTAAAAGCCCAACAGGCAAACACATCAGAAAGGGAAATAAGGATCTGGTGGTTTGGGATGGAATGAAGTGGAGGGAGGTGTATGTTGGGGTGCAAACCCCAGTGGCCATGTCGATGCTCCAGAAAACTTGGTTTCTGAGAAGCACTGAAAACCATGAATCTGGTTCATTGCCCTGAAATTGAGGAGCATAGAGGTTGTGAGATTTGTTGAAGGGTAAACTGATAATTCCTGGTGGAACTGGTCCTCTGATGTCTCCTCTCCCCTTAAGATGGGGCATCTACTTTGTGCCAAGCATCCTGATGTGCACCAGTGATTCAGAGGGAGGGGGAGGGGAGGGATGTGCGGGGAGCACAGGCTGTGCATGGATCTATGAAGCTTCTGGCCATCCTTGAGAAGGTGTGGCCTTATAGGTCCCCAGGACATCCCTCTATTCCTTTCCCTTGCTTCTCCAGCAACAGTGCTTTTTCTCTAAAAGAACTCATGTGCTTCTGACAGAGGGTTTCATACGTCTGCTTTCTAGGAGAAATAATTTGCTCACATTGGCTAGAAGGCTACAAGTTATCCCTAGTTACTTTTACCTTCCTCATCTTCTATAATCAGCCCATCACCTAGATCTGTTGAATTACCTCCCAAATAATCTGAGTCAGTCCACTTAGCTCTGTCTTCATATACCCTGATCCAAGTCACCATAACCTTGTTGGAGCTGGCAGACCATCTCCTTACTGGCTTTCCTCTTTCATTCTGGTCTCATTTAAATTCATTCTTCACATACAAACCAGCATGATGTTTTTGAACTGCAGCTCTGGTATGTTACTTCCTCTACCAGTGAAAACCCAGTGGCGTTCCACTGGTTTTAGGGTAAAGACCTCAGTCTTTAAGATACCCCATGCGCTGCATGGTCAGGGTTCTGTCTGTGTCTCCAGCCTTGTTTCACATCTCCTCCTCCTCTCTCTGCTCTCCATCTACACCAACATCCTTGCCATGCCCTCTCCTGCCAGGGAGTCTGCACTTGCTATTTTCTCTACTTGGAACTCTCTCCCTTACCCCATTCACCTAGATACCTCCTCCTCAACCTCAGCTCTCTGTTCACTTATCAGGGAATCCTCCCTCTCCCCCGATTCAGTTATATTCCCTTATTGTAAGGTCTCATTGCCGCATGTGCTTCTCCTTTGTAGCACTTCTACAGTGGTAATTTCACATGTATTTGTGCTTTTATGTGCTTAGTGTCTAACTTCCTTGTGGAACTGTCAGCTCCATGAGATGGGGACCCATGTTTATTTTAGTCCTAGCATGGTGCCCTTCATCGAGCAGGGCTCAATAAATAATTCATGAATGAATAAGTGAATGAATAAATGAACAAGTTAGTGAATGAATGAACTGACTTCTGGAATAAGAGGTCTTTGCTGAATTGTCCCTTTTGAGTAGTAAGTAATGGAATTTTTTGCCTCTGGGACAAGACGCTTTTGAACCCCTGTTTTGACATAATCCTCTTTTCACTTAAATTGTGAAAAGCGCCTAGAATAAGCCTCTGGAATCCTTGAAACCACCACTTACCTCAGGAAGCAGTGGAATGGGGTGCCTTCTCTTGTGCCACTGGAAACATGACCTTTCCTCTGAATTTCTCTGAGGACAGCCCTTCTGTAAGCAGTTTCTTCTTCATCCTCCCTCCATCTGCCAAATGAGGAGATGGACAGGAAGGACTCTCAGATTCACCACACAGGCAAGAGTGAGAGCACAAGACCATTACCCTGATGGAGATGGGAGCATGGGAATGACATAAGTAAGTCACAGGCTGTGTCTTCCAACTGATGTGGGCACAAGTTTGCCCATTAATCCATAATTTAAAAATATTTTAGTTTCTTGACCTTCCTCAATCTTAACCTTTGCTATTGGCCACTCTACAAACAGTATGGCATTCTTAATAGCCCAAAAGTTGTTTGAGTCCAGGATTCAAGAGGACAGAACATCGTTTTCCCTTTGTAACCTCTGAGTCCCATCCATTCTGTTTGAGAAAGGCTGAATATGGCAGACGACCTGAGAAGTGGCATGTGGTGCAGAAAAAATCAGTGCATTTGGAGATTGACAGCTCTGGGCTTTGACACTGGATAAATTACTTAGGCTTTCTGAGCCTTAATTTACTCATCTGTAAGATGAAGTGAAAATACCACAGTATTGTTATAAGTTTAACTGAGGTAAATATATATAAGCTTTTTGGCACAGTGACTGGTATAGATTCTTAATGAGTAGAATTTCTGTCTCAAGACTGACCCTCAATGGCATCTCCTAGGGTGGTAGATCTGTCAACTGTCTTGATTGAGGTGAACATTAGGTTCCCTTTTTTTTTTTTTAATAAATTTATTTATATTTTATTTATTTATTTTTGGCTGCGTTGGGTCTTCGTTGCTGTGCGTGGGCTTTCTCTAGTTGCTGAGAGCCGGGGCTACTCTTTGTGGTGGTGCACGGGATTCTCATTGCAGTGGCTTCTCTTGTTGCGGAACACAGGCTCTAGGCGCGTGGGCTTCAGTAGTTGTGGCACATGGGCTCAGTAGTTGTGGCTCACGGGCTCTAGAGCGCAGGCTCAGTAGTTGTGGCCCACGGGCTTAGTTGCTCCACAGCATGTGGGATCTTCCTGGACCAGGGCTCGAACCCATGTCCCCTGCATTGGCAGGAGGATTCTTAACCACTGTGCCACCAGGGAAGTCCCACGCTCCTGTTTCTTTAGTATTGATTTCTAGCTGCCCCAGCTCTGCATTTGGCACACAAGGATTCTTGTTCTTTGGAACTCTGCTTGGCCAACCCCAGTCTGCCCCTCACAGGCATTCCCAAGACAGGCCTAGTCCCTTACACTCACACTGAAATTATGCCCAAAGTCCATGCGTGGGGGTACCACCATTGCTTTCCCTGGAGTTCTCACTGGAGTACTTCTCAAAGTCTTGTCACCATTTTTTGAAGAGGAAGTTGCTAAGCTAGAACCCTCAGCAGCACCTCCGCTTTCTGGAGTTCTTGGTCCTTGGCAAACATAGATGCCACTGGCCATGTCCCTAACAGCCCTTGGGGCTAGGATCGTCAGTCAAGATGGTGTTTCATCCTGGAAGCAGGGGGAGGCTATGGCTCCCAGCACTCCTTTTCTGTGGAATGTTTTGGGCTTCCCAGCTCTTGTGGTCCCCACCAGACGGCCCTATGGTAGATAGAACTTGGTCGGTTTTCCTGCATTGGGCACCCAGACCAGGGTCCTGGCAGAGGATGCTGGATGGGTCTGTCTTTGGAGCTCCTCTCTCCTCCCCAGTAGACATATGTCTACTGACCATTTGCCTGTATCCTTTCCCATCCCCTTATTCTGTGCTGCTCTGGTCATCGGTTGATCCCTAACTTCTCTTCCTTTTCTCAGCTGCCACAACTGTGATGGGTGATTTTTACAGACTCAAAGTACTCCCAAACGCATGTTTGGATTTTGAGCACCTCCCCAAAGACTTTGTGGGGGAGGCACAGCCTTATAATAACTTATAACTGCCATGTATCTCCGTGGTGTATCAGTAGGTTCTCTTCTCTGTGGCCAGGGACAAAGATCAGATGGTCTTCAGATTTGGCAGTTCCCAGACACCAGCTGTACTTCCTTGCTTTCTTTATCACGCAAAATTTAAATAGTTTGAGTGAGAAAATGAAACCAAAATTTTAAATAATACGTTAAAGAAATTTTTAAATCTTACAACCTTATTATTAGTAGCAAATTACTGTGATCTGCCCACAGACAGTTAAGACACACAGACAAGGACATGGACTTAAGGTGAGGAGCCCAATGAAGGTCTCTCCAGGTCATCTTCAGGTCTTTCAGTGAAGGGCATCTTCACTGGCTACCTAGACATTCCTAGTCTCTTGGGATAATTGGGGCCTAGTAGCTGGGGAGTGACAATGGGTCTTACTTGACGTGGGCAGGCATTCTTATTCAGCCTTCTTGAGACATGCTCCAGTGAAAGGGACCCCTTGATGAAATTGAACTCTGATCCTCTGCGATTGGCAGCAGAAGGGCAGTAATGGCATGGTGGTGGAGTGGTCTTGAATTTGGTCCACTAAGAGCCACATTCCCATTGCAGACTTCACTCACCCATGTTGCTCCTGCATGGAGGATATTAGTAGCTGAGAATAGCTTCATTGAGCTCAGTCCAACTCTTTTATATTTCCTCCTTCACCGTGAGCTTCATCTCACCTGGCGGGGTCCTCTTGCTTCAGACTTTGATGCCTGATCCCTTGTGAGCTACCGTAAGAACAAGAACATGCACTATCCCAGGGTGGCGGCTGCACTTTTTCTATCGCCTCCATCCCAGCTGGAATAAGAAGAGCCGATGCTGCCTCCTCTTGTGCTTCTCATCATCTCTCTTCTAAGACCAGGACATGTTTCAGAGCCTTAGCAGGACTGAATCTGTGTCCACACGGAGGAAAAACAGCAACCTTGGCTTCTGAGGGGGTGACAGCACTATGGCAGGGTGGTGGAGTTCAGGACTCTCTGTGATTCTGCCAGCCAGGTATCTTCTCTGGCTTTATACCCACTTACTCCTCCACCCCATCTCCCTCCCCCTGAACTCTGACCAAGGAAGTCCCCAGAGGCCCAGGCTCTTAGGATTTACGGAGACAATGACTCTGTGTCCTCTGAGTCTTCAGCAAGGCGTGGAGCTTTGATGCCTGTCAGCTTTGGCTGTGGTTGGGGGGATGGAAGGGAGAAGTGCCACTGTGGCCTCTCTACCCCATTACCCCTGCCCTGCTGATCCCCAGAGCAGCAAAGAAAAATTCCAGCTTTGAAGATGGGCCCTGGTCAGTTACGAATCCTGCAAACAGGTGCTTCTGGCCATCAAAGTCTTGAAGCAGTTAAACTTGCTTTCACCTTTGTTGCAGTTCCCTTAAAAGAAAATAGAGAGATCTTCGAAAGGTGGAAGGGGTGGCAGGCCAGAAACGTAAAGTGTGTGCAATCACTCAGATACAAGTGGCACCACTAAAAATTGCCTTCATATATCAGCTTATGGTTTACACACTCTGGCAGAAAGGACACTAAAAGGTCAGCGGAAAAAAAATTTATATGTCAGGCCTGGAGCTGTGACTCCAAAGGTGGTAAGAAGACATGATCTGGGAAGGGTTCTAGAGGGACCGGCTAAGTGCTTGATGTGGCAGGATTCTTCTTTTCACTCTTTATTTTGTCTTATTTTTAAGGAAGTTTCTTGCAAGCGTCAGCAGAGAAGCTAAGGTATAGACTCGGAGTAACCTCTCACTCCAACCTCTGGTGACAAGACGGATAGTTCCGTTCATCTATGGGTGAGCAGCGGAGGCTCCCTGCATTTTTTTCCCTGTTTGCTTGGTTTCAGGATATATTTGTTTGCAGAGAGGGATGTCATGCTTTTGAATGCACTGCTCAGTCATGTGCCAGTGGTGAAATCAGAGGAGGGGAGAAGAGAAGAGAGAGGAGGGAGGGAAGGGGGTGGAGGGAGGGTGGGTGTTGGGAAAGGGTGGGTGTTGGGAAAGCTATACTCTGAGGACTTTAAGTGATGCCAGCTCAGATCCAGAAACAAATCTTCAACCAAATGCTAATGGAGAATGTGCCTTCCAATCAGAAGGGTCAGCAAATATGCTGTAAATTAATAATGCACCCTTTTAGGTAGCAGTTGCCTTGTGGAACAGTCTGGAGGAGGATTATTTATCCACTCCCCCTTCCATCCCACCTCTCTTAAGAGAAGGAGCTAGAACACTGTAGGTCCCTTGGAGTTTTGTTTAAGACTGACCCTCCCCCTTAGTTTATTAACCGTGTAACATTTTCAGGTTGTTTTTTCCTCTCTGTCTCCTCCAGCAAGTCTCTATTGATCACTATTTGCAGTTATAATCCCTTTCAAATTTATCATCCATGACTAACATCCCATGTATTGATTAGTGTTGACAGATGTTCCTCTACAGTGTAGAACCACCGTGATCCCAGCCTGTGACATACAAGAGGGATGGCGAGAGAGAGAAATACACATTTTCCCCTTCTCCTCAATTTTCTTTTGGTAGTTTTCTGTTCCCCCTTTTGTTTACAGCTTAGATGATTTCTTTCCTACCTATGTGAGGAATTGCTTTGTATATTTTCAGGATAATTTCTTTACTCCTACTGAAGCCTGTTGGGAGGAAAAGGAAGTAGCCGTGTTGCTCCTGGGTGGTTACTGTGCGGGTGGGTCACTGACAGGTCCTGAAGGAGATCAGATTTATGAGGGACATCCACATGTCTTAACCTAAAGCCTCAGGTACCAAAGATATAGAGGCTAGTTGTTTAAGGATAAATTACATGTCACTTGTGACTAAGAACAAGGTGTCCAAAATCTGGACTATAAATGGAGTCATTTGTCAATAGTGCAGTATTGGGGGCTCTTTTTTCCATACTGTCTGTAACATCCTCTTTGCCTGTTGTGGGCCAAAGGCAAGTGGTGGCCTGGTTGGGAAGCTGTGTCCTTATCCGTCCTGCCTGAGCACGTGTCCAGGGCTTCCCATCTTGGAATGTTCTGCTCGTGCATACGAGGTGCCCACCCCACCCACCCACCAGGTTGGCACTGAGTTGTGGGGGAGTCTGGCCACTCATGGGTGAGCCAGCATGCAAGTCCTGAGCTCAGCTGCCTTCTCTGTGCAATGGAAATAACAGTACTTTCCTTGCCCACCTAACAAGGAGTCTAGTGTACCAGCCGTGAGAGTGCTTCAAAAAATTGGAAAGGGCTATATAAACCGTGAGGGTATAATGATTACTCTCAAAGATTTCTCCTCGCTCTCTCTGGGTCTCAGTCTCTCTCCCTCGTACTCCAAGAAGGTTTTATTACTCTGCAAGGTTTTTCTACTCCAGGGAACTTTACCAAAGGACCCAAGGGCTAGACTTGAGAACAGAAGGAAGTATAGAATTCACAGGGAATTTAGTGGGCTCGTGGTCTAACCCTTTCATTTGACTTGTGGGGAACCTGGCGCAGTCTAAATTTTTGGAATAACTTATTTGATATCCCACAGTGTGTGAAACATAAGCCTAGAAAGAAAACTCAGTTTTCTGCCTCTTAGGCAAGTACCCTTCCTCTTCCCTCCCCTCACACCTCCTCTCCGTCTCTCTCCCCCCTTCCCCCTCCTCCTTCTTCCTCTCTTCCTCTCTCCTTCCCTCTTCTTCCCCCGCCACCTCCCTCCTCCTTTCTCCATCTCTCACTCCCTCTGCTCCCCACTCCCTCCTCTCCTCTCTCTCCTTCCAGCCATCCCTCCCTCCCTAGCCCTCACCTCTCTCTATTCCTTTCCCTCTTGCTTTCTCCAACCCCCTTAGCAGCCCTAGGTCTGGGGTAGAGATACAAGCCATTTGCTCTTAAAGCTCACTTTCACTTTGGAAGACAGAATCATTGTCTGAGAAACCCTAGGGTTTCTTCACTACAGAAAACTCACATTAAAAAAGTTAATTTTCTTTCCAAAGGAAAAAAGGCAGGCCAGATCAGCTCCTAGGGGAGGGCATATCTACCTAGAGTGTGCCATTCTGTCACGCTATAGCGCTTTTGAATAGCTGTTTAGTTGACTCATATGTAAATGATATTTTGTCCTCCCTCATTGCCTCAGCCCCCACTATTGACAGTAATTTGATGGGATGTTTTTTGCCTCTTATCTATTTTCCAAGTTTTCATGGTCTGTTTGTAATAGTGTTTTTGGTTCTTTGCAGTAGTTTAAGTTTCTCATATGGGTCTTATTATACCTGAATACTGCTCAGCTATTTGATGACACAGTTGTAAATCCTCAATAAAAGATCTTTAATAATCAGTTGGCATTTATTTAATATAGCACCCATCTTATTAAATCTAACTCCTTCGATTTAATAAGACAGTTTATTGTATCTTTGCATCGGAATAGTGATGCTATAGTTATGCTTGAGAAGACACTCTCATTATAAACTCCTGTTTTTAGGCACTTATAATTTTCTCAAGTAGCACATTCATTTCAATGTGCAATCATTTTCTGTTCTCTTCTCCCTCCCTCTCTCCATTTGTACTATTTTTCTCATTTTTTAAAAGTCTAATAAGAAAGTGTATCTCAAACTTCAGCGAGAAAAGCTGTGTCATTGGCTGAGAATAGCTGAGCAAATCTGTTAGGCTCTTGAAATCCAGATTATTATTTGCGCCTTCAGTCAACTTGATGCAAATGTTGGTGAAGGAGATACTGGTCCTAGGATTATGCTCCTATAACGTGGACAATGTTCTCCCAAGTGCCTTCAAGTGCATTTCCCCCCTTTTCAGGGGTTTAAACATTCTTCAGCTTTTGCTAGTGCAAGGAAACTGAAGAATTGATCAGGCAGGAAACTGACCAGAATGGACTAGAATGGAGACAGACCTTCCAGCCCCTCACTGGCTGCTTTCCCTCTCCAGCCCACTCATGGTAGAATGTGGGCTGTGCTCCACCGTCTGGCACTTGGCTCACTCTCTGCCTAGTTCACACCAGCTCATCCTTCAGATCTCAGAACAAGCCTGACTTCCTCAAAGATGCCTGTTGTGAAATGTAGACTGAGTCTGGTTCCCTTGCTATATATCTTGTGGAGTTAGAATGGGGCTCCCTTGCTTTAAAACACATGTCTCATTTCCATTTATTACGGTCAGTGGTGCACTGGAGTGCACTCGTACTGTCTGATGAGAGCTCATTTTGTGTATCTGTTCAGTTATATATAACCAACTCCATGTTCAGTTATATCATCATGATAACCTGAAAACAGTCATAGGGGAAGTTTGAATGGGCAAATGCTACAAATCAGAGCTAACTCCCCTGCCAACTCCCCACCAGAGAGCTAGTTTTTAAACATTCACCAGCATAGCACTTATGTGATGATCTGTAAACCCTGTCTTCTCCACTAAGCTATAAACTCCATGAGAACGGGGACTTTGTCTATTTTGGCCTGTATTGTACTTGAGTCATTGTATGGCATGTAATAAGTGGTCAAAGAACTGAGTTTATAAAGAGGTTTGGGAATAGACAGAATCTTACTTAAACACAGAGGCTGGGCCATTCAAAGGATCTTAATCTCACAAGATCAAGGTTCTCCATGATTTACCTCTAAGAGTAATTCATCCTGCACCAGAATCTAGCTTCCTAAGAAAAAGAAGATTCTTAGGTGTTCAGTTGGTCCCACTGGTGAAGTGGTTCATCAGAAAGCACTTGAAACTGTTTAGCCAGGTGTAGCAAGGATAATTCTGGCTAGGCATGGGAAGAGGCTGGATGATGCTCTCTGCCTCTTTTAAATTTATTTTATTAAAAATGTCTCCTGTGTTCTGCTGGATAACTACATGCATGGGTTTCATGTTCCTGATTATGAGAGAATGAGACATTTCCCTTCTGCCTCCTCACCATGCTCCTACCTAGGCGTTCACTGTCTCTTTAGGAGCTTCATTATCTAGTGAAATAGTATCTGGACATGAGAACAGAGAGATCTGGGTTCAAATTTGGGCTATGCCTTGGAAAATGATTTCATTCTTAGAGATTCAGTGTCATCATGCCTAAAGTATAATACATTATAAAATTATTACATTACATGAGATTGAACAATATGTCATGTTTCTGACGAACATAAAGATTATTGTTAGTGTTTAAACTTTTTCATCTTTTCTCTAAGACCTGGATTTTGACTTTGTCCTTGTAGTTGAAGAATGGATGACAGAGGGTTTAGAAATACATAGGGGTGGTGCAGATTGCTTGGGTAGGGTAAGGGAAACTTATTAATATTATTGATTCGTTAAAAAGTTTTCCTGTCAAGAGTTTCACTTTCTGTAATGGAGGACTGAGTAATTTGGACATCTACCCACTGAGAACAACTAGAAAAGCTGGAAAGGCATGGTAGAGCTAAGACAGTGCATACTAATAGGGCTAAGATCTGGGAGAGCAGTGAAGCCTAGATAGGTAAGCCCAGAATTTGGAGCAGTGTTTGCCAGTAGCAACTGTTGAAATCCTGGAAGAGGTTATCTGGAAGCTGAGAAGCTGGGCACGACTCTTGACAGCCCCACAAGGCTAGGGGGAAAATAAGAGTTCAGGGACTGCAAACGAATGATAACTCAGGAAAAACACTAGGCTTTCAGTTGGGGTAAACTGATTTTATACTTACTTGCAGAGACTGAAACTCAGTTTCAAATCATCTCAATCTCCTATTGGAATAAGGTGAGCTGGGATGCTAGTACTTCTAGCCATCTTTCAAAAGCAAGTATAAATTCTCTCTGGAGGACAACTGTATACTCCTAATCCTGAAATTACTACAATAATTTTCTATATACAGTTTTCTGTACTCTAGCAAAAATAACCAAGTGTATAAAATATAAAATAATGTGATAAAAAATTAAGAGAAAAAATATATAATATAAACAGACCAGAGAGGATCCAGATAATGGAGTTATCAGTTATGAATTTTCAAATAACCATGATATATTGATATATTCAATGAAATGAAAGATTGAGAATTTGGGGTATAAACCACTCAAATATTCTAGAACTTAAAATGCAATGGAAATTAAGAGCTCAGTGCATGGAGTAACAGTGAATGGACACAGCCGACAAGAGAATAAGTAAACTGTAATAGAAGTAAAAGAAAATATTAAAAATCAAGCTTTGGGTATAAAAGAAGGAAATGGGGAAAAGAAAAAGAACAAAGAACAGGGAGAAAAGTTCTAAGGTGTATAATTGGAAGCCCAGCAGTATGAGAGAGAGAGGATTGGGTAAAAGCAGTGTTCTAGGAGACAATGGCTGAGAGTTTCTCCAAACTGATGAAAGGTATTGAGTCATATATTAAAGAAGCACTCTGAACCTGAAGTAGAATAAATATAGTAAAACTGCATGCAGCACTAAACTGCTGAAAGCAAAAGACAATGAGAAAATCTTAAGAGTAGTCAAAGATAAAAGAGCAACAAGATTAACAATGGAATTTTCAACAATGAAAGTGGACGCCAGCAGTTAATGAATGGTATATTAAAAACACTGAAAAAAAAAGTGGGCACTTATAATTTTATATCCAGTGAGAACATCCTAAAAAATGAAGGCATAATAGGAATATTTTTCAATAAGCAAAAACTGAGAGGTTGTGTCACTGGCAGATCTATACTAAAGGAAAGTATAAAAGGTATTCTTCAACGATTTCACATTGAGAAATGAAAAGTGGGAAATATGTGGATAGATATAAATAAATATTAACAATAAAATAATAATGTCATGCAGGAAGAATAAATGTATAGAATTAAAATGCACCATAACAATAGCATGTAAGTTGGGGGTGGGAGATTAATGGAGTTAAAGTGTTTGGGGGCACTTGAATTACTCAGGAACAAGTGAAAGTCTGAATTTACATTAGGCTTTGTTAAGTCAAGAGTATGTATATATATATTTATTTCTTAATTTTTTTCAAGACTATTTTATTTAATTTCTTTTATATAGCTGGTTCTTATTAGTTATCTATTTTATACATATTAATGAATATATGTCAATCCCAGTCTCCCAATTCATCACACTACCCGCCTCCTCACCCACCCTGCTTTCCCCCCTTGAGGTCCATATGTTTGTTCTCTGCACCTGTGTCTTCATTTCTGCCTTGCAAACTGGTTCATCTGTACCATTTTTCTAGGTTCCACACATATGCGTTAATATACGATATTTGTTTTTCTCTTTCTGACTTACTTCACTCTGTATGACAGTCTCTAGATCCATCCACGTCTCAACAAATGACCCAATTTCGTTCCTTTTTATGGCTGAGTAATATTCCATTGTATATATGTACCACATCTTCTTTATCCATTCTTCTGTCGATGGGTGTTTACATTGCTTCCATGACCTGGCTATTGTAAATAGTGCTGAAATGAACATTGGGGTGCATGTGTCTTTTTGAATTATGGTTTTCTCTGGGTTTATGCACAGTAGTGGGATTGCTGGGTCATATGGTAGTTCTATTTTTAGTTTTTAAAGGAACCTCCATACTGTTCTCCATAGTGGCTGTATCAATTTATATTCCCACCAACAGTGCAAGAGGGTTCCCTTTTCTCCACACCCTCTCCAGCATTTATTGTTTGTAGATTTTCTGATGATGGCCATTCTGACTGGTGTGACGTGATACCTCATTGTAGTTTTGAGTTGCATTTCTCTAATAATTAGTGATGTTGAGCATCTTTTCATGTGCCTCTTGGCCATCTGTATGTCTTCTTTGCAGAAATGTCTATTTAGGTCTTCTGCCCATTTTTTCATTGGGTTGTTTGTTTTTTGGATATTGAGCTGCATGAGCTGCTTATAAATTTTAGAGATTAATCCTTTGTCAGTTGCTTCATTTGCAAATATTTTCTCCCATTCTGAGGGTTGTCTTTTCATCTTGTTTATAGTTTCCTTTGCTGTGCAAAAGCGTTTAGGTTTCATTAAGTCCCATTTGTTTATTTTTGTTTTTATTTCCATTACTTTAGGAGGTGGGTCAAAAGAGGTCTTGCTGTGATTTATGTCAGAGAGTCTTCCTCCTATGTTTTCCTCAAAGAGTTTTATAGTGTCTCACCTTACATTTAGGTCTTCATTCCATTTTGAGTTTATTTTTGTGTATGGTGTTAGGGAGTGTTCAAATTTCATTCTTTTACATGTAGATATCCAGTTTTCCCAGCACCACTTATTGAAGAGACTGTCTTTTCTCCATTGTATATCCTTGCCTCCTTTGTCAGAGATTAGTTGACCGTAGGTGCATGGGTTTATCTCTGGGTTTTCTATCCTGTTCCATTGATCTGTATTTCTGTTTTTGTGCCAGTACCATATTGTCTTGATTACTGTAGCTTTGTAGTATAGTCTGAAGTAAGGGAGTCTGATTCCTCCAGCTCCGTTTTTTTCCCTCAAGATTGCTTTGGTTATTTGGTATCTTCTGGGTCTCCATACAAATTTTAAGATTTTTTGTTCTAGTTCCATAAAAAATGCCTTTGGTAATTTGATAGGGATTGCATTGACTCTGTAGATAGCTTTGGGTAGTATAGTCATTTTCACAGTATTGATTCTTCCAATCCAAGAACATGGTATATCTCTCCATCTGTTTGTGTCATCTTTGATTTCTTTCATCAGTCTCCTATAGTTTTCTGAGTACAGGTCTTTTATCTCCTTAGGTAAGTTTATTCCTAGGTATTTTATTCTTTTTGTTGCAATGGTGAATGGGATTGTTTCCTTAATTTCTCTTTCTTGTCTTTTGTTGTTAGTGTATAAGAATGCAAGAGAGTTCTGTGTATTAATTTTGTATCCTGCAATTTTACCAAATTCACTGATTAGCTCTAGTAGTTTTCTGGTGGCCTCTTTAGAATTATCTATGTATAGTATCATGTCATCTTCAAGCAGTGACAGTTTTACTTATTTTCCAATTTGTATTCCTTTTATTTTTTTAATCTGAGAAAGTCTTTATGAATCATTCACTTTCTTGTTTTGAATTTTTGAATTTAATTTTATTTTTTTATACAGCAGGTTCTTATTAGTTATCCATTTTACACATATTAGTGTATATATGTCGATCCCAATCTCCCAATTCATGTATTCCTTTTATTTCTTTTTCTTCTCTGATTGTCATGGCTAGGACTTCCGAAACTATGTTGAATAAGAGTGGCGAGAGTGGACATCCTTGTCATGTTCCCGATCTTATAGGAATTGCTTTCAGTTTTTCACCATTGAGAATGATGTTTGCTGTGTGTTTGTCGTATATGGCCTTTATTATGTTGAGGTAGGTTCCCTCTATGCCCACTTTCTGGAGAGTTTTTTTTTTTTTATCATAAATGGGTGTTGAATTTTGTCAAAAGCTTTTTCTGCATCTATTGACATTATCATATGGTTTTTATTCTTCAGTTTGTTAATATGGTGTATCACATTGATTGAGTTGTTTATATTGAAGAATCCTTGCATCCCTGGGATAAATCCTACTTGATCATGGTGTATGATCCTGTCAATGTGTTGTTGGTTTCTTTTTGCTAGTATTTTGTTGAGGATTTTTGCCTCTATATTCATGAGTGATATTTATCTGTAGTTTTCTTTTTTTGTAGTATCTTTGTCTGGTTTTGGTATCAGGGTGATGGTGACCTTGTAGAATGAGTTTGGGAGTGTTCCTTCCTCTGTAATTTTTGGAAGAGTTTGAGAAGGATGGGTGTTAGCTCTTCTCTAAATGTTTGATAAAATTCACCTGTGAAGCCATCTGGTCCTGGACTTTTGTTTGTTGGAAGATTTTTATTCAGAGTTGAATTTCATTACTTGTGATTGGTCGTTCATATTTTCTGTTTCTTCTTGGTTCAATCTTGGAAGATTATACCTTTCTAAGAGTTTGTCCATTTCTTCCAGGTTGTCCATTTTATTGGACTAGAGTTGTTTGTAGTAGTCTCTTTTGATGCTTTGTATTTCTGTGGCGTCTCTTGTAACTTCTCCTTTTTCATTTCTAATTTTATTGATTTGAGTCCTCTCCCTCTTTTTCTTGATGAGTCTGGCTGAAGGTTTATCAATTTTGTTTATCTTCTCAAGGAACCAGCTTTTAGTTTCATTGATTTTTGCCATTGTTTTCTTCATTTCTATTTCATTTATTTCTGCTTTGTTTTTCATGATTTCTTTCCTCCTACTAACTTTGGGTTTGTTTGTTCTTCTTCTCTAGTTGCTTTAGGTGTAAGTTTAGATTGATTATTTGAGATTTTTCTTGTTTCTTGAGGTAGGATTGAATTGCTATAAACTTCCCTCTTAGAACTGCTTTTGCTGCATCCCACGGGTTTTGGATCATCGTGTTTTCATTGTCATTTGTCTCTAGGATTTTTTTGATTTCCTGTTTGATTTCTTTAGTCATCTCTTGGTTATTTAGTAACGTGTTGTTTAGCCTCCATGTGTTTGTGTTTTTTACATTTTTTTCCCAGTAATTTATTTCTAATCTCATCGCATTGCAGTTGGAAAAGATGCTTGATGTGGTTTCAGTTTTCTTAAATTTACCAAGGCTTGTTTTGTGACCCAAGATGTGATCTATCCTGGAAAATGTTCCCTGTGCACTTGGGAAGAAAGTGTAATCTACTGTTTTCAGATGGAATGTCCTATAAATATCAATTAAATCTGTCTGGTCTGTTGTGTCATTGAAAGCTTGTGTTTCCTTATTAATTTTCTGTCTGGATGATCTGTCCATTGGTGTAAGTGAGGTGCTAAAGTCCCCGACTATTCTTGTGTTACTGTTGATTTCCTATTTTATAGCTGTTAGCATTTGCCGTATGTATTGAGGTGCTCCTATTTTGGGTGCATATATATTTATAATTGTTATATCTTCTTGGATTGATCCCTTGATCATTATGTAGTGTCCTTCTTTGTCTCTTGTAACATTCTTTATTTTAAAGTCTTTTTTATCTGATATGAATATTGCTACTCCAGCTTTCTTTTGATTTCCATTTGCATGGAATATCTTTTTCCATCCCCTCACTTTCAGTCTATATGTGTCCCTAGGTCTGAAGTGAGTCTCTTGTAGGCAGCATATATATGGGTCTTGTTTTTGTGTCCATTCAGTGAACCTCTGTCTTTTGGTTGGAGCATTTAATCCATTCACATTTAATTTAATTATCGATATGTATGTTCCTATTACCATTTTGTTAATTGTTTGGGGTTTCTTTTCTTTCTTTTTTTTTTTTTTTTTTTTGCGGTACGCGGGCCTCTCGCTGTTGTGGCCTCTCCCGTTGCAGAGCACAGGCTCCAGACGCGCAGGCTCAGCAACCATGGCTCACGGGCCCAGCCTCTCCGTGGCATGTGGGATCTTCCCGGACTGGGGCACGGACCTGTGTCCCCTGCATCGGCAGGCGGACTCTCAACCACTGCGCCACCAGGGAAGCCCTTGGGTTTCTTTTGTAGGTCCTTTTCTTCTCTTCTGTTTCCCACTTAGAGAAGTTCCTTTAGCATTTGTTGTGGAGCTCGTTTGGTGGTGCTGAATTCTCTTAGCTTTTGCTTGTCTGTAAAGCTTTTGATTTCTCCATCGAATCTGAATGAGATCCTTGCTGGGTAGAGTAATCTTGGTTGTAGTTTCTTCCCTTTCATCATTTGAAATATATCGTGCCACTGCCTTCTGGCTTGTAGAGTTTCTGCTGAGAAATCAGCTGTTAACTTTATGGGAGTTCCTTTGTATGTTATTTGTCATCTTTTCCTTTTGCTTTTAATAATTTTTCTTAGTCAGTTTGATTGCTATGTGTCTCGGCATGTTTCTCCTTGGGTTTATCCTGTCTGGGACTCTCTGTTCTTCCTGGACTTGGGTGGCTATTTCCTTTCCCATGTTAGGGAAGTTTTCGACTATAATCTCTTCAGATATTTTCTAGGGTCCTTTCTCTCTCTCTTCTCCTTCTGGGACCCCTATAATGTGAATGTTGTTGCGTTTAATGTTGTCCCAGAGGTCTCTTAGGACGTCTTCATTTCTTTTCATTCTCTTTTCTTTATTCTGTTCCATGGCAGTGAATTCCACCATTTTGTCCTCCAGGTCACTTATCTGTTCTTCTGCCTCAGTTATTCTGCTATTGATTCCTTCTACTGTATTTTTCATTTCAGTTATTGTATTGTTCATCTCTGTTTGTTTGTTCTTTAATTCTTCTAGGTGTTTGTTCTTTAAGTGTTCTAGGTCTTTGTTAAACATTTCTTGCATCTTCTCCATTTTTGCCTCCATTCTTTTTCCGAGGTCCTGGACCATCTTCACTGTCATTATTCTGAATTCTTTTTCTGGAAGGTTGCCTGTGTCTACTTCATTTAATTATTTTTCTGGGGTTTTATCTTGTTCTTTCATCTGGTGCATAGCCCTCTTCCTTTTCATTTTGTCTGTCTCTCTGTGAATGTGGTTTTTGTTCCACAGGCTCCAGGAGTCTTTTTCTTCTGCTGTCTGCCCTCTCAGGTCAAGAGTATATATTTTTATCTCTAGGTAGGTACTAAATAAAATACATACACTTATACTAAAAGAATGAATAATAATATAATAGAAAGAGTATGAAATAAATAAATATACTCAGTCAGTCCACAGGAAGGCAAGAAATGACAGAAGAAGACCATATAAAAACTGAACAGTTGTAAGAAGGGGTAAGTAGGAAGATGACATATTTAAGCTCAAAAATATCAGTATCACACTAAATGTATACAGATCAAATATACCAATTAAAAAATGTAAGTTGACTGACTGAATGAAAAACAAACCCAACTATTTGTTACTTATGGGCACACAACATAAATATATGGATACAGAAAGGTTGAAAATAAAAAGATAGGAAAATACCTACTGAAAGAAAGCTGATACAGCTATATTAATATTAAAGAAGACTTTAAGACAAAATATTACTGGAGATGAAAATGGACATAATCATAATGACAAAAGGGCCAATTCACTGGGAGATTTAACAGTTCCAAATATATAGTCACTTAGTAGAAAGCCCTAAAATGTACAGAACAATTCAGAGGAGATCCTAAGGAGGAATAGTGAAATTCATAGTCACAATAGGAAAATTTAATATACCTCTTGCAGTAACTGCATGGTAACAAAAGTATCACATATCAGGTTTTTGTGATGTAGCTAAAGGTCCAATTAGAGAGAAATATACAGCAACAAATCCTTACAGGAAGAGAAAAAAGAGTGAAAATCAACAATCTGAATATTCATATCAGAAAGAAAAAAACCAGCAAACTAACTGCAGAAAAGGAGAAGAAACAATAAAAATAGACCATAACATTAATAAAATGGAGTGCAAATATACAATGTAGAAATGCAATAAAATCGAAAGTTAGTTCTCTAAAAACATTGAAACCTGATAAACCACAAGTCGGACTGATTAAGAAAAAAAAACAGGGAAGGCACAAATTAGCAATATCAGGAATGAACATGGAATTTAATACAGACACCATAGATATTAAAAGAATTATCAAGGGCTTCCCTGGTGGCACAGGATTTAAGAATCCACCTGCCAATGCAGGGGACACGGGTTCCAGCCCTGTTCCAGGAAGATCCCACATGCTGCGGAGCTACTAAGCCTGTAAGCAACCACTACTGAGCCCACGTGCCACCACTACTGAAGCCTGCGAGCCTAGAGCTTGTGCGCCACAACAAGAGAAGCCACAGCAGTAAATCCGCGCACCACAGCGAAGAGTAGCCCCCACTTGCTGCAACTAGAGAAAGCCTGCATGCAGCAATGAAGACCCAATACAGCCAAAAATAAATAAATTAATTAAATAAATTTATATAAAAAAAGAATTATGAAGAGGAAATTAGGGAATTTTTTTGCCAAAAATTTGAAATTTAATAAATTGAATAAATCCTGAAGAAAATATATTTATTAGAATTACAAGAAATATATCAATTAAGGAAATTTAATTTATACTTCAAATTTTTCCACAAAGTTTTCATACCCACATGACCTCACAAATTACTTGAATTCTTTTAAAGTTATTGAAGTTTGGGCTTCCCTGGTGGCGCAGTGGTTGAGAGTCCGCCTGCTGATGCAGGGGACATGGGTTCGTGCCCCGGTCTGGGAAGATCCCACATGCCGCAGAGTGGCTAGGCCCGTGAGCCATGGCCACTGAGCCTGTGCGTCCGGAGCCTATGCTCCACAATGGGAGAGGCCACAACAGTGAGAGGCCCGCGTACCACACACACACACACAAAATAAAAATAAATAAATAAAGTTATTGAAGTTTGTTTTCTAGGCCAAAATATGGTTTATCTTGGTAAATGTTTCCTGTACTTTTTTTGTTATTATTATGGTAAAAATCCATAACAAACACCATTTCTAAGTGTACAGTTCAGTACTGTTAAATATATTCACATTGCTTCTGCAGAAATCTCCAGAACTTTTCTGGCTCACAAGACTGAAACCCTTACTCATTAAACAATTCCTTATTTTCTTCTTCCTGGCCCTGGCAACCACTATTCTATTTTCTGTGTCTATCAATTTGAGTACTTGAGATACCTCATTTAAGTGGAATCGTACAGTGTTTGTCTTTTTGTGACTGATTTATTTCACTTAGCATAATGTCCTAAAGGTTTATCCATGTCGTAGCATGTGTCAGAATTTCCTTCCTTTTTAAGGGTGAATAATATTCCATTCTATGTATATACCACATTTGGTTTATCCATTCTTCTGTCAGTGGACACTTGGGTTCCTTGCACCTCTTGGCTATTGTGCATAGTGCTGCTATGAACATGAGTGTGTAAATATCTCTTTGAGACCTTGCTTTCAATTCTTTTGGCTGTATACCTGGAAGTGGAATTGTAGGAACATATAGTAATTTTATTTTTTAATATTTTTAGAAACTGCCGTACTATTTTCCATAGTGACTGCACCATTTTATTCCTACCAACAGTGCACAGGAGTTCACATTTCTCGATACCCTTGCCAAGACTTTAAAATTTTATTTATAGTAGCCACTCTAATGGGTGTGGAGTGATATCTCATTGTGGCCTTAATTTGCATTTTCTTAATGATTTTAAGCATCTTTTTATGTTTGTTGGCCATTTGTATATCATCTTTGGAGAAATGTCTATTTAAGTCCTTTGTTTCTTCTTTGATTGGGTTTTTTTTTTTTTTTGGTTGTTGTTGAATTGTAGAAGTTCTTTATATACGCCTTTATTATTATCCTCTTATCAGATATATGATTTGCAAATGATCTCTCATTCTATAGATTGCCTTTTCACTCTGTTGATTGTGTCCTTTGATGCACAGAAGGTTTTAATTTTAATGTAATCTAATTTGTCTATTTTTACTTCTCTTGCCTGTGCTTTTGGTGTCATATCCAGGAAATCCTTCTCAAATCCAGTGTCATGAAGCTTTTGCCCTATGTTTTCTTATAAGAGTTTTATAGTTTTAGGTCTTACATTTAGGTCTTTGATCTATTTTGAATTAATTTTTGTATATGGTGTAAGGTAAAGGTCCAGCTTGTCTTTTGCAGGTGAAAATTTGGTTTTCTCAACATCATTTGTTAAAGAGCCTTTCATTTCCCCCATTGAATAGTCTTGGCACTCTTGTCAAAAATCATTTTATCATATATATGAATCTTATTTCTGGACTCTCATATTCCATTGATCTATATGTCTATCTTTATGCCAATACCACACTGTTGGTTACTGTAGCCTTGTAATAAGTTTTGAAATCAGAAAGTCTGATACCTCCAACTTTTTTCTCCTTTTTCAAGATTGTTTTGGCTATTCATGGTCCCTGAGATTCCATATGAGTTTTAGGATGAATTTTTATGTTTCTGCAAATAATGGTATTGGAATTTTGATAGAGAATGCATTAAACCTATAGGTTGCTTGGGGGAGTTTTGGCCTCATAACAGTACTAAGTCTTCCAATCCATGAACATGGGATATCTTTCCATTTATTTGTGTCTTCTTTCATTTCTTTAGGCAACATTTTATAGTTTTCAATGTATAAGTCTTTCGCCTCCTTAGTTAGATTTATTCTTAAGTATTTTATTCTTCTTGATGCTTTTGTAAATGGAATTCTTCTCTTAGTTTCCTTCCAGAATGTTCATTCTTAGCAAATTGAAAGGCAACTAATTTTTGAGTGTTCATTTTGTATACTGCAACTTTGTGGAATTCATTCATTTGTTCTAAGAGGTGTGTGTGTGTGTGTGTGTGTGTGTGTGTGTGTGTGTAAAATCTTTAGAATTTTCTACATATAAAGTCATGTTGTCCATGAACAGAAATAATTTTATTTCTTCCTTTCCAATTTGGATATATTTTATTTCTTTTTCTTGGCTAATTGCTCTGCCTATGACTTCAAGTACTATGTTGAATCGAAGTGGTGAAATCAAGCATCCTTTTCTTGTTCTGGATTTTGGAGGAAAAACTTCCTGTCTGTCATCATTGAACATGATGTTAGTTGTGGATTTTTTGTATTTGGTCTTTATTCTGTTAAGGTAGTCTCATTCTGTCCTTAGTTTGTTAAATGATGTTCCATGTGCTTCTGAAAAAAATGTGTGTTCTTCTGTTCTGGGTGGACTGTTGTATAAATATGAATAAGGTCAAACTGGTTGATTATGTTGTTCTGTTCTTTATATTTACTGATTTTCTCTCTGACTTTTCTACCAGTTATTGATAAAAGAGGGTCAAACTTTTGATGATAATTGCTATTTTATCTATTTCTCCTTTCATCTATTAGTTTTGCTTTAGGTATTTTTTTTATAAGTTTATTTATTTACTTATTTATTTTGGGCTGCATTGGGTCTTTGTTGCTGCACGTGAGCTTTTCTGTAATTGCGGCAAGCAGAGGCTACTCTTTGTTGTGGTGCACAGGCTTCTCATTGTGGTGGCTTCTCTTGTTGTGGAGCATGGGCTCTAGGCATGCAGGCTTCAGTAATTGTGGCACACGGGCTTAGTAGTTGTGGCTCGTGAGCTCTAGAGCACCGGCTCAGTAGTTGTGGCACATGGGCTTAGTTGCTCTGCAGCATGTGGAATCTTCCCAGACCAGGGCTCAAACCCTTGTCCCCTGCATTGGCAGGTGGATTCTTAACCACTGAACCACCAGGGAAGTCTGCTTTAGGTATTTTCAAGTTCTGTTATTAAGTGCATGAATGTTTTGGGTTATGTCTTTTATTTACCTCTTTATCATTGTGAAATGACCCTCTTAATTTGTGGTAACATTTTTTTCTCTGAAATCTTCATTGTTTGATATTAATGTGGCTACTCCCCACTTTCTTTTAACCACTATTAGCAAAGTATATCTTTTCCCACTTTTTCTTTTTGCTCTATTTGTGTCTTTGTATTTAAAGTGAGTTTCTTGTAGTCAGGCCATAGTTGAGGGTGAATGCTGAGTAAGGGGTGAGGATATGGAATAAAAAAATAAGTAGAAGAATGGGTTTTCCATTAATTTATAAATATCTAAACCAGCCTTTCAGAATGAAACTGTCGTTTCAGTTCCATAATGTCAGGTTTAGGGAAAGAGAAAGTGGCCAGATTAAGGGGATCTACATGGTGAGGGATAGAGACTGGATTTAAGGGAAATTGAAAAAATGTAATCCACAAATATAAATCCAATCCATTTCCAGATTCAAACTGGAAGTGAGTTTTTGTACCTCAGATGTTTCAGCATGACGGGTGCTGATCTTTGCTTCTCTGTCATTTCAGAGTCCACCCTGTCCTGAGTGCATTAAAGCTCCACTCCAGAGCTTATGTGTCAGTTGGAAAGTAGTAGAAATTTTTGGCAGAATGGCAGACGAAACACCCCGACCAACACCGCTGATTGGAATAAAAAAATGCTACATGATATAGAAACAATACTTACTTTTAATGTTTTTCAGAGATGAAAGGAAGAAGTATATAGAGACCAAGTAGAAAGGAGAATAAGAAATATGATAAGTAAATTAGTACCAATACTGACTTGTGCGCTGAGAGTTGATACTGAAACCTAATGACACTGGATTCTGACCCATTGGTGAAATGGGGCCATGGAAAGTTGGAGATAAAGCCTCCCCAATGTAGGAAGTCTGACAAGGCCCTCATATATCTGTAGAACCCCAAAGGGCTGCATTATAAATATGAAGGTGAATAAGGAAAAAACAATGCAGAAGAATATAGCAAGGATAAAATTTACTTTTGTTGCTGAGCAAAGGGGGAAAACTATTCCCTGAGAATTATAACTTCACTCTCATGTGAGTTTGAGGTCGGAATTCGTGTTAACTGTATAATCCAAAAAAAGTTCAAATAGGGAATTTAATTGAAAATGGTTCTGTGCTAATTAGAAGCTGGGTCACTTTCCTTTTTTCTTTGAAGAAAAACAACTGCAACTCATGCCTAAAAAATTCCAAAAGATGAAG
Organism: Stenella coeruleoalba; assembly: GCF_951394435.1. Lineage (NCBI taxonomy): Eukaryota > Metazoa > Chordata > Mammalia > Artiodactyla > Delphinidae > Stenella > Stenella coeruleoalba. The sequence continues at coordinate 40,051,203 of NC_137159.1, forward strand.
TTGCAAAGCAAATTAACAGCTCAGTCAAAAACCATAGAACACATAGAGAAGCAGGGTACCATGGATAAAGCCTGGTGGAAATAACTGAAAAGAGAATCAGACTTTTAGAATAATTTAGTTATTGTAATTACCAGATACATAATTTAAATTAGCAATGTTCAATATATTTATAGAAATAAAAGGAAAGCTAAAAAGATGAGAAACAAGAAACTATAAAGAGTGATCAAAATGATTCAAATAAAATAATAAAATTGAATTTCTAGAGAAAAAATTTAATAATTTAAATTAAAAACTCACTGGATAGATTAAAGAGCAAGGTATGCAGAACTACAGAGAGATTTAGTGAACCAGAAGAGCTATCAGTGACAACAGTAGTAACAGATTGCAAATGGAGACCTGAGAGTCAAAGACATGGGATTAAGAGATATGGAAGAGAGAATTAGAAGATCTAACATGTATCTGACCAGAGACCCAGATAGTTACTATAGGAAGCATGGAAAAGAGTCAGTGTATGAAGTGGATAATTACTGAGAGCATTTCTGAATTACACAGCACAAATCCTCAGAACCAGACAGCCCAACAAATGTCAAGCAGGATAAACATAAGCCCACACCTAGACAGAAAAAGTGCAAAACCAAAAAGACAAAGAAAAGACTTCAAAAACAGCCAGAGAGAAATGACATTACCTACGAGGGATGCTATTTAGACTTTCCAACAGCAACCACAGAATACAGTGGGATAACATGGTCTATGTAGTGAAAGAAGATAATTCTCAATTTTGAGTTATATAGAGAGAAAACCTTGAAGAATAAAGCCTAAATAAGAACATTTTCAGACAAATATAACTAACCCACAAACATCCTCATTTTAAAGGCTATCCTAAGGGATAAGCTTCCGGTTAAAGGAAAATGGTCATAGATGGAAGGCCTGGGATGAAGGGAGGAATCATGAACATAGGGAGCGGTATTTGGGTGGGTGCACTAGCAAACACTGACTGTATGAAAATAAGAATTGCGATGGGGAATCAAAGTAAAATGTTCTAGGTTACTGTAATTTTTGGGAAGAGGGCATCAGTATTAGTCAGCTTTGGATTTACATAATTTTATTGTGTAAATGATTTAATTACATAATTTACATCTGCATGTTAAAATTGCTAGGGTAACCATGAAAGAGAAAATGTAGATCATATAGATGTCACTTCCAAACAAATGGGAGAAATAGAATGAGGAAAAGAGACTTAATAACATGGAATAAAAGAAAATTTTAAAAGAGAAGCAGAAAATATACCATAAAATGGTAGAAATAAATCTAATTATAACAGTAATCATTATGAATATAAGTAAGACAGGCTCTCCAATCAAAAAACAAAGGTTTCCTACTAGATTAAAAAATTAAGTTAAATGCTACTTATAAAAGATATACTTAAAACATAAGGACACAGGAAAATTGAAAAAAAGGATATAAAAAGATACCCAATGCAAACTCTAATGAAAATAAATCTGAGATTGCTATGTTAATTTCAGATGGAAACATTACTAGAGATAAAGAGAGGTATCATATAATGATAAAACTTCAAATTGCTAGGAAAATATTACATTTCAAAAATGTATCATATCTTTATAATTTATGCATCAAAAATAAGGGAGCTATTAGGTGAAGTAGACAAATCTACCACAGCATTTGGGATTTTATCATACCTTTCTTAGTAACTGATATAAAAGGAAGAGGTAATATTAGTAAGGCTATGGAAGACTTGAACAACACAATTAATGAATTTGATTTAATGGGCGTATGTAGACAACTGCAGCCAACATCTGCAGAGCACAGTTCTTTCAAAGGCACATGACACATGTGTGATCATCCTCCATTTACTAAGCCACACAGCAGGTCTCAGCCAATCTCAAGGGGTCATTAGTATACAGACCACCTCTGACCACAACGCAATTACATTATAAAATAATAACATTAACTAGAAAAAGGCCATATGTTTGGAAATTAAGAAATATACATCCAAGTAAGTCATGTGTCAAAGGGGAAATCACGAAGTATTTAGAACTGCATGACAATAATAGTTTATATATCAAAACTATGGGGTATAACTAATGAAGTACTTAGAAAGAAATTTATAGACTTAAATATTTATATCACAAAATAAGAAAAGCTCAAAATAAATGAACTGAGCATCTAATTTTAGAAGGCAGAAAAGAAAATAGAAGGAAAGAAGTAATAAAGATAGAGGTAGAAATGAATAGTATGGAAAACAAACACACAGTAGAGAAGATCAGCAAACTCAACTGCTGATTATTTGAAAGCATTTACAGTATAGTATCTCTGGAAGGATTAATCCATAAGCAAAAAGAAAGCAAACTAAATTAGGAACAAAAGAGGGGACTACAAATGCTGTAGAGATAAAAAGATGACTCCCATTGGGATATCCCTCATGAGATTGCCACATAAAGGCAATTCGGCATTCAGTGTTTAACTGTCATTGTGTTCAATGCAATATCTCGAGTGGGAGATGCTGCTGGGAAAGTGCTGAGTGAACCCACGGGGGAGAGAGTAGCCAGTGCAGATGGGTTATCTAAGATTCCAGAAGACCTAAAGTAGGACTTGAAGGCTTCTGTGATACATGTTGACTAAGAGCTTGCTGAGAAGCTGTCAGGATGGCATGAGCAAAAGGTATAGTGATAAGCTTTGGAAGTCAGGTAGATGGGGAACTAGAAGAAACTCTTGCTTCACAGGAATGGGGCGTAAGGGCTGGGCATGGAAGGCGTAAAAGGTGAAAAGAATGGGTAAAAGGTTGAAATTCAGACTGTCCAGAGCTTGGGAAATCTTGAGCTCTTCCCACTAGCTCTCTGTCTTGGGATCCTGGCTCCCAGCTGCTCCTGCTGGGTCCCCAACTATCCTCTTGATATTTTTTCTTGGAGTACCACCCATGTTGTGTCAATGCTCACAGGCAGAACCTCTGAATCTGGGAACATAAATAGCTATTCTCACTCTCATTGGCGGTAGAAACCTGAATGACTGACCTCTGCTCAATTTCAAGCCTTTAAAAGAATTCCCTATCTTTACTCCCTTTCTCTATTCTTCCCATTCTCATATCTGTTTTTCTCCTCCCCCTTCCCAAACCTCCTCCCTGCCTTTCTCTCTCCCTTCCTTCCTTCCTTCCTTTCTTCCTCCTGGCCTCACACTTCCTCTCACACCCCAGACATTGTTGAGTTCTCTCTATGGTGTACACCAGAGCTCAACAGCCTTTTTCTGTAAAAGGCCAGGTAGTAAATATTTTAGGCCTTGGAGGCCATATGGTCTCTGTCACAACTACTCAACTCTGAGTTGTATTGTGAAAGCAGCCATAGACAATACATAAACAAATGGGCGTGTCTGTGTTCCAGTAAAATTTATGGACACTGAAATTTGAATTTCATGTCATTTTCACAGGTCACAAAACATTATTCTTCTTTTCATTCTTTCCAGCCACTTAAAATTATAAACAACATCCTTAGGTCATGGGCTATACAAACAGGCAGTGGGCTTGCAGGCCATAGTTTACTGACCCCTGGTGTAGAATCCTAGAAAAAATAGAGTCTAAACGCCAGCTCTGTGTTCCTGAATCTCTGTTGCTATGGCACAAGTCTGTGACACCCTTGAGTACAGGACTGCTACCTGACAGTATGAGCCCAGGTTAGAAGTAAATGTCAGGAATCATGAGGAGAAAGGGGAACCTCCACTGGAGAAGGTGGTATTTGTACTGCCCCTTGAAGGGTGGGTGGGTTTAAGCGTCTTATAATCAGACTACCCTAACGAGTGACCCCCAGTTCTCATGTCATTTTCGAACTTGAAACCTGAGACACAGCCCTACCCTCCTGACTCTGAAGATCACTGGACTTTCTCAACAGGCATAGATTCAGCTACAACCCAGCTTCCTCCCTCTCAGATGCTCCTCCGTACCTGTGACATGGAGCACTTGAGGGGACGTGTGTGAGCCAGCTGTGCTGTTGGGGGCCTGAGCTCAGGAAGCAGAAATCCAGCTGTGTTCTGCCCTCACAAAACTTGGCTCAGGCATGCAGTTCTCAGAGCCAGGGTTTCATGAATAGGAAGAGTAAACACCTGCTTCAAGCTTCTTGTCAAGACCCCGTCTAAGAAATCCATTTAGATGGCCCCATCTGGACCTGCCACACAGTCCTTTACACCTGGACGTGACCCAGCTAGAGTACCAAAAAGCGGCCTCTGCTTTTTCAGCTTAGTTTTCTAGTTCCTTTCCCTCCCTCCCTCCTTCCCTTCTCCTCTTCCTTCAAGCCTTGCAAAAGGCCAAGGTACTGAAATAGGAATTGATTGTGCGAGACAAACTAAAATTTGCCTGGGGCAATATACGGATTTTTCATTTCTTTCCCTTAACATCTTCCAGTCCTTGAGTGTGTGTTTAAAGGATAGGAGTCCTAATTTATCACAGGGATCATAAAGAGATGCTGTGGCTTTTGTCTTTGAAATTCTAATGATTAGATGGCATTGTTATTTAGAGCTGGGGCCTGAGGGCTGGGGCAGCCCTGAGAAGGGTCCTGGCTCCTGCTGGCATTTTTTATGATGAGAGAGCAGGTCTTCACTTCATCTCCCAACACCATCATGTAGGAAAAAGAACACTGAACTTGAACCTTAAGAACTGGATTAAGATTCCAGCTTGACTACTTGCTACGTTTATTACCTTGGGAAAATTACTTAACCAATTAGAAAGTCCAGTGCAGTTACCTGTTCTTTAAAATGGATATAATTAATAATTTTTATTTCACGAGTTCTTGAGAGGCATGTGTTAGCAGATGTAAAAGTGCCTTGCAAAGTATGAAAGTGGAGAACCTTTCTAGAGTTGTCACCAGATTACCCAAGACTCTTCTGAGCAACCAGGGACCTTACTAAAGAGGGTGATGGAGGTCAAAGAAAGCAAAATTATTCCTTGGACTGGTGTAAGACTCTGCTTAACAATCTCCCATCTTCCTGTTTCTTTCAGTGGCTCTTTCCTTAGTCCATAAATGTCTCATTTCCCCAGATACCACACAACTGTTTGTCTATAAGGCCTGTGATGTGGTCCACAACATGGTTCCCCCAAATATGGTGACTTGGCATATTGCATATTTTAAGCTGAAAGAATTTGAGAAATGGCAGGTGCAGAAAGGGCTCCTTGACCTCCCCCTTCTCCCCTGAGGCAGGTCAAAACATAATTTGTGTGAGAGGTGTCCTCCCTATACCTGGAGGAAAGGAGCACCCTTATCTCTGAAGACAGGGGGACATAGAGACACCAAGAGAAACCCAAACAAATAGGACTTGCTAAGTTTCCCTTACTGTTCTACCCTTAAATCATACCCCTTTATCCTATCACATTTTTCCAAGACTTTCCACTCTTCATCAAGCCTGGTGTAAAAATACTCATGCTTAACTGCTTCTTTAGGTCTTCATTTAGTTATGAAGGCTCCTGTGTCACGTGAAATTTCTTTTAAATTGGTATGCTTTTCTCCTTTAATCTGTCTTTGTCCGTTTAATTTCAAGGGCCAGCCAGGGACCCTAAGAGGATCGAGGAAAAGTTTTTCCTCCCTTACACCTATACGTTCCTGTGTTCCTTCTTTTAAAGGTATTATCAGTTCTTTCTGAAACCCCCTCCCTGCGTCCCTATGGGTATGGAACTTTGTCTCTGCTTTCAAGGCCATCTTCTTCCAAGGACTGTCCTATAACTTCAGCCTCTAGACAGAAAAGGATTGCTGCTCTGAGTTGCACCTTCAGAATGCAATCACACAGTCTCTTTTGCTGTTATGTAAGTATTTCTTGGGTGACTGAGTATGTGCAGAGATTGTAAATGCTTTGAAATATGTGACACTCAATGCCTAGGCAGTTCTGGGCTCACAGTTAGGGACTGATGAATAGTTGTTTAATCAAAAGTTAGTTAGACCATGTAGATTGCCTGAATTTGAGGTTTTCCCTAGGTGTCTGGAGGTCTCTTAGGTTCTGCATTTGTTCTCTATGAGACTGGTCTGCAGGAGCTGTTAGCAGAGCCCTAGCATGTTTAAATTGCTGTTCAACTCTTGCCATAACTACCTGGACCACATGTGTGGTGCCCAAGGGAAATCAGGCCTGAATTAAGGCTTCTAGTGTGGTCCCCTGTCTCCACCCTGGAGCTGACCAGAGACATCCATCTTCAGATATTTTCATAGGCACTGAGGTCCTTCAGGTTCCCTCAAATTAGGTGCTGTCGAATAATTTTGGGTGTTGAATAAAGTGGGTGCTTTCTACAAGTAGACCAGTCTGGTTTACCCATTCGAGCTACTGAAATAATATTGAAACTCACTCAGGCTGCGATAAGCTTAGCTACTAGGGGGAAGGAGAAGTGGGTACACAAATATTTGAGTTCTTCTCTTTGAGGAAATTCTGATTTTTGGCTGTTCTCCCTGGATTAGAGTGTCTTAGGGTCAGCTCCCTTTGAGACAGGCAGAACTTCTGGGAGCAGCAGAGAAATTGGTCTCTCCTCCTGAAGAAGCTGAGAATGTCCAGTTCCTCACCAGTGCTCTCAGAAAGTGACTTACTGCCTGTGTAACATTCACGAGTGCCTCTGTTATTACACGTACAAAGTCTTTTTTATGTATCAGTGGTTCTCAATGCTGGCTCTACATCAGAATCACCTGGGAGAGCTTTTGTAGAAACAGAGATGTTAGCACCCTACACCCTAGAGATTCTGACTTAACTAGTCTGGGGTGGTATGGACACTGGTTGTACTTTTGAAAAAGCTCCCCAGATGACTTTAAATTACAGCTAGGACTAGGAACCACTGCTGTAGACCAGGGGTCAGCAAACATTTTCTGTTAAGGGCCTGATAGTAAATATTTTAGGTTTTACAGGCCACACAATTCTGTGACAGTTACTCAGCTCTATCATGGCAGTGCCAAAAATAGCCATTGATGGGAATGGATGTGTTCCAATAAAACTTTATTTTCCAAAACAAGCAGTGGGCCAGATTTGGCTTGCAAACTGTAGTTTGCTGACTCCTACTCTAGAGTCTAGACTATCACATTTATTAAAGACAAGGCATTGTGCTTGTGAAGTTCAACTCTGGGTCCCTGGCATAGTGACCTGGCATGCAGCAGACACTGCATAAACGCTTGTTAAATTAAATTGAATTTAGTGAGTTTATTGTACTCATGGGGTAATACCTGAGAAGGAGGCAGAATGGCTAGTCTTGGGAAGAAATTATAGCATTTTGGGTAGAAAATGTTTATGGCTTAATGCTTTGGAACAATTCATGTAAAATCTGTTTAACTTTGTTAAGCCTTTGTTGAACTCTTTAGTGAAACTTTTCAAAACAGATTAAGTTGTGTGTTTGTGTGGCGGTGGGGAGAGAGATGAGATTTTCTGTGGTTTTTATTTGCCTGCGCCTATAAAAAATATATATGGCAACCATAATTGGTCAATCAGTGACTCAGTTTATGAAAAATTTGTTAAGTCAGTTGACTAAGCTGCCCAGCCAATTCAATCAAACCGATGCCATGGTAACCCCATGTAAACACAGTCTCTGTATTTAAGTGGTTCACAATACACTAGTTAGAGGAAATATGTGTTGGCTCTTTAAGTTTTACCTTGGTGGGCATGAGAGGCATGTGTTAGCAGCAAAATGCCTGCAGGCAGTTGGCGAGGTACTGGGCAAGAAGTGAAGATTCACAGCCATTGCATCATGGCCTCAGATGTGACCAGGGATGTCTCTGGGGATGAGAACACAGAGACGATCACCAGAGAGTAGTTTAAAAACAAAACAAAACAGAGTGCATTGGAAATTTCTACAAAGAAATCACTCTTGTATACAGATGCCTAGAAAACAAGGCCAGGCATCCATTTTTTCTTTTCCTTTTTGGTCAAATTCATCAGTCTTATTTTTAATCCAGGACTGTTCATCAGTTGCAATACAGAAGCATCTTTTATGTGAATTGGCTCTTCTCTCCTGATAGGAGCTTAGGATTCCTAAATTCTAGTGTCCTGAATGTGGAAGTGGCACTGTGTGTGAATCGTGACACCAGCATCCTAGGCCTCAATTAGTCCTTGGAAGGAGTTGGTAATACCCAGGGACATCTAATTCACTGGGACTGGCACACGCGGAATATTTCATCTAAAACCCTTCCTTAATTTTGGTTGGAGATTTTGCACACCTGCAAAATCTGTGGGCTCAAATGGCCTCTGGAAAGAGCCTCCTGCTAGGGGGCCCTGGTGCGGACACAACACAAAGGAGGAGGGCATTATGAGCAGTGGGTCCCTGTACACTATGTGAGCGCAGTTATCTGTTATTAGTGTGAAGCTTATTGGAACAAGAGGGAGCGTATCTATGGCCAAGCAGCAGGGAGAGGATTTTAAAGTTTTGATGGAAAACAAAAATTGCTCAGGAAAATCTAAACAGTTCTCCTTTCTCCACGTGTGACTTTTAAATTGAATTTCTTTTTAGGCAATAAGTTGTTCTTTTACCCAGGACAGAACATGGAGGGGTCTGAGTCTTTAAGCTCCCAATATTTCTTTGTATGATTGTTAACGGGAGTCCCTTGGGAAGCGTGCTTTTCCATGCATGTGTCCTGTATTGTCTTTTCTTTTCCCTCCTCCTCCCACCCCTTCTCCGTACTGCAGAGGTAGCAATCCTCCTGCTATTAGCAAGATGTCTATTATAGTGTCATTATAAAAGCCGTAGTCGGTGCGAGGGATGACTCATGTCATGGAGGACTTAATAATTCACTGTAATAAAAGTATAAAGTTTTATGATAAACCACTCTCAGGGGAGTTAAATATAATCCTTAGCGGGTCACACACTGACTACAAAGCTTACATTTGTAATGGTAATTTGAATTTACTACATTGCCTTTAGTTTTTAAGCGTTTATGTGTCATTAGACCTTATAAATTGATTTATATGTTTCAACTCAAGAATAATTCTGCATAAAGGTACAATCAATTTTATGGATTGGAGATATGGCATCTAAAACATTTTCATAAAATTATTGTTCTAAGTTCACTTAAATGGCATTGATGAAAAGCAGCAGCAAAGATGCCAACGTTTCCGAACTTTCATGAACTGGATGAGGTGGGAGTGGCAGCTGCAGGTGTGGTGTTGCTGGGTGTAATTCCTCATGTCCTCCTCCTTGCTTTGTCAGCAAATAGGGACCTCTGGGGCCATTCTTGAAAGGGCGCCTACTGCCATGCGGCTTGCTGTGTGGGGACATCAAAGCTCTGGGTAATGCACTGATGATGAGTTTGCAGGAGAGAGGAGCCGACCGCATCCCTCAGAAGGACCTTTCTGTTATTTGTGACACTAAATGGAATTCTGTCTTTCCCAGGAAACGAAAGGAAGCTTGTCTAAGCCGGCAGCGTTCTTTCCCACTAAGCATTGAGGGCAGATCACCCATTCCTTAATCTATTTTCTCCTCAAATTTCTGAAAGGAATACATTTTAAAAAAAGCCCCCCACTCCCTCCCCCCCAAACCTCCCCCCAAAAACCAACTTGCTTGGAAGAGTGAAATGTGAGGGGGCTGCTGGACTATGCTTGGGGTTTTTTGGCTGCCCTGGCCCCTGGCTTCCCAGGCCTTTGGTCTCACCGGCTATACTTTTGAGGAATGTGTCTCAGCCACATTCTCCCTTTCCCTTTATTATCAGAAAAATAAAGGTCAAATAAACTGGATTATGAAAAATGAAAACCAAAACCTACAAAAACAAAACCCTTGTTTGTTTCACAGGCTTGGATCCAAATGGCACCAACACAAGCTCTTGAAAGGAAAGGAGGGAGCCGCCTCTCCCCTCTCCCCTCCCACCCTTGCCCCCAAATCCTCCTATTAGCTTTTCACTTTTTCTCATTGGTATTATTTTAGCTAGCCAGCTGGGAGTGAGTTGTGATTAATTATATTTTCCTTCTGACTTTGCAGATTCAGGGGCGATCTCTCACTGGCTCCTGTCCTGTGAGAACTTTGTTTACATTTGGCAGTGTGCTTTTAAGTCACTGAAAGCAGTGCTGAATTTGGCTAAAAATACTTGATAAACTATACCGTCTGTTTTAGGGCTTTAAATAATTACCCGGCTTTTTTTTTTTTCTTTTCTTTTTGAATGCAGCTTCCCCCGAAGCTGGTGTAATTTCAGTGCGGATCTTCAAAACCTTTTGTCTAATCCTGTGTGTAGGCTTTCCCATAACGAAACTTGAAGAGGTCTTGGATGCCTCTGACGGACAGTTCTCATCGTATTGCCTGTAGTACTTGCACATTAGAAGAGCTTTATTCCCTCTTTGGGGGCAGGATTTTTTGTCAGAAAAGCACTGAGTTAAACCTCTAGGGGCCCTCAGGACTCAGTGGGTGTGTCACTGTTAAATGACCCAGGCAGCTGGACAGGTTGAGGTACAATCTACTGGAAATATATTAAAAGTGTCTTGGGAAATGATTCTTAAAAATGTTCCCACTGCTGGTGTGATACAGATTAGAACCCCAGTGTGCAACTGAGAAAAATTAACTTGTAACAAGAAACCCCTGATGGTACAATGGTGGCTTGGGAGGACGGTTGAATTCAAGGGACTAAAGGGAGAAAATTCAGCTTCCGGTGACTTTCTGCCTAGGCCCAAGCCAGACCTGCACAGGGCAGGGGACTGGACAGGTACGGACACTTTCATCTGACAACTGACGTTTGCATGCATTTTCCAGGTAGTCAAGGTGTCAAACTCTGCATTCTCCTCTGTCTTTCCCCTCTTCTTAGTGACATCCCAGGGGAATCAGACTTGGAACCTAAGGCAGCCTTGTGCATAGACAGATTTGGCAACCACTTGTATGATATGATTTATGCATCAGAAGAAAGTTTCTGGCTGGCATGGCTACCATTCAACTTGTTCTTTCCCCTAAAGCAAAGACTCCCCAGGAATCCCTATTTAAAATGCAAATGGCCCAGAGAAAGGGAATAGACATTTATCAGTCATCGACACCATGGTGAGAATTAGTGTCAATAGAATTTAGCAGACTGAACAATCAGGACCTAAGAGAGTGGGATGCAGAACAGAGGAACTTTGGGGAGGAGGAAGAATTTCTTTGGAGTTGCTTAAGGCAGGCAAGGCAGAGTGGTGCACTACAAAGGGGACTTGGGGTTGTCATGGAGAGTGGAAAGACTGGGGGGAGGTGGGGGGAAGCACCAAGAATGGGGAGATGACAGAAAGGAGATGTGGGAGACTGTCAAAGTGAACTTGACCAACCTTGGACTGCCTTAGGATTGTCCTTCAAGTGACACGAGCAGTCCTACACATCTTGTCACTTAGAGTTTTGTCCTGGAATTCTCATCTTGTATCTCTGGAATTTTCTTGGTCCATTGGCAGATGGCCTTGAGCCCATTAAACTCTAAATCAAAAAAAAAAAAAATAATAAACATATACATAAATATAAAAATATGTAAAACACTTTCACATACGCCTCTGATTATTTTCATGATCAGCCTGGCACACAGTAGATGGTTAATAAATATTTATTTGGATGAATTGAATATGTGGAACAGGTGTTACTATCAGTCCCACTTTATGCATGAGGATATTGAGCCTCAGAGGGGTTAAGAGAGTTGCCCAAGATCAGGCAACTAATCAGTGCTGAAGCCTCTTTCCACCCTTAGTGCCCCTGCCCCTTTCATTAGGTCCAGAGGCCCCGTTTGCAATACCCCACTTTGGCTTGCCTTCCTTAGGTAGCTCCAAAGTAGTGCTTTCTGCTTTGGTAGTTCTGACTCCCAAGGCCAGCTCTCCTACACTGCCTTCATATGAGAATAGGATTGAGCAAGGCTCTGTATGCTCCATCCTATTAAACCAGGTCCATGTAGAGAAACTGAGTGTGATCTACAAGTCAAGTCCTTGACCTTTTAATTACAATCTGCTGAGTCTGCTGGACTTCTAGGTCCTCAGCTGCCCAACCAGATAGAAGTTTCCAGCCAACTTGAGGCATTGAACAATATTTTAATTGTAAATAACTCAAATGTCTAAAACTGGGATTGGTGGCCCATTTTCTTATATCATGCGCGATAAGGCATGTTTATTGGGAGCACTGTTTGAACCAAGAATTGGGTCCCCAAAGAGCCAAGGTCAAACAGTTATATGACCCCAAAGTAGTCCGTTCAAAGTGGGGAGAGCTGCTGGAGAAAATGCCCTTAATATTTTTGAGGGGCAACTTGATGCCAGGAGCCAGAGTGCTGGATGGTAAAGACAAGTCCAGAGAGGCATGATAGAAGAGGAGCTGGGATGATTATCTCAAGACACTGATGAGTGCTTGCATAATAGGCTGACTGTGGATGATGTTTGGAGAATCAAGTTGGCTTAATGGTAGACAGTAGAGATGGCTAAGCCGTAAGCAGGTTGCCCGACCTTGACCACAAAAATTTGTTTCTGTCATTTTATCCCACTCACTGCGCCCACCCCCCAACTCAATCTGAACTGTAGTTGTTCTCTCTGAGAAATGAGAGTCACTCTTTCCAGACCCCAGAGTAATCCAGTGGCTCTTTGAATGGGATTCTCTACATTGTTCTCTCCTTTTCTATTGTGGACTCAGTTTGATTCCAAAGCATTCACAGATGATTCTCAGATACTCCAGCTGAGTCATAAAGCTGATACTTCTTAGGCTTACTCTGTTTTTGAATAGGCTGTGGCTTAATTATTCCACTCTATGTCTCTTGAGGTATTAAAAATCATATTTTCTTCCTTCCTTTTTTTTCACTCCTTTGTGTATGTGTGTGTGGGTACGTCTGTAATATGTAACAACTAAACGTGTATAGAAGAACAAAGTGTGTGACCCTCTAGGCCTGCACCATCCCCCCGTTGGAGCTGTTAGCCACTTACATGCACAATTAACCAGCTGATTCTTAGATTGAAGGCTGAGGGAACTAATTACAGGTACAAAAATTTCACCTAGATAAGAAGAGGTGGTCTGGAAATTTAATCTTTAAACCTCTTTCTTCAGGGTGACTAGGTAGTGTGTGTGTGTACATATGTATGTATGTATGTATGTATATATATGTGTGTGTGTGTACATATGTATTTCTTTTAGGTTGACCCATCTTCCTGGTTTGCTTCCATCTTAATTACTAATGACATACAGTGGAATCCCCTATTTATGCCATAAATAGCTTCTACCAAATCACATTCTATTCAAATTCTGGTACAAAGATCTGTTGCAGGCTCTTCCTCTATATATTGTGAGTTTTCTCTTAAATCTAGAATCCTACAATAATCTATTGGAAAATATGAATGGTGTAGATGTGTGTGTATGTATGTTGAATATCTTATTAAGAAGTACCTCTGGGAAGGGAATTCATATTTACTGATAGCCTACCTTTACCAAGCAACTTCATCCATTATCTTCTCAATAACCCAATGAGGTTGGTAGATTATTTCCACTTAATACATGAGATTACTGAGGTTCTACAAAGTGAGGTAACCTTCCTAGGGTCATACAACTTGTCTTAGGTGAATTTGCCAAATGCTGTCTCTTTGGCATTACTCAAGACCACCTTTCAGCTTGATAAAGTTCCACGAGTTGGATGAACTCCATTCTTATGTCTCTGTGTAGATATGAAATGCTATAGTTCAAAACAATTCTCTTTACACTGTCTCTGGAATTTAGAGGTAGTGGTAGTAAGACTAAATAGATCTTTTCAGATTGCATATATTAAATAGACCATCTAGACTTCAACTTTAGGCTTATTCACAATGGTGCACGTTGACGCTGAGGAAGCATCTTTGCTACATCCTCCTCTCTTCTTCTTTTCCAGTTTTCATAACTATTTCTCTGGCATTCTTGCCTCATCCTGTCCTCTGGATACCTTGGTATTCTTCCTTTGTCCAAGGACATCCCCATCCAGCTCTGCCCTTCCTGGATAGGATTCCATGATCTGCATCTTCCCTTCCCAGTTCCAACAAAAGTGCAACTTGAATGTTCCTGCCCCTCAGGCTATGCTCTGTGCTTTCTAGCTGGTTAATAAAATAACTCCACAAGAACCTGAAGATTCTTAGACGCTAATGGAATTAATAAATTATGGTGCAGCCACTACCTCCCACTATCAAGTTTCCTCCTTGGAAAAATGAAGGGGCAGGTGTGAAGAAGATCTAAGATCCCATCTTCTTCAATTTCATTTTCAATATGTGATCCATGAACCTCCACACATTATTCTTACATTTTGACAAGGACCTTCCGTACATAATGGGTCTTAATTAAAAGAGCACTCTTCCCTCTTCTGCCCCTTAGATGGAATGCCCCAGGTTTAACACTTGGCTGTCTCCCCTCTCACAGGGGATCCCTACGACCCCACATCTATGCTAATGACTCCTAGATCTATGTTTCCAGTCTGCCTCTGACCTTGAGTACCAGATGTCTCCCTGTTACTTTCTGTTGGCCATTTCCATTTGGGTTTTCCACAGTCCCCTGAAATTCACTAAATATGAAATAAAATCATCATTTTTGTACTCTTCCAAGCTGCTCTTTCTTCCTTATAGACTGTTAATGAGTAATGCCACTCTTCTTGTCACCCATTGGGGAAATTTGCTAATAGTCCTACATTCTCCTCCTTTCTCACCTCCTACAACCATTCCAGTCAGTACAACCTGTTCATTCTTCATCTTAAACCTCTCTCTCATCCATCCAATGTCCTTAAGTCCCCAGAGTAGCCCTCATCAGTTTCTTAGAAATTATTGCAATGACCTTGTACAGGTTCCCCATCATCTAGTGCTGTTTTATGCCAAATCTTCCTGTTATGATTACACCATAGGGTCAGTGGGAGAAGCAAACAAGATAAGGAACATGGACATGTTCTATAAAATTTAGAGTTCTACTAGTGTGCTCTCTTATTTGTTGCATTCTAGAAAGACAGATTGCTGATTCTGGCTTTGGAGTCTTTTTGCTGCTTCCTGTATCTAGAGTGTTCCCCCTCCTCCCCTCTTCTTTTAAAAGTAATACCCATTCCTCAAGGCCTAGCACAAGCTCACGTCTACCAGAAGCACAATCTAACCATCCCCACCCTCTTTAAAGTCTTCTTTCTAAACACCTGTGCTTGTGCTTCCACCCTTTGCTCTTTGTTAGTTACACCTTTGAACTCCTGTTCGACTTCCTGGTTTAGTCTCCATGATCAGGTTGTAAGGTCACTTGAAAGCAGGGACCATATCTTTATTCTTCTCTAAAATATATTAGAAGATGCTCAAAAACACTGCATGGATGGATGGGTATTTCTGTGGGCTTCCACTTGGTTTGACTTGAATTATAAATCTGGCACATGCAGTCTGGATGAGAAGGATTCCTACATCCCTCTGTCACAGAGGTCCAGCTGTCCAAGCAACGGAACAGTATCTGGATCCTGAACCCCTGACTCCACTCAGGGGCAGAGGGAATGAGGCTAGTGGAAATGACCTGGGGCGATAAATTCATGACACCTTGCACATCTAATGCTTTTCTTTCTTTCGTGGTATACCAGGAAGAGATTGAAGAGCCGGGTGCATGAGGGGGCAGTGTTCCAGGTGAGTCTGCAGGCCAGCACTGGGATGTGCATGTGTGTGTGCACGTGTGCACCTGCCGCTCTCCAGCAAGCACATGGCAGTTTGTAGCTCATTGTTTCCTCTGCCCAGGTAGTTGGGTGCGTTCAGCACTTCCTCAGCAAATGTGGTCACTGTCCCCTCTTGCTTATCCAAATACACAATTGGACAATAAATGAAACCATGGAAAATTCATAGTGCCACAGGTCTTCATTCATTGCTGATTTTAAATGAACCTTGATGCATAGGATGAAAGAGCCATTAGTGGGAAAGAGTTTAAACTACATTAGAAGAGCGGAGAAAATTGTCCAACATTTGGTCGGTCTGACAAGGTAAAAGGGAATATTGGGTGGGGGCAAGCTATTAGAGAAGGAAAGCACAATGGCGCTGAAGAGCAGGCATGGGGTGGGATAAAGTGCTGGCGTGGGTCTGGAAACAATGCATAAATACCGTAAATATGTGCAGAGTTCCCAGGCAGGAGAACAGTTCTTTCTTCACAGTTAAAAACGTTACAAATGCCTTCAGGCTTCCCTCTCTCTTCTCCTAACTATGCCTCCTCCTTCCTTTGATTCTCTGTCTGTGGAATGTAAAGTATATTTGAGGCGCTTAAAGGAAACCTTCAACTACTGTTTAACAAGTCAATACTAATTATTGTTTAGCACTGGATTATGGGCCGGATCATGAAATTAAAACAGAGCTGTTAGGACACCTTTGTACCTGGCAAAGAGTTAATGAGCACATGCTGGGTCCCTGTAGTAACTGCCAAGCTGCTTTACTATTTTATTTCAATGGCACAGGAACAAAATCTAATAAATCATTTTACTTTTATCTTGATGCTTCCTTCTTCATTAGCAAAATGCAAAAGCTTTATTGTACTGTTTATTGTAAATTGGGAAATTTTTTTTCATATTGTTCAATTAGTTGGTTATCTGCACAGTGGGGTGGATGTGTATATTACAATAAGAAAAAAATTATAAGCAAATCTGAGATCAGCAAAGCTACTGGATTAATAGCATAAGCAGAGAAAGCGACTTGCCTCCTGAGACCGTGGATGGTGACTGGACTTCCTCATGACTGTGTGTTTGGTGGATTATAGATATAGAATGCAGATGGTGGGCAGTGGGTACGTGTGTGTGTGTGTGTGTGTGTGTGTGTGTGTGTGTGTGTGTGTGTGTGTGTGTGTGTGTGTGTGTGTGTGTAATATGGCAGATTACATTTCTTGAAATAGGAGGGCAAGGTTTCTGCCTCTAAGCCCAGTCACTTGGGGTTTCTTGGTAAGGGCTCCATAGCTAGGACAATATGGGAAAAGGGAAGGAAGCAGGGAGGAACAAGGGTGAGTTATGAACAATCTGTTCATTTTGATGAGATGTCCGGCTGAGTTGGCAGCCAGACGTCCCATAGCAACTCAGTGCACCAGATCTCTGAACAACTAAATGGTCATTCATGGCTTTGGGGTCCTGTTGGCTGGAGTGAGATTTGAACCAGTGACCTGTAAGTGAGAAATGCTATTTGCTATTGCTGGGTGCATGTGCTGTTCAGTTTGACTCTCTCACCGCCCCCCATGGGCCCCTCAGAATGAGCATGTAGATATGTTCAGCGCTGAAAATGGGGCACAGATGACTGTCTCACTTATTCTGGTGATCAGATCTAAAGCTGATTTTTAAAAGCTTTGGAAAAGGTTGGTGAAATATGTTATTTGTATAAATTTACAAATTTTAACTTTCTTATGTGATAACAAAGCAGGGGAAAACTCTACACATAAGTCAAGGTATGTAAGGATAATGTATAGCTTAATAACAGATTGTATTTTTCTTCCCGTTGGGTCTTACCACTTACTTCAGTAACTTACAATATTGGAATTGCTTTGTGGGAACTAGGAGTCCATTAAGATGTGTATCTTATGCAGCTGGTATTACACGTAATATTTTTTAAAAACACTTAATCTTTAACCTCAGTATTGCATAAAGGTGCAAGGGATCAATTATAGATAAAAAGAGGGGAGATCTCGGAGGACTTGCAAACCTATTGGCAGTTTCTCAAGATACAGTACCAGGTCTGTATATATAGGTATTTAGTTTTCCAGGGCTCAGACAAGGAGAAATGTTGTAATTGATTTTATTTGAAAGCAAGAGATGGGGCCAAAGGGGAACTTTTGGTCTACAGTTTTTGCTTTCTGCCCATGTAAAGTAAGCATTCCTACCAGAGGTGTTTAATGGTGTATTCTGTCTTTTTTTTTTTTTTTAAATACAAGTGGGAATGAATGCCTCAGGCTAGGCAAACTCCACCTCTCAGAACCTCAGAGGCAGTGGGAATGATCCCTGCCCTTCCGACCCATCCTTAATTGGCCTATAGTCCAAGAAGCAATTAAAACTAAGGGTCTGTTTCATAAAATGTGAACATGCCATTTAAATGTGTGCAGGGGGATTCCCGTTTGTAATGCTGGGATAGAAGCAGCTCCTGTAAGCCTACCTTTCATAAATTTACTTTTCTTTTCTCCTCTGGGCCCTAGATGACTTCCATCCTTTTTCTGGCAAATTCTAAAGTCGAGTTCAGGGCCAAGGTTGGGCTCAGGTCCTTGGGTGCATGTCGTGAAAGCCTGCTGACCTAGTCTCCACCTTGCCTCCCTAGGCTGGAAGGTTTAATCGTGATTTTTTCTTATCTATTCCTATTACTTAATCATTTTATTATTTTGCCCAACAGAATATGGGAAGAAAACTCTAGAAACTGAGTTGAGCATTGCTGTCTGCAGAGACTGAAGCTAAGGGAAAGCTGCCAGAACTTGCCAGAGATAAGCTTCAGAAATGAGTTGGGGCAGAGAAAGTACCCCTGAATTCCAAGATGTTTAATTACAATACCAGGGAAACCCTCATTTGCACAATTACTATTTACGCTTTCTCACAATGTATACACCCCTTACTCTCAGCCTTCCACATCATACTATTAAGCTCCTAGTATTGCTAATATACCGAGTTTCTGAAAGCTGTGTAGCAGTTCTATTAAGATGAACATGATTCTTGAGAAGCATTTCATAAATTCCTCTATTTTTTGTTTTAGAATGAACTCTGAGAAACAGCGTCTCTTGTTGGAGATACTAATTAGGGTGTAGAAATCATATACTTTTTAGTTCAACCACAATTCCAAGTACAGAGTCCATTTAAGATGTCTCTTAGACTAATGTCCAGCCATAGGAAAGAGCTGTAATAATATGCCCTTGAGAATATTGTACTAGCTGTCTGGGACAAACTAAGTTGACAAATAATCACTTGATTCAGTTCTGTGTTTGCTTTGTCTAATAAACAGTAGTCTATCCTTTATTATTTCCTGCAGTTTGTATTATACTGCTGTTCACAAAGTTTTGATTTATTTTCCGGAATACTGCTATCGGCCTTGTTATCCTGGACTCTTTCTTCAGCCTTTCAAATGGGGCAGGGGGTTATCTGGTACTTTAGCCTATAGTAAAAGGCTGCATCTACACCACACCAAACAACCAGGCAGAAAGTGAAACACTTCAGTCCCTCTCCCAGATGGCCCCAGATGCATGGCATCGTGTAGACCGGAACAGCCAGATGGCTGAATGGATTTTTCACTTTCCATCTGGGTGCGTGACATGGTGGAGATGCAGCCAAAGTCTTGAGCCAAAAGAAAATGCCAGCCAAGGAGATGAGGTATTGCTACTTTCCAGGCACCTAATTCCTGCTGGGTGGTATTATGACCTTGGTTTAATTTATTCTTTCAGAAGCAGGTCACTTTTATGGGAACAATGATTGTCAACCTCTAGAAATAAAGAGGGAAGCAGACAGATCCAAAGAGACTTGGAGGGAACGTCTCCTTTGCTTTCTTCTGAGGACAGGTCTTTTACCAGCTTGGTGGGACCAGTGACACCTGGGGAAGGCCCTCTCCTTCTAGGTCTCTGGAGGTCAGCAAGCTGGAGGCACTACGAAACACCAGGTGACAACGAAAAGGTCAAGGGACTTGCTGTCCATCATGGGCATCACTAAATCTCTTTGAACAACTCTGGGCAGTGAATTATGGCAGCATGGAATTGACTTACAGTTTATTTCTAGTAACAGGCAGTTACTACGTCAAATCTGAAACCATTCAGAAAGGCCTGTAAAAATATATGACAAAGTAACAGGCTACCTCTAGCTCCTTTTAGCATGTTTATAAGTTTAAACTGCATTGAGCTTGGGTTTATAGAAACGAATACAAGGATTTCTTATGTCCTATTCCTTCTCTCTCTCCCTATCCTGCAATCAGCTCTTTTGTGACTGTGGGGTGGTATCCAAGATCTTCAGAATGTTTGAACTCCTAACCAGAATTGCCATTCTGTTTAGAGGTAGTCTTATTGATGAACATACAACTTGTATTTTTCTGGCATAGTTGAAAATTCTTTTGTTGAGGAACAGGATAGTTACATGACAGTCGCAAAAGAAAATCATTTCCAAGTTACCTTTCACCCACTCTTCCCCCAAAGCTGTTTAACACTTACTGAGAAACTAATTGCAGCCTGAGTGGGGTCACGGGACAAATGCTGCAATCCGGGCATAATGCGACACCAAATATAATAAGGTAACACATTGTTAAAAGTCAGTATCCCAAGTCCAACAATACGGTGTCACAGACTCATGAGCGTGTAACCATATCACACATAATTGTCATCTGCAGAGAAAAGATCTAATTTTGATAATGCATATTGAGATTGGTTGTCTGCAAAATGCTCATGGCTCCAGAAGGTTTGACAGTCCTGAATATCACATAATAGCATGTAGCCAAGGAACATGGGTTGAAGGGAAGAAAGGGAGACTCTATTCCAGAACGCAAGCACTCCTACTCACAGTTTTATTTTTAAGAACACGATTCTGCTCAGACAATGAGCAAGTTTATGTGAAGGGTGGTTTGTGCCTGGGTTTCCATATCTGGAGTGTGTGTGTGTGTGTGTGTGTGTGTGTGTGTGTGTGTCCGTCCCAGTCCATCCTCTGGGGTCTGAGCTATAGGATTCTACTTTGATAGACACAAATATCCTGAGGTCTCTTACTTTTAAGGACTTGGTATAGCTTTAAATTCTGAAGAAATTAAGCAAAATCAACAGACTCCTGAAACAGGCTGTCTACTACCATATTTCCTCAATTCTAGGAAATAGCTTTTTAGCATTTTAAGATAGCTGTGGTCAGCATCCCTCTTATAGTCTACATGTAGAGCTTTTTTTCCCTAAAACACTGTTTTTAAATCAAAAATATACCTTCCAACCCATGGCAGCTAAGAGTTGAAGAAATCATGTAATAATAAATATGCTAGGTGTATTTATTGGATGTATGTGATGTCCCTAAGGTAGCAGAAGACCTTCGATAAGTGTTTCATTTCAATTTCATATGAGCCCTGTGGAGGAGCTAATTTTATTTCCATTTTCCAGAGAGGATTCCAAGACCCATAGCTACTATAGGCCCTCTTTCCCCTGTAGTCCAGGGGACCTGGTTTTCTCTGAATATGTCACCTCATGGCAAGGTATAGTGCAATGGGGTGCTTTGTTCCCATACCCATAACTTTGCTGGGGTCCACTGCCCTGGACTCACTTATCCTCAGATCCCCTTAGCTCCTATAAACTCGGGCTCTGTTGATCTGGATGAAGCTCTCAAAACTAAAAGGTTTGCATTTCTTTCAAACTCCTGGAGCATTTGTTTATATCTCTTGCCTCATGTTGTTCATCTGAGGTTGCCCTGTCAATATACATTTATGACCACACCTCAAGTCCCTTTACTAGATGAAGACTTCTCAAGGGCAGAGACATCAGGGTCATTTCTGGGGCCCTTCATCAATCACGACATCCAAGCACTTGGTCTGTACATAGTGTGTGAACATTAAATATGTGTGGAATGAATGCATAGCATAAAGATTTATATCAGACTAGTACCATTTAAAGAGGGTGAAAGGAACTCTGAGGTCATCAACCTTGCTTCTCAACAGCACCTGACTACGGCACTTTCCTCTCGAGACCCATTCATTCATTCATTCATTCATTTCTTCACCAATGTTTTTACTGTACATGGTTCTATGTTCAAAGCAATGGGTGAGATGCCCTGGGGAGTATACAGAGAAATAGGAAATAGAAACTCTGCCTTTGAAGGGATCATAATCTAGTTGATGAGATCACACAGATGTAAATATTAGAGGATTTATATCATACACCTGTGGATGTGTGAGGCCTATATAGGAGGTTGAAATGGTTATTATTATTATTTAAATATCTATCATTCAATGCAGAGCATGTTAATTGACGTGGAAGTTGAAGGGAACGATGTCAACATGGATGACTGGGAAGGCATTTTTTTGGAGGGGGTGGTTGTGCGTGTCAAAATGAGGAACAGCAGAAGGGAACGGCAGAAGAGAGTGAGGGTCACGTGCATCAAGCATTTCCATTAGCTGACGCTGGAATGCTGGGGCAGGAGTGACCACAGGTGAAATATTTGCTTGGGCAGGCCAAGGTGCTTAGGGAGCTGCGGAGAGTGCTTGAGGACGGAAGAGGCCTGCTTAGGTCTGTGGTCTTGGGAGATTAGCTTGACTGAGTAGGGACTAACTACAGGATGACTCAAGCCCAGGAATAGGAAGTATCGGGAAAGGATGAAGAGCATCATTTAGAAAGGAGATATTTTGTTCAAATATGCTTAAAATATTTAAAAAGATGGGAAAGGTTTCTCTTTAAAAACTGGAATTGTTAAAGCAGATTTTAAATGCCGAATGGCTGATGTACCTGGGAATCTCCATTGTATGGTCGTTAGAAGTGTGGAGTGAGACTGGAGGTGTGGGGGGGGGGACAGCTGAGGCAGCTACTGTAAAACCTAATTGGAAGGTAGAGCCAAGGGGGCAAGGCTGCCTCTATGGGCAGCAGGTCTGTGGAAACATATTTCCTTAGAATTCTCTGAGAAGAAAGAGGAAAGAGAGGGGAACATGGCAGAAAACGAACGTTTATTAAGTGCCTCTGTGCATCGGGCAGAATGGTGCTATGCTTTTTCTTTTCTACTTTAACTCCTTAAATCCCTACAACATCCCAGTGAGAAAGGGGTTATTATCCCCATTACACATGTGAGAAAAATGAGGCCCAGAGAATTTAAAAGACTGCCCAAAGTTACAGAATCAGATTTTGTGTTGGGTTTCAGCCCAAGAGTTGTTCAAGCCCTAAGCCATACTTTTCTCACTGCACCTGGCGACATTCTGTTGACACACCACTTTATTGCCTGTTGTTCAGATTAAAGTCTCAGAGATGGTGAATACCTACCACCTGCATTGCCCACACATCTCCTGACCTGGGTTGCCTGGATCTTACCTCTCACTATAATGGAAAGAAATGGGTATGTCAGAAAAACAAGCCTCCTCCTCAAAGGACAGAGCAGCGATGGCCCAAGCCTTCATTCTTTGCTTCCTTTCCCCCAGCCTTCAATCTGGGATCAGCAGGGTGAGATGTTCTGATCAGACACAGAGCTAGTAGGAACCTATAACAGGGAACACAGTGAGGAAGGCAAAAGACAAACACTCCAAGAATAATTTGACCCCTTCTTGTTTTATTTACTTTCCCTCTACTCCTCCCAGCCATGAAAGCCTCTACCCTTAATATGGAGACCAAAATTGTATGTCTCTGAGGACTCAATTTGTCATTGATCCGTTTCAGAACTCCTCTTTCTCCTCAAGGGTGGACTTTGGTGGTCAAGGTGGCAAAGCTGTGAGCTTCGCCTAGAGGCTAGAACAGTGCTTCCCGGCATTTTCCACGTCATGGCACAAATATTAGATGATGATACTTGTAGGGCACTTTGGAAAAGGTGGGTGAGCTGTGTATGGATGGAGCACTGGCCCAGGGCTCTGGCTCCTCCAGTCTTCCTGAGGCCTTACCTGGGACCCATGTAAGGCACACCTGTGTGCCCACTGGCTAGATGCTCTGGGCTGGAGCGGGCCACCGCTCATCACCCTCAGCAGTGGATTCCTAGATTTAGCATCAGAGGTTAGTGCAGGCCCCTGTTATCTGTAGTTTCTTGGGGTCTCAGTATT
Source organism: Stenella coeruleoalba (assembly GCF_951394435.1). Taxonomy (NCBI): domain Eukaryota; kingdom Metazoa; phylum Chordata; class Mammalia; order Artiodactyla; family Delphinidae; genus Stenella; species Stenella coeruleoalba. Next base: position 40,074,762 of record NC_137159.1, read on the forward strand.
TTTAAAAGTAAGAAAGGTCCAAAATAGGGTTCCAAAACTATGATGCGATGGAAATGTGCTATTTACACAATAATCACAGAACTTATAAAATAATATTTATAAAATAATATTTACTCATAAAATATAACTGTATGACACAAGTTTAAAGCTACGTAGTGAGCACATTCTTTCAAGCCTGTCAGGGCATCTTGGTGAGGCCAGGTGTAATTTCATCTGGAGAGTATGCTAAAAGTCTATATTAGATGCCCTTGTGACTTTGAGGTCCAGGTCAAATGCACCCCGCCCAACTCATGCAATTAAAGTCTGATGGGTAATAATGATTCTAAGTGATAGACCTATATTAGATTATTTTCATTAGACGATTTTCATATGCCAAGTACTGTGTTTTTTTTTACATGGACTGTTTACTTGAATCTTCATAGCAACTCTAATTATCTCTCTTTTACAGATGAGTAGACTGAGGCTTAGAGGGAGAGGTTAAGTAACTGGCTCAAAGCCATATGGCTATTGAGTGATGACAGTTTGATGCTAATACCACTGGTACCAATAGACTATGCTGCCAGGATTCTTAGAGAATTCTCCTTAGATGCAGGGAGAAAAAGAAAAATTGAAAAGTGTTATTTGCTAACAACTGGCCTTAAAAGCTGATCCCTCAGAGGTACTGACAGCAGGGTAAGGGAAGTAAATATATTGTGTAGTACCGTTAGTGAATTTCTTTCGTAAGTACTCATAAGTAGCCAATGGATTATTTAGGGTTACTAGATTTAGCAAATTTACCCAATTCCCAAATAATATTGAATTTCACATAAACAAGGACTGACTTTTTTTTTTTTTGGTACAAATATGTCCCAAATATTGCAGGGGGCATACTTATATAAAAAATATTATTCTTTGTTTATCTGAAATTCAAGTTTAACTGGAAGTCCTATATTTTTTCTGGCAATCTAACATTATTGATACTGTCTGTTGGTAGGTGGGGATTTCCTTTAACATTTCTTTCTTTCTTTTTTTTTTTTTTTTTTGCGGTAGGCAGGCCTCTCACTGTTGTGGCCTCTCTGGTTGCGGAGCACAGGCTCCGGACGCGCAGGCTCAGTGGCCATGGCTCACGGGCCCAGCCGCTCCGCGGCACGTGGGATCCCCCCGGACCGGGGCACGAACCCGTGTCCCCTGCATCGGCAGGCAGACTCTCAACCACTGCGCCACCAGGGAAGCCCCTCTTTTAACATTTATTACTCCTTGATAGCACTAGACAAAAGCAAGTATTATTGGAAATAGCAAAATAAATAAATATAACCACAGAATCACAGAGAAAAGAGAACAGCAGAGAATTGTGACAGCATTGCTACTCTTTGCTAGATAGTGATTGTGGTCATATCAAGAATAGACTGAGTTTTTGGGTCTTGGCTCACAAGACAAGTCAGAGAAGGCCACTGAGACCCTAAGCCCAGATTTGGGAAGTCTTGGTTTTGTGAAGATTTGAGAAATAAAAAGAAGAAGAATGCCATTCATGGGCTTTCCCTGACTTGGATATTCTGGAGGAAGTAAAAAAGGGAGCATTAGATAGTTGTGAAGAGGGTGGATTTTTATATTTCTAAGTAGAAGAGAACAGACACGGGCATACAGAGGACAGAATGACAAGCTCCTCAGAGCTGCTGTGGAGGGAAGGGGGTCACCTGGATTGGAAATATATCATGGTCAGAATATATCATGAAGAGCACAAAAATAACATTTGTCGAATACCGAGTACTGGATTGTTCTGAGTTGAATGGTGTCTTCCCAAAATTTATGTCTTAGAACTTACGAATGTTACCTTTATTGGAAATAGGGTCTTTGCAGATGTAATCAAGTTAAGATAAGGTTATACAGAATTAGAGGGGGCCCGAAGTGCAATGTGACCAATATCCTTATAAGAAGAGGAAAATTTTGACACAGAGACGCAGACACACAGGGAGAATGCCATGTGAAGATGGAGGCAGAGAGTGGAGTGATGTGTGTTCCGGCCAAGGGACACCAAGGTTTTCTGGTGACCACTTGAAGCTACAAAGAGGCCAGGGAGGATCCTCCCCTGGAGTCTTCAGAAGGAGCATAGCGTGGCCCAGCCAACATCCTGATTTCAGATTTTTAGCCTCCAGAACTGTGAAAATAAATTTCTGTTGTTAATAGCCACGTAGATTGTGGTAATTTGTTATGGCAGCCCTAGGAGACTAATAAAAGTATATGCCACATTCTATGTTATTACTCCCTTCCATACAAATAAAAAGGTCAGATGTCATTGAGGAAAAGTGGAGAGGAAAGTTCAGCATACGTTTCCTACCTTAATTAGCTTGTAAAACAGACTCAGTCACAAAGGATTGGGGTCTGCAAACTTCCTGTAAAGGGTCTGATAGTAAATATCTTAGGGTTTGCTGGCCACAGGTTCTCCGTGGCAACTACTTAATGCTGCCATCGTAGAGGGAAAGCAGTGTAGACAATGCATAAGCAAATAGGCATGGCTAGGCTCCAGCAAAACTTTATTTGCGAAACAGGCAGTGGGCTGGTGGTCTAGATTTGGCTGCTGGGCTATAGTTTGCCCAACTCTGACAAAAGGCCTGGCCTTTGGAGCGCCCCCTTGCCTTGTGGATATGTGGACATTTACAGCTGTCCAAGTGAAGTGAAACTCCACTAGTGTGTCCTTGACTTTTCACATACCTGGTGGGACTAAAAATCATGAACTAATGTTTTCTCAGGCAAAGCGACATCTCAGTGAGCATGTCTTTCAGTGTTAGGCTCTTATGCACAGGCTGCCATCTTTCACGGTGCCATGGAAAACATGAGTTTTACCACCACTTTTAAAACCAGGATTTGAGCCAACCAAGCATAGCAGACTCATTGTTTCATGGTCGAACTTCGTTTTAAATCCTGCATACTTGATTTAAATCCTCCAGTTTGATCACTCACTTTGTTTGCTAGGCTTGGTTCTGAGCAACTTTTGGACTCATTCCAAAAGTCAAATCCACTCTCAACAGATAAAAATTGTTACTACTGGGCTTCCCTGGAGGCACAGTGGTTGAGAGTCCGCCTGCCGATGCAGGGGACACGGGTTCTTGCCCCGGTCCGGGAAAATCCCACATGCCGTGGAGCGGCTGGGTCCGTGAGCGATGGCCGCTGAGCCTGCGCATCCGGAGCCTGTGCTCCGCAACGGGAGAGGCCACAGCAGTGAGAGGCCCGCGTACCACAAAAAAAAAAAAAAAAAATGTTACTCCTGGGGCTTTCGAAAGAATGTACAAAAGGCTCTGACAAGTAGTCCCAACGAAGAGTTCCAAAGTCTTTTGTTCTGGCAGCACTAGTAGAGTAAGTGCTCAGCACCCCAGCGCAGCCCTGGGAAAGGATGGAGCCTCAGCTGCCCATGTAATGATGCTAGAATTAGTAAAAGGTCATTTCCATCATTGTCTTAGGCTCGCTTCATTCACTGGCCCAAATGTGGCATGCAGATATGCACATACTCAGGCAATATGGGCATTTAGACACTCCAGAGACTCGTGGACAGCAGCCACATTTACCCACGCAACCACCACCTTTCCTTCCCAGCCAGGTATCCAACACCTCTGAGAAGTGATTCCTCCTGCGGGAGCTTTTCCAAAAGCATCAGCAACTTCCAGGCCTCGATCTTGTCTCGGCAGAGGAGCAGCTGTACATATCACAGTTTATCAGTACTTCTGAGATGAGCTGTTTCCCCTGCCCACTGCTGCAGACGTGGGTCTCAGAGGAGCCCTTCTGGCTGATATTACAGGATGTTTTCTTACCCTCTCCACTTCAGAGTGTTAGCTTCCTACTCACCACAGCATTCCTTCTTGTCAGAGGGATGCTGGGTGTGTGAGAGCATGTAGCACCCAAGACTCACTTGAGGTGTCAGATGTGATTTCACCTCATCTTTTGAGGCATTGGAGGTAGGAAAGCTGGATTTTATTTGAAAGTTGAGTCTTACCTGGTTGCAGGAAGTGGTCTTCAGACCATCTGTCCGCTTCCTTTAGTTTTTAAAATTTAAATACAAAGTAATGTGTTATTAATTATAATATATATCATGTAAATTATATTATTATTTATTAGTATAATTATATTAAATATTAATTCTGGGGATGATTTGACTTTCAAGACTCTCAAGGGGTCACCTCCTTTTTATGGGGAGGAGAAAAGCATCTCAGGTTTGCACAAATAAAATATTCCTCAGTAACAAGCAATATAACCAGAATGATATCTGCAGACAGCTTTGCTTTACCCAGCTTCTGAGCCAACCCCAGAGTGTCCACAGAAAGGTATCATGCTAACTAAATCATTTGTCAGTGTTTAGAATCATATTTATCTGCTAGAGAAGTAACAGCATTTATGAATCCTTTCCTGTATAGCAACTTGGACTGTTTTTCTGCAGGCCAAATGCTAGTAATGTACACCTTAAACACTGTGGAGCATGTTGTTTGGTGAAATACACTTCCCTTTGTCCACGAACCAGCCTGACCAGGTAGAAAACAAGTATCAGTAATTTTTTCTTTTTAGAACAATTAGATTTATGGACTATCACTGCTAAATACATGTGATTATTCCAAGACTGAAAACAGAGGTAATGCTGGTAGTGTTGAAGCAGGGGACATGTACACACCTTCCTTTAGGTGGCATTTCCTGGAGGACTAGAAAAAAGCAGTGTGTTGCCAGAGAGTGAGGTGGACGGTCTGTTGGTTGGCATTTGAATGACAGAGCTACAGGGCAACTCTGAGGGTCTCAAGGTCCTCCAACCCCATGGCCCATGTGGAGTGTGAGGCCTTCCTGCTCCTTAGTGGGCTGACCTTGGGAAAGCAGGACTGATCTTTTCTGTGATATCAGCTTTCTCAGCAAAGTTTCCAGCCAGTTCCACCATCACCCATCCTTAGGTTACTCAGGTTTACTCAGCAAGGCATTTAGACAGTCACCCGACTGAATTACCAATCTCATAACCCACGGGTAGAAGACTGGTTCATTTGGTAATGCCCACCTCCTAATGATCTGTGGGAGGGGGCAGTGAACATTTTCTGCAAATGTCCAGATAATAAATATTTTAGGTTTTGTGGGCCATGCAGTCTCTGTCACAACTACTCAACTCTGTCATTGTGTTGTGTACATAGCCATGGAGAATACAAATAGATAGACAAGGCTGTGTTCCAATAAAACTTTGTTTACCAAAACAGAAAACAAGTAGGATTTGGTCTGCAGACCATAGTTTGCTGACCCCGGTCTATGGAGGCAAAAGGATTCTATCCTTAGGCATTTACAAATCTTATATTTAGAGATTTAACTTGGAACAATACAAAGATTGTTAAATTAGGAATTAGGAGACATGAACTCTTACCTCAGTCTGCCATGGCTTGTGGTAACTTGTTTAACCTCTCATGCTTTAATTTCCTCATCATAAAACAAGGGATTCAGATTAAATAATCTTAAAGGTTCCCTACAGTTGGAAAATTCGGATCTCCTCTAATCATTGGTAGTTCTAAATTACAGGCTCTAAGGGATATCCTTTCCCACATCTTCATCATCGTGTAGGGTTCTTAATGGCAACGTGACATTTTGGAGAGGGGTCTGGGAGGGAGAGAATGATTCTTCAGCTAATGCCTGTTTGCTGTTCCAGCGTTTTACTTCCTAAATCTGACCCTATTCGCCTTGGTCTGGAGCCTCATTTATTCTCTCAGCAAATACCATATTCGAAACATTCTCTATTGGCACCATTTTTCTTTACCATCAACAGCGGAATCAGGAACTGCTCTGTCTCCTGCTTTTGTTCTGTCGCCCCCAAGAATGAGCTCTTACTTTGTGCAGCTATTGTGTTTTTCATTTGAGTGAATCCTCTCTCCAGTGGACTGGGATGGAGTCTACACTTCATGCTGTCCCCATTTTGCAGACGAAGAAACCGAGGTCCAGAGAGAAAAAATGACTTTCCCAGCTTCACTCATCTAGGAAGTGGCAAATCCAGAAATCCAAGTCCAGAATTCCAGCTCTGTCTTTAGAGTCCACACTTTTTTTACTCTGTGAGGTTGTTCAAAGTAAAGTGAATCATTCTTTGAGGGAAGTTATCACAAAGGTGCCAGAGGCTCTTTGCCATTTTGCCTCAGAGGGGCCTCTGCCTTAGAAAGAGCTCTTTCTTGCATGCCAGGACATGCAGGCTTTTACCTCCTTCGGGGAGAACTGGAAGACTTGAGCAACTGGGAAGGGTGTTCTATTTTTTTCTTCTTATTTATTTATTTTTAAAATACAAAACATCAGAATATGTAAAATGGCAGCTGCCAGAAATATTGTCCTTGTCTCTCTCCAAGTGCCCATAAAAACTTACGATTCTGTCCTCGGCTGAAGTGGGCTTTCCTGGGATTGGAGTAGTTATGGTCCTAATCCATGAACTATTCATCACGGTGGCACCGGCAAATGTTTGCCGCACTAAATTCCCCCCAGTGAATCTCTTGCATTTCCACAGCTAATGGTTAGACAGGACTTGGACCAATATTTGCATCTTTCCAGCCTCTGGCAATCTGATTATTAGTGCAATAAATATACAGCATTTAATAACTCTTCACTTTTCCATTTTGAAACCATTAGTTGTCTCCAGGTTGACTACGGAGAACTTCAAATTCAATTCATTAACATTTCCTTAAATAGTCCTCTTAACAGTGCAGGGCTGGCTTTCCCATTATGTACTGTCACTAATAATGGTTTTTACTTCTAACCTGTTATTAATTAAAAAATAAAAAAGAGCCCTCCACTCTCTCCATTTCTGAATAAGGTTTAGATCCTCCCTGTGTGAACTGCAAAGAGGCCTTTAGAGAGTGGCTTGTAGTGTTTGATAATTGCTATCAAGGTAAATAATTTAGCTGGTCAGAGAGAGTGCACTTCTCCCTGCCTCGAGTGGACGGCTCAAGTCTCGGCCGGTCGGGCAAACCAAACCCAAGGCAGGGAGAATCAGAGCTGCATGAAACTTGCATTAGGTGCCAACAGGAAAAGGCAGCCTTTCCTAAGGGATACCACAGTGACCCTTGAAGCTTGCCGTGACCTGGACACCACTATCCTTCTCACATCTGCAGTGAGACAGGGACATCCAGAACCCCCAAGCCCCCGCAGACAGAGGCATGTTTCCCCAAAGGCTTTCAGGAGTTTGCCATGAAGGACAAATGAACAGGCACAGATCCCCTGGATGCCCTAATCTTTTCTTTCCCTACTTCAAAGCCTTCTGCGTTGCCTCTGAGCCTGTAATTACCCTGGGGGTATTTTAGATTTGAAGCGACACCAGCAAAATTGCACTTCCTGATCATGGGAGTCCACAGTTGTGTTTAATCAGTTATGAAGCTGGTCGCGAGATGGAGTTTTTCAGCCATAACCATTAAAGGGGAATCATGATCTAGCCCAACTCCTTGTGCTCAGGGTAAGGGACCCACAATCTGAAATTAAACACTAGCCCCTTGATGTGGTTTAATTTAGTCTCTGCCTCCTTAATTAGAAGCATACCATTACCCACCCACATAACAAACTGACACTTTCATGCCAGACTGTAACTCAAAAAAAAAATAAAATAACCTGCTAAAGTTAGGTGGAGCTAAAACACTGATTTTAAGACACCAACAGAGGCTCCAAAACACCACAATAGAATCTAGATTTATTCAACCTGGAGGCTTTAAACAAGCTTGGAGGCTATTTGAGAGTCAGTTCTCCGTCCGTCTCTCCCTGTACCCCTCACCTCCCTCCGCCTTGTCTCTAGCTGTCTGTCTGTTTGTCTTTCTGTCTTGCCTGTCTGGAGCTCTCCCTCTCTCCCTCTCTCTGTGTCTCTATCTCTCTCTGCCTCTTTGTCTCTGCCTATCTCTTTGTCTGTGTCTTTGCCTTTTTCTCTGTTTCTCTGTGTCTGTCTCACCCCCTCCCTCTCTCTGCCTCTCTCTCTCTCTGTGTCTGTCTTTCTCCCTCCCTCTCTCTGTCTCTGTCTCTCTCTGTCTGTGTCTCTCTGTATCTCTGTCTCCCTCTCTCTTGCACAGTCCCATGCACACATGGATCCCAATCAGAAACACACCTTTGATTATTTGACATCCGCAGTCCAGAAAGGGAAGAAACTGTTCCTTTCTTGGATATTCATTTTGGAGACTGTGTCTGTGTGGTCAGGCCTGGGGAGTTCCAGGGGAAAGAAATTCAGACCAACCCTCAAGGCCTCTCATCCTCCCATAATCCCAGCCCTACAGCCGCAAGCCTGGAGAGTCCTGGCCTGGAGAAGCTGGCCTTGGTGGGCTCAGGACCACACAAGCTGCACCGTGTGTCTGTGACAAAGCCTTGCTTGCCGGTTCTTCTCAGAGCCTTCCACATGCTTTCAGAGACATAAGCTATTGGCAAGGGAGCCAAATCCAGACACCCAGACAGGCGGAGCCAGGCTGCTCCCTGCTTAGATCTCTTGCCACACTCTCCATTGTGGTGCTTGAACCCCAAAGCTTGGGGCAGCCGGACCACCTGTCTTGGCCAGCATCCTTGTCTCTCTTTCTTCTTGCCGTTGGCCTGCCCTACCTACCTATTCCTCCGTGGCATATTGTTTTTCTACTTTGAGAGGTCGCGTAGCGTAGTGGTTCAGAACATGAATAGCCACGCTATCGTGTTCAGATTCTTGCTCTGTACCTCTCTAGCTAAGCGCTTGCATCTCAGTTTCCGTATATGAAAAATGAGGATGGTAAGAGTGACTTCAGATGTTTTTCTGAGGATCCAAGGAGTTAATTCAGGTTAAGTGCTTAGAATAGCATATAGCAAACCTGATATGTTTGTTATTAACTTTTGAAATTTGATGCCACTTCCCATTTCCCTATCTTTGAATGAATCATGACAGGCCAGAATATAAAATTTAGTAGTTCAGAGCTGAAAGATCTTTGTTTTTGACCGGCCAGACCCCCTCAGTTTTTTATTTTTTTATTTTTTTGGAGGTACGTGGGCCTCTCACTGTTGTGGCCTCTCCCGTTGCGGAGCACAGGCTCCAGACGCGCAGGCTCAGCGGCCATGGCTCACGTGCCCAGCCGCTCCACGGCATGTGGGATCTTCCCGGACCGGGGCATGAACCCGTGTCCCCTGCATTGGCAGGCGGACTCTCAACCACTGTGCCACCAGGGAAGCACCCCCCCCCCTCAGTTTTTAAATGAAGGAACTGAGGCCTGGTAAGAGAAAGTAACCAACATATTCCACAGATTGAGTGGTGGAGTGGATTCTGCTTAATCCAGTCCTCTTTCAAACATGCTCTTTGCAAATATTTCTCCTCTTTCCTGATGAGAGCTCTCTGGGACTTGGGATTGCTAGAACGAGCAGCAGCTCTGAGTGCAGAGTTTAATACTAAAGCCTTGCTGACCAGCCTCAGATTCATATAGGCAGTCAGTGGGCTCCGTGGAAGGACTTGAAGGATGCTTCAAAGGCCCTAAATAGCTCCCCTATTGCTGCCGGCCATTCCACCCTTCTCCAGTCCTGGCACAGGACTTGCTCTGTGATCTTAAGTCTTAACTTCGTCTTCTGCACAACGAGAGAGGGGTTTCTGTGCTCTCTTCTAATTGTAAAATTGTATGACCGTATTAATAAAATACAATAGACGGTAAGGATATGTGTGCATTGAATGGTATGTTATTGGCTTGTGATATCTCCTCTAAGGTCTATAATTTAATATTGTTTGTAAAGTAATGGGGATGACTTCCGGGTAAGTTATTCCATTCATTAATCTCACTGAGAAGACTAAATTAAAGAGTCCTTATTTATAGCATTTTTTCAGATTAAGTTGTATACTGTGAGCAGAAGAATGCATATCATATCTCTTTTACTCTAAAAAGGACAGTCAATGAAGTGGGTATTTCTGAACCCGAACCCCAGATTGTAATGGGGTCCCACCATCATGACCTTCACATATCTGGAAAACATAATCTCATTCTCTGTAGCTAAGACCATCACTTCTTGGCTGCGTGAAGCAGACCGATAGTTTTAAATCAATTTTAGGGAACAGATCTCTTTGAAAATTGAATGTAAGCAATGATTCTTTTCTCCTAAAATGCACATACATGCAGAATACGGCCGACAATTTTGGGGGCTCCTTAGACCTTTCAGAAGGCCTTATATTCCAGATCAAGAATCTCTGTTGTGCAGTTACAAATATGTTGATGCGGAAAGGAAAAAATCAGCTATTTGCTTAGAGGTAGTTTGAAAAAAAAAAAAAGGTACCTAAAATCAAGCACTAATTACAGTTTTCAGACCCTAAGAGGTCAGAGGGTAGCTAAGTCTCCTGTACCCCAGAGGCAGACCTTTCTTATTTACTGCTGACACCAAGGTACAGGAACCCCCTATTGAGTCTTTGCTGGACATTCTGGGATGTCCTGTCAACTCCAGGCTCCTCTTGACTTGGGGGACTGTCCCATTTCTTGGGGACATGTAGAAAATCAATGGGGAGATCTAGGTGGCTGTTAGGAGGTCTCACAAACCTAGCGCTCACTCGTGCTCTGAGGATGGAGAATCTTTGTGCAGGTAGAGATCACCACTTGTCACGTGGCTTGCTAAGCAGAGCCCCAAGGGGAATGCCTACAGATTTGCCTCCTGAGACATTGCTGTGTTCTCCATCCCCCATCAGCTGAGAACTTCCAGAGGAGTGCCAGAATAAGAGAGTAGGAGAGACACATTGCTCTGTAGCTGTGGAGTTTTCTCTCTGTCCTTTGCTTTCGAATTTTTTGGTTGTTGACCATTGGCTAGTACCATACAGTACTGTTGTTTTCATCTATGTCTCCTCTCCAGCTCCCCACACACTGTTGGGACTGTTTGCAAGGCTCCTTTCCATCAGTCCGCCCAGCAGTATGTGACACCTTGGGGATTTGCATTTTTTTAGTTTAATCATTAGCTTAATGTTTAGAGGACATTAGTCATAGGAAGTTAGTTTCACTCATCCAGATGCGTTTTTGAAAGTTACAGCTCTTCTGTCTCTACCATAATGCCCCCCTTGAGCATGCCTTCTCCCATTTCCTTTTAAAAACACTCTGTTCTTCTGGAACTCTCAAATGAAGATATCAAAGCTGGAAGGTATTATTAATTCAGAAACTACATTTGAATCTTCCAGAGGAGCTGAGCCTGGCTGGAGTTGTGGAGGAACTGTGCTGGTGTACAGTCAGGAAATGGCTTAAACCTGATCTTCAAGGGCCTGAAATTGTTACCCTGAAAAAGAGAGGAGGCATTTCTCTTGCCTACAACCCTCTGGGGAGACCTGAGTCCAGTGTTTGCATCTCTTTCAGTGCTAATGAATGAATGAGTTTTCTCCACCGGCTTCTGGCTAACAGAGCTGGGAACCATTCTTGGAAGCTGGGCTGCTTTTTGAGTTCTTGGGCTTTGTAAGTTGCTAGACAGATGTCTCTGAAGGGGTAGGTGGAGCTTGACATGGAGTTTGGAAATGTTGACTTTAGATAGAAAGGAGGAAGATTTTTCCGAGTCAGCAAATGACGCGAACGGAAGTGTGGAAGCAGGTATAATAATGAATATTCTGGGGCTCATGTGTGCATCCATCTGAATGTAAGCAGGGAATCGAAGTTGCTGAGCTTGAATAGAGCAGATTGGGGCATGGATAGAAGGCTTTATTCTCATGTTCTTTAGAGTTTAGTTTAAATCTGTGAGTAGGGCTTCCCTGGTTGCTCAGTGGATAAGAATCTGCCTGCCAATGCAGGGGATATGGGTTCGAGCCCTAGTCCGGGAAGATCCCACATGCGGCAGAGTAACTAAGCCCGTGTGCCACAACTGCTGAGCCTGCGTGCCACAACTACCGAAGCCCGTGCGCCTAGAGCCCGTGCTCCACGAGAGAAGCCACCGCAATGAGAAGCCCGTGCACCACAATGAAGAGTAGCCCCCGCTCGCCGCAACTAGAGAAAGCCCACGCAGCAACGAGGACCCAATGCAGCCAAAAATAAATAAATAAATTTATATAAATAAATAAATAAATCTGTGGGTAACCTAGAGCCATTGAAAGCATGTGAGTTTAAGGATCAAAGAGTGTTAGAATTGTGAATTAGGTAGTGATAATTCCATAGCTGGTCTCAATGGGAGTGCCTTTTGGGGCTTTCTTTCTCAAAGGCTAATGATAATGATATTTTTCTTGATAATGAAATTGTCATGCTCTTAGAGCTGCCCTTCTTTATGTATCTAAGGACACCCTTTCAATTTTAAATATGGTTGAAGAAATCTTCCTGTAACCCTTCCATCCCCAAGTTGAGCTGTTAGGCTGCTCTTGTCCAAGCACAAAGCCTTGACAGCACTGACCTTGGAAGACATTAATCCACTTAAGTGCCCTGGGCATGGTCCAGAGAAACCATTCTTCTGCGTCCTGCATCCCTTTCTGGGCCACAGACCCAATGCTCTCATGACTCCCAGGTGCCCTATATTTTCCCCTTTCTCTCCCTGCCTTACTCTTAATCTAACCATTTTCCACTAACCACCTCCCCCAAAAGGAAGAATATTGTTTGCTCATTCAAGGAACTGTAAAAGTAACCTTCTCCTTACAGCTCATCTGCCCAAGATTCCCACTACAACCCTTTTAGATCTCATTATCACCCTAATTCATTGATTTCTCCACTTTCTCTCTGTTACTTCCACATGCCATGTATCTAGCTTATTATATTCATAGTCTTACAAATACCTTTACCGCCTTTCTTTTATTTCCACTTGGCAGGAAAACACACAGTCGAGATGAGCTCAACAACCTTTTATCTCTGTGCCTATAATTAAATAGCAAAGCGTTTCTGGTGAGAGAGACAGACAGAGGGAGAGAGACAAAGAGACACAGGGAAAGAAAGAGAGGGAGAGAAAGAGGGAAAGGGAGAGGAGGAGGAGAAGGTGGGGAGAAGAGGAAATTGTCACATGACCAAGCAGGGCATCTTCACTATAATTGACCTTCACAACTGTCAGCTGGGCTCTCAACGTTGCCTGGCATTTCCCCTGCATATCTCTGGTAGGCTTGCTTTCCTACACTTCATAGACCAGTACATCCTCCTCTCTTCTCTCCTATTATCTCTGTATCCCACCTCAGTGGTCTACAACACCTCACAATATGTAGATAAATGCTTTTTCTCTAAATTTATTTAAACATAATTTTATTTATTTTGGTCTAAGCTATACATTCAAATTTTCCAAAATTCAAAAGGTACAAAAGTTACCATTCTACCCCAGTTCCCCATACTCCCTGTTTTCTTTCATGTGGGCATCAATGTTCTCAGTGTGTATTCTCCAGAGACAACTTATGCATATATATTTGCAATGTATTCACTATGTGAAAGCAGCTATACATGTATATTTTCAACTGTTTATCTCTTACATATATAGTAGCACTTTGCTTTTCTTTAAACTTAACAATATGTCAGAGATTATCCATGTCAGTATACAGAATGTGTTCTCATTCTTTGTATAATATTATAGTACTCCATCGTATAGATGTATTTTAATTTAATCAGTCTACTATTGATGGATAGGTTATTTCCAATAGTTTGTTATTACAAATCATGCTACAACGAACACATTTATATCAACATCATTTTGCATATGTGTTGGTATATCTGTAAGATAAGTTCCTAGAAATATTCTGGGTGGGTCAAAGGGTGTGTCATTTTCACTTTTGATAGATATTGTCGGGCTTCTCTCCACAGAGATTGCTCCAGTTTGCGCTCCCTCCATCAGTGTGTAAGAATGCCAGTGTCTTCCAGCTCACCACTGTAGCATGTGACTCATCTCTTTACTCTCTGCCAATCTGATAAATGGGAAAAGTTTCTCATTGTGGTTGTAATTTGCATTTCCGTAGAGAAAACTGAAGGCATTGGAGAAAACTGAAGGCATTGGAGAAAACTTCTTTAATTTTATCTCCACCATAACCATAAACATATCTGATTCCACTCTTGTCTCTTCTAATTCCCATCCATGACACCGAAAACTCTCCTCAGTCAAATACTGGTCCTTCCATGTATGTCCTAGATGTCATTCCTCTTTTGTTCTCAGACGGTGATTTTCATTGGCGAGCCTTCTTTCTGCTGTATCTTCTCCTTTTCCTCCTTTTAGATTCTTTCTAGTGACTTGCAAACAAGCATTAGTAGCTCCCACTCTTAAAATATCTTCGTTTGACCCCAATACCTCCCTCTAGTTGCTACTCGAACTCTTCTTCACGGCTTAGCCGCACAACAGAAGTTTGTACAGATGCTTCCTCCTCCTCTTCCTTCCCTCACAGTTGTTCTTCAGTGTCTTTTTTCTCTACCACTACTGAATGTTCTCTCAGGAGTCACCAATGACCTCCATTTGTTGATATACAGTTTTCATTTTTCTTGATCTCTTCTTAGAAGCATTTGTCAAAGTTGACTTCTTCCTTCTTCTGAAATACTTTCTTCCCTTGGTGTTCATGACCCCATACTCCCTGGTTTCCCTTAGGCACTGCTGGTCATTCCTCTTGGCCTCCTTTGCTTATCTTCTTTCCTTGCCTGGTCCTAGTTGATGTCTTCCCCAAGACCCTGATACCCATTTCCTCTTACTTCTGTTCTCTCCCATAGAGAATTTATTTTACTCCCGGTGATTTAGACACCAGTAGCTCCCAAGTATTTATCACTAACTGCATCTTCTCTTCCGAGTCCTGGACCTAAATGTACAGCTGTCTACTTTACATCTTCAGTTGAATAACTCACTTGCATTTTCAGTTTAAGATGTCCAGAACTGAAATCTGTCCCTGCCAGCACCCAAACATTCCTCTTTTGTAGAAAGTCCCATCTCTGTAAGTGACACCTCCAGCCATATGGTTGTATCTGCTACCGCCAATTTAGGCATTATCCTGGAAAACTCCCACAGCTCCCATATCATTCATATCAATATTTCTGTTCTTTTTGTCTTTGACATATATCTTGATTCTATCAGGTTTTCCCATCTCTAATGATTCTGACTTTACCAAAGCCACAGCATCTCTTTCCTGGACTATCATGGTAGCTTCTGACTGATGTCTCTATTTACAGTCTTACCTACTCTATAGTCTGTTCTCATGAAGCAGCCAAAGTTTCTAGGCATGCCAGCTACGTAATGTTACCTTCCTCCTTGAAACCTTGTAGGCTTTGCATCATACTGACAATAAATCCAAACTCCCCTTCATGGTGTGGCTGGGACTACTAGTGGCCTTTCTGATATCCATGTTCCCCTGTTTCCTGACTAACAGAATCTGCCTGATTACATTTCCCTCCCTCCCTTCCAAGCAGGTGTGGTTATGTGTATCTGGCCAAAGATATGAGTGGAAATGTTGCCTGGGAGCTCTGGGAAGGAACTTTCAAGGAAGCCAAATTAAGACACCCCTTTGGCCTGCTCTCCAAACCTCCTTCCTGTTGCCTGGTGCACATGTGATAGCTGGATCTCCACAAGCCTTCTTGGACCATGAGGGGACCTGTCAGACAGAAGCCACTTGCTGGATGGCAGAGTAGAAAAGTAGAAGGAGTCCTAGTCATAAAGGCTGTGAAGCTATGATACCATCCCTGGACTACTTATTTCTGGATTTCTTTAATGTGTGAGGGAAATACGCTTCTGCTTTTTCATGCCACTGTTATTTTGCGTTTTGATTATATGCAGCTGAACTTAATGTTAACTGATACGTGTGGCTCATAAGGCCCCGCTTGATGATCTGGCCCCGGCTCTCCTCTCTGACCTTGTCTTGTGTGCCTGTCCCCCTGGATCACTGTCTACTCCCTGCACTGGTCTACTGTCAGTTTCTTGAACCCCTTCCCACCTCAGGGCCTTCCCGCCTGTCGTTCTCCGCCTGGAATGCTCTTCTTTGCCAGGCTAACTCCTGTCATCTTTCAGGTTTGAGTTTAAATGTCATTTACTTGCAGAGAACTTCTCTGAATCTCTAATCTAAATTGTATTTCCTTTATCTCTCACACTACTCTGATTTTTTTTTCCTTCACAATACTGATTACACTTTGAAATGACA
Organism: Stenella coeruleoalba; assembly: GCF_951394435.1. Lineage (NCBI taxonomy): Eukaryota > Metazoa > Chordata > Mammalia > Artiodactyla > Delphinidae > Stenella > Stenella coeruleoalba. The sequence continues at coordinate 40,090,723 of NC_137159.1, forward strand.
TATTTATTTGTGAGATTTTTTTTTAATGTCTGTCTCTCCACTGTGGTGAAAATCATATCTGTTTGCTCAGCACTTACACCCTAGAACCTAATTCTAGGCCAGGCTTATACTCAGATAGTAATCAAAGGAATGGAAGAAAATATAAAGTATGGTTTAGAGAGTGGGGTCAGGAATCTAAGAGTCTGGGTTTTAATCCCAACTCTTACTAGCTGTGTGACTTAACCAAGTTACTTAACCTTTTAAAGCCTCATTTTACTGATCTTTAAATGAGGCTAATAGTAGAACATTTCTGAGGGGATTGTGGTGAAGATTAAGTGACCAAATAAAACTAAAGAATTCAACATAGTGCCCTTCACAGAGGAAATGCTCAGTATACACAGCTATTATTAATGAGTAAATGAAAAATCAATGAAAAAACCCAAGGTCATTTTGGCAGCATGTTATCTGACCCACGAAAGAGACCAGTGCTTCAACAGTGGCCTTTATTTGCTGAGGTCACAATGCCGTCAGCCAAAGGATCATGGGAATATTGTTTGTCACAGGCATTTTGAATGTTCACCTGACCCTTCTGTAGGGTACGGTGCCACTGCTCCACAAGGCCACCCTTGGCCGTTGGTGGTTATTTCTCTGCTTTCTACAGCACACATTCACTCTCCTGGCACCTACCGCAAGGTGCCAGAACCGTTGCTCTTCAGGCCCGTGTCTCATCTATCCCTGGGGGTGCCAGGCTTCTCTGTGCCGGGCCATGTTTTTTGTGCCTTCCCTCCCAAACTCCTCCCCTGACCAATGAGCCAAATCCTTTGAAAAGTGAGATTTCAGTCTTTATTATCAAACAGGGGCAGAGAACCAGAACACCAAGAAGTGAAGAATGCAGGACGGGAGGGGGCAGTTGGCTTCCTGTGTGTAAACCACTCCTTACCAATTACTTCAAACCCTTGCAAGATTTGGAGAAACCACCTCAGAGTTTGTTTTGGTTCTATTAGGGAAACTCCAAAGCCACAGTTTTGGAAAGGCTTCAGACATTCTCCAGACGAGCTGTCTTTCCGTTTATAAGATACTCCAAAGTCCTGTATTTAGTAAGAGTGGAGCAGGACGCACACACTCCCTCTCTTTCCTTCTCTCTCTCTCTTTCTCTCATTCTCTCTTTTATATAAAACAACCCATTCTGGATTCTCTGTAATCCTGGCTTGAACATTCAAGAGAATACTTGAATAATACTTACCTACCTCACTGGGGTGTTGTTAACGATTAATTAGTTAATGTTTGTAAAGCACTTCGCAGATGTTAAGTGCTTGTGTAAGTGCTAAGTATTATTATTATTAAGCAGAAGGTCTGTGGTTTGGCTGAAAATATTTTTTTTTGCAATCACTCATTTAACTGTAAATAAATCAAGTTTATTTACAAGAGGGTTTTCCTTTTCGGGTCACCTCCTGGTTATTATCACTGAACTAATCTCTTTTATTTTCTTTTGGGTTTCAGATAGAGCTGGCTTATCCTGAAAACCTCTGTCTTTGAGAGAATTTCAGTAATATCCAAGGAAAATAAATTCCCGTGGACAGTGCCCGTTTCCTCATGCGCAAGGTTGAGTGTGTATTTCTTCAGCAAAGACCCTACACCTACCCAGTATTCAAGACTTTCTCTGTAGAGTTCCCACCTAATTTAGTTCTAAATTGAAAAAAAAAAAAATTGCATACAGAACAGTGTCCTGTCAAATAGGTCATTATAATAAATTTGCTAGATTTGATGATGATGATAACAGTAATAATAACAAAAATAGGGATTGGAAGTATTCTGGTTTTTATTTCTTCAATTCCCTGTTTTCAGTCTGTCTTTAGACTTTGGAGGAATGTAAGGAAGGTGGGGGTAGGAGGCTGAGGAAGAGGCAAGTGACTTCTAAGGCACAGCAATACACAAACTGTCCAATGGAAGAACAGCCTTAATGAAGTAGAAACAGTCTAAGTCCTTAGCAACCTGCAAGTAAAGTTCTTTCTTCCACTGCCTTAAGCAATTCCATGGGAGTCACACCAGATCTTTAAGGAACCTAGTACGTTATAAATCAACAAGGGATGTGACACTGGGGAAAGGGATGAAACAGAAGAAAATCAGACAATGAAGCCTGCTGTTCCCTTACTAAAAAAGCACACTTGTTTTTGCGATGGACCATATTCTTCTGCATATTTGTGTGTGTGTGTGTGTGTGTGTGTGTGTGTGTGTGTCAAGGTATAGTGGCTCTTTTTAGCAGGGGCTTATACATTGTCCAGATGCAAGGGTTACACCCTTACTGTGTAATTCTAGGGTGCGTGGGAACTATCAAGTTGAATTACTGACATTGTAAGGAAATGAAAAGTCAAACTGCTGACCATGTGTATTTTATATTATTTAATTAAAAGTAGATAACAGTGCATGAATGAACCATAAATCAGATAAAAATGACAGCATTTTCTCATATTTAACACGTATTTGACTTGGGGTTGTGTGGCAATTTACCAGAACAGGTCTATGATGTCTCCAAATAGAAAATCAGAAGTGTAATTAAAAAATATTGCCGGGGAGAAGCAATATTAACTCCAACCCTGAGCAGAGCTAATCACAGCCACAGTTCCCTTCATGATTATTCCTATTTAATGAGAGTCTCCTCTGTTTTCTTCTTTAACTTGAAATAAAAATCATCAGAATTTTTATTTTAAATATACTGTGTACCTTTTAGAGAAATAAAGGAAAAGATGGATTATGAATTCTAGGTGTCAAGATTCCCTATTTAGTTATTCATTTTAATGGAGTCTCATTAAATATCCAACATCAGTCATTCAAAATTGTCCATCAGAACAGAACTGCTGATTTACTGGACTATATAGAGATTTTTGGCTTCATCAGATGAGCAGTTTTGGGGAATGTCCATCTACTCTTTTTCAGTATCACTGGAGTGACTCTTTCTAAATTGTGTGGAGAATAATCCCAGTGAACTCAATCTCTTCAGCACCCATTCAGACATGCCTGGTATAATCAGAGCTCAGCATCCGCAGACCCCGAGACAGTGCCACAGCCAAAGGTTCCAATTCTCTGACCTTCCTACCAGGTTTCACTGACTTTCAGACAAAATAGGGAAGATTTTGGTGCATTCCTTGCTTTCTGATCTTCAGTTATTTGATGATTTAGTCACTTCACCCACTTTTACTTAGAAATGCTCATGAAAATCTCTCACTATATCTTGATTCTTCTTTCAGAGGGTGAGAGCAAAGTACATCACTGTGTTCAATGACAAACTGTTGATAACTATCAGATATTTCAGTTCCTTTTCCTGCTTTGGATTGAACAAAACTCTGAGGTGTTTCTGCATTAGAATCTGGTCTAATGCTGCCACTATTCACACTCCCCTTAGTCCTTAGAATAAATTTTCTACTCTTTAAATTAAAAATTTACATTTCTTATCCTTTTTTCCCAAAATTAAGAGATCATTTGACTGATTTTTTAAAATAAATTTATTTTTTATTTTTCGCTACATGGGGTGTTGACTGCTGCACGCGGGCTTTCTTTAGTTGCGGGAGCGGGGGCAACTCATTGTTGCGGTGCGCGGGCTTCTCATTGCGGTAGCTTCTCTTGTTGTGGAGCATGGGCTCTAGGTGCGCAGGCTTCAGTAGTTGTGGCGCACGGGCTCAGTAGTTGTGGCGCCTGGGCTTAGTTGCTCTGCGGCATGTGGGATCTTCCCAGACCAGGGCTCGAACCTGTGTCCCTTGCATTGGCAGGCAGATTCTTAACCACTTCACCACCAGGGAAGTCCCTGATTGATTTTTACTTAAGGGTTCTCCTTGGAACCAGGATAGAGAACTTGGTATTTTATCAATAAAGTTTTCAATTTTTAGGAGAATGAGAGGTATGGAGGTTGATGGTTCTAAGTAAAGTAGAATGGAACTCATGTTCTTGTGACCTGAGCAAGCCTGCTGCCCTCTTGCTGCCCATGAAGGGTGGGAACCAGGGAAGGAGATTCCTGGGCCAAATCATCTGGGCAGACTGATTATCTGAGTCAGCATACCAGGTACAACTGGGCATTGAGGGGGTTGGGAAACAGGGGCTGTCAAGTCCGTAGAGTGTTTTGAGGATGATAAACAGAAAAGGCTAGGGAGAGAGTTAAGAACATGGTGGAACTGGGTAGGAGACATGGTTCACGAGAGAAGTTCAGAACTAAGACAGTTTGGTGAGTGTGGAAGAGAGAATTCCCATTGTCCCTGAACTACTGCCCAGTGGGCATTAAAAGAATGATCTTAAAGGATTTTCAAAAGGTGTGGCAGGAAGTGGGAGGATGAAACCAAGTCAGCTGAGTGTACTGAGATCTCCAGTAGGAAATAAATATAAGCTTAGTCTGAAGACAAAGAACAGGGTAAGAATTACTCTGGTTTAGACATTCATCTGCTAACATTTTAGCATCTCTAGCATTGGTTTGCACCTCACAATTGATGGGATCTTGGATTTAATAAAATATGGTCTAACATAAGTGGCATGAAGGCATGAGAAAGATGAATCTCTGGCTACAAACAGTCTTAAACAGATGTGAGGGGCAAAGGTGTGCTCTCTGTTGCTTTTTAAGTGGGAATATTGTGAACATGGCCCTTTTGCTTATCACTATGCTTTTTCAAATGAAACTTTGGAAAGTCTCACTCAGATGCTGAATCTCAGCTTCCTCTTTTTTGATGTTGCCACATGTTCCTTCCCTTTTTTCCATTTTGAGTCCATTTTGACTTAAATGTAGAGAAAAGTGTGGTTGGTAAGACACCAGGTTAAATGTCAGTTCCTCAGAGAGGCCTTCCCAGACCACCCAACAAATAACCATCCCCCATTCACTTTCTTTCACATCGCCCTATTTTATTCCCATCATAGCACTTATACTTTTCTGATAGTTTCCTATTAATTTATTGATTAATTTTGTTTATGGTTCACCTTCTCTGTTAGAATGTAAGCTCAATAAGCATCAGGGTTTTTTGTCCACTAAGGTGCCCTCTGGGCTTCGACTAGTGCCTGACACATAGCTGACTCTTTGTCACCACGTGTGGAATGAGTAAATGAGTATATGAACTGTTCCCTGGAGAGCTAGGGCTCTGTGGAGTATTATATATAATGCGCATTATATCCAAATACGGTTTTTTTTAACATCTTTATTGGAGTATAATTGCTTTACAATGGTGTGTTAGTTTCTGCTTTATAACAAAGTGAGTTAGTTATACATATATATGTGTTCCCATATCTCTTCCCTCTTGCGTCTTCCTCCCTCCCACCCTCCCTATCCCACCCCTCTAGGTGGTCACAAACCACCGAGCTGATCTCCCTGTGCTATGTGCCTGCTTCCCACTAGCTATCTCTTTTATGTTTGGTAGTGTATGTATGTCCATGCCACTCTCTCACTTTGTCACAGCTTACCCTTCCCCCTCCCCATATCCTCAAGTCCATTCTTTAGTAGGTCTGTGTCTTTATTCCCGTCTTGCCCCTAGGTTCTTCATGACCATTTTTTTTTCTTAGATTCCATATATATGTATTAGCATACAGTATTTGTTTTTCTCTTTCTGACTTACTTCACTCTGTATGACAGATTCTAGGTCCATCCACCTCACTACAAATAACTCAATTTCATTTCTTTTTATGGCTGAGTAATATTCCATTGTATATATGTGCCACATCTTCTTTATACATTCATCCGATGATGAACACTTAGGTTGCTTCCATGTCCTGGCTTCTGTAAATAAAGCTGCAAAGAACATTTTGGTACATGACTCTTTTTGAATTATGGTTTTCTCAAGGTATATGCCCAGTAGTTGGATTGCTGGGTCGTATGGTAGTTCTATTTTTAGTTTTTTAAGGAACCTCCATACTTTTCTCCATAGTGGCTGTATCAATTTACATTCCCACCAATAGTGCAAGACGGTTCCCCTTTCTCCACACCCTCTCCAGCATTTATTGTTTGTAGATTTTTTGATAATGGCCATTCTTACTGGTGTGAGATATCTCATTGCAGTTTTGATTTGCATTTCTTTAATGATTAATGATGTTGAGCATTCATTCATGTGTTTGTTGGCAATCTGTATATCTTCTTTGCAGAAATGTCTATTTAGGTCTTCTTCCCATTTTTTCATTGGGCTGTTTGTTTTCGATATTGAGCTGCATGAGCTGCTTGTAAGTTTTGGAGATTAATCCTTTGTCAGTTGCTTCATTTGCAAATATTTTCTCCCATTCTGAGGGTTGTCTTTTCGTCTTGTTTATGGTTTCCTTTGCTGTTCAAAAGCTTTTAAGTTTCATTAGGTCCCATTTGTTTATTTTTGTTTTTATTTCCATTCCTCTAGGAGGCGGATCAAAAAGGATCTTGCTGTGATTTATGTCATAGAGTGTTCTTCCTATGTTTTCCTCTGAGTTTCATAGTGTCTGGCCTTACATTTAGGTCTTTACTCCATTTTGAGTTTATTTTTGTGTATGGTGTTAGGGAGTGTTCTAATATCATACTTTTACATGTACCTGTCCAGTTTTCCCAGCACCACTTGTTGAAGAGGCTGTCTTTTCTGCACTGTATATTCTTGCCTCCTTTATCAAAGGTAAGGTGACCATAGGTGGGTGGGTTTATTTTTGGGCTTTCTATCCTGTTCCATTGATCTATATTTCTGTTTTTGTGTCAGTACCATACTGCCTTGATTACTGTAGCTTTGTAGCATAGTCTGAAGTCAGGGAGCCTGATTCCTCCAGCTCCATTTGTTTTTCAATATTGTTTTGGCTATTCGGGGTCTTTTGTGTTTCCATACAAATTGTGAAATTTTTTGTTCTAGTTCTGTGAAAAATGCCATTGGTAGTTTGATAGGGATTGCATTGAATCTGTAGATTGCTTTGGGTAGTAGAGTCATTTTCACAATGTTAATTCTTCCAATCCAAGAACATGGTATATCTCTCCATCTATTTGTATCATCTTTAAATTCTTTCATCAGTGTCTTATAATTTTCTGCATACAGGTCTCTTGTCTACTTAGGTAGGTTTATTCCTAGATGTTTTATTCTTTTTGTTGCAGTGGTAAATGGGAGTGTTTTCTTAACTTCACTTTCAGATTTTTCATCCTTAGTGTATAGGAATGCTAGAGATTTCTGTGCATTAATTTTGCATCCTGCTACTTTACCAAATTCATTGATTAGCTCTAGTAGTTTTCTGGTAGCATCTTTAGGATTCTCTATGTATAGTATCATGTCATCTGCAAACAGTGACAGCTTTACTTCTTCTTTTCCAATCTGGATTCCTTTTATTTCTTTTTCTTCTCTGATTGCTGTGGATAAAACTTCTAAAACTATGTTGAATAAGACAGGTGAGAGTGGGCAACCTTGTCTTGTTCCTGATCTTAGCGGAAATGGTTTCAGTTTTTCACCATTGAAGATGATGTTGGCTGTGGGTTTGTCATATATGGCGTTTATTATCTTGAGGAAAGTTCCCTCTATGCCTACCTTCTGGAGAGTTTTTATCATAAATGGGTGTTGAATTTTGTCACAAGCTTTTTCTGCATCTATTGAGATGATCATATGGTTTTTCTCCTTCAATTTGTTAATATGGTGTTTCACATTGATTGATTTGCGTATATTGAAGAATCCTTGCATTCCTGGGATAAACCCCACTTGATCATGGTGTATGATCCTTTTAATGTGCTGTTGGATTCTGTTTGCTAGTATTTTGTTGAGGATTTTTGCATCTATGTTCAGCAGTGATATTGGCCTGTAGTTTTCTTTGTGACGTCTTTGTCAGGTTTTGGTATCAGGGTGATGGTGGCCTTGTAGAATGAGTTTGGGAGTTATCCTCCCTCTGCTATATTTTGGAAGAGTTTGAAAAGGATAGGTGTTAGCTCTTCTCTAAGAGTTTGATAGAATTCGGCCTGTGACGCTATCTGGTCCTGGGCTTTTGTTTGTCAGAAGATTTTAAATCACAGTTTCAATTTCAGTGCTTGTGATTGATCTGTTCATATTTTCTATTTCTTCCTGGTTCAGTCTCGGAAGGTTGTGCATTTCTAGGAATTTGTCAGTTTTTCCCAGGTTGTCCATTTTATTGGCATAGAGTTGCTTGTAGTAATCTCTTATGATCCTTTGTATTTCTGCAGTGTCAGTTGTTACTTCTCCTTTTTCATTTCTAATTCTATTGATTTGAGTCTTCTCCCTCTTTTTCTTGATGAGTCTGGCTAATTTTTTATCAATTTTGTTTATCTTCTCAAAGAACCAGCTTTTAGTTTTAATTGATCTTTGCTGTTGTTTCCTTCCTTTCTTTTTAATTTATTTCTGATTTGATCTTTATGATATCTTTCCTTCTGCTAATTCTGGGTTTCTTTTGCTCTTCTTTCTCTAGTTGCTTTAGGTGTAAGGTTAGGTTGTTTATTTGAGATGTTTCTTGTTCCTTAAGGTAGGATTGTATTGCTATAAACTTCCTTCTTAGAACTGCTTTTGCTGCTCCCGTAAGTTTTGGGTCGTCATGTGTCCATTGTCATTTGTTTCTATGTATTTTTTGATTTCCTCTTTGATTTCTTCAGTGATCTGTTGGTTATTAGGTAGTGTATTGTTTAGCCTCCATGTGTTTGTAATTTTTACAGATTTTTTCCTGTAATTGATATCTAGTCTCATAGCATTGTGGTCAGGGAAGATACTTGATATGATTTCAGTTTTCTTAAATTTACCAAGGCTTGATTTGTGACCCAAGATATGATCTATCCTGGAGAATGTTCCATGAGCACTTGAGAAGAATGTGTATTCTGTTGTTTTTGTATGGAATGTCGTATATATATCAATTAAGTCCATCTTGTTTAATGAATCATTTAAAGCTTGTGTTTCCTTATTTATTTTCATTTTGGATGATCTGTCCATTGGTGAAAGTGGGGTGTTAAAGTCCCCTCCTATGATTGTTTTACTGTCGATTTCCCCTTTTATGGCTGTTAGTATTTGCCTTATGTATTGAGGTGCTCCTATGTTGGGTGCATAAATATTTACAATTGTTATATCTTCTTCTTGGATCGATCCCTTGATCATTATATAGTGTCCTTCTTTGTCTCTCGTAATAGTCTTTATTTTAAAGTCTTTTGTCCGATATGAGAATTGCTACTCCAGCTTTCTTTTGATTTCCATTTGCATGGAATATCTTTTTCCATCCCCTCACTTTCAGTCTGTATGTGTCCCTAGGTCTGAAGTGGGTCTCTTTTAGACAGCATATATACGGGTCTTGTTTTTGTATCCATTCAGCCAGTCTGTGTCTTTTGGAGTGTTTAATCCATTTACATTTAAGGTAACTATCGATGTGTATGTTCCTATTACCATTTTCTTAATTGTTTTGTGTTTGTTATTGTAGGTCTTTTCCTTCTCTTGTGTTTCCTGCATAGAGAAGTTCCTTTAGTATTTGTTGTAAAGCTGGTTTGGTGGTGCTGAATTCTCTTAGCTTTTGCTTGTCCGTAAAGGTTTTAATTTCTCCATCAAATCTGAATGAGATCCTTGCTGGTAGAGTAATCTTGGTTGTAGGTTTTTCTCCTTTATCACTTTAAATATGTCCTGCCACTCCCTTCTGGCTTGCAGAGTTTCTGCTGAAAGATCAGCTGTTAACCTTCTGGGGATTCCCTTGTGTGTTACTTGTTGTTTTTCCCTTGCTGCTTTTAATATTTTTTCTTTGTATTTAATTTTTGATAGTTTGATTACTATGTCTCTTGGCATGTTTCTCCTTGGATTTATCCTGTATGGGACTCTCTGTGCTTCCTGGACTTGATTTAACTATTTTCTTTCCCGTATTAGGGAAGTTTTCACCTATAATCTCTTCAAATATTTTCTCAGTCCCTTTGTTTTTCTCTTCTTCTTCTGGGACCCCTATAATTCGAATGTTGGTGTATTTAATGTTGTCCCAGAGGTCTCTGAGACTGTCCTCAATTCTTTTCATTCTTTCTTCTTTATTCTGCTCTGAAGTAGTTATTTCCACTATTTTATCTTCCAGGTCACTTATCCGTTCTTCTGCCTCAGTTATTTTGCTATTGATCCCTTCTAGAGAACTTTTAATTTCATTTATTGGGTTGTTCATCACTGTTTGTTTGCTCTGTAGTTCTTCTAGGTCCTTGTTAAACATTTCTTGTATTTTCTCTATTCTATTTCTGAGATTTTGGATCATCTTTACTATCATTATTCTGAATGCTTTTTTAGGCAGACTGCCTATTTCCTCTTCATTTGTTATGTCTGGTGGGTTTTTACCTTGCTTCTTCATCTGCTGTGTGTTTTTCTGTCTTTTCATTTTGCTTATCTTACTGTGTTTGGGGTCTCCTTTTTGCAGGCTGCAGGTTCGTGGTTCCCGTTGTTTTTGGTGTCTGTCCCCAGTGGCTAAGGTTTGTTCAGTGGGTTGTGTAGCCTTCCTGGTGGAGGGGACTAGTGCCTGTGTTCTGGTGGATGAGGCTGGATCTTGTCTTTCTGGTGGGCAGGTCCACGTCTGTTGGTGTGTTTTGGGGTGTCTGTGGCCTTATTATGATTTTAGGCAGCCTCTCTGCTAATGGGTGGGGTTGTGTTCCTGTCTTGCTAGTTGTTTGGCATAGGGTGTCCAGCACTGTAGCTTGCTGGTCATCGAGTGAAGCTGAGTCTTGGCGTTGAGATGGAGATCTCTGGGAGATTTTCGCCGTTTGATATTATGTGGAACTGGGAGGTATCTTGTGGACCAGTGTCCTGAACTTGGCTCTCCCACCTCAGAGGCATCTCCCTGACGCCTGGCTAGAGCACCAAGAGCCTTTCATCCACACGGCTCAGAATAAAAGGAAGAAAAAATAGAAAGAAAGAAAGAAAATAAAATAAAATGAAGTTATTAAAATAAAAAAATTTTTTAAAGTGATAAAAAAATAACAGACATACACAACCCTAGGACAAATGGTAAAAGCAAAGCTATACAGATAAAATCACACACAGAAGCATACACATGCACACTCACAAAAAGAGAAAAAGAGAGAAATATATATCTCGCTGCTCCCAAAGTCCACCTCCTCAATTTGGGATGATTCTTTGTCTATTCAGGTATTCCACAGATGCAGGGTACATCAAGTTGATTGTGTAGCTTTAATCCGCTGCTTCTGAGGCTGCTGGGAGAGATTTCCCTTTCTCTTCTTTGTTCTCACAGCTCCCGGGGTTCAGCTTTGGATTTGGACCTGCCTTTGCGTGTAGGTCGCCTGAGGGCGTCTGTTCTTCGCTCAGACAGGACGGGGTTAAAGGAGCAGCTGATTCGGGGGCTCTGGCTCACTCAGGCCGGGGGAGGGAGGGGTAGGCATGCGGAGCGAGCCTGCGGCGGCAGAGGCCAGCGGGACATTGCACCAGCCTGAAGCGCGCCGTGTGTTCTCCCGGAGGAGTTGTCCCTGGATCCCGGGACCCTGGCAGTGGCGGGCTGCACAGGCTCCCGGGAGAAGAGGTGTGGATAGTGACCTGTGCTCGCACACAGGCTTCTTGGTGGCGGCAGCAGCAGCCTTAGCGTCTCATGCCTGTCTCTGGGGTCCGCGCTGATAGCCGCGCCTCGCGCCCCTGTCTGGAGCTCCTTTAAGCAACGCCCCTAATCCCCTCTCCTCCCACACCAGGAAACAAAGAGGCAAGAAAAAGTGTCCTGTTTCTTCGGCAGGTCCAGACTTTTCCCGGACTCCCTCCCGGCTGGCCGTGGCGCACTAGCCCCCTGCAGGCTGTGTTCATGCCGCCAACCCCAGTCCTCTCCCAGCGCTCCGACCGAAGCCCAAGCCTCAGCTCCCAGCCCCGCCCGCCCCGGCGGGTGAGCAGACAAGCCTCTCGAGCTGGTGAGTGCCGGTTGGCACCGATCCTCTGTGCGGGAATCTCTCCGCTTTGCCCTCCGCACGCCTGTGGCTGCGCTCTCCTCCGCGGCCCCAAAGCTCCCCCGCTCCGCCACCCGCAGTCTCCGCTCGCGAAGGGGCTTGAGTGTGTGGAAACTTTTCCTCCTTCACAGCTCCCTCCCGCTGGTGCAGGACCCGTCCCTATCCTTTTGTCTCTGTTCATTCTTTTTTCTTTTGCCCTACCCAGGTACGTGGGGAGTTTCTTGCCTTTTGGGAGGTCTGAGGTCTTCTGCCAGCGTTCAGTAGGTGTTCTGTAGGAGCTGTTCCACAGGTAGATGTATTTCTGATGTATTTGTGGGGAGGAAGGCGATCTCCCCGTTTCACTCCTCTGCCATCTTGAAGCTCCCCCCAAATAATGTGTTTTAGAGTGTTTTGTGGGTTCCTCTACATTTCCCATATATCTTTTAATGAAATAAAAAACTTTAAGAATAATGCGATTCTGGGTTTTTAAGACAGCAACCCCTAAAATATAGCTTGAGATTTTCCAGAACCTTAAATTAAAGCTTCCCCATCTCCCTGTCTGGCTTGTGCATTCTGACCCAGCTTTGAATCAGCTGGCATCGATTATTCACCCTAAAATGAAAAAGCAAGAAAACAGCCTCTCTTCTTGCAAACAGACATTCATGGAAAGTTTTGGCCTTGTTATGTTTGCTATGGTCTTAGTGATCCATATTTATATGGTTATAAAGTATCTCTCACATGTTTAAAATAGACTCATCATTAGTATTACACTAGTAGTTACAATTACTAAGGTTATCACTTCAACAAAGTTAAACCAACTGAAAATACTATCAAAAGAAATTAACCTAGCGTCACGTATAGGCAACTCTTAAAATAGCTCACTTATTGCCTAGAGATGGAGATCATGTTAGGAGAAATTGTGAAAATGGACATGAGTCATGGAACTAACTTTTAGCTTAATCTACATTAAACCCTTGAATGAGCATCACTCTCAGAATGAAATTATCCTCTTTGATTTTAGCAGATTAACTCCCATTATGCCCTCATTCCAAGTTAAAAGCAAAACTATAAGCAAAACCCTTTAAAATTTGAGTGTGTATGATGCAGAGTCATCCCTGAATCGTTAAGGAATATCTCTTGCTAAATTTAAAAGCATTTGGAAAGGCAGGTATATATATATGTAAGGAGAAAGGCCCTTACTTGATCATACTAGGGACAGCTTGATGCTGGCAGGGGTCCTTGTCATGCTGGGCAAGAATAGTCTAGGCAGATATCATCATCATCTTTAGTTTGATGGTTCCAGGATGAGGCTCGCTACTCATGTGGATAAGTAGTAAGTGTTCATCATTTCTTAATTCTGAAACCCTTGTCCTTATTTATTCTACTTAGTGAGTGGGCTTGTCTAACTTGTAATGACTGAGGGCTCATTTACTCACCAACCATTCACTGAGCATCTATTATATGGCAAATGCTGGGCTGGGTTGTGGGGATACTAAGAGGGAGACCCTGGGCTTTTCTTTCAACTGCTCAGGCATGTCTCTGGCTTTCTTGACAATATTATGGAAAAATGTAATTGACACTGGGGCATCTGAGTCACAAGTGGAAAAAGAGTCATCGTATGCCTGGAACATGTCTTATTTTTAGGCTATTGAAAAGCGGAGTATGACCCAATTACTAAGTGATTGATAGAAATGTCCCCTTTGATCTAACTGTTTTCATCTTGACTAGACATGACCAGACCCTTTTTACAAATGAGGTAACATTCACAGGTCCTGGGGATTTGACATGGATATCTTCCGGAGAGCCGTTTTCCAGCCTTCCACGGTACAGGGTTGTGCAGCCGGCAGCGGTGGGGCTTGAATGTAGCCATGTCTACCTTTAGAATCCACTCTCTTCAACCTCCACACTGACTCTCTAGAATACACTTTGGCTTTCAACAGAGGATGAAGTTTTCAATGCAATTATGTAAGTAGTTTCAACCTAGAAATCTAGCATGAAGAACTAGAATGTAGGTTTTATTGATAGAAGTCTTTTATTGCTATCCTCCTCCTGGTTCATTCAATAAGGATCAGCCAGTATTTATAGGGTGCCCAGGCCACTCCAGGCTCTGTGCTGTCATGGAGACTCAATGCTGAGCAAAACCAACTACCACTCCTATCCTTTCAAGCTCACTGTCTAGTGGGGAGATAGAGATAGACTTTAAGTATCATATGAATGAATGTATAATCACAAACTGAGAAGGAAAGGGGAGATGTCGAATAAGGAAACCTGACCCAGGCTGGATGTGAAGAGAAGTTTTCCTTGGGGAAGTGATGTTTGAGTCAAGATTCGAAAGCTGAGTAGGGGTTAGCTGGGTGAGGGAGGCAGGCAGCAGGGAAAAACATTCCAGAAAGACAGAATACCATCTGTAAAGGCCTTGTGGCAAGAGAGATCATCAGCTTTTTAGAAATTGAAATAAGGTTGGAGCAAAGAGTCAGGCAGCTTTGTCAATATGGGCGTTTGTTTCTAGGTGTAGTGACTAGACACAGAGTAAGATTCAGTGAATTCTCTGTGTTGGCAAGTTCTCTGAGGACAGCAGGCAGTGAATGTGTTTCTTCATCTCTGGATGCTCTGGCCCAGCATGGTGTCTCATACAGATGATATGCTCAGTGCTATGCTTGTTGATTGACTTAATGAATAAATGAATGAACAAATCAGCCTTGACCTTACATGTGCAGGGTGTTTGACAAAGCAGGTGAACTTGCCTAGTCCTGCTTGCTAGGTGTTCCCCTTCCAAACCAGGGAGCTGTAGTGTAGCCAAGTATATTCTGGCCATTTGTCACACGCATGTGATTATCCCATGTGAGCCAAAGGCTGGTGAGGGAGCCAGGAGTCAAAGCCCTTTCGCACGTGGTTGTGAAAAAATCTGGGAAGGCCATTGGCCTGAGGAGAGAAAGCAAAGATAATGAAACCCAAAACAGCTTCCTCAGCCCTCTACACATGTCACCCCAACACAGACATTGCTGATTGCATCCTGAGGCCAGAGCAGCGGTCCCCTATTGATTCCTCCATCTCCTTTCAGGCAAAAGAAAGTGGGAGGCTATTTTGCAAGCTGATCTGTATCTGTTGCTCCATTTTTAGGGCACAGCACCAGAAAAGAGCTAGCTTTCAGTCTTAAAAAAAGGGACAGGCCATGAGGAATGTTTTCCCATCTTCCAGTCTGAGAGTTTCACCTGCCTTGATCACCACATGTTGACTGGGCTGCCTCCTATTAGAGGAGATGTTTGAGAGAAGCATAACTTTTTAAAATTGAAGTATAGTTGATTTACAATGTTTTTTTAGTTTTAGATGTACAGCAAAGTGATCCAGTTATACGTGTGTATCTGAAAAAGAATATATACACACATGTATATGTATATATTCTTTTTCAGATTCTTTTCCCTTATAGGTTGTTACAGAATATTGAGTATAGTTCCCTGTGCTATACAGTAGCACATCTTACCTTGTTGGTAAGATGCATAATTTTTATAAACACTCCTTTAACTTTTTCATCTGAGAGGGAACAAATTTCACTTATGTACAAAACCCACTCAAAATGACAAGGTCTCAGAGATTGCCTTAGAACTCATGTATTGAGAGTTCTCCTTGGGATGCAACCTAAATGCCACAGATGTGATGCTCTGGCCATGGAAATCTCATAGGCGAGGAGGCCTACATCTGTAACTACCACCATTCTAGACAGAAAGCTCTTAGGGCTGAAAAATTGTCTTGGACAACACTGACCACACATGGTGGTGTCAACTCAGGGATAAGTATGATTTTTAAAATTTACTCCTAAAATAGAAATTCTAGGCTGACCCACTAGCCCTGTGCTTCTAAGACTTCCTTTCTCCCATTCCTTCCTTACTGTTTTTCCTCCTTCTCTCTTCTCTTGTAATTTCTGTATTCTTGAGATGGTATGAGATGCTAAAAATGGACAGTGAATCAGGAGAGTTCTAGATCAGACTCTGGCACTAATTTTCCACGTGGCCTGGGCCATGTCACCTTGTTGGGCCTCAGTTTTCTCACATACAAAATGGAACACTGGACTCTCTGAGTACCTTGTGAAGTGCCCACTGTGGTCTTCATATCTTTCTTGTCTCTCTTCCCCCCGAGACAGTCCATATGGGCCCTAACCATAAGGCCCTCATCTTCTCTTCCCAATTGTATTCTTCATTTTCTTCCCTCTTCACTTTCTTCTCTCTTCCTTGTTATTGTGGGGAGTGGATGGTCACAAGTCAGATTTGGTGTTTATCCTCTTTGGAGAATAATGGAGAGGTTTCTAAAGTCCCAGGTGATAAGGTATCAGGCATAATTACATGAACAATGGTCTGCACTACTTTAATTAGGACAATTCAGCACCCTGATGTCACAGGCTGGGAGAAGCCATGGACTGACTGCCAAAATCTGCCTGTTCATGATAGAAGAAGGAATTTGGAAGAGAGGGAAGACATGATGGCATTTCTTTCCCTTTCACATCAATGCCCTTATTTATTTTCCTCATATCAGAGGCATGAGCCCCATGGCCTTTTCTCATAGGGAGGCCAAGAGATTCCGCATCTGCGCCCCTTCACAGGGCTCCAGGTTCTCTGCCAACAGCAGACAGTGTTGGGTAAACGATCAGGAAACTCTTTCTCCTTTCATCTGCTCTCCCAGATTATACCTTCCTTCTACTTTGTTTTTCAAAGACAAGACCACCTTAGAACATGGCTTCTTCCAAAAGAGCATTTGGCAGCCTTCTTCCAAGCCTGAGGGCAGACCAAGAAGTGGTTTCTTCTTTTTTCCTAATACAGGTATTAAGCTGACTTAATATTCACTTACTCTGAAAAATCCCACTTCACAGAAACATTTTTTAACATGAGCCAAAGCGTTTCTCCCCAATTCAGCACAATTGCGCCTGGTTTATATCCATTGATGTTAAATGATTTCCTGTTTAATATCAATTGGAAATGGCTGATTTCATACCCCAAACAGTACTTAATGTCAATTATGGCAGGCAGGGCAGAGCTGTTTTTCAGTTAACTACACCACTCCATTTTGTTTGCTGGCGAGTGGTGCAAAATACATGCACACAGAGCTGCCTCGTGAAACAGTGACAGAGAGGGACGGAGTATTGATTTTGCTCCCTATTCCCGGCCATTGGTTTGGGAGGTGGTGGTGGTATGGGATGGGGAGGTTACCTTTTCCCTTTTCCCCAGGGACCCATCATGGTTTAATGGGAATCTACCCTTCCATCAGAGGAACCTCTGGTGTGGTGATGACCAGAACTTGTTAAGGAAAGTACACTGCTTAGCTATAAACAGTCTTGCTAGGACAGAGTTCACAGACATGGGGAAGGGGGTATGGATTCATAAAGAAGATATGACTGTGTTATGGATTCTCCAGTAATTCTCAGAGAGTCTGGGTATGGTTGCCACATAAGGCTGAGAACAGGAGCTAACATTCGTTGAACACCTACTGTGAGTCTACAGTGTTATATTATTTTGAATTCACTCAATAACCTTGTAAGAGATAGTATATGCCTGTTTCATAGATGTCCGTATCTGAGACTGGTAGGATTGCCTGATGCCATTGAGCTATCCAGCATTTGAAGCTAGAGTTCAAATCCAGGGCTGTCTGATTCTATCTCATGGGCCTTCTTTCTAATGAGACAGATGGTTGAAAATATCCCTGGTGATTCTACATAATCCCTAGGGTGACTCCTTAGTTGGAGGACAGAACCAGAGGGGAATGGGATCCAGGGTTTCTCTTTTCCTTGGTCTAGGATCCAAAGCTCTACACAGTCTTTTCTCATGCTGCTTTATGTTTTTTCACCTCCCTATATGTGGATTCCTTTCCTCAGACTTCTGCCTTTGCTAATTCCACACCTTTTAGGGACTAGCTTGAGTTGCCGATGAGATGTTCCTTGACTATGCTGCCCACCTTTGGTACTCTCCTCTGAATTCTAAGATCCTTTGCTAACATTTTCCACATAGGGCTACAGAAAACTTTCTTAAGAGCAGAAACCACGCAGGAAAGAACTTTGGGTGTGGGGGCTAATAGGTCAGAGCTGACATCCAGTTTTGTCATTTTCTACATCGCTTTGTCTTCTTTCAACAAAGATTTATTAAGTGCCTACTATGTACCAGGCATTATGCTAGGAGCTGTTGATGCCAAGGAGCCCATATACCAGTGGAGGGAGTTGGCACTAAAGGGATAGCTTCAATAGAGTATAATAGATATTATGGGACACCCAAGACAGAGGCACTTAACTCAGTGGTGGGGTAGGTAGAGGAGTCAGAGAAGTTTCTTTGGAGTAGGCATCTGAACTGAGTTTTGAGGTAGTGGTTCAGTGATAGTAGGTGGGGGTCAGAGAGGGATTGACACCTGAGGGAATGTCTTAGCACAGGAGTCAGCAGCTACATGGGTATAGATAACACTGGACCTGGCTCAGTCTTTCATCTACAGCTTCATCAAAGGGATGATGTAAGGACCCATAATAGCATATGTTAACTGGGTGCTTACTCTGAGCCTTTCATTGTTATAAGCTCCTTACTTGTATTAACTCATTGAATCCTCCTAATGATCTTATGAGGTAGGCATTGCTATTATACTCATTTTACAGATGAAAAAACGGAGTCACAAAGGGTTTAATTAACTGGTCCAAAATAGCCAAGCTAGTAAGCCATAGGGCTGGAATTCAGACCCGGTAGTCTAGCTCCTGAGGATAACCTCTTAGCCATTAATTTATGCTGTTTCTTGAATGAACTGATGCATACAAATTGCACATTACAGTGCCTGGATAAACTAATTACTCCATTAATAGTTATTGCTTTGATTTCTTGTACTTTTTTAAAAAAACCCCTCCTCTTTGGAAAGATAAGTCTTTCCTCTTCAGAACACTATTTTCTTGGGTTTAGGACTATGCCAGCTACATGGTGATCCCCTCTCCTCTCCACTTTGGGATCTATTTCAATGCTGTGCAAATAGACAACACAAAAACCAAAACAAAACACTTGGATAAATGCTTGTGCAGATGAAGGTTGCCAGCCAGAAAAGGAAAAGGAAAGAGTGAAGCTTCTTGTTTCTAAGGTTTATTAGGCATCCGAATGCAGAGGACTTCTTGTCTGGGTATTGCCAAGGGAGTGGACAGCTCTTTTCTTGGCTACTCTTTCTAAGATGGTTGGGAAATGAGCCTTCTGGGAGATCCATTAGAGCTCTCAGATTCCAGGATAACTCATACACTTTTAGAGGTGGTTCGAGTGTCGTACTTGCTAATGTAAGTTAAGTTTTTCATCCTGACCAATTTATTTGGAGGAAATATCAGATGCCAGTGTATGGGCTGATCCCATTGGTTAAAAAATACAGTATATTATTTAAGTATTTCTCTGAACAGCACTTGAAGATGTACATTTTTCCTCCTTCCTATGTCTTCCGTTGACCTACACAAGACATTCTCTATACCACACATGTGTCTAAGGTATTCAGGTTTGTGTAAAAGACCATTTGATGAGAATTTGAATTTTCTTTGAAATTCTTACAGTAGTAGGTATTTATTCTTTAAAGCTGAAGGTAATTAAAGGTATCCATAAATACTAGTCATTTTTATTTTCCTGTATGTTTTTGAGTTTAGGATCAACTTTAAACATTTCAAAAAGGGAAGGAGGATAAAGGACAGTGGACATAGGGAGGGGGTTGGACTCAAGAACCCTGAATAAGTTATCAAGCCTGTGTATTATTGTTCAAAAGTGGAAGTTTTAGCCACAGCAGTCAGAGAAGAAAAAGAAATAAAAGGAATCCAAATTGGAAAAAAAGAAGTAAAACTGTCACTGTTTGCAGATGACGTGATACTATACATAGAGAATCCTAAAGATGCTACCAGAAAACTACTAGAGCTAATCAATGAATTTGGTAAAGTAGCAGGATGCAAAATTAATGCACAGAAATCTCTTGCATTCCTATACACTAATGATGAAAAATCTGAAAGAGAAATTAAGGAAACACTCCCATTTACCATTGCAACAAAAAGAATAAAATACCTAGGAATAAACCTACCTAAGGAGACAAGAGACCTGTATGCAGAAAACTATAAAACACTGATAAAGGAAAATAAAGACGATACAAACAGGTGGAGAGATATACCATGTTCTTGGATTGGAAGAATCAACATTGTGAAAATGACTATATGCTCCAGAACAATCTACAGATTCAATGCAATCCCTATCAAACTACCAATGACATTTTTCACAGAACTAGAACAAAAAATTTCACAATATGTATGGAAACACAAAAGACCCCAAACAGCCAGAGCAATCTTGAGAAAGAAAAATGGAGCTGGAGGAATCAGGCTCCCTGACTTCAGACTATGCTACAAAGCTACAGTAATCAAGGCAGTATGGTACTGACACAAAAACAGAAATATAGATCAATGGAACAGGATAGAAAGCCCAGAGATAAACCCATGCACCTGTGGTCACCTTACCTTTGATAAAGGAGGCAAGAATATACAATGGAGAAAAGACAGCCTCTTCAATAAGTGATGCTGGGATAACTGGACAGCTACATGTAAAAGAATGAAATTAGTTCCTGACACCATACACAAAAAGAAACTCAAAGTGGATTAAAGACCTAAATGTAAGGCCAAACACTATAAAACTCTTAGAAGAAAACATAGGCAGAACATTCTATGACATAAATCACAGCCAGATCCTTTTGACCCTCCTCCTAGAGAAATGGAAATAAAAACAAAAATAAACAAATGGGACCTAATGAAACTTAAAAGCTTTTGCACAGCAAAGGAGACCATAAACAAGACGGAAAGACAACCCTCAGAATGGGAGAAAATATTTGCAAACGAAGCAACTGACAAAGGATTAATCTCCAAAATATACAAGCAGATCATGTAACTCATTATCAAAAAAACAAACAACCCAATCCAAAGCTGGGCAGAAGGCCTAAATAGACATGTCTCCAAAGAAGATATACAGATTGCCAACAAACACGTGAAAGGATGCTCAACATCACTGATCATTAGAGAAGTACAAATCAATACTACAATGAGGTATCACCTCACGCCAGTCAGAATGTCCATCATCAAAAAATCTATAAACAATAAATGCTGGAGAGGGTGTGGAGAAAAGGGAACCCTCTTGCACTGTTGGTGGGAATGTAAATTGATACAGCCACTATGGAGAAAAGTATGGAGGTTCCTTCAAAAACTAAAAATAGAACTACCATATGACCCAGCAATCCCACTACTAGGCATATACCCTGAGAAAATAATAATTCAAAAAGGGACATGTACCACAATGTTCATTTCAGCACTATTTACAATAGCCAGGACATGGAAGCAACCTAAGTGTCCATCGACAGAAGAATGGATAAAGAAGATGTGGCACATATAGACAATGGAATATTACTCAACCATAAAAGGAAACGAAATTGAGTTATTTGTAGTAAGGTGGATGGACCTAGAGTATGTCCTACAGAGTGAAGTAAGTCAGAAAGAGAAAAACAAATACCATATGCTAACACATATATATGGAATCTAAAGAAAAAAATGGTTCTGATGAACCTAAGGGCAGGACAGGAATAAGGACACAGACGTAGAGAGTGGACTTGAGGACACGGGGATGGGGAAGGGTAAGCTGGGATGAAGTGAGAGAGTAGCATCGACATACATACACTACCGAACGTAAAACAGCTAGCTAGTAGGAAGCAACTGCATAGCACAGGGAGATCAGCTCGGTGCTTTGTGACCACCTAGAGGGGTGGGATAGGGAGGGTGGGAGGGTGATGCAAGAGGGAGGAGATATGGGGATATATGTATATGTATAGCTGATTCACTTTGTTATACAGCAGAAACTAACACACCATTGTAAAGCAATTATACTCCAATAAAGATGTTTAAAGAAAAAGTACTGATGATAACTTTTATGCCATAATTTCTAGTCTAGACAAAGTGAGTTTTGCTAGTTGACCTTAGACAATATTTATGGACATTATTCCATTCATCTTCGCAGTATCTCAGAATGTCATGAGAATAAATATCTTCTTCAGTGCAGACCGGCTCAAGGTCGATGCGTGGAAGCCAGACCTTTGGACTCTTTATTACGCAGCTGACTCCCAGTGGTTGTCCTGTGCCTTGACTGAAAGCTTTCTTCTCTAGGGTGAAGCTTTCAGAATTGTGAAGAATGGGCAAGAAGATGTTTGTGGAGAAATGAGTAGTTTATAAAGAATGCCTACTATGTGCCTGGTACTGTGCTAGACAGATTTCAGGCACATTCTTAATTCTTCAGGGGAAGCCCAGTTCCCTGCACCTGAAGTATGTGCCCTTTTGGCGTAGTCTTTGCAATAGTAGGTGGTGATTATGCCAGAGAACCCCAGGCTTTGCCAAACAGAAACAGGTATTTGTCACGATCTGGTCATCAAGTCCTCATTGTTAAATCTGTTTCACAGATATGGTGGAAAGATGGTCTCCAGGTCCCTGGGGGGAAATTCTTGACATTTGGTTCATATGTCTCCTTGGTTCCTCACCTCTGAGGGTATCTAATCCAACTGCTAATTAAGGGAAAAATAGAGACAGCAGATGACAAGTGTGACTTTATTTTTTCCTTTCAAAGCAATTTAAACCTTTGGAAGGTACGCAAACGTGGTCCTATTATTCAAGTTAATTTACAATCCTTCCCCGATCTACCACAAGGGATTTATGAACCTGGAAGAGCTGGAAGTCCCTTAGCAAAGTAAACAAACTGTAACTCAGGATTGCATACTTCCAATGAGCCTCTATCAGCAGGTTATATTTTCACACCGGAGATGAAAAGATAATTTGGTGAGCTGTATTTTGTGTCACTGGGAGCAGCTGAGAGACACCCTCCCGGTGTGAAAAGAGAGGGGCTGGCTAGGCAGCTGTCTGTGGGCCAACACACAGCAGTTGTCATTGTCCTGGTGGCAGGGGTGATGACAGTAAGAGCTAGCATTTACTGAGCCATCCCTGTGAGTCAGGTATTGTCCTGTGCTGTTTCAGCCTCACCACAGCCCTTTGAAATGGACACTTTATTATCTCCATTTTACAGATGAGGACACTGAGGCTTTTAGATGTTTGGATATTTTTCCTCTGGAAACAAAGTGTGACTTCATACAGTTTATCTACAGATGGGGCACTATCTGAGTGCAGAGAAGGGACTCTTTGTGTTTGGGAGTGGGGATGGCTAGCGTGTTCTGTTTAGGAAAAGGGAGATTTCTTGTCCTCTTCTCTAAATGCAAAAGCATCCACCATCTTCCACTTTCAAAGCAATGAGCACTGGACTGGGAGTCAGGAGACCTGTGTTCCAGTCCTAACTCTGAAAGGTGCCGGCCACGTGATCTTGGACACATCCCTTCCCTTCTCTGACATCAGTTTCCGTATTCATGAAACAAGGAGGACGGTAGAGGTAGCTGATGTCTAGGATCGTGGCTGTCAGTTTCAGTGGCTCCAGGATTCTGTGAACCGGAGCTATCGATCGATCTTTGCTTTTCATCCCCTCCCTCATCCAGCCTTGTGTGTGGGTCAGTGATGCTTCTCTCGGATGTGCAAGGCACTGAAAAGAAGGAAGGTTGTTTTTTTTATGTGCCGTATACCAGACGACCTTGATGTGATGGACTACGGGATCTGGTGACACTGCACATTCAGTACTATTCAACACTTTGCCTGAAAGGGAGAGAGGAATGGATTTATTGACTTGTGACTTTGACTCGGGCCTGTGTATCAGGCCTGTTATTATGTGGAATGATTAGGCTGCAGTGGCAGGGACAAGTTAAACTAGAACAACAAAAGACCTCCTTAACCTTTACCTGGACACAAGGCCATTCATAATGACTTGCATGGTTTGGAAAACCAAGTCTGTCCTGGAGCACTCAATACTTCTGCAGCCCCAGCAAATGAGCAGGAAAGGGAAGATGGATGGGTGAGGGAGGTGAAATGTAATCCAATTCTGCATAGTTCTGTTCAGAATGCTGAGTTCAGGCCTGTGTCAAAAAAGACAACGATGGCTTAGAGATCATCATCATTTTTTTGGCTTGAAAAAGGAATCTGAAACTAGATACATTGGTTGCTTGCTGAGAAAACTTCCAACTATTTGTTATCAACTAGAGCAAATTATACTCTTTCTGAAAGATATTTTCCCTCTTGAAGGAACCATGTACCTTCTATTAATGTGAACAGAAGTAGATACATGGATCTTTCACACACACACACACACACACACACACACACACACACACACACACACACACACACACACACACACACACACACACACACACACACACACGCCCAGGATCAAACACAAGTTCTCCTTGAAAAGCTAAACTAGCTGCAACCATCTCAGGCTTCTCTTGCTTCTGAAAGATACTCTTTCTTACCTCCCTGCCTGATGAGCCATATTTTTGGTGGAATGGCTGTAGCATCAACCATTTCAAAATCTTGGGTAGGATGAGTTTTTTTCCAGACACCTTCCCCTAAATATTGCAAGTTTTAATGGAGCTGGATATGGCACTAGAATTAGAGAATCCCAGAGTATTACAGCTCGAGGAGAACTCGTTCATCATCTAACCCAAGGGTAACCTAAGTTTTACTTTAAAGGGCCAGATGGTAAGTATTTTAGGCTTTGTAGACCGGTCAGTCTTTGTCACAAATACTCAACTCTGCTGTTGTAGCAAGAAAGCAGCCATGGACAGTACATACACAGTGAACATGCCTGGGTTCCATGAACCTTTACTTACAAAAACAAGTGGCAGGCCAGTTCTGGCCCACAGGTTATAGTGTGCTGACCCCTGGTCTCGCTCATTGTTCAGATGAGTGTGTAGAGGCTCATCCGGGGCCAGCTTGGCCAGCGAGCTGCGGAGCTAGGACTGGAGATGCGTGGAGTGGGCATGAGATGCTCAATTCCAGGTTCCCTGGTCTGGGGACTTTCCTTCAACAGCATGGTCTTAATCCAGTTGAATTTCTTAATATTTGAAAGCAATCTATTGTGAAAATTAATTTATAAGCTAGAATGTGGAAACCATGCTTGGTTAGTAGAGGTCATGGCTGGAGCGAGTTGAGACTTGTGTGTGGATATTGGTGACCTTGAAGCTAGCACTCCCTCGCACACATCATTTGGGCAGACTCTGACCGTCCACTGATTTACGTGGCCCTGTGGGAAGGAAGGTAAATCCTTTCCGTCACTGAGGCTCAGACTCATACCAACATACTTGGAACACTTGAGTGGCTTTCATTCCAACAGATACCAGATCACAAAGCAGAACAGTGGGGCTTTAAGAGAAACACACACACACACACACACACACACACACACACACACACACACACACACACACACACACACACACACACGGAGTGAGGAAGTCTGGTAGAAGTGGTCCAGCTTAGCCACAGGGAGATTGGTAAAGGACCGTAGTTCTGGGACAATGAAAAGCTCTACTGAAATCCAGATGACCCAGCTACCTGGACGCACCCCTGAACCCTGGCCACAAAAAAACTAAAAACAAGAGATTGCTAGGAAGCCAAGCACCTCTGCAAGAAGTTTCTATGACCCCCCCCTCCCCCTACAAAATAGCACAGCCAGAAAGATCATGCATTTCTTTTTCTGATAGAGAGATTCATGAGACCTGGAAATCTGGAGCTAGGCAGTGATGGAGTGCCAGGTGGTGTTAGCTGAGAAGGTGGGCACCAAGGGGTGACAGAAGTCATGAATGAGTTACTGCCATCACCCAGGTGCCTTGCAGAGGAGAGCCAGGCACTGTGCAGACAGGCCCAGGGGCATAAAACACGGAAGACCCAGAGGCAGACTACGATATTGCCCAGGGGCCGTGGCAGAGGGAAGAGGTTACCCAGAGTGTTGGTGGGGGGCTAGTCTATGGCGAATTGGTATCAGCGTGTTAGACTCAAGCTGAACCTCGGCAACATGGCAGGTCAGCGTGCTTGGCATAGGTGTGGATGCCCCTGGAGAAACAGACCTGTCGTGACAACTTACAGTTTCTGAACAGTGACTATGTGTCAGATGCTATGCTACCTGCCTTTCAGGCATTATGTCATTTGATGTGAATAACAACCTTGCAAGGTCCATACTGTGATTATCTTTGGGGTGAGTCAGCTCTTGCTGCAGTGACAACTCCCCCCAGACACCAGTGACTTACAAGGTAAAACACTTTTTTCTCATTTGCATTTTGTGAGGGCCACAAGTTGACCCCAGCTCTGTGCCAAGCTGAAGGTCAACTGTGGGTCTGTTCGTGTGTTTTCTCATGCTGGGACCCTGGCTGAGGAGCATTCCTTATCCTGGACACGTTGTTCTCAGTGGTGGAACAACACAAGAAAAATGCAAGAGTGGGTTGAACTTTGTAATCCCTTTTTAAAAAATTGAAGTATAATCGATTTATGGTGGTATATTCATTTCAGGTGTACAGCATAGTGATTCAGTATTTTTATAGATTATATTCCCTGTGCTGTACATTACATCCTTGTATCTTATTTATTTTATACCTAGTAGTTTGTACCTCCTAATCCCTTTCCTCTATCTTGTCCCTTCCCCACAATTCCCCACTGGTAACCGCTAAATTGTTCTCTGGATCTGTGAGTCTGTTTCTGTTTTGTTATATTTATTTATTTATTTTTAGATTCCACATCTAAGTGAAAACATATTGCATTTGTATTTCTCTGTCTGACTTATTTCACTAAACATAATACTGTCCAGGTCCATCTGTGTTGTTGCAAATGGCAAAATTTCATTCACTTTTAAAGTTTCTGCTTGGATGTTATTACATCGGGTCCTGCATCAGGTCCACGCACACGTCACTGGCCAAAGTAAATCATGGCCAGGTCTGACAGTGGGATGGGGAAGCAATTTGTGCCTGCTGGGAGGCAGGGCAAGTCACATGACAGGGGAAGGAAAAGGAATTTGTGACTAATTGGATCTTCATGCCATCTCTGTTTTATAAATGAGAGAGGAGTCATTATAACACATAGCCATTCACCCGTAGCCACTCATTGCACTTTCGGTGCTAGGGATGTACAGCTGATCTGTATGGGGGCTCTTTTACCCCTTTTGTTCCCCAGGACATATGAACACACCACAGATGAGGCCATCAGGAGGATAGAGGATACTGTGTCTTTAGAATGAGGAACATGCCTAGGGCTTCTTAATTTAGAGTCTATAAACTTGAAGCTCAGGTACATTCAGATTACACTTTTTAAATTCACGGTACAGACACTTTCTTGCTATCATAGAGAAAAGCTTTTCATCCACTACACCTGATCCTCTGTGCTATCATAAGGACTCCAATCTTGCAGAGTTGGTAGTAGTATTTTAGAGACAGGATTGCCCTATGAAGCAGGCTGACTTCTCAGGTTTGAGGAAGTTTTCCCCCATCCCTTTATTATGAACATTTTCTAATATACAGAAAAGTTGGAAGAATTGTACAGTGACCACCAAGTTTCAACAACTGTTACTTGTTCTATCTGTAGATATCTAAACACACAAATTTATATACACACATATATATGTATATACTGAGCAATTTGAAAATAAGTTGCAGACATCATGATACTTTAGCCTTAATGCTTCTGATGTACCTCCTGAAAATGGAGACATTCCTTTAAATAACCCTATTACCATTATTATACCTAAGAATAATTTCTTAAGTCTTCAAGATGTCATTTATAGCTAATTAAATTTCAGTACCAGGATCCAATCAAGTTTTATGCAGTACATTTGGTTGTAATGTTTCTTTAGATTCCTTTAATTTAGAGAAGTCCAACAGTACCCCACTTTAAAAAAAATAATATAGAGTTTAAAAATAGACCAGGACAGCTGTCTTGTATAATATCTCATTATCTGGATTTTCTTCATCATTGTCTCTTGGTGTCATTTGTTTTGTGCCTCTGTCCCCTGTATTTCCTATAACTGGAAGTTAGCTCTAAAGGCATGGTGGGATTACCATTAGACCTTGACATCTTGGATGCTTTATAGGAGATGCTAGGTGCTTGACACTGTTTCTCACCCAGAGGCACATGGGTCAAGACATCCCACCATCAGTGATCTTAAGTTTGATCACTTGGTTAAGGTAGTGAATGCAGGTACCCTCCATGGTAGGTTTTTGTTTTTCCCTTTGCAATTTAGAGTGACTTTGAAATCTTGTGACTATCTTATTCCTCGTAAACCTTTCACCTTTTATTAGCTTTAGCTAATGAAAATACAGACGTCCACTTAAATTTGATTTCAGGTAAACAATGAATACATCATTTTGTATAAGTATGTCCCAAATATTCCATGGGGCATATGTATACTAAATTTTTGTTGTTGTTATCTGAAATTTAGATATAATTACGGATCCTGTATCTTATCTTGCAAGCCTAGACTCTATATTAGGGGAGAGTGTTGTGGAAAAGGAGAGGAGAAGGGAAGGTATCAAATGCTGAAAACAAACTGCATAGACTTGGCGAGACTACCTGGAGACAAGTTCACACCTAAAGGTTTGGGGAAGCGTGCACTGGCAGAAGATGCAAGTGCGTAGGTTTGGGCATGGTCACAGTGATGGATGAGGATGGTCTGAAAAGATGCTCCGTTCATCCAGCATGCAGTCTTCTAATTCCTACTACATACATACCCCAGGGTGGGCACCAGTGTAAGACAGAGTGGCGGTCTTATGGTTATTTCTCCAGTTCTTCAATGTATTTCAGACAGTGAAGGGGCCCTGAAGCTTGAAGTCTGGGGAATGGTAAAGATTAGTGTCTTTGTAACATCAGCATTCATACAGATCATCTGAGAATCTCATGAAAATGCAGTAGGTCTGGAGTGGGGTCTGAGATTCTAAATTTCTAACAAGCTTCTGTTGATGTTGACTTCTCAAATGGTCTTCTAGCTGTCTAGCTAGAAGATATATTATATTGGATAAATGAATGGTTTTGGAGCCAAAGATACCTGAGTTCAGGTCTTGGCTTTGTAGCTTTTGATCTGTGTGTCCTTGGGAAAGTTACACAATCTTTCTAAACTTCAGTTTCCTCTTCTGTAAAGTAATATTAATTATGCCTAGCAGATAGGGTCAATGCAAGGATTAAGTCAGATAGTGACTGCAAAGTACTCATCACAATGCCTGGCGTAATGTGCACTAATATTTGCTATTTTTATTAATATTAACAGTAATCTAATACACAAAATGAATGTCTCCAAGATCATGTGATTTACTCTGTTGGAGTGGAGGAGAGTCACCCCCAATTTGACATGATTTATTGTATAGTATACAAAGTATGACAGACAGAGAGGGCAGCTGTCCTCTTATTCAGAGTAGTATATTTCTTCCTAGGAAAAAAACCCACTTATTTTTCAAGAGGGGAATGAAGTGAGAGAGTGGCCTGGACATATATACACTACCAAATATAAAATAGCTAGCTAGTGGGAAGCAGCCGCATAGCACAGGGAGATCAGCTCGGTGCTTTGTGACCACCTAGAGGGGTGGGATAGGGAGGGTGGGAGGGAGACGCAAGAGGGAGGGGATATGGGGATACATGTATACGTATAGCTGATTCACTTTGTTATACAGCAGCAACTAACACAACAATGTAAAGCAATTATACTCCAATAAAGTTGTTTAAAAAAACAAAACAGAACAACAGATTAATAGCAGTGAATTCCAAGAAGGGAAGAAAGGTGTGAGATACAGAACTCGTAGCAGCCTTGAGATCTGAAAAGTAACAGGTAAGGGGGAGGGAGGGACCAATAAATAGGTAAGCCAACTCAAATGTGCAACAGTGTGGAGTTATTTGGTATAAGGGACGAACAGCCTTGCATCATTTCATAACCACTACTGGAATCCAGTTTCCCAAAGAAAATGAGAGATAACCATAGCAAAGACTGATATATGAGAACAGCAGAAAATCATTAGAAATAAATGATACTTTTGATTCTGCACAGTGAAGGCTTTATTTCTTGGGGTTATTTGATGAATGCTTCTATTTTGTAATGATGGGAATATGGCTGGACCAAGAGAGATTCAAGACCTGTAACCAGGGTTCTGAGTTTGGGAGAGCCTGTGCATGTGTCCACCTATGACTGTAGCATGAGTCTTCAAGCCAGACAAATTTGAATCTCTGTCCCAGGCGCTAGTGGGTAGTGGCCAAGAGAACTAGCTCCAGAATCAGGCCATCTAGGTTGAATCCTACTTCTACCACTTATCAGCCATGGGACTTTGGGCTAATTAATAAACCTCTCTGTGCCTTGGTTTCCTCATCTGTAAAATGGGGATAATAATCATAGTATCTTCCTCATGGCAATATTGTGAAGTTTAAGTAGTTTAAACTTTATAAAGAATATAATGTTGTGTTCAGTAAATAGTAGTGCAAAGAATAGCACCATTACTTATTCCTCCATTATTGTATAGATGAGAATTGAGTCTTTTTTGTGTGTCCAACCATGAAAACACAATGTTATCTATCAGGGATAAGTCTCTGCAAACAGCCGTGAAGGAGTATTTGCCCCCTGTTTTAACCAGAGTGACAGAATGTGCAGCAACTTGAACTGGAAAGATCTGGTTGGTTGAAGTTGAGGTGGAAGTAGAGAGGAAGGGGTGAGAGTTGCTTAGATCCTAAGCAAGAGGTGTGGAGATGTCATGGTACGTGAAGCCAGATGAATATCTGAAGGGCATCATCAGGAGACCTGGTCTAGAAGGTTGAGGTTGAGACCAGCTCACTCATTATTGAGGTTAAAGGTCAGGAACTGAGCACATGTAGCTTGGAAAAGGGTCAGGCAAGCTGAGAAGTGGTGGTGAACATAGATCAAGACCGCAGTGCAGACTGTGGTTTGGGCAGCTGTCCCTCCAGTTACACAAACCAGAAACCTAGACAACCCCTCACCTCGCATATCCAATCCAAATCTTTTTTGCCTTTACCTCCTAATGCGTTCACTTTTTTTCCACATTCCCACCTCCAGCACCACCCTTAACTGAGCCAAATTGGACTGTAAATGACTCCCAGCTGATATCCCTGCATCTCTGCTGGTTTCCTTCCTTTCTGTTCTCCATCCTGCAACCAGAGGGACTTTTTCTAAAATAGAATATGATCATGTGGCAGCCTGAAAAGGTTTTTTGTGGTTCCCAGGACAAAGCCGCAGTTCCTGAAGAGTGTGGTGCAACTCCCATGTATTCTTCTGCAGCCCTGTCTCCTTCCAGGCACTCCTTCAAGCAGTGCTTCAGCAACCCTGGCCTTACTTCAGTCTTGCTACTCACCACACAGCACCCAGCTCTGCTGGCTGCAGTTGCCTCTGCCTGGAGCACTCTTCCCTCCTCTTTTAGGTATCTAACATCTTCTCATCCTCCCAGTCAGAGTTAAGCATCAGGGAAATTCTCCGTGATCTCCCTGATGAGATCAACCCTCCCTCCTCATTTTAGGCTCTAATAGAGCACCCTGAATTTCTCCTTTGTGTCACTGAGTTGAAATTCCGCATTTACTTGCAATTAACTATTAATAAGCTCCATGAAGGCAAGAATCGTGTTTGGCTTTGCTCAGATTTATCCCTCTCGAGTGTAGCATGATGTTTGGAAAATACTAGATCCTCAGTAGATATTGGTTGACTGAATAAATGCATTCATGATTAAATAAATGGGTGCATTCCTGAACAAGCAGAGATTCCGGCAGAATCAGGATGGGAGATTATATAACAGTATAGGTTCATCAGGAGGCATTGACAGCTGAGTCATCTTATCGAGATGGCTCAGAGCTTCCCTAATTGGTCCTATTCCTTGAGCTCTCCTTTCAAACCGTGAGGGTTCTTCACTCTCCTCCAAGGTTCAGAAATGCAGAAGCTGCAGTTTGGTTGGTTCGTCTCTGAATCTTCAGCTCAGTGTGTGGCATGTGGTGGGCACTTAATGCATTTCCCCCCTAATGAAGGAATGAATCACTGCCCAGGGAGGAATCATCCCTCACATTCTCATCTTATCTGCCATTTTACTGTTGGGCAGTTGGGCTTGGATGTCTGGTTTCTATTGGAGTTGGTGCAGCTGATGCCTCTGAAAGATCCACTTCTCCTTGGGAAAGGATTCCGAGCGGTGTGTTTTGGTGTTTTAGGCAATTCATGACCAGAGCTTTGGCTTCTCCATGCCCCCTCTGCCACATTGTGACATACCAAGCCTCAGCCCTCTTGCTCTGGGGTGAATTTGGACCAGGGCTGTCGTCATTCCTCTAGGACCCCAAGCTGGGTCAGGAATCCTCCTCCCCTCCGAGGCCTAGGAGTACCTTTGTTTCCTCAGTCGTTCTGAGGAAATGACTTTTCCGGAAAGAATAGACCCAGGCCCCACTTTCTTGGCAGCCAGACTGGAGGGAGAATGTAAGCTGAGCCTCATCCTTTTTCCCTGCACTTTACAAATATCTCATTTTTTATTTCCCTCCAACAACATGCGATGACCCTTTGGCAAGTCCTTAGTGCTAAATTTCTTTTTTATGGAGGCAGCAGTAAAAACTCTAGGGCCTTTGATAGGCAGAGCTGGGACGTAGAGCAGATGTAAATCACTTGAGCATTGGCTGGATTCAGTTGACAGATTTCTAGGTTCAATGAAACTTTCCTTTCCCAAATAAATCAAATTCTGACCTATGAAGGTCTAAGCTGGGAACACTTCTGAGCTGTCTGAATTTGGGCTGAGGCTGGAGGTCACCGTGTCTGGGTGATGGGCATGGATTTTGTAGTGAGCACAAAGGGAAAACTCATGACATAGAGTTTTGTACATTTCCCTTTTGCTTGAGGCTTTTGGTGCTTTTTGCTGCTGGTCCCTTAAATGAAATGGTTACAAAACGTATATAGAGGAAACCGAGGAAGTCTTGGAATAAACATGGAGAATTGAATTCAAGGTTTGGTGGTGGAGACATTTTTATTTGAAAAGAAGTGTGTGTGTGTGTGTGTGTGTGTGTGTGTGTGTGTGTGTGTGTGTGTGAAAATTCTAAACTCTGTGGAACTTGTTGAAGTCTCTCCACAGTCACAGAGGACAGCTATGGCTGGATCATTATAGGGATTTGTATGTTGAATGGCATTGAGAAGATCTGTTTTTAGAAGGACTTGAAATATTAGGATTATCCCCAAAGTGTCAGTTATCTTGCTGTGACTCAAAGAACCTTGAGGATGAGAGGCACCTATCTCTTTGCTTTTGGACTTAGTTTTATCATTTCAAATGGCATATTGTTTCCCCTTATAACTCAAGCACCCATAAGCCTGTTTACCATAGGAGTCGCAGAGACTAGGACTGGACACCCAGGTGTCCAGAATGGGTAATTTCGGAAGGCACCCACCCACCTGTCACCTGTGTGGGAACCATCACGAATGGAAATGTGCAGTTTCTCCGAAGCCACGTATCAGGTGGGGGACTGCGCTGACACTCACTAATGGCCCAGCTATCACAGAATAGCACAGTGCCATTAACAACTGATTATACACATTATTGGGTAGCTCACAGTTAATGGGACCTGTCACAAGATCTCAGAAGACTGGTCTTATGATCTGTTGATAAATAGATACGTGGAACACGTGGGTCAGTCATTTCCTAGTTACGAAGGAAGGAGGAAATGAAGTGACAGCCTCAGCAGTTCCACACAGACCATGGCAATGTGCTCGGATGGAGTTTGGTATCAGGACGTGAGGCCTAGGGGTGGGCTGAGGTGCAGCAGGATGTGTCTCCATTCTAGTCCTTCAAATGTAAAGGGTAGTGGGGGACGAGGCAATGGCATGGAGATTTTTAAAAATGCATTGGAACTTCAGCATTCCAAAGGGAGATGTCTTCCTCCTGGCAGTTCCCTTGGGAAGCTGAGTACTCTTTCTAGTGAGGCTGCCTTTGTTCTTGTATTTCCTTTGTGGGTTTTTTTGGGAGGGTTGTGGTATATTCTTTTTGAGTGTCCTCAGTTGTGTCAAATCTTTGAAGAAGTAATATGCAAATGTGAAGTAAACAGGGATGGGAATAGCACTGTCTGTCGACTCGTATAGTTTAAATCATGGTTGAGGTCTGCTTCCCATCCTGATACAAGTATCCAGGGTGATAATAAAGTAGATCTGAACTTTAGGCCACAAACACAGGTGTGCAGCATTACTTTATTTAAATCAAATTTTATCTGATTGGGCTCAGATGACAAATTCAGTCTCACTCATTTTGGCGGAGAGGTGGGACCAAAGACGTTTCTCTAAGCCCCCTGGCATCAGTCCACCCTGAGTGTTATTCACACCCTCACCTGCTTTGGTTTCTTTGAGTCTGGTGAATCCAGTGCTTCTTTGGCACCATAATTTTGCCAAGGCTTCCTATCTAGGGTCAGCCTCTTTAGGTGCATTGTGCCAACTCCCCACCAGTGGCCCTGTCACCTCCCCTTGGTGTCACCACTATTGCAATGCAACAGATCCCTGGAGTCCCACTCCCCTCCAGTCCCTTCTCAGTCTTGGGAAACCTCTCAACTCAAAAGTATTTCCTTCTTTCCCTATGTCTCAGTGAGCTCAGACTTTTAGGGAAAAGAAAAAGCCAGGTAGGGATTTTTCTGCAGGCAGTTTCTACTTTCAGTCTCTACAGTCCTCTGCTAAAGTAAGGGAGCACAAAGAGCCTGACGACTCTTTAGGAGCCAAGGAGGGGGAGATGTAGTGAGAACAAAACACACACTAATATCTCAGTACCTTATACTGCTATGATAAGGATGGTGATGACAGTGATGGTGATAAAGATGATGATTTATATTGGCATTTGCTTTAAAATTTCAAGCCACTATCTGACATGATCCCTGTAGTAGGTCAGTAAGGTAGGATAATGTGCCAAAAGGAAATGAAGACTCAGAGAGGTTTTGTGAGTTGGCCAAGGCCACACAGCAGGTGAGTAACCACAAGCCCTCATTTGTTGGTTCAACATAGTCTTCTTTGAAAGAGGCCACATGTTGCCATTTTTGGTTTGGAAAATACCAGGCCCAGCCTTCTGGGAGAAAGCGACTGGAAGTAACTTAGAGAGAGCTGGGGTCTTGGACACCCAGGACCCTGAGAGATATTAACAGAAGGGATCCCAAGACTTGCTGAACCCCTCAAAGTCTCCCTGCTGTCTGGGCAGAAGGGGACCTTGTAAGTCAGACAGAATTCGAGCCCCCTGCCATCCAGGCTGGGATCTCCTGGAAAGAAAAGAAAGTTTATTTTGGTGTTATTTTCTCCTCCATATATGAATCTTCCTAAATTTCTGCTGCTCCTTTCCTTGTACCAGGACTAGCTGTTCACTTAATTATTTTGCCACTGAAAGTGGTTAAGGAAGAAAAAGATTGTGCTAGAAGGAAAGAGAAATGTTCTGTTTTTTCAGGGGGACGCCGATTTACTTCAGTTTTAGTAGTTCCTATTCAAATCCATCTGAAGTAATTAATGAAAGCTAGAAGAAGGCCTGTAACGCGCACGTGTGTACACACACACACACACGCACGCACGCACACCCCTTCCTAGGACTTTTTTCACTCTTACTTGAATTACATTGAGCTGTTTGGTCTATTGGTTCAGTACCCCAAGCCTAGTGCAGTCTTGTCATCCCTCGCTTTACAACACAGCCATTATATCCCTAAACCACATTGTGATACACAGTGCCTTCTGTTTACGACTCCCGAAACTCCCACTCCATATATCACCTGCCGTAAAACCCATCAAACTGCTGCTACTAAAATGGTGCACAGTGATCTAAGCAGGAGCCAGGCGAATTGTGTGCTACCCTACTGTGGTTAATGAGAGTGAAAATGTGGTTGGGGTTTTATTCAGACGATGTTCATTTGCAGTGCCATTGTAGTGAGATGGCAAAGAAAGATTCCTTTGTTAACTTGAATGACAATATATTTTCTATTGTATGGAGTGGCTCAGTGCAGAGTTTGCCAAGTTATTTGTCAATTGTAAGTCAGTCAAACTGTGACCTTGAACGACTAGGTTTTTATTGCTTGGGGGTCTCGAAAACTAATTAATATACTGAGATAATGATATTGAGTATCAGAAACCTGTTGCCAGATTTGGAAGAATAGTAGTGGAATTCAACTCTAATAAAGACAAAAATAGTTAAAATAGAAGGTCTCTTGTCTGTAGAATAGATACAATTTATTGTGTCTTCTACCTGGGGGATTTTTGTTTAAAGAGGGACACCGTACCTTTTGAAGGTTTTGCATTCTTCTGAAACCTGCACATAAGCAGAAAATCCTTAGTAATATGCTTAACCATCACTGAGTTCCCTGAAACATATGTGAGGATATTATTTTTCTTCATTGAAAAATAATGAGAGCAATTAAACATAGCTTTGTTCTGTAAATAATCTTAATTCAAAGGAATTCTCACCCCTCCCCAACCCTCTTCCCATCTCCAACTCAAGAACCAAGACTTTTTGATCCTAGAGAAAGGATTTCTTAAAATGGTTCAATAAATGCAAGTATTTTACTCAAGGAAAAATAATGTAAACTTTTCTCTTGTGAATCCCCCGTTCCCCTTATTGTCTCACAGCTCTTTCTTTCCCTCCAAACAACTAATTGTGTGGCATGGAAGATATATACTACTAATGGTATTAGAAGACTTTCTTCCACAGCCTTGGTCCATTTATGAAAACTTTAAAGAAAAAATTAGCACAGTGTATATACAGCATGTCTGATCTCATTAACTCATTAACTCATCACTGAGATATGAGTGTCCCCAGAGACTACTCTGGGCAGTGTCATGGGATCAGAGCTTGTCCCTGGCATGCTCCAGCCTCTCTATTTTGCTCTTCTCCACTGTTCTCCCCAGGATGATTGGGGTCCTGGGGCTGTCCCTGCAATAGCGTTGTTATCACTGCTAAATCTGGCATGGACACCCCACCAAACCCCACGTTCTCTACTAAGTGTGTCCTATCATTTGATACACACACACATGCTATGAGGTGGATTCTAGTGTATTTCTCACTTTATAGATTGAATAAATATGAGACCGGTGGAAATTAAGCAATTTTCTAAGTCAAGTGAATAGGAAGAGGCAGGACCTATTGTGGTCTCCCTTCTTTTAGACTGTTTTCGTCTTCCTCCTTCTGATCACCTTCCCCTGGGATTCTTTCCATCCCCAGTCCTCTTCCCACCACCATTTCTTTAAAGTCTTATTCTCTTCTGGGGAAGTTGAGTGGCCAGGGGGTGAGCTACATACATCCTCTCCACTCCTGTATAAGCACGTGCCTTATTCTCAGCTCAGGACTCTTGTTTCCTTGAGGTCCTTAAAAGGATGCTCTGACTGAGAATGTCACATGCTGTGGCCCCAGCAGAGAAGCTGTGTAGAAGGAGGCACTAAGCCCACTTCCTAAGTATTGCTGGCTGGCCCTGTGTGCAAATGAATAGGTTTCCTTAGAGATTCATATCTCTACGTTCATATCTTGGCAGCCCTAACCATGGAAAGGAATAGAGTTAATATAATCAGGAAGGACTAAACAGGGACTGAAAAAAGTAGATTACCCACAAAGTTT
The DNA here is from genome assembly GCF_951394435.1 of Stenella coeruleoalba. Lineage (NCBI taxonomy): Eukaryota > Metazoa > Chordata > Mammalia > Artiodactyla > Delphinidae > Stenella > Stenella coeruleoalba. The sequence goes on from NC_137159.1 coordinate 40,127,993, forward strand.
TTGTGGGTGATACTAATACATTCTATGTACTTGCAGGAGGCTTTGTTTATCAACCCCAATACCGCACCATTGTAAGGCTGGGAAAAACAAATCATTCAGGTAGAAACTAAAGGGTAGCAAAGGAAAGATGGGATTCTCTATGGAATGACCACAGGCTATGGGGCAGAGTTTTTAGACTGGGCCTCTCTGTGATCTGTTTGACTTTTTCAGGGGAAATCTGATTTCAATTGAGTCATATTGTTTTCAAAAATTCCAACCCCAAACAGCACCACAAAAAGGAAATTAAACTATAAACAGTGCATTAAGGTAAGGATAGGGATCTAAGTTACTGGCCCAGAAACAAGTCAAAATCAAAGTTAAGAATAGAACCTGTAAGTTGCTCTATTTAGACATTACAGATGCCACCGGTATCTACAATTTTTGGATGTAAAACAGTCTACCTTGCAGTGGATGCTGACATCACCAGCATAGCACTTAGGACTTCGGGATCTCCAAGTACTTTCTAAGCATCCTTTTACTTCTGCAGTTCTTGGGGACAGTCAGATGGATCGAAAGTGCCATTATCCAAGCCCCATGGATAGAAGCACTCCAGTTGGAAACGCATTCCCCATACAGGGGCTTCGTCATGATTTGGGGGGTAGCAAGGTATTGTTGGCCCTCAAAAGACTTGTATACATTCTCTCCCTGACTCAGCTATCCCATACTTTGCAATTCATATTTCGGGCGTTAGAGATCTACATTAAGACAGGCATTTGGGTAAAGAGGGCTATTTATATTCTAGCCTCGGTGGTGCCACTAACTAGCTATGTGACCTTGGGCAAGCCACTTATCCTCTCTCCAATGACTACTGTCCAAGGTAATTTTGAAGATCAAACACAAAAAATAACATAGTAAAACCTAGGAAAGTCTGGAGCACAAAACAATTGTATTATCATTATATAGGAGAAAAAGAAGAAAAACAAAGGAAAGACAAAATTTTAAAAATTAAGTTGAGGATTGGCACAGTATTTTGCTCGCATGTAAGCATAATACTAAATTTAATTCAGGTATGCTTGTGCCCTTCCTAATTATTTCTTACACCTGATGTGGCCCATGGGGAAATTCTCTCAGAGGCCATGCATTTAGGGCCTTATATATTTTCAAGTTACTTTTTAAGTAGAAACCAGAAGCCTTTTTATGTCTCCGTGGGGACACCTCCAGAGCTTATATCAGCAAAAAAGAAACTATAACCTGAGGTGTTGGGGTTAGGACAGAAAGTCTGAAGGGGTTCAACCCCAGAGAAATGGGAGACTATTACACCTGGCTGGCCTTGTGGGCTATATAGCCCTGTGTCTCCTGGACGTGGAATGGTCATTGTGTTTAAAAGGAGCTTTGCCTTTAAAGAGGAAAGAAATTAGAGATGTGTGTGTGTGTGTGTGTGTGTGTGTGTGTGTGTGTGTGTATGCTGCGTTTATATATAGGCCCTGGATCAAAAACTTTTGGGTCTCCCTATCAGCAATGGGAAAGAAGTAGCAGAGAAGGAGAAGGAAAAAATATTAACTAACGAATATTAATTGAACATCTGGTGGCAAAGAATATTGTGCAATATGTTATCTGTGATATTCTCTTTTAAAAGAGGTTGGACATGGTTGTATTTTTATTCTCAATTGCTAATTGTTTCCAGGCTCACCAAGCATTTATTTCTGATGGTTAATCCACCAAAATTTGCCTAGTTTTGAGCTGAGTGCTCTGGGGTTCAAAAGAAATCAGAGTCATGGTCACTGACCTGGAGAACTTTATGGACTGGTCAGAGATAATATATTGATAAGAAGAGAGACAGAGCACGAATAGGATTTGCAATTAAGTGTTGCCTCAAGTGGCAAAGACAATCCATGCTTTGAGAGTTAAGAGAAAGAGGAGTTCTAGTATTGGAGAAATGGGTATTGGAGTCGCAGGTAGGGGTAGGGAGGCCTCCTGGAAGTGCTGGAACCAGAAGTAGCAGAGAGAGGGGTATACCGAATTTGGAGACTCACCTCTGTAAACACCTTGGTTCTGTGAGCCTGGGACCAGCAGGGGGAGCACAAGGTAATAAACAGCTTTGGTTTGAGAACTTGGCTGCGCTCTTTGGAGTTCCAGGAAAACAAGGTTGTGAGCGAGATGGGATCATTTACTACTGTCCTCTCTCCCCTTGCGTGTACCTGTTGTCTTTTAAAAGCCCACCGCTCTCTTCCCCCGCTCACATATAAAACTTGTTTCATGGTTAAATGCAAAAACAAACCCCAAACCAAACTAACCAAAAGAGCCCACAAGCAAACAAAAAATCTAGACAAGGAAAAAAAGCAATAACGTTCAGTTCTTAATTATTCTTTAAAACAACTTCAATCCTTTGCCTTCTCAATTCTTTGAATAATCAGTTAATATGAGGAACTCACAGAATATTATAGCTCAGAGACCTGTCAGTTTAATATTTTCTCTGCCTCAGGGAAATGGGCTATTTAACAAAATTCAGCAGAGCAGTGACTGTTGGAAAGGAGATTTGGGGGAACTAATGTGATCTTTATAAGGCTTCAGTGGTGAAACGTGCACTTAAAAAGGCTGCAGCCTCATGTTTATTCTCAGGGGAACTACTTGGTCAAATATGGCTCATAGATGTGTTAGAATGAGGCTCCAGCTTTACTGAGCTACCTCTGCCTGGCTCTCCATGACCCTTTACATGGATCTTCCATCAGTTCATCAAAAAACAGTACAGCTCTGCCTGCAGGCCCTTTGCACATGCCATTTCCCCGGGAAGTCTCACTCTCGATCTCCCCCTCGAACTTTCTTTTGCCTAGTTAATTTCAATTCATCATCTCTCAACTCAGGCCTCATCTCTTAGGAGAGTCCTCCATAACCTACAGACTAGATCTGTCTGCCATATATTCTCAAGGTGCTTTGTACTTTTCATTCATTAACACGGTTTGTAATTGTATATGTAGTTTTGTGACTATTCTCACCGTTCTTTACCTTACTAGACTGAAAGCTCCGAGTAGGGACTCTGCCCCTTTAATGCACCGTTGTATCCTCAGCATGAAGTATCGTTCCTGGTATCTAGTAAGGCTCAATAACTACTCAATTATTGGATGAAAAAAAATGCAGACTTAATAATTATCACCTTCTAACAGTAGGTGTTACCTTCTGCTAAGGGCTATGGGAGTAGAGAGAATTGATACTTAGGGGAGGACAATAAGGTTAGGAGAGTCTTGGCAAATACTAGTTTTTGAAGGAGAGGGATGGAGTGGGGAGGAGAGTGGGAAGGGTGGTGGGAGAGAGGCTGGACAGGGGAGAGCGCATAGTGCTGGTTGAGGGAGGTATAGGGACGTATGACAGAAGATGTGGGGTTGACGGCTCTGTCCCTCAGGTAGGTTAAAGCACTAGTCCTAGTTCAGCTTACCATGACCTAAAGAACATTACTGACTGCGCTAGTTATTCCTCATTTGCTTCCCACTCCTGAACACACTCTTATGTTTTCTAAGTCCTGCTGAACCTGGCCCCTGGTTGGATTTGGCCAATGGAAGGCACTGCCATGGACTAGAGGGAGGGAGGTGGGAAGGTGGGTTTGCCCACCCCCTTGCTTCCTTGAGTGCACATCTCTAGTGGAAGCTGCACCCCTGCATTACTACAGCTCCTGCTTCATGGCCTCCCTCGCTTGGCCCAGCTCTCACCGGTCTCAAGAAACTATTTCCCGCCCTCATTCCTTAGGGCATCCTTCTAAGCTGAGTCCCTACATGCCTCTCTGCTCATTCCTCATTCCTTGTTTGTTTCCTTAACTCTGCTTACTCCTCTGCCCCTTCTTTCAAGTCTCCTTGTTTGAATCATCTGGAGACAACTGTGTTTCCTGCTGGGACCCTGACTAATGTACTTACTTCCTCCAAGTGGCGACACTTACATGTTGCGCGTGGTACAATGCTAGGTACAGGACTGCTTGCCAATAGGTAACGAAATTGTAACTGGCCATTTGTCTAGATTCACATTAGAAATATCTCTTTATTTCTGGGCAGCACATCGACTGTGAGATTCTTGATTCTATCAACGGAGGGAAAGGCATGTCTTTCTGCTTCTTCTGCCATGCTTGCGAAGACTATACTGTTAACAACCTGATCCCAGATGTAAAATCTTTGACCAAAGAACTGTGACTTAGAAAACCCCACGCTGACAAGGGCATGGAGAATAGAACCATTAGCAGGTAAAAGTGCTTATTAGACATCCAGTCTGTAAAATTCAGGTCACGAAATCTTTTTTTTGAACTGGATTATTACACTAGCTGCCTCAGTTCTCTAATTTATTTTGCTGGTACAGACCCTGGGTCTGTACTCCTTCCCTCATCCCCCCAAAAAGTGCAAAAAAGTAGAACAGGAGGATTATAGGTGTAAGAGATTCTTTCCTGGTTCCAGCCCTATTTTGATATTATTGGCTAGTTAGATTTTTCTCCCTAGACATATTGAACATGTACCCCCAGATCTATAAAATGTCCAATTAAGAAACCAGAGAAGGAGTTCAGGAAGCAACTCAGTTACACTGATACATAATGTAAGGCCTTGAAAAATAAAATAATCTAAATGTTTTTAAACTTACGGCATAACATTTCTTCTGACACTTCCCTCACTCAAACCCCTGCCGGATACCCAGAGCAGGAAAATACTAAGAATGAATTTTCTAAGTTAGGAATTGAGAAATGACCCATTTACAGAAAATCAAAAGCAGTCTCTCTCACGTTCTACAAATACCTGGAGAAAATATAGTGAGGACTCATTTTAGAATCTGCCGTGAAAAGGGCCAATGCTTCATCTGTAGAGTCCCGCTCACTAAGGAAACCTTTCCTTGTAGGAGGGAATGTTGGAATCGAAGGTACCAGAGCCCAACTCCTGTCTTCACTTGGGCTTAATGGGAGAATGCTGAGGTGCCACCCAGAACTCAGTGACCTGAAGGAGTGGAAATAGCCAAGATTTAAGTTGGAATGATAACCCGATTAGTTATTCTAATTTTAGTTTCCTTCAGATTATTTTAAAGAAAAATCTTTTATTACACAATGTGTACTTTTCTGCAGATAGATTCATTCTGTTTGTTTTGAGGCTTTACTATGATTTCTCTTGCATTCCTATGTAGGAAATCCTACTCAGAGACCACTGTCCATAATCCCAAGGCTTCAAAGGAGATCTGTCAGGGCCCTCACTACACTGCCTGTATGCAGACCCTCCTTTCTGCCGAGTCTATGATGGAGATGAACACAGATAAACGTAAAAATATCTGAACTGGAGACTTCCCTGATGGCGCAGTGCTTAAGAATCCGCCCACCAGTGTAGGGCATGCAGGTTCGAGCCCTGGTCCGGGAAGATCCCACATGCCACGGAGCCACTAAGCCCGTGCGCCACAACTACTGAGCCTGCGCTCTAGAGCCCGTGCTCCACAACAAGAGAAACCACCGCAATGAGAAGCCTGCGCACCACAACGAAAAGTAGCCCCTGCTCGCTGCAACTAGAGAAAGCCTGCACTCAGCAACGAAGACCCAAAGCAGCCAAAAATCAATTAATCAATCAATCAATAAATATATTTTTAAAAAATCTGGGGCTTCCCTTGTGGCGCAGTGGTTGAGAGTCCACCTGCCGATGCAGGGGACACAGGTTCATGCCCCGGTCCGGGAAGACCCCACATGCCGCGGAGCGGCTGGGCCCGTGAGCCATGGCCGCTGAGCCTGCACGTCCGGAGCCTGTGCTCCACAGCGGGAGAGGCCACAACAGTGAGAGGCCCGTGTACCTCAAAAAAAAAAAAAATCTGAACTGTACCTGAATCAAACCTCTAGACATTTTCTTTAGCCAGTTTCCCCACCCTTTTCTTTCGCAGGAGGTATCTGGCTAAAGGCTTTTTCGTTTGGTCTTGGAGTATTTGCCATGTGTAAGGGACTGTGTTTTTGTTTTTGTTTTCGTAAGGGACTGTTTATAGGGCTGATTTATAAGCGTGTTGACTATGGTCCACAGCAGAAATTCACTTAAGTACTAACTCCAAGCCTCAATGTGTTGGTGCTCTAGGGTGGCTGGACCTACTTCAAGGGGAGCCAAAACATACTTGAAATAAATTATTTTAAATTCATTTTCATTTTAAACATATAAGCCAACCAGTTGTAGTGGCCTGGGAGTCAGAAGAACAGCTCCATTTCTGTCAGGAGTTTGTTGTGCAATTTGGGATAGCTTGAGACATGGCACAGCTTAGCCGTGAGGACTTGGTGATTACCTGGTGTTTTATAGCATTCGTATTTCTTTTCTCTGTTGATGATTAGTTGAGATGTGTAAAATAGTAACTTCAATTAATATTTATTGACTGTGTAAAAAAGCACTGTTAAGAATGCAAAGGTGGGTAACATGTAACGTGTGCCAGCCAGGTTGGGAAGGGCACACAGATTTCTAGACACCACGGATGGACCTTGTTAAGGGCTTAGCAATGTACTGTAGGATTCCGGAAGAGAGAGGAGTGCCCATGCACACATGACTTGGAGGATCAGAAAGGTCTCCCTGCAGGAGATGCCTTCAAGATGACTCATCCTTCTTCCAGGATTGGCCTGCCTCTGTCTCACACTCTCATAGCTCCCGGTACTTCGCTTTGCTGGCATGTCTCCTAGTTATAATTACACATTATTTTATTATTTGAATAATGTCTAGGCCACTAGGTTGTAAGCTCTGTGAGGGTAGAGACTGTGTCTTTTTTGCTCACTTTGGTGACCCCAGTGTCTTTAATGGTGCCAGTTTCAAAGGCAGTCAGAAATATCCAGTAACTGGATGAATGAGTGGCTTTGAAGAAGAGGTGGGAACTGGGGTAGAGAAGGAGCCTTCCAGATGGAGGGAACAGTTTGAAAACTGGCCGTGCGTAAGTGGCCCCCTATCAATCCTTAGAGACTTTATAAACGTTAGAAATGGCAAACTGCATAGGATTTTTTACTGAATGACGAGAGGGCTTATTGAGAGAAATTGTGGCAGGTACAGGAGTATCTCTAACCTTTCCTTAGTAAACTCAAGAAAATTTTATCACCCACGATTTTATTTAAGCTTTTCTTGAACCTAGTAGGTGCTCATTAAATATTTGGAAACAGAATTAGAACATGGATGAATTTACGGATGTTTTCTGTCCGACACCCTTTTGGAATAACAAGCTATCATTGCCTACCCCCCTGCCCCCTCCTGCTTCTCACTTAAGCCATGTCTTTATGCTGTGAGAAAAATGGTGCAATACTGGGAAAAAAAAGCAGGGCATCTGGTTCACCAGATATGCATATGGCCACAACATATGGCAAACCCAGGGCATTTGACCATCGTGCTCATTAGAATGTGCCGGCAACCCGGATGCCGCACGTTCACTGTGTCTGTGTCGTTCTTCTCTCAGCATGCCGACCTGGTGTTAATCATCAAGACACACTTGCCTTTCTCCAGCAAATCACTTCCTCCACTTCTTTTACCTCTGATTTCTTCTGTAATCCCCTCCTCTTTTGTGTTTACTTTCAGTTGGTCGGTGGCCTTCAGACCAGCAGGATGGTCCTACTCTGCAGATCGTACTAAAAACATCAACACACCACGCGAGCCGCCAAAAGCAACGGCAGCAGCTCATGGCCTTCTCAGGTGGTGAGAAGAAAGTGCAAGGTTCGTTTGCATTAAGGCCTTATAGAAAATAGTCTGTTTTTCTCAGAGTCTGGGATAATTAACTTTGCACAGAAAGAAAGAAAATCCACCCCACCCCAGAGCCCCTGATTCTCACTCAGGGACTTGACAACGTCAGGAAGAGGAGGGCCGGGGAGAGTGCAACCCAACCCCCATCCCGGCAGACAAAACAAGACTACAGGCAATTCAAACACTGAGCCTGGATCAGTCTTCAAAAGCCAGTGAGCTGCGTATTCGCTGTGTGTATTAGATAGTTTCCCCTTAAAACATCCTGGCTCCTGTTTTTCCAGGCCCTACTTAGGTTTCTGTTTCCCTCTCTCCTCAGACCTCTACCTCCCACTTCACTAAGGAGATTCCATTTTTCAGTTCTCATTGGCAAGTGAAGCACCATTCATTTAGTACATTTGCATATTCCATTTTTGTGCAGGTTGGTCCTCTCCTGTTGCATTTCTAAAATGAGAAATGAGAGCAAAACTCGTATTAACCCCAGTGTCATCCCCTTTGCTTTTCATTCATTGCTATTCTTTGTTTATTATCTTTCAGCAAATTTTCAATCCATGTGACAATACTCCCATCGAAATCAATTAGAACCAGTTTCACAAAATAGACTTACTGATGCCCTCTGTCAATCTTTTCTTGAATTCCAGCTGTATATCATTGATGCACATTCATCTATTGCTAGGTACACATTATTCCTTTCATCTGCTAGTAACTTTCAAAAAACAGTAACAAATTTGTCTGGAAGGATTTATTCTCCACATAGTTCCCTTCTTTTTCTTTCTGAGTATCGCTGATGATTTGATTGAACTCAAAAGAGTTACAGATTTTTCTCATTTAATACCCAATCTATTATTTCAAGGCAGGAAAAGTGCAGATTTTTTTTTTCTTTTAAATAGTTTTATAGACAAAAGTGAAAGATTTTTCATTCTTGCTTCAAATTCATTGTGAAAACAGAAGGCAGTTTTCCCAGATGGAAATCTGTCATATCATTATGGAAATGTCAGATTTCCACCCGGGGCATATTGACAAAAAGCCATGGTTTTTGCCCAGGGGGTGGAATTTCACAAATTTTCCCAAGAAGAGCTGCACTCCCTGGTAGAAGACAGAGGCAATTTCTTTCCCCCGTTTTCAGATTTGTGAGACTGAGCTCTAAGAGATTGGGTTCAGGCAAATACCCACAGAGGTGGAAGAAAGCTTTAGCATTCCCAGTACTGGCCATAGGGGCTTGGCTGTTGTCTCTGAGTCAGTCCTGGCTGTATCTACTTTAATATTACAGTTACCCTGAGCTGTAACTCTGTTGGCAATGTCACATAAAACGGGTGTGTCATATTGCCAAACAGAGGAGAGGTTTCCTTCCCTGACCTACCTGATTCTGCCATGTAAATATCTCCCCTTTAGTTAATAGGTATGCTCTTCTTAAAGTATCTCTTAATTTTGATAATTGTGTTTTTCCCCCTGAGAATGGAGCATTTTAAACCTCTGCTAGTGGAGTATTCATGCATGTATTAGAAATATTAGCAAATCGTGTCCATGTTAATGAATGATAGGACGTTTAGAGGAAAATAAAACAATCCCCAAACATTTTCATACATTTATAGTCATCAGAACCTCACGCTTTAAGTAGATGAAAGAGATTTGTGAGTGGCATAAGTCATGGCGGAAATAGCCGTGGGACATGAGTTACTCTATTCTATTACGGAAAAGTCTCTCTGCCTCGTATAATGGCCTGCAGACTAGCAAGCACAATGCAAAGGATCTAAATATTTTTCTTGAATAGATTTGCTGTTCTCAACAAAAAACCTCCTCTAAAGATTACACTAGTATAGGTACTCTGCTCCATTAATATAAATGACTCCAATGTACATTTTTTCCTAGCAGAAATACCTGCATTTAAAAAAAAATGCAGCAATAACTTCAAACTTCAAAGGTCTGAACTTCAAAAGGTTTCTTGCATTCTGCTTGATGGGGCAGCATCTTATGCACACATGCTTTTTCCCTGCTAAATGCCTTAATAATGAGCTCGGGTTCAGATTTTGTGAATCGGAGCCAAGTAACTCTATTTTAGCATATTTGCTGGGAAATGAACTAGCTCAGGGTAATTAGGAAAGCAATTTTATTAGCTTCTATTTCATAAAGATTGTTTTTTAATCAGAGTCAGAACTTACTAGAAATGATTCTGTGCTCTTTGCTTGGGTCTCAGGAAATGAAGTGGGGCACCGTAGGTCCTAACCCACAGTAAAACCAATGTGATGAAGACGGAAGCTTTGCTCTTAATCTCTAACAACGCTGTAAAAATAAACCCAATCCGATGGCATTATAAATAAAAGGGTCACGGCTAACGATTACCTGTGTCTAGTTTATCACAGACTAGGGCCTTGATAACTGAAGGAGTTAAAGCTTTCTTTTAATTGCCCAAGGAGTCTTGGATTCAAGTTGTGAACAGTCCTGGCTTGGGGCTCAGGGGACTGGGGTGGGTAGAAAGCAAAGTAAAACACTGGATTAGGTGCATATGTCTCCAAGAGACAAATGCGAGAAGGAATTGGGACTGATAGTGTATTTAGATAATGTAGTGCAGCTGTGAAAAAGACGAATGCTGTACTGGGGCACACGGCGGAGAAGGGGGGTGTTGCTTATAGGAAAATGGAGTTTCTGTAATCACGCCTCTCCTGGCAGCCACTTACGGAGCACGGCATACTGTTTGGGGCACCTCATTATATAGAGAACATCAATACTGTAAATGAGAGAGAACTCAGAGAAGGGTGACAAAAAAGATAAAAGGATTAGAAGAGATGACCTATAAAGAAAGGTTAAAGGAACATAGCATTTAAAGCTTTCAGGAGAGATGGACGCCTATGCTAACTGTCTACAAATATTTGAGCCATAATAATTTTCAGGAAAGAAGGGGATTGCTTGCAGTGGTTGAGAATGGTCTAATAAGAAGTCACGGCTTGAAACTAAGGAAAGGGGAAAATGTCGGTTAGGAGACATTAGGAAGCATTTCTTCCCAGTAAGGCACTGAAGTGAACTGCCTGGGGAGGTGGCTGAGGCCCCATCGCTGTAAGAGTAGCAAGTGTTGAAGGGGAGTTAAAGCACTCGGGGAGCTCCTCTGAAGGGGGGGAAAGCCCACCCTTTTCTGAAGACATTCCTGTACAGGAGAAGTGGGCTAGAACAACCCAGGAGGACTTTCCCAATGGCCTCAACCGTGATTTAACACGTGGAAAGCGAGTGTATGGAGAGTCGGGGTGGAGGTGGTCCGAGAGAAAAGCCATCCGCGAGTACGGGAGGTGTCTTTGCAGAAGTTCTTGTTTTCAGCTGTCGGTCATTAGTGTTGCTGCTCCTCCTTTACCTATAGAGCCATGAAGACATTTACGTGAATCATCGCACAGCACCTCCAGAAGTCAGAGCTAAAGTGGGAAGCGAGGGACGCCTCTGACTAGGAAGCACAGTTAACAATGAAGGGTGTGAGGCTGTGGGCATCAGTCTGTGCTGTGCGAGCAAAGGGGAACAGAGAGAATTGCCATGTTTTATCGTGTTGGACCAGCTGGGACAGGTGACACCGTGATCAGGTATGCATGCATCGTCACTCCCCCAAATAATCACCATGTGGAATAATTTCCCCCCAAATCGTGCAACTTCAACTTATTCTCTGCGAATATGACTCATAAATCTTGGCCTTGAATGTGAATCAAGATTCCAAGCTGCAGGCTCAGGGGTTTGTTGGATTTATTCAACTTTAGTCTTTATTTATAGACACAAAAGTATATTATTGGTTGTAACGTCCAAACAAAAGAAAACAGATTGTAAGCATCCATTAATGTTTTCCCAAAAGGGAAATCGCACGTTTCTCTCCGGTCTTTCATTCTCTCCCTTGTAATATTAAGATGATGTCATAAACTCGTAATTACTTCGTGATGTTCTTGGGCACTTTATATCTGTTGGTTCAGAGATGCAAATTCCCTCTCTGATCGGAATGCAGCAAACAATATGAGCAGGTGGGAGGTAAGTCTTAGGTGGCTTGCAATTTAGTAACCATTGAAGTTTTGAATTCACACTATTTAAACTCTGTTCTCTGGGAGGGAAAAGATACATTTAAAAAATCTTAGATCTTGCATTATATACATGAGATGAGGTGTTAATTTTACTGGAATAATTATTCTTACTGCCAGAAAAGAAAATTATTTTGGTTAACAATGAATGTAGGGGCTATATGAAAAAATATTGTATTTATCTGGTAGAAAATTTTCATAGACTAATCATATCCAGGAAAGCAAAGATACTTTAAAAGAAGGGGTACATTGGTATGTGCGTTACTAGATGTTTGGCTTTCAAGTATATTGGGATAAACAGAAAACACAGGTCCGTGAGAGAAAAATGGATCACAAGATGGTGACTTTCTATTTTCTTAGCCAAATCTTTGTTCTTTTACTCCCAGCTCAGCTCTTCAATTCTGCAAGAAAGAGGCCATAAAGTATCTATTTCCAACTTCTCTTTAAGCCTTGCTCAGGTTTCTTATTGCTCGTTGCTAACCATTTTAATTTCTGACCTCTTCTGCTCCACTAGTTATAGACCCATTCAGTGACCCTCTAGGATTCCCAACTCGGTGATTTATGTCCTTGCCATATTCATGTGAAGTATCAGCATCAACCTCAGAGAGAGGGAGAGAGAGGAGGAGAGGGAGAGGGAGAAAGAGAGAGAGAGAGAGAGAGAGAGAGAGAGAGAGAGGGGGGGGGGAGAGGGAGGGGGAGGGGGGAGAGGGAGAGGGAGAGAGAGGTGTTTCCCTAGCACCCTCCTGCTTGGTGTTTTAACAACTTTTCTGTATGTTTCTCTCTTCTTAGAACCTTAATAATGATCTTGATGCTGGCAATTTTAGATGTGCCCAGCAATGCCCCACCTCCCCACCCACTCAGAAAAAAGAAAAGGACTCTTGAGTTTTAATTGCTGCAGCTATTAAAGACTGAGAGGCAGCATTTCCTCGAGTGGTGGAGTTTGGGGCACGATGGGAACAGAGTGATCCTGCCGTCTCTAATCTGATCAGTAAAGCTGTTGACTTCTGAGCGAGTCAGATGGGAGAGCAGGGTCTGGGGAGCCTTGCTTCCGCCTTGGCCTTAATACCATCTCTCTCCTGTGGGGAGACAGAACCCTTCTTCCTTTATTATTAAGGTATTGAAGGTTATGAGACCATCTATTAGGAGAAGCTGGGCCACTCTTATCATTTGTTTAATATATGCCCACTCTGGTCTTCTTATAAATTGACAAGTAGACCAGCAAATGTGGATTCCACTGGCCATCCTCAGCTGAGTCATTTCCATTCAAAGTTGAGTTAAAGGTAATTTAGCTTTAGATCTTTGTTTTGCCAGTTTTATATATATTCCTTTGTGTTTTTTTTTCTCACTCCTGTGTTTAATTCCAGTCCTTTCCCCCATTCTCTGCATTCTTTACAAATCCTAGGTCTCCAGCAAAACAGCCGCATCTCATGTGAGCCCTGCTCGAGGATCAGTTTTATCTGTGTCTGACCCAGGCATGTGTTGCATGGTAACACGTTCAGAATCAAATACGAATGCAGACTAGCAAGCCCCTCTGTCAGGATATGGACGTGCCCCACACGTCGATCCTGTTTAGTTATTAGAATCTGAAAACTTAATCATACACTCTAAGAAAAGGCTTTGATAGAGAATTTTACTCCTGCATGTTCATTTAAGATTTAGACTTGACGTATTAACGCCAAATTTAAAATTGTGTCCTCTTCATTGCAATCCTCTGTAGCTACAAGGTTCTAATAAATATTATGTCCTCCCATCGTGCAATTAAAATTTTCCACCTCATTTCACAATGCAAAACATTCACATGTTGTCAATCATCTTGAAACATGATTTTTTGACATCATATAATTTCACTTCATTTTTTCAGACAGACATCGCACCAGGAAATTATTTAAGAAAGAGTCCTATTATATCTTTATTTTTCCACCAAATTTCACCTTCAAATGCAGTCATTTGTGTACATTTCAGTAATTTCAACAATAAACTTGCAAAGAGAGGGAATGGCAAGCCCTCAGACAGACGTTCACATATGGGTTTTGCCACTCTTGCAAGGCTGCGGCTCAGTTGTGGGCACTCGGTTAGAAAACATGATTTTAGCCATGGGAAGTTTACAAGTCTTGCTGCACAAAGTGAAAAGGTTGCTGCTTGAAACAGCTACCACCTGGGAGGCTGGGAGAAAAACATGCGTGTGCTTTTGAACTTTCCTCTGTTTAATAACTAGCAGACACTAATGATTTGCCAAACATCCTGATTTAAAATGGCAGTAGTCAAAAGCAAGGTTGCCTGCTGGTTGTCAGGTAGCCCACCTGTTCTCCAAATCAAAGTTCCCCTGACCTGTGCCCAACGCAAAGCTGTTATCCTTTAAACCGCTGCTAGATGTGCGTGTACGCCTTGTTGGGCTCTCTCGCTAACGTTCCCGTCTGCTGTCGGAGAGAAGCTTCCTACTGGAAGCTTCACGTTGCCTTCTTTATGTAGGCCGATCCTTGGGGAGTGAGCTCATGAACACTTGTTGGGAAGGTTTTGGTGGGGGCTGGGGTGGGAGGGAAGGGAGGAGGGCCCGTATGCTTTAAGCAGCAAGGGACAGTTAACGGGAAGAAGTCGACTGAAGCAGTGCTCAATTCAGGATAGGATGAGGACCCCTTCCTAGTGTTTTAAAATAGTGGGGTGGTTTTTCAAGAAGGGGCAACTGTATTATTCATGACTTGGTATAGTTTTTTTGAGAAGAAATGCAGAAAACAGCTAGTGGTTGAGGGTGGGAAAGATGTGAAATAGGTGAAGTCGTGGTCTCTAGGAGGGTGAGCAAAGGTGGTTTCTGATTAAAACAAAGGGGCCTGAGGAGGGGGGAGAACACTACTTTGGAGTGACGTAAAGGAGAAAAGTGATTCGCAGAGTTTATTAAGTGCCAGTTTGGTTATTATTTATTAGCATAGAAAAGTTAATTTAATTAACGCTTGTGATATTCGAAGTTGCAATGGGCCACGTGACTGTTTCCAGCCAACTGCATAATGGCAAGAACATGGAAGCTGCTAGGCCTGGGCTCTTTCTTCATGTTCTGTGACTACTTGTTTAAGATATTCTAGGTTTGTGTAGATATCAGTGAATATATCAGAGTGAAGCATTAGATAGCCATGGAAGGAAATCTTTTAAAATAGTTCTATCTAATACTGGGTATTAAAAGGATTACATTTAGGATTTTATTGATGGTTAATCTGTGCAAGTGGTATGGAGTAAGGGCTCATGGCACAGTTTTTAATACCTACTGTGTACTGTGCTTAACAAATACTATGTCATTTAAATCTCATACCAACAATGTTGGTATTATTATCTCTTCTTAACTGATACGAGATCTAAGATTCACACAAGGTCACATGGCTAATAAAGTGTCAGAGTTCAAAATCAAATCTCCCACACCCCCAGTGTTTGTTCAGTGAATGTTGACAATTAAATCCATACCATAGTCACTTATGGATATTCATGCATGCTTATTCATTAATTATACCCACACATGTCAGAACGCCCATCTGTTTTTTGATGGGATGGTTAGTAAATTAGAAGGAGATCCTTTGTGATAGGCAAGAACATGTCTCCCCTATCTTTTTTTTCTAAGTAAAGGCCTTTGTAGCGTTCTTTAAGCCCCAGTCCAGAGGGGTTGTCTCCAGGGACCAGGGGACACTTAACTTTGTTCTCTAAAGCCAATTGTGCTACAAATGAAGATAGCAATTAGCATTCATCATCCATGGTGATTTTTATCTCCCTCTCTGGGTTGACACAGTGCTTATCACAGGGCTACCTAAGTGCATTGACCTGCTTTGCTAACTTCTCAAGAAACAATGCTGGGAGGAGAATAGCTCCTTCCTCTGAGCTGTTCAGTGCCTAGCTCACAGATAACCATTTAATTTTCTCACTATTGCAACTCCTTCATCATCCGAACTGCTATGTTGTTCACACTTGCTCAGTAGAAATGCAGTGAAATCCTTATGTGACGGTGAGCGGCCTTCCGAATCACAAGGTATATTGAAATTTACGCCATGGTGTGTCTACATACGACTTACCACATGTTTTAGGAGCTGTGTGGTGCAAAGAGAATCTACTTAAATAAGCTTAAAATGGGTGTTTTCGAACGACTTCATGGGCATCTCATGAAACCCCTACGTACTAACAGAGCTTTGCATCACAGAAATGGGGGCAGAAGTGGGCATCTCCTCACTCCTCTCTCTCATCCCACTATCTCTCCTCTCTGCTTCTCTTTGCTCCTATGCTTTATTTTCATCTCTGTTGACCAGTTTCTCTGTTTACATATCTGCTTACACATGGCGCATCGTGGCTGCCTTCAAATGGTGGCCTTAGCCTGCAAATCTACGTGACTGTTCAGCTCATATTCCTCACATCAAAGTAATGCAGATCCCAGTTTCCCTATTTCAGATTCCTAGGAGAAGGAATCTGCTGAAGCCCAGGTCATGTGTCTACTCCTCGTCCAAACAGTTGTGACGGGGGAGGGTGGCTGGAGAGGAGAGGTCGTTCATGCTTGCTGGGCTGCTTCTTTCAGTACACTGGGCAGAGCTCCTATGAAATGGCTTAGGAGGAGGAGGTGTGTCTCTCTAGAATCAACTGGAGTGAGGATTGTCTATGGGGGGAAAAAAAGGTGGACTTAACTGTGTACAGTGATGGATTTTTAAGTCACTACACTTAAGAGAGAGTAACAAAATTCTCATACAGAAAACCATACCCTGTACGTTTTTAGTTAGAGGTGCTTCTGCAGAGCACCAGGGAAATGGAAATACCTCATCTTAGATCTGAAGTCAAGAATCTCCATTTTTTTCTGGACTAAAATCACACCGTATTTTTGGAAGATTATATGTGTTTCTACATATAAACCTATTTGTTGGAATTCAGGGGAAAGAGGAAGTTGAATTCAACCGCTCTTCTTCCCCACCCCTACCCACAGCCCTAGAATACACCGGAAAGCCACCTTTCTCCTCTCCCATCCGTGTGCATTTCATATGCAGACACAGCCACCACCAGGCGTTGCTGGCTTTGTGAGCACGGCCCTGAAAGTCTTGAAGACCCTTGAAAAGTTCAGTTAGCTCTTCAGATAGTTCTCTCAGGCTGTTTGTAGGTCATAACTGGGATTTCTAACAACCCTGAGTAGATGTCTATGATTTGCTGAGAAAAGGTTAAATTATAATCAATTCTTGGGGAAGGTTTGATTGGAGGACAACTTTCCTCATGCCTGGGGGCTCCCTCCTTCTCCTCCTGGCAGTACCATCATGGTCTGGGTGTTTATAACTTCACTCAGTTCAATTGCTGTTTCTCCATCCTTGAGTTGTACCCAGACAGCCAGTTCCCTCTCATGAGATGAAAGCATCTATATTTGAACAGGCTGAGACATCAGGTTTCTTCCCTTAATTCTAAGGTTCCAACCAGAATTGGAACCATCAAAGGTTCCGATGCCATCAAAGAATATGCCATCAAAGGATGACCAATATGGTCTATTAGGTAAGAAGTCTGATCCTACTTCTAATATCCTATTTGCATATTTCCTTTTCCAAAGAATGCTTTTCACACAGGTTTCTGGCCTTAAAGTATGTGGCTAAGGGTTTATAAGGGACTGATTTCTCTCCAAAAGTGCTTCACTCTCCAGTTGAGACAGACATGCCTACGGAAGCTTGAAGTACTGTGTTCTAGTTCTACTGAAAGGAGAGTTCTAGCACAAAACCCCTTTGTGCTTTCCCTGTCTTCTGAATACTGTTTAAGAGCATTAAATTTTGTCCCTACTGCTTCAGTCCTTGGCCTCTCTAAGGGACCTAACCTTGGGGTGATGCTGAAAGGTTGCCATGTGCATGCAAACTATCAAATTGCTCCACTAGGTGAAATATAAAAATGTCATGAACCCAAGCTTTCATGTAGCCACCAACAATAGAATCACTTGAAAGAGCCACTGGCTTCTGTTTTCTTGTGCTTTGAAGCCTTGTTGTGCATGGGCAAAAGAAACCAGTAGCCCTGAGTCTCTGCCCCTTTCAGGGCCATGTACACGGCAACAAAAATAACAACATTTTAAGGTAAGTTATTTACTAGACACTGTTGTAAATGTTTCACCTGGATCATCCACTAATTATAAAAACCACTTTTCGAGGTAGGTGTTTCCATTATCCCAATTTTACAGATGAACGGACTGAGATTCAGAGAGGTTAAGTAACTTGCCTAGAATCACAGAGCATGGGTTAAGATTTGAACCCTGGACGGGAGAAGTCAGGGCAGGACTCTGTCGTGGGGAATTTCAGTGAGGGCATTTAAGTAAAACCGAATAGCATTATCAGAAAGTGATCAGATAAGTGATCTAAGCATAAGTCCCTTCCCCCGCGGCCTGTGTAGTATGAACGGAATAGCGGCAGGTGGATGCCCAGTATGAACCCCTGCCTGCACCCATCCACTTCCTAACCCTCTTGCCTGCTTTCACCGCTTAGTCCTTGTTACCATTGAACACATTGTATATTTTACTTATTTAGGTTATTTATTATTCAGTTTCTTCCTCTGTGGAGTGTACGCTCCGTAGAGGCAGGGGGTTTTGAATATTTTGATCACATTTTAGGGGTCTTCTTAGGTGCTCAGTAAATACTGTTGAAGGAATGAATGCTGTTGTTGGACATCCATTAGGACAGTCTGGCCAGAGGCTGTGCCTTTGCTTTCCTGTTCACAGTAGTCATTCTGTCTCCCTCTCTCTCACTGTCTCAAGTTTCAGCTGTTTTATGGCCAGGTGGCTGGCTGAATAGGTTTTCCTTTTGGGGCTTTCTTCTCTCGCTGTTTCTCTGTCCTCCATACTATATTTCATCCAATGTTACTCACTGTCATTTGGAGCAAGTTTCCCTCTCTCTTGCCCACCTTCCCCCCGCACAGTCTTTATGCTAAGCCATGAGGTGGTGTGGGAAAGATGAGGATGACAGCCTAGGGTAGACAAGGTAACTAGCACTTTATCCCAGGAGACAGGTGGAGAGCATCCTGGTGGCAGCAAAGCAGACCCAAGGGGTTACAACCATCCTGTTCTAGGTCCATAGGACTAAGTTATCCAGACAGAGAATGAAATATTAGCCAACATTCATACTGCGTTGTGAGTCAGTAGTTTGCCAGTATATCCAACCATCAAAATAAAATGTTTTTCTTTTTGTGGGAAAGAAGATTTCAAAATCTCCTTTGATAGAATTTCCTGGATAAGTACTGTGTATGTGTGTATTTATTTACTCGACAAACATTGCTATAGTGCTTATTTTGTTCCAGGCACTATCCTAAGTGTCTCAAAAATAAATATTAGGTCATCCAATAGTAAGTACTATTGTTATCCCCTTCCCCGCCCCCCCACCATTTTATAGATAGAGAAACAGAAGCAAGAGGAGGTTATATAACTTGCTTGAGACTTGGAGAGGTAATAGTAGCAGAGCTGAAATTTGTGCCTGTGTACCCAGGTCTGGCTCCAGATTCAACACCTTTATCTACTAACCAGGCTACCTCTCCAGTATTTACTGATACTTTTATAGTATTGGTTACAGTCTTATTTAAAATCTGTAATTCTCTAGATCTTTACAAAGGAGATGACAAAAACCCGCAGCTGTTTTAACTTCAAAGAAAAGAAATTTCCTGATCTGATTTGTTTTGCTTTAATACATTGATTAGTATATATATGTATACATATATATTAAATGTATAAAAATATACATAGATTAGAATATATACATGCATATACATATATATTCAAATGTTACATAAATATATTTTGCTAACCCATACAGAGCTTCATCAATATTTCTTCTTTATCCTCTTTTATGCCAGCAGCTTTCTTTATGCATTTCCATTTTCCACATTTTTCAGAGTGATTGGATTGGGTTGCATACACTTCTCCTGAAATATTAAGTGCATACAGGCCGCATCCACATGCACTGAGTCTATAGTTACGATCTATTATTTCAAAAACCCACATGGTAAAAAGAGCAGAACAGGCCTTGAGTGCTGTGAAGTATTAGGGCCAAAGAACCCCCTGCCATTCATCTTCTCACTAATGCCGGGACTAACAAGACCCCAGAGTTTCTGTCTCATTGGCAGAGCCTTTGTCCTAAAAACACAGAAACCACACGCACACACTTACACGCATATATGCATACCCGCACTCCCTCGCTCATATCCACTTTGTATATCTAAGAGAATTAATCTATTTCATGATGAGTAAGTTGTCGCAGAGTCAAGTAGGAGAAGGATACCTAACGATTTTACCATTCCTGAAAAATTGTAAAGGGGATATTGTAAAGGGCATCGGCACAAGTGTCAATCCAGATTGTTGAGCTCTGTCTCCAGGATGATTTGGGGAAAAACTAGATACAGAAATGGCTGGGCGAGACATCATTTTTAACTTTTAATTGCTTCCACCTGATGTTGTCTTTCTCTCTCCATATTGCTTCTTCCTTTTGACGTTTGTCATTAAATACTCCCAGCATCTAAAGGTGCCACTGCTGCGTCTCCCCCCTTTACTTTTCCCTCTCATGGCTTGAAAATAGGATAAGGCAGCCTTCCTTGTTTGACTTATGGCAATCGGTCTTATTGCTTTGGAGTCAAGCCGTGTTTGTTGCAGTATAATTTCCTGGCTGGTGGTGGCTCGCTGTGGTAACTTCTCGAACACCCCCATGCCTGCATTGGGTCCACAAATTCATCTTTTCTTCCTCGTATCCCAGCGGATTTCTGCTGCGATACAGGCACACGCCTCTCAGCATACATTCACTTTACTTCTGTCTCCCCTTGAAGTCCACTGCTCGGAACTTCCGAGTCCCTGCCCTCTGCCTTGTGAGATTTTGCAACTTGTCTAAGGTTGAACCTGCAAGTAGAACAAAACCACAGACCCCTGCAGCGTGTTTCTAGATAAATTCATGAGACAAAAATCAATTCCACTGAGTTAGTTTGTTCAGATGGAAAAATCTTGTGTCCTGTGTAGACATGGTGTTATTCACTGGATATTTCAATCACTAGTTGTTTATGCCTGTTAAGTCTACAAAGCCCAAACGCCCAGGTTCGGTCATCTTTATCTGTACTATTCCCCAAGTAAGGATACTCTTACATACACACATACCCCTATGGTTAATGTCATGGACCAAAAATCTTGATTATTTTGTGAATTTTCACAGTTCAGTTAGATGTTTTGGCTCTGTGTAGACACAGATTACAAAGTGCTTCCCAGTAGGTATCCTTTTGAATCTGCTTTATTGATGTAGAACAAAGTTTCATTTGCTCACAGGTTTTAATTTAAAAAAGAAAAGCTAATTCATGTTGGAGCTCATTCTTCAGTGAAGGTAATAAGCCTCGTATGTATATATAAAAAGCTACCACCCTCTGATTGTCAAAGTTTGCTTCTTTCTTTTCAGGTTCTTCTTTGTATTGTTTTACAATCTAGGTATATCTGTTTAACATGAAATGCAGAAAATGACAGGGCTCAGACAGCTACTGCATCCAGTGACAAAGATTACTGTCATCCTGGCTCATCAGTTAATTCATCATTGGCAATGGTCCATTCCATTTCCTAGTAGCCTAGCAACAGCCAATGATGGGGAGGGCTGTTTGCCATGTGACAGTGGTATGTGGTACTTTCCAGAATGCTTTTACATAAAAATAGGATGATAATTTATAAATTTACATTTTTATTTTAATAAATGGGAATATTTGGTTTTAGGGGTTGACATTCAAAAGGGAGACAATTTTATTTTGCAGACCATGACTTTAAAGTGCTGGACTAGTGACTTGATAACAGAAATGGAGCTATCAATTTCACACATAAACAGGGTTTAAAGTTGAGCCTGTGAATGCCTTACTTTACCTTAGAATGAATGATATTCCCCCGCAGAGTAACTATAGGAAATAATATAATTAAATGAGAGCTGTTCTTATATCAGTGCATGCGCATACACACGCTCGTGCACACACATACACACGCGACATAGGATTTTGGGTCTGAACTTTGGCTCCTAATTTTCTTTATCACTGGATAGAAAAAAAAGCAAAGCGATTCATGAGCAACAACAATTATTGTTGTCCTCAATATAAAAAAAAATCTTTCAGTTTCTCACAATCCTCCTAACTCTCTATTGATGATTCATGGTTCGGCAACTCACTTGAAAATCTGCTCATTTATTTTCACTGATTGAATTCCCTGATTGTTAGTATGTATAAATGTGTTAGCTACTTTTGAAGCTATCTTCTGTTAAAGAATTGATAGAAAATCCTATTTAAATGTCATAATGCTTTTTCTCTTGTTATGACAGTCATTGGGTAAATAGTTTTATTTTAGTGCTATAGTTAAGAAAAATCTATAATCACCTCCTCATAAATCTTTTTTTAAAAATCTATATTTAGCCCCGTTTGCAGAGACAGAAGTTGAAAATAGGCTACTACCTAAGACATGAATTCCGTTAAATATTAAAGAGATCTCATCAATGATTTTATTAGTCTCCGAGCTCAGTAAAGGCCTCCCTGACATCTAAAGCCTAATGATTTTTTAAAATATATTTAAAGCCTTGCACTGCACCTTTAAATATTGAACAATATTGAAAAATATTGAAGCCCTTTTTTTGTATATTAGCTTTAGGCAGAACTGTTGTATGATTTCCACTTCTTTCATGACATTGTAATGATGTTACCACATACAACTTTATCTTGCATGAAAAGGTGAAGTCATGAGTGATTTCTCCAATTTAAAAGCACTCAACCCTCACAGTGCTAGAAATGAATATTTTGCATATATTCATGCAACAATGATTCAATTTAAGATTTCTATTTTCAAACATTGCTTGAAACCTTCACTATGTTAGTAGTAAAACTGCCAAAATGTGTAATAAGATTTATTATAGATGAGTAGCATTTTATTTAGTATTTCATGTTAACATGCTTTTAGGGTTACCTGGTTTAGCAGGAGAATTCATCTTTCGTTTCTAATCAGAGATAACATTTTATCGTATTTTAAAAAATACTCTTCCCGTACACATATATATTGTGGCACCAACTGAATTTTTCTTGCTGGCAACACAAACCCAAACATTGCTCACATCAAAGCTCAGTGTACCCTCACACAAAGCTGCTCCGATTGAAAAAAAAGAGAAGGAAGATTTCCATTTCTCCTTTGTAATCCCTGTCCTTTTTCTCCAGAATAGCTCTCAAACCCTTTTGCTATACATCCTTAAAATGGGCTCGGAATTTTGCTGCAGACCTTACCCCTTTAAAGGGGTCTTGTTATACTCTTGTTTATACTGTGTAGATGCTTCATTGCTGTAGCAGCATAAAACCACAACATTATAAGTTTCCTAGAAGCCATAGCATATGTTACAGGCGCAAAAAGTATAGGTTGGCGGGAGCTCTTAATTGAGGGGTGTGTTTCTGAAAGAGGCTTGCACAGATGGAGAAAGAGATGTATCTAAAAGTGGTTACCTGTGGGCTTGTATATAAGAGGTAGGGAAAGTGTGTAACCATTTCATGGCTGTACCTGTGATTATCCCAGGGACAGCATGAAAAGATATCAACTCTTACTATTTTTGTGTTCATTATGCATCTTTAGGCCCTAAATCTTCTTTCTATTCCAGATTTTCAGTTGTTTCAGCAAGGAAAGAGGGAGCCTTCCACAGACCATTTTTGCAAGGCAATATAGCAATGCTCTTACTCCCAAACGTGTATTTATAAAGCACGGACACACACACACACACACACACACAATCACATGAATACACACTCATACACATAACAAGGGAGAGCTGTGTATAGGGGAAAGCTTATACAAAAAAAAGAAAACAAATAAAAAAACAAAGAAAACCAATGAAACTTATACCCAAAGCACACACTTCTCTCTCCAGAAAGGAAATACTAACTCGATTTTCATTTAGAAGAGACCTGTAGTTGCTAGCTACCAACTCCATTTGTCGGTGCAAAGCCACTCATAGATGACACATCCGTACAAATGCGATTTTAGGGGTTACCTTAAATTTTATAGTAAAAAAAAAAAGCTATAGGCAACTGGAGATGCAACATGCCAGTGAGTGACTTGTTCTGCATTTTGGGGAAGGAAAGAGAGTGGCGATCTTAGTAGGCTCCTGGGTGGGTCAAATTTTCCTAATTACATGGAAATCAGAGGCAGCCCTGAGACCGGTATCTTACCTGCACGGAGTAAACATTCCCCCACTGTCACTAATGTTCTATAAATCATGTTAAAGAGAAGCATAATTAACATCTTTGATCAAATCAAGCTTCAAAGTCATGAGGTGACTGACTGAATAAAGCCACATTTCAGGGTCGGCAATGAATAGATTCTCCACGAAGGCTCAGGATGGCTCTGTACTCTTCCTCGCTCATTCACCCTTCTGCTTGGAGGAGGAGGGTGCTCACACCCCCATGAGGCAGAGGGAGATGGGTGAGGAAATCCTCAGCAACACACCACATGCAGTTCTATGGATCTAAGTTCATGAGGCAGCAAAGGACCTGGGGCGCAGAGAGGGAGAAGCAAGCCCGTGTCTGAGAAGAATCAGCACTTAATTCTTTTAGTCTGGCGAAAGCAGATCCTTCCTGTGCATGGCCACATTGGTTCTGCTTGTGTGTCCAATCATTTAAAAAGGACAATATTCCTGGTTAAAGGACAGGTGGTTTTGTACAAATTATTTGCATCTTCACTTTTTATGTATCTTGAGAAAATTTCCATCCAATTGCCAAAGGCTGATTAGAGCTCAAGCTTGTCTGGGGGTGGGTGCCCAAGTGGAATAGTTGAAATCTGTCTCAAAGGTTTCTTAGCCTCCAGGACAGCATCCACATAGAACCTGGGAACTCCTGCCTTGGGAGACAGTGCTTTTCTTTCTTTCAGTGACAGAAGCGACTTTTGGTTGCAAATTTCCCTGGAGGTTACTGGTAAACTTGCATTCACACCAAGGAATAAGCAGTTGATAGCAAAGCCTTGGTGAAGGGAGTAAACAAAGGGTGGAGAGAAAGAGGGAGCCCCGGATGCCCAACCAGACCAGTAAAAGGGAGGAGAGAGAAGTGGAATAGAGGAGGTTGTATGACATGTAATCCTCTTCTTAAACATCACAGTTTTGACGTGGGTTTGGCTCTGGCTCTGAGACGGTCTCAGTGAGTGTCAATGACAACAAAAACAGACGTGGTAATGGAGAAACACCACCCACCCTCTACACCACATCCAGTATAACTGGAGAAGGAAACTCGCCTTCAGTTCCTCCACTGGCCTAGGTACCCAGGGAGGAACATGCCCTGGCAGCATGGGATTGCCAGGAGCCTAGGGTTAGGGTCTTCGACGCCTGCATTCCTGTTGGCTCCCCTGTAAGCACAGTATGTGGATTTGCCTCCTCCCAATATACCATTAGTCAGGGCTGGCTTCTGCATTGGTTTGGAGTGGAGCCTCTGAGAGGAAGTGATCCTTACCACTTCCTGCTCTATTGGCTGGATGTATGAGGGGAAGGGGGAGAGGCAGGAGGGATGTGCCTGGTGCCAGGTTATGCTAAAACTACTTATTTAAATAAATAATGACAATATTAAGAGTCCAGGAGCTGTGTGTACTCCAGAAAAGAAGTACATTTTCTGCAAGGGTAACGTAGATTACTTTGATTTTGATGTATACTTATAGGAACCATAGGTTCTGGGTTTCTGGAGTCTATTTCAATTTTCAAGTTCCAAATATTGTACTTAATTATATAGAGGTGTGTGTGTGTGTGTGTGTGTGTGTGTGTGTGTGTGTGTGTGTGTGTTTTGGTGAAGTGTATGCTTTTAGTTATGTAACTATATTCTTTTCCAGAAAGTCATTTTTAAAAAATAACAAGAACTAAGAGTGGCCTAAAGTTAATAACTTAGGAAGACTTTTTATAAAACGAATTCACAAATTAGAAAAATAATTCTTTATCAGGTCCTGAGCTCTAGATTATGACACGGGAGTATGGTCACTAGAAATATGCATACTGCCCTTCCTTCTTGGGTCTAAGTCTAAATGCCTGGAAAACAAATGGCTTAAAAAGGTAAATCCAGCCACACTGGGTATCTGGCTGCTTAGAAAGACCAGGTCCTACTCCCTTCTCCCTAGTGCCCCATACAGAGAGCCCGCAACAGTTTTAGTCCTTCCTTTCATTTTGCTTGATGTTATTTTACTTTACTGAATTCAGACAAACTGATCTGTGTTTAAAACAAATGAGAGAAATACAGTTTGCACTATTCTGAGAAAAGTGTTTCATTCCTCTTTTTAAGGCATCTGTTAACTTGAACTCATACTATTGCACAGGAGCTGCAGTCCATGCAAATCTTCCCTGGAATCCTTTAAATTTTTCCTAATGTTATGCTTTCAAGAGGTTGCTGGATCAGTTTGATCATCTTTGCCCCGGAAGGGGAAAAGCTTATTCAAATTGATGATCTGATTAAGTTTTTATCAAAATAGGTCAGTGGTCTAAATGGCCAGTGGGTCAGATTTCACCCCTCAGAGACATCTTTACTGACCATCCTCTGTAAAATTGCATAACAGCTTCCCACCCCACACACACTTTCAGCCCGCGTTCCTGTGTTTTATTTGTCTTCAAGGCACATACTGCCATCCTGCCTACTATGTATCTTTATTATTGGTTTGTCACCTGTCTCCTTCTGCCACCAGCCACCCCCTTCACACCTAATGTAAACCCCATGAAAGCAAGGATTTTGTCTGTTTTATTCACTGAATCCCCAGGACCTAGACTAGTGTCTGATACGTAGCAGGCATCAAATCCAGAAATAGTTGTTGAATAAATAAATGGAATAGATTGGACTTTTAAGTCGTCTGCTTATTTTTTGATATGTAACAAATTTATATTTGATTAATTATCCAAGTTTACTTTTCTTTTTTGCTGTTCCTTCCTGTCTTTACCATTTTGGTCACTTCCTTTTCTATGTCTTGTTCCTTTGACAATTTATGTGACACCAAAATGTGGAGAAAAGAAACAAAAGATCCATCATAAAAGTTATTTTGCCTCATGTAGACCAAGAAAACTGGCTACGTCAGCAAATCTTTCACCTTCCAACTGGTTGTTTTGACACTTGAAGGACACGTCTTCTGCTGTATGCACTGTCGTTTATTCTTCATGGTTTCCCAGCACATGGATTTGATCATAGAGTGCTTGACACATTCCCCAGGTAAAGAACTGGAGTGGGTAGCTTGAGGTTGCCATGCTGGAGTGCTGAAGCCTCAAGTTTGAAAGTGCGAACTGTACGAAGCTTTCCTTCTTTTGATCCTCAGTGATACAGATACAATTTATATTATGCGTAACTATTGATCATCAACAGTCATTAAAAACCTAGCCACCATGTTTTTTCCTTTTATTTCTGAGGATGGATATATATATATAGGTGTGTGTGTATATATATGTATACATATATATATACACACACACATATCTATAATATGTAATATGTTATATATGTACTACGTAAACATGATATATATATCGAGATATATATATATATATATATATATATATATATATATATATATATATATATATATATATATATATATATATATGTGGGGAGAGAGAGAGAGCGAACGGGGGGGAGGGAGGAAATGAATGAAGAAATGAAATGTTGACTAATGCTTGAATCAGTATAACAGAGCGTAGTTCCACTTTCTGCTCTGGGCTGCTTTTAGCCTGCATGAAGAATCCATACCTTTTTACTTTCTACCCCTCCTTGGCTTTCTTCTGGTTGAGGAAACACACCCTACACCTGCTGGTGTATTTTTATGAGCTGTTTGGGATTTTCTGGGGCCTTCCTCAGAGGTGACTGTGTTTCAGTGGTGAGTGAATAATGCAAAACTGTCTACAGGCTGTATGCACTGAGTAATCACTGGGAATTCTTCAAAACAATCTCAGGTTGGTAAAATTTTCCACAGAAAATAATAATAACAGTAACAATAGCATCACCAGCAACAATAAACAAGATATGCCCTGTATGCTTCCACCCAATTATTAGCTAATAATGCATAATTATGATTAATTCCACTCTTTAAATGCAGATTCTAAATAGCAATAACCATTTATTTTATGTTTTCACGTTATTTTCCTAAACGTCCTTTATGTCAATTATGTGTTTTCAGGCACATCTGATTGTGCTCTACTGTGGTTTTGATGGTTTGGTAATTGTACATTAAAAAAAAAAATAACACGTGTTTAGTATAAAAATTAATTACGTTAAGCATTCCTACTAATTTTGCCAGGCAAAAAATGGCATCCCACAAATTTTCAGCATAAAGCGGGGGGCCAGCCCACTCAGGAGCTTTATGATCTGTGGCTGTGGTTTGCGAGTGAGCTCTGTGAAGGCAGTTTTCTCGACACTGGAGCCAGAATGCAGTGGACGGCAGCATGCCCTTGTTCTGGTCCCTGTGTTCGCTTAAAATTCCTCTCTGGCCTCCATCTAATCAACCACTTCTCAACTACACTTGTAATAACAGAGCTGAAAATATCATTTTGAGATGTCACCGAAATCCAAATTGACAGAGCTTTGGCCAGCAAGCTGGACGGTCATCAATGTAGCCTCCTTCTTTTGGTTTGCTCCTATTTCTAAGAGGTGGATCCCTGGTAATAATGAAGAAAAACATTAGATATGCTGTAAAAAAATCTACCCAGAAAATGCATGGGAGCAGGGGAGGGGGTGGTAGTGGAGGGAAGAAAAGAAGAGGAGGGGAAGAACCAGAAGCAATTGGATGAAAGAGTCTCTGCTCAATATTGCAATCTTTTGGGAATATTTCCTTGTGAGGCATTAAAAATATCTGATTCTTAAAACAATTTTCTGCTTCTGTAACTCAAAATAGCGTTCAGTAAGGGGGAGGGGAAATGTAGCAATTAGTTGGCTGTATTTCTGAGGTTTTATTACTTTGATTCTTTTTGATTTAATCAGCCACGAATGCAGCTACCAGCAGACGGTGACTTTTCCCTGAAATGTGCTTCCTGCCCAGAACAGTGGCTTGTGATTGTAGGTTAATGTTAATGAAACATGAAAAGGCAGACCCTCTTTAGGAAAATTTGTTATTAACAAATAAAGGCTTGGTAACATTTAGAATCACACCAGAAATCACACCATGGAAAATATGGCCGGAGCAGACTCTGGAGCCAGCCCGCCATGCTCAAGTGATAAATTTGTTTACATCATTTAAAAGTTCTAACTCAGTACGGACGAGGTGACGTCCTACTTTTCACATTCATGTTCAATTCACAAACATAAAGAGACTCAGAGCCATTAGGGAAGCTTTCATTTTGGCTGGGGAAGGATGAAATGATAGTGATAGTGGCTTTCATAGCAGAAAATAATTGTATACTTTTCTTCTTATTATTTTTGGCAAGGCGCGCACATTTTGGCTTTCCGGTGTATTACATCATTAC
Organism: Stenella coeruleoalba; assembly: GCF_951394435.1. NCBI lineage: Eukaryota > Metazoa > Chordata > Mammalia > Artiodactyla > Delphinidae > Stenella > Stenella coeruleoalba. The sequence continues at coordinate 40,157,096 of NC_137159.1, forward strand.
ATTGTATAATGCATCATAATGATAGAGTGAATAGAGATGAAGAAATGCCAGCGTCTGCTGCAAGTTAAAAGAGAGAGACATTGCATGCATTTTCAGCTGGGGAGACTGCTGTTCAGCGAAGTGTTCTCTGAGATGAAACAAAGCTGCCTTCCCACTTGGCATTCACATTAATTGTAGACTTGCCAACAGGCCAGTTTCATTGGTGTATAAATTAGTGGGGAATAATTCCACTTGTCTCAGAAACCAGAATATCTGAGGAATGCATCCTGAGATGGTGACTTATTTTTCTGTGGTTTGCACCCAGCTCCCAGAAAACCTCCAGGATATGCTGAACACAAATAACGCCCTGTGTTCTGTGCTCGCATACCTGTGTGAGAGGTAATGACTGTCCTCAGGACAGATAGACGTCTTCTTATTTTCAGCAGCACATTTTTCAGATGTATTCAAACAGATCATTTCTCAAATCCTCATTATTGAAAAATGGAAATCCATTGACATCTCCTGAGAGGAAATTTAAACATGCTGATTGTTATTAATAATAATACCAGTAAATGCTAATTGAAAGTCAATGGTAGTCTAAAAGCTGCCAATCAGGATATGTCAATGGGATGCTAAGGTAACTAGTTTCAAAGGAAAAAAATTTTTTAGTCAGCTCATTTATTTGTTATATTTGTTTGCCATTGTGTTGCAAAATAAATGCTTTCTCAGTGACTACATTTTTTTTTCTTATAGCAACAGAAATTTATTTCTCACAGTTTTAGAGGCTGGAAGTCCAAGATAGGGTGCCAGCATCATCAGGTTCTGGTGAGGACCCTCTTCTGGGGTGCGGACGGCTGTCTTCTTGTTGTGTCCTTAAGTGCTGGAAAGGGAGTGAGCTAGCTCTCTGGCCTCATCTTTTTTTTTTTTTTTTTTTAAATATATCTTTATTGGGGTATGATTGCTTCACAATACTGCATTAGTTTCTGTTGTAGAACAAAGTGAATCAGCCATATGCATACATACATCCCCATATCCCCTCCTTCTTGAGCCTCCCTCCCACCCTCCCTATCCCACCCCTCTAGGTGGTCACAAAGCACTGAGCTGATCTCCCTCTGCTATGCTGCTGCTGCTTCCCACTAGCTAGCTATTTTACATTCGGTAGTGTATATATGTCGATGCTACTTACTTTTTTTTAATAATACAAATACAGGCAAACTTATTTGATCTTGTCTCCTAAAGTGTCCTGTATTTCTTAGTTCTACAAGAGACAATTACAGTGACAATAAATATATTGGTCCAGGGCTTTCAATGTTCCTTTAACCTTTTATAATTAAAATTAACTGAATCTTAAATATTCATTTTTGATTCCAAAGCTTGTGAACATATTGAATGCTTTGTATTGAGCTGACACCAGAGATGTAAAGGTGAAAAACAGACTTGGATCCTGTCTTCTTGGAGCTAAGGGTCTAGACGTTTAGATGTCTTTACACCAAAACAACTTGATGATCCTGGCCATAGAGGGTTTGCACACTTGCATCAAATCTATTCTAATAGTCACTTTTAGTCCAATTAGCCTCGAACTTTTTGAGAAAGGCCACGTTGGTTTTAATATTTATTCTGTCACCTTAAGCCTTAGCAGAAAAGGAAAAAAAAAAAAGCCTTAGTTAGTAGGAGACAAAGTGCATGGATATAGTTCTGCTGTCACCTGTATATTGGGGCAACAAGGAGACGCAGATTTTCTGTTCTTTACCAGTCATGCAATGCAAAGCTTACATAACCCAGTAAAACAGAGGTGTATTTAGTTATTGAGAAATTCTGGATTCCTAAGTTAGCTAGTAAGTTAGTTAGCTAGGTAGCTAATCAATCACTCTGTTACTTGGCTGTTTGACTATGTTTACCTGAACCCACACAAATGTCAGCTGCCAGGTGCTTTACAAGTAACACAGTCTTTTCGAATACGGTACCTTGTGTGCTTTTAGTGTATTTTTGAATACAGTACCTTGTGTGCTTTTAGTGTATTTTTGAATACAGTACCTTGTGTGCTTTTAGTGTATTTTTGAATACAGTACCTTGTGTGCTTTTAGTGGCGGAAATCACAGGCTTTGGAGTCACCTAGATGAGTAGGCCTGGCTTCACATAGTGGCTCCGCCGTGTATTTGCTAGATGACCTTAAATTCTGTAAGCTTCAGTTCCCTCCTTGTAAAATAAGGATAATAGCCATGAGAGTCGATGAGAGAATCCACTAAACCAGCTGATAGGAAACAATAACTGGTAGCTGTTATTTTTGTTGTTTTTTAAAATAATTTCTAATTCTTATTACAGCTTTATGAAGCAGTCCTCTAATGATCCCATGAAATCCTCCTGTTCATTTTTATCTCTATGTAGCCGTGTAGGCAAATTCCCTTTCCTGGGATTCTAGGAAACTTCCATCTTCTTCAGTTAAGTTTTTCCTTCCCAGTCCTTAGGGCTCAGTTAGCAGCCTTTTTCCTGACTTCAGCACTTCAGTTCAATACATTGCTCCACAAATATTTATTTAGCCTCACTGCATGCAAGTCACTGTGTTAAGTGCTGCAAAGACAGTGGTGAAAGTGGGAGAGGTTATGGTCCCTGCCACCATGGAGCTTATGTTCTATCAGAGGAAGCAGCCTTTCAACAAATATTGCAAAGACAGATGTTTACTTCGGGTTGGATGAAGTGCTTACAAGATGAAGTACAGGATATTAAGAACACATATCCCTGGGGACTGATGTAGTCTGAGTTTGGAAAGATTTCCTTGAGGAAGAGGGATTGGGTTAAGATCTAAAAGGTGATGAGGGTCAGGCAAGGTGGGGAGAGAATCTCGCGTGTTCTCCACCTGTGCAAAGGCTTCAGGAGCATGCAGCCTGCTTTCTAGGACCTTCTGACTTAGGGGAGCACCTTCCCTGACCACCCTAGTGAACAGTGAGCTGCTTTGTCCTGGCAGCCCAGGAAGGCTTATCGTTGAAATGATTTATTTGACTTCTTTCCAAATATGCCTTGTTCATCCATTTATTCATTTATTTGACGAATATTTGTAGAACACCTAGGGAGATCCCAAGTATAGGAGCATCCATGCTTTATATGCGTTTTTATAACCGACTATCTCTAAGGTATATATTTAAAGCTTAGATCTGGTCTTGTTTACTATGTTACAGTCCTGACTGCAGGAGACATGTCTTTCATCACTTTTTGTCCCATTCAGCAACATGCACACAGTGGGCACTCAGTAGATGTTGATGACCTCAGGTGACCTCTGGGCTGATCTCTCACATGTCTATCATCTGCCCCACTTTTTGAATTCCTGGCAACATCCTGCGATGTTGAATGTTTCTAGCCTAACAAAAAACATAATTAGGAAGGTAAATCTGCTGAAGCTGAAACAAATCATTTAATTCATTCCACAAGCCAAATGGAAAATGATTTTGAGATTATCCACCGTATTGGGTTATCTGCTCTACTGCTCCGTACCATTAGCTCAGGCAGTTGGGAATTGCTTGCAATTCACAAAGAAGCAGATTGTGTTTGGTTTGCGTTGGCTGTGTACCCTCCTCTGAAGTGGCTGCAAGTCCTCTCCAGTTCAGCTAAGGCAGCCAGTCAGGGCGGCCAGTAAGCCAAGTAGGTTTCTCCATGTTGGTGCTTCTGTGGAGGATGGAGCTTGGGTGCACACGTGCATGCATGCCTACCTTCCTCCCCTCCAGTTCCCCATCAGGTGAAGGTGGTACCTGGTAGGTACTTAGTCATCTGAGTTTCTGGATAACATATGGCTTCCCGTTAACCTTTCCCTTTTCTTAGGTTAAAAGTGACCTGATACTGTCTTATCCAGAGTCATTTTTCTTTTACAAGAGCTGAATCCTGCCTCTGTTTCCAAGAGGTTTTGGAAAGGCATCCCGACCGTGCAGAAGCTCCCTGGCCCTTGGGAGAGGTTGGAGTGCTGAGCATTTTAGCAGTTGAACCCACTTGTCTGTTTAAACGTAGTTCACACTGCTCTGAGGTCTCTTCCTGCTTCCCTGGTTTTTGAAAGCCACGCATCACATATGGCAGAGTAGGGTAGTGCCATCATGAGGCACTTAAGGCAAGCTTGGAGGGAACCTACACGTAGACCAACCTCCTTTATTCAAGGACAACGTTGAAAGAGAACAGCTGATTAAAGCCGTTCTTTGAAAGGTACAGTTTTTAGGTGTGCGGTTCGACTGACACCCAATGCTGCAGTTTTAAAGAGGGTTCAGATGTCTATTCTCAAATCTTGAGAGTGAGCCCTGTAACTGACAGCAAAGAAGCTGGGAAACACATAGATGGAAGAGTAAAGAAGCAGATAGATAGATAATTATCAGACACTTAAAGTACTGGTTTCCTTTATGGATTTGCTCCCAGGATGGCTAGGGAGTTACTCAGATAGGCTAAGGAGTTTTTCTTCATCGTCTTTGCTCAGTGAATCTGGGGCCCTTCCCATCCTTCCGAGCTGTGAAGAGTGGCAGTGACACTGGTGCTTCGCAGGCCCAGATGCTCCCTCAGGCTGATGTGGGCCATTCTGGCAAGGCTCCTTGGAGGCCAAGAGAGACAGACCACGGTATTGGCAGGTGTCATGCTTTATTAGGAAGGCTGCTTATGAGTTTGGCTCCATGTCCTTGTAACGTAGGAAGGCTGAAGTCTTGGGGGAGATAAGTTAATAAAAAGAGAACACCTGACCCAGAGCAGGTTACTTAACTAGATTAGGCAATTTGCTAATACCACAGTCCAAATGATGCTTTTCTTATGCTAACCCAGTTAGAATAAAGACAACTGAGATTGTGTCATAAAAAGTATCATAACTTTTGTATCAAAAATATTGTTGTCACCTAAGTGCAGGATGGTTCCATCTACGTTAGCATAAGAAAGGCCATGGATCTATAAATCTAGCATGATGGTAGCGTGGCACTCCATAACGGACACTTCTGCCTAGACTTTTTGCCCAGGAAGAGCTCCCAAGCAGCTAAAAGAAGGCAGGATCTTCTTAAATGTCTACTAGCACTGAAGAACACAAGCTACATGAACTGTGATAGCAATTCACTGTAGATCTCCCTCCCATGTGTGTGCTCTCATTCCCTATGCCTCTGCTTGGAAGTTCGCTAAAAAGATCAATTGGGGCACCGTTCTTATGGTGACAGCCAGTAAGAGGCCCAGACTCTGTCATACAACCGAAAGGAACTGAATTCTGCCAACTGCCGTGTGAGCCTGGAAGAGGACCCTGCGCTCCAGAAAGGAACACAGCCCTGACCAGCACTGGGATTGCAGCCTTGTGAGCCCGTGAGTAGAGAGCCCAGCTAAGCTGTGCCCAGACCCTTGACCTAACAGAAACTGTGAGATAATGAATGTGTTTTAGGTCACTAAATTTGGGGTGATTTGTTACGCACCAATAGAAAATCCATACCATTATTCCCTTCATAAAATATTCCATTATAAAGCTTTTAGATAGCAAAGTTACTGAGTACTCTTATAGGATCCAATGTATAAAACTGCAGTCGACACAGTTTCTGACATATAAGTTTTACAATGTAAAGTGAGGTGCGTCTCTACTCCTGCTGCCACCCACTGCTTCCAGCTTCAAGAGGGGAGCCCCATCACAGTACCTGTGAAACACTGGCCCATCCCATGGCACCCCTGCTATTGCAGACCCCTTTGTCAAATAGCATAGACACATTTGATCCAAGTAGGGATTATTAGTTCTGAGGGACCTGGGGGGAGGTGCTGATGGTGACAGGTCTCCTTCTCCTACTAATAGCCCCAACCCTCCTGGAATGGCCCCCAAAGCCCTATATTGAGAATTCACAGGGTGCTCCAGGCAGACATTCATACTGATCCTTTTCTGTTTTGCCCCAGGGAGAATCTGGCCAACTATATATTCATTGATATTTTCCCTATTATTTATTACCCAGACGGAATAGCGTGATTAATTATTGATCATAGACCAGTAACTGATTAAAGTGTGCTTCTGATCAGCAGTCAAAAGTCATTTATTTCCAGGCATTTGTAGTTCCTGCATAGAAAGTGGCAAAACAATACTCTCTTTTCAGTGCATAAAATATGACACCTGTAGGCGGACTGTAGTTATTAGCCAGCAACGGAGCCCTTCAACAGTACTTTATCTTAATAAATGGGAAATAATGATTTGCCAAAAGAGAGAAACTGTTGGGAAGATTTACATGTAGAGAATGCGATGTGAAGAATAATAGGAGGATTCTAATTAGAATTGTTTCTCATGGTCTAAATGCTTTGCTGAAGAGAAACTCACTAGGAATAGCTCTTTACCATCTGGGAAGCATATCAAATTTTGTCTCATTCTTACTTTATTTCTGGGCTTATTCTCCCTCTCCACCTCTTCAAACTCTCCTTCTCCCCCTCTCTCCCTTCCTTTCTTGTTCCCTCCCTCCTTCTCTTCTGCTCTCCCTCCTTTACATTCTTCATCAGATACTCTATGTCAGGAGGTGGCAAACTACGGCGTGCTGGGCAAATCTGGCCCACCAGCTGTTTTTTTTTTTTTTTCATTTTACTCAATTGAATTTTCTTTTAGTTTCTTTGAATTTTTTAAAAATTTACTTATTTTTGGCTGCATTGGGTCTTCGTTGCTGCACGCGGGCTTTCTTCAGTTGTGGAGAGCAGAGGCTACTCTTCGTTGCAGTGCCCGGACTTCTCATTGTGGTGGCTTCTCTCGTTGCGGAGCATGGGCTCTAGACGCGCGGGCTTCAGTAGTTGTGGCACAAGAGCTTAGTAGTTGTGGCTCATGGGCTTAGTTGCTCCGTGGCATGTGGGGTCTTCCTGGACCCTCAGGGCTCAAACCCGTGTCCCCTGCATTGGCAGGCAGATTCTTAACCACTGAGCCACCAGGGAAGCCCCCTACCAACTGTTTTTGTAGATAAAGTTTTGGAGCGCAACCAGGCTCATTCATCTTCATGTTGTCTCTAGGTGCTTTTGCACCGTAACGGCTGCTGCACAGATACACAGAGACCATATTGTCCACAAAGCCTAAAATGTTTACTGTCTGGCTCTCTACAGAAGAAAGTATGCTGACCCCTATTCTATGTGCCAGGCACTGGGGACACGGTCACAAATACGACACAGTCCCTACCTTCAGTGGCTTCAGAGTTACGTGAGTATCCAGTCGTACCATGTTGTAGAGGGTAGGATGACGGGCTTCTGAATGAATTATTGTGGGAACCAGGGGACAAGCATTATGTATTTAAGAAGTGGGACTAGAGGATGATATCTCAGCGAAGGTAATATTTGAGTTGGGGGTTTCCTAGCAGTTTGAAAATGGAGAAAAAGAATCAGGACTTGAATCCTGCTGCTTCGAGTATCTTATTTCAGTCCCCACAAAATACCCAATCCAATGTTACAATTCCTTCTTTGGAGGATATATATTTTTTTCCGACCAGTCATTACTGAGTTATTTCTCAATATTCTGCTTAGAAACATCTCCAGACACGGGTGGCTTTGTGGAATTTGATTTCACTCCTGGATTTTGGAACCTACTGCATTGATGAAGCATCAGGCTTCTGATGGCGGGGAGTGACAGGACATCTTGATTGGCCAAATTGTCCCAGAACTCCCGGGATGTTTGCAAGATGCCACTGATTTTGTCTTGAAAAATAGAAGAACATGTCTCTGTTTGTCCGATAATTGCAAATAGAGTCAGTTGACACCACGCGAGGGGGGACTCTTACAAGTTCACAGACAGAAGCAACCTTAGGGTTCGAGCAGTATTTGCTGTAAAAGAGAGGTGTTGCTGAGGTTTTGGACGTGAGCCCCTCCCCATTGCCCCACTTTGACCTTGGCTGGAAGCTAAGTTCATTCCAGAAACAAACAAACATTATGGTTTTACTTTTTTCTTCTAAAAATGTGTTCAGACTCAAAATGGGCAAGAACTGATGTAGGATACTTTCCAGGCCAAACAAAGACAAAAAACCCAATGACAAAAATCAAGCGAGGACCAGAAGCCAAATTCAGATTTATAATTCTCTTTTTATCAGAGCAGAAGGTAGAATTGGTATCAGTTTGCTCTCTAGAAAAAAGGAAATAGTAGAAGAATGTTTGAAGTCATTTGAAAATGAGTTTTTAAAAAATTGGGTAGCAAGCCTTTGCCAAAAAATGAAAATAAAATCCAACAGAATGGGTGAAAACATCACACTTCATCTTCCAGTTATTAAGATGTCAATTCCTGTGTGAGAGGATTTTAATCCAAAATTTCTAAGGCAAAAGGAACTTCCCTTTATTGAATGTGGAGTGAACGTTCAGTGACCTGGCTTACTTTGACTTTTAGACTTATTTAATAAGACTCTGGAAGGATGTTAGGTTCTCTACTCCAGAAACTCTAGATGCTTCTGGCACAACTAGGAAAGGTAATGTTGTCAGGTTGTGAGCCTAGGAATCGAGCCGACCAAACTTGTGCTTGAATCCCTCTTCTCCATTCCTTAGCCTGTGGCCTTGATCAGGTTACCTAACTTCCCTAAACCCTGGTTTCTTCATCTGTAAAATGGGGCTAGTAATAGTTATGTGAAATTTTCATGAAGTAATATACATAAAGCAGTTAGTACCATGCCTGACACATAGCAGGCGACTAATACATTTTAACTATTTTAATTTTCAGTTTAATGTTACAGGAATTTCATTTCCTAGGAGGTTTGAGGGTATTAGAGGATGACTTGGACTTTAAGGTTCACACTGTTGTCCATACACATTTCGAATGTGCTCACTGAGTCAATTAAAATCAGAATGGTGCTTACTGAGCAACTTGTGAGCACACATTTCTGAATGTCTACTTGAAGAGTGGGCAGCAGAAAGGACAATAGAATCTTTAGGAGACAAGTCTATTTACTCATCATCCATTGAATCAGCACCATACGTTAGACACTGGGCAATGGCTTGGGAGACAAAGACCAATACTGTTCTTGGCTCAAGATTTTATGGTCTAGTTGCTCTGTGGACATGTTAACAGAAGGTTAGAATTCTGTGTGAAAACTGCCATATCAGAGTCTATGGGATTCAGATGGCAGCAAGGGGACAAGAAAGGCCTCATAGAAGGTTTTGAGCTCAAATTCAAAGGAGCAGCAGTTGTTTTTCAAGCCGGCAGGTGAGGGGAAGACATGCCAGGCAGAAGGAACCATGTAGAAAGACACTGTAGTAGTTCAGCAGTGCTGGAACATAAAGCACATATGTGGAGGGAGATAAAGCTGAACAGGTTGGCTGAGCCCTGTATGCCCCCAAAGGCATTCTATTTCAGTCCTGTAGGAGTGGTAGGAGCCATGGAGAAATTTTGACCACATCCAGTATGCTTGTTAGAAGGTTAATCTGGTTGGCAATGTGTAGGAATAACTGGAGACAAGGAGTCAGGGAGATAGATGAGTTGTGAGATATTGGAAATACCCAGGCAAGAGATGATGAAGTTCTGACTGAGGGTTGTGGCAGTGAAGAAGAGGAGGAAAGGCATGTGAGTGATGCTGAGGAGGTAGGAACTGATAACCAGTTGATTATTGAGTGAAGTCTGGTTTAGGTGTGCAGGTGAGAAGTTTGATGTATGTGTTTGAGATCTCCTGTGATCTGAGGTGGGATCTAGACCGTATGGACTCTTGCTGGCTTTGTCTGGGAGACCATTGTTGGCCTGCTCATGTTAGCTCAGTAAAACTCTAAATAGGACCAGAGACTCAGTCCTCCAAGGTCAGTTCTTGTTGACTGATTACGTGGTTGTATGTCTTACAGTGGGTCAGTCTAAGTCAAGGTTGAGTGCCCACAGTCTGTGGATCTTAGTTTATCAACAAAAAGAAACAACCTATTGACAAAAATGGGCAATTCACACTTTCCCTACAAATTCTGGCTTCTTAAAAACTCTGAGAGAAGCTTTAATCTCTCAGAGATTGTATTTAAATATCATACTATTCACCATCCACCTATTCATTTATCCATACATACATCTGTCCATCCATCATTGATTATCTTTGACTAGACACAAAAACTACCTATGAGTTTTAGCAGGTGGTATGAATCAATTTACCAACCATTGCCATCCTGAAAGAGTCAGGAAAATTCAAGATGTAGATCTGGAGACATCTTTTGTCAAATCTAAGATCCACAAAACCTGTCTGTTTGCTTGCTCTCGTAATGCAAATCTTGTGTTTATTAATATCCAGTATACAATTTTGTAAACCTGACATAAGCATTTTGTGCATTTAAGACTGTGTGTGTGTGTACGTGTGTGTGTGAGTAAAATGTTTCTTTTTAAAAGGGTACTTGCTAATTAAGTAATTAGTAGGGATATATTTTTTGGTATATGTATGTGTGTGTGTGTAAAAGTGTTTATGTGTATATATATTCAGTCTGATTCTTAATATATTCTAATCTCCATAGCACATGTAATTTTAAAAGAAAATTTGGTAATACTTTAAATATCCTATCATTGTGAATTCATTTTATATTCATTGTAATAGCATTGACCAAAATGAATTCATTTGGTATTCATGTAGATGTCACATGTACTTCCATAGGTGTTTCATTGTAAATTAGCATTTCTCAGAGGACACTTAAAATAAGTGTTACTGAAAGTCCTCATTACACATATTGCTGAGATTAGTACATTAAGGATCATGTACTTACATAGTACTAATGCATTTCTGCCACTTAAAATACATTACCCATTTCTGGTATCTAGCAAATATCTACGGCAATTTTGAGAATTGCTGACATCCTAAAGGAAGTGGTACATTTATGATTAAGCTGGTTGCCTGTATTTTGCTCTGAATTTTAAAAAAACTAGAGTTAGATACAAAAAAAAGGATTAAAAATGAAATTTGTATGATGGCAACAATGGTTTTTAAATGACTTCATATAGTTAGGAACCCAAAGAAAGTAGAACCTTATCTAATTTTAATTTTCACCAATCACCATGTTAAAAACATCAAGTGAAGTGAAGAATTTGTGGACCAGACTATAGATTTGCCAATAAAACAGTGAATTCTTGGGTGTGCCATATTTGAGCTTGACTTACATCAGAAGCAACAAACACACACACAAGCCAATGAAAGATCATCCATCGTTACAATTTGCGCCATCCTTGTAACTTACCCATTACTTTTGGGGCCAGAATTTTTGTTGTGATCATCACGGATGTTGGGAGGAAATAGTGGTGGCTTACTTGGGTAGCAGTTGGCTGAAGGGGAATTCTTGCGTAAGTCAAGAGAGTTGTTGGCTCTTCCGGGTTCCTGAGAATTCTAACAGAGAAAGGAAGGAGGTCCTAGTGATTGGCATGCTGGTGGCAACATGCTTGCAGATCAACCAGGGAAAGCTTTGGGATTTATCAGTATATTCTGAGCGATGGTTGGGATATCCATGTCACGCTTAGATATGAAGTGTGGCATATTAGAGTCACACTTCAAAACGATATAAAATATGCTTTGAAGAATAGGTTTTCCCAGTCCACTGTTGGTGGGAATGCAAAACGGTATAACTGCTATGGAAAACAGCATGGAGGTTCCTCAAAAAATTAAAAATAGAAGTATCATATGTCCAGCAATCCCACTTCTGGGTATTTATCCAAAAGAATTGAAATCAGGATCTCAAAGAGCTATCAGCACTCCCATGTTCATTGAAACACTAAACACAATAGCCAAGATGTGGAGGCAACCTAAATGTCAACTGATGGATGAATAGATAAAGAAAATGGGGTACATACAGACAGTGAAATATTGTTCAGCCTTGAAAAAGAAGGAAATTCTGCAATATTTGACAACATGGGTGAATCTTGAGGACATTATACTAAGTGAAATAAACCAGTCACAGAGGGACAAATACTGCATGATTGCGATTATATGAGGCATCTAAAATTGTCAAATTCATAGAATCAAAGAGAGGAATCGTGGTGCCAGGGGCTGGGGAGAGGGGGAAATGGGGAGTTGCCAGTCAAGGAACAAAGGTTCAGTTAAGCAAGATAATCTTTAGAGATCTGCTGTACGACATTGTACCTGTAGTTAGCAATTCAATATCGTACACTTAAGGTTTGTTAAGAAGGTAGATCTCATGTAAAGTGTTCTTACAGCAATAAAATAAATGGGGGAAAAAATACACTTTCCAAATAAAAAGTGTGCACTGAAGGCATTTAGGGTCATGCAATGGAAACCTTTAGTACTTCCAGGATACCCCCAATCATCAACTGTATGTCTGAAGTTCTTTTACTTTTTAGAGTTATTTGTTTTTATCCTCCTCTCTGCACGAACTGTCTGTCTGTTTGCTGTCCACATCTGGTATCAAGTTTCAGGGCTGTCCCTGAGATGGACTTTCTCCCTGCAGCCCCCCTGTGAGGAGACAGCACCTTATTTGGTGCTGACTCAGTGGGAGCCAGGTTGCCAGCAGGCTACCAACTCACACCTGCAGAATTTGCCGGCACATCCGTTTTGCAAACACACAAAATGGGTAATTGGGCACACAAATGCCTATTTGCATTGCAATTTGGCATTTGTATACACAGTGATGGATTTTTTTCATGTGCAAATGTGGTGGATACAAGTGCAAAATGGATGTCCTCAAGAAGGAGGGGGCCTTTAAAAACATACATATCTTTTCAGAAACCTGCTGGAAATTTGAGGAGTGCCACGAAAATAGGTGTGTTCATGAATATATTTTATATTTTCTCCCCATTCAGGGAAATTCCTGATAGAATACAGTTCATAGTTCATTTGTTACTTTTTGAGGGAGGGCTATTTTTTTCCCAAATAGGCAGAGGGACATCCAGGGGCTTTTCGCCCTGAGAAAGGACTTATCTAAGGTATTATGGAATCAGTTAATAAATGTTAATACTTTAATGAAACGTGAGGAGTTTTTATACCCTTAGAGTGTTCGGCATTTTATAATGAGTGCCATACACCTGTTTTGAGGTACGTTGTTCTGTTCAGTGTTAAAGTTACACACTCAAACCCGTGGGAACGTTTGGAACCGTAGATTTTTGTAACTAACGGGAATGGCACAGAAAAAAATAATGGTGGCCCTCGTACAAGGAATGGATGCAGAATGTTGAGGTGCCCCATGTGTTCCAGCTCATTCTTAGGTTTCTTTGTCTCTTCTGTCTGCCCTTGTCCTTTTAAGGACACTGTGCTTCTCACTCAAATCTTATCACATCCATAGGGGCTCAACAAAGGATGTTATGAGCACCCACCTAAGGGGTACTAGACTATGGTCCAGGACCATGCCCTCTTTTGCCAGTCACTGACTTGTATCTATCTGACTCTTGTGCCTCTAACCTCTGGTTCCATAACGGAGTCCATATCTTCCTCTGATCCCGTCTGCTGCTAGCAACTTGCAAGACCTCATCTTGGCTCTTTTGGACTCTGGCTTTCCTCGTCAGTTGTGGGTCCACTTCCTATCTCTGTTTTGGCAGTGCCTGTGAAGCTCTGTGGAATCGGCTTCTAGGACATCCTGACCTGTGGCCAAGAGATGGGTCATACATGAACTTCTGCTGAACGACTATGGGTATCAGTCAAGACTTTGTCCCTGGCTCTCCACTTCTTCCTCTGAGCATTCTTAGTTTTTCTGAGCTCAGGCACACTCAGGCAACTTCCACTCTCACCTGTAGTCTGATTTATACCACCAACCTCTTTTTTGTCCAGATTTATTGTGTTGTCATTATCTCTAATTTAACATGTCTACAACCAGATCTTGTTTGCCCGTCTTAGTTTCCTCCTCCTAGCATTTGACTTGCTGTCCCAAGCTTCTCTTCTCTCCCGCCCTCTTCATCCTCATTTACACCTTTCTTTTCTACTCATTCCAAGGGCCATCAGGTCTTGTTGAGACTCCTTTTGAAACCCCTCTCCGGTTCTAAGCCTTCCTCTTTACTACAGTGATCACCATCTGATCCCCTTATGACTGAATGGTGGTGTTTACTGTCTGAGGTAACTCTTTGCTTGACAATTGTTTCATGAAATGCTCTGCTTAAAACGGCATTCATCTCATTATGAGCTAAAGAGATTCCATATTATCAGATCAAGTTCCAGCTACCCATCATGGCCTTCAAGGCACATATTCAACATTACTTCCCACAGCAATAGTGGGAAATTCCTTAAGATATATTTTCACTCCAGACTTTTGATTTGCTGCCATACACCTCTCTCCTACCTGCCTCTGCCTTTTTCCATGTGGATTTCCCAACCTGCAATCTTTTTCCCCTTCTCATATTTATGCAAACCCCCAAAACAACCTTTGAGATCTCCGCCAACCTCAGCTCTTTAAAAAAGCTACTTTAAATGATCCTAGCCCAAGACGAGTTTTGCCAAATCTGCATCATAGAGCACCGAGAGCCTCACACCAGTGGCTCTACACAGATCAAGATTTCCTTGAATTCTTTTTACAGGTCTTGCTCGAGACTGGCATGTCCTTGAGGATGGTCTTTATGCTTTATAATTTTATGTCCTTTGCAATACTTAGCAGAGTGCCAGTCATCGGAAAGTACTCGCTTAATACTTCTTGACGTTGTCTTCACATCTCAGAGAGCTGGAAGTTAGAAGAGAAGGTTGAAGAGTTTGTTGCGAGGGGAAGTCATGAAGCTCCATTAAATATTCTCTATTTGCAGTGCTGCCAGCACACCAGGTTATTATTATTGTTTTATATTTAAACTCCAGTTCCTCCCCTTTCCTTCTCCTCCAGAGTAACAAGGGCCTAATAGGTTTCATGTGTAAGTGCCTATTTTTATTAAAGACAAGTGTAATCTTTTGTAGACCAAATGTCCCTATCATAAATGCTAACGGAGAAAAATATTAGGACTCATTTATTTATGAACCTGTTAATAATGAGGTGCAGTTATGAAAAAAAGGCTTCCTCAGCAAAAGCTCCTGAACAAACAATGCACACTGGGGAAAAAGAAGCTAGTTAGCCTTCTTGACTTAGATAAAGCTATGGAGAAATGACAAGTGCCAGTAATTAGCACAGCCTCTTCAACAAGATAACCCTATACATCTTTGTCTATTTCAATCACCAAAGACTCCGATTCAGTGTAAAATTAAACCTTGGATGCCATCAATTTCTGTTAACCTCTTTATATTGTTCTGTGTTCACGCCTTTGTGACAGATAGATTTTGTCATTTTATTAAATGGTGACATCTCTACAGACACGTGACCTAAAAATCTGTTTGCTCCTTAGCAAAGTATTCTTAATCATTTGCTGGTATGTTTCAGCATCAGGACGGGATTTATCCCCACACCGCGTTGGTGAACTCCTCAGCTCTAAAACCTTGACACTTCTGTTTGTTTGAACGCCTCTGCATTTGGCTGCCCACCTCAAACCTGCCCTTCCCCAGATAACCTACTTCGAATACTAGTCAAGGTCTAGACACTGGCTCAGGATGTTTACTATTTATTCACATTTCTATTAAGAAAACTCTGTTTTGAAGCATCTTCTCCCTCCATAACTATTTCCTTCTTCCCACTCAGTGCCACCCTCCAGCCTATTTTAAAGGCTCCCTATTACCCACGACGTCAACAGTTAGTTTTAATCACGGCTGTTTTGAAATTTTACTGCTTAATATCCTTTGCTGCCAATATTATTCATTTATCCATTCACTATTACAAGAGATAATAAAAGTTATCATCCAAATTGGGAATAATTGGAAAGTATAAGAAATTACAGTTTAACTTCAGGGTCCAGGTTTATCTACAATAAGTCTTATGTAGACTTGTG
This sequence comes from Stenella coeruleoalba, assembly GCF_951394435.1. NCBI lineage: Eukaryota > Metazoa > Chordata > Mammalia > Artiodactyla > Delphinidae > Stenella > Stenella coeruleoalba. The sequence goes on from NC_137159.1 coordinate 40,172,778, forward strand.
AAGAAGCCAGTAGAATCGATGCCCATGGCATATTTCAAGCTGTCCTGCCGGTCCCTGGCCCAGGTTAGTGTGCTGTTCGTGTATCCACTCTGTGTCCAGGGCACAGGAGAACATCACTTAGCTTAGCAAAAAGTATACAGACCTATTTCCATCCTAACGTGCTCTTAATTCCCTACTCTCCTTCATTAACTTCCTTACAAATTTTAATTCGTTAAAATGTTTCCTACATTGAATTTTGCCGAGGTCTGCATTCCGTCTTAGCCTCTTCCTAAGAACCTCACTTTTCCAGGTGAATAACATTTTTGTTTTAATGTGCTTCCCCCACCTTTTCTTAACTATGTTGTGCTCGTTTTTTTCCCCATTCAGGAGACAGCATCACTTGCTTAGTCCCGTATGTCAAGAAAGGTGCCAAAATTCAGCTTCTGTCAACTTCTTTTCACTTTCAGCCCTGATTGCAATGGGTCCCTGGGAAATATTGCAAGCTTTCATTTAAATATGTACTTACACAATATTTTAAGACACATTATCTAGTCAATAGAGCAAAACAGCTCACAACAAATAAATGGAATAAGGCACGTTTAGATGGTGTTTAAAAGCACAGGTTGTTTTGTGGTGAATGGTGAGGGAGCCTTTGAGACAGATGCTGTTTATCAAGGGGACGTTATTGAGGGTCTTTACCTTGTTACTGCGATTGTTTTCCATGACCTGTGGCTTTGCTCTTTGGGTTAGATAGAAAGGACCATTGAGTAAAAGTCACTATGATCTTTAACTTTGTGAAGTTTTTGGTAGTTAAAGTAAGATATAGTGATGGAGGGGAAAGAAAGGCAGAAGGGAAATTAGATATTAGGCACGAAGAAAAGAAGATTAAGAGAAAAGAACGTTGATATTTTTCAAGTAAAGAAAACCCATGTAGGCAACTATTCTGAGCTAAAAAGAGGTGCAGACCTCCATGGGAAATTCATACAAAAATGTGCTCTTTGCTTGTAAGTGACTATGACTGGGGATATTTGGATTGTTAGCCAGCCCCCTGAAAGCCAAGTCAGCCAAAATCATGGGAGGAAACCCCGAATCAGCACAGCCGTGAATTCTATTTAAGAGCTTCATCAAACAAACAACAGCGACACAACAGCAACAAAAGGAAAACTTTTTAGAGGCAGCTGCTGTCCAACTTGCAACCCTAGATATTGAAAAGTTTACAGAATGCAGTGTTCCAAGTCATATTCAAGTTCTCCTTTGCTCAGTTCTGGCCCTTCCCACTTGCTATTATTTTTTCTGTACCACATCTAAAACCTCTAGGACTGGGCAAGACCTCTGTGATATGATTCCCATTTCTGCCCAGCCCTCCTGCGTTTACTTTTGTCTCCCATCTTTTCTCCTCTACGGCCTGAGCCTTAACTTTATTTTCTAGACACTTCTCAATGTTTTAGGGGCACTCTAAGTGTCCTTTCCCTATTTTTTAAAAAAAGAAAGAAAGAAAAAAAAACCATGTGATTTAATTTTCATTATTTTTAGTTGTTAAGTTTTAGATTAGCACTCTATGTCTTAAACCACTGTATTAGAATGCTGCTTGACTCACTTCCAAATTGAAGACCTTTTAAAAAAATTGAAGCAGTCTAATAATTTTAAATCACTCTACACTGTGCATTGCAATTTAAAATTATTGGAGTGCTTCAAATTTTTATAAGCCCTTGAATTTGGAAGTGATCAAGGTTCTAGGCATACTCAGTGTAGAGCAATTTAAAATTATAAGAGCTGTCAAATTTTTATATAAGCACTTCAGTTAGAAAAGGGATTTGGGTTCTGGGCATGTGCAGAGAAAAGCCATTTAAATTATTAACAGTACTTCAATTTTTTTTTCCCCCAAGCACCTGATTTTGGATGAGTTTTGGTTTGTGCAGCCTAAAGTGACAACTTCCTTTGAGAGAGTCTGTGTAAAGAGACATTCAGTCTTTCAAAGAGGGCCAGCACTGTGGGGATATGAAGGAGGCAGCCAGCTTTCTAGGGTGCTCTGGAAGACACCTGGAGAGCGTGTTACCCCCAAACATCTCCGCTACGGCTTGACATCTCATCACGGTTACAGTTCAATTTCGGATAAAAGTATTTCCAGAAGACCTCTGTTTAAATGCTAATTTCTCATATTGATGAGATTAATGAGACTAACGTATCAGTGAAGAGCGTGGCCCTGGGGAACCGAAGACTCACAAACATTATGTTGGTGAGGAGGGGATGCTAAGTATGGGCCTGGGCATACAGCATGGGGTCTCCTGGTTGCTAAGGCCGTGGCTGAGAATATTCCAGGTGGCCTCAGAGTAGGGAGTGGGCAGGGGCATAACACTGACTTTGTGTGTGTCAAGATTTTACTGAGCATTGATCCCCTCCCCCAGTTAAACTAATCATTACAAAAAGGTGGATTCTCTGATACTTTCAGTGTTCATTTGCATTATGGCTTGCGCAGGACATCAATTTTCTCTTTTCTGAGAAGTGAAATATTATTCATCTGAAGCATTTTAAGGGGAAAATTGAAAGGAAGATAGAATCGATAGGTTCAGCTTTAAGGTTGATTTCCTTATTTCATCTTTGGGTTGGGAGTTTCAATGATGCAAAAGAAAAAGGAAGGGAACAAATCTAACAAAATGAAAATAATGTTTCCCTTTCAAAGGTTTATTTACAACAAAGGGAAAGGGGAGATAAATGGTGTAAAATTTAGGCACTTTACAATTGTCATTTGGATTAATTTCTCACCTCAGCGAGTCTTAGGTGACCATTTCAAATACTTACCTTTATAAGAAACATGACTGTCATGTTGCCATATGTGACTGTGACTGTGCCATTTGGAAAATGTTTGTGGGTCCTTAGATTTCTTAAAGGGGGAATAGCTTTAAATGGGAACTTGAACATGAAAAAAGCAATTCACTTCTCTGAACTTCTTCAGAGGGATGTTGATTCCTCTTGAAAGTTGAAACCCTTATAGTTGTGGTGAGTGAAGCATTCAATTTATCCAATGTCTCTGTCAAGGCATGAGCTGAAACTTCCCAGAGGGCTCCACAAATTCATCATTTTCTCTCCCAGGCACACAGAGCCACGGCATTGGGCCAACAGCTACCCTGACCTCCCACAGAACTCCTCCACCTGGTCCTCCTTCTCCTTGTCTGCATGTGAAAGAGACCTCATCCTACCTCTCCCTTGGAGCTGGTGGGGCTGACGCTCGTGTTTGGAAAATGGAAACCACTTAACTTGCTGAACTGTTTGTGCTTCCTTAAAGAATAAGGAGAGATTAGCTTACGTTCCCGTCTTTGTCAAAAGTCAGCAAGCTCATGGAGGGCCTGTGCAGGCTTGATTCGGAGGCCAGCAGGCTCTCCTGTGTCCAGGCCGTGGCACAGGCCAGTGATGGGGCTCACCAGTCTTTGCCCCTCAGATGACGGCAGGAGACACTGCTTCAGAGTGAGCAATGCAGGGACAACTTCCTGTGTCTTTCAGGCCAGATGAGTTTGAAGTAAAAAGGTCATTCCATCAATTAATCCAAAAGTTAGCACATTCATAAATATATTAATTCATTAAATCACCATCTATTTATTGAATCTGAGCCATGTGTTAGGTGCTAAAAGATACAAAGATAAATGAGAAATAGTCATTTTCAAGGGATTGCAGTAGAAAGACGTGCACAAATGGCTAGAGTATAAGATACCATATTTTATTATGTGTTTTTATGATATATTATAAAACAATAAAATATATAATACAAATTCTATGTTAATATTACCTTTTGTATTGGGCTTGACTCATTGTAATATTCCCACATGGAGCACAATTGTGTATTTGCTCAGTAAATAAATATTAATTAAATATGAAAAGTAGAAGGGATACAAACCAAGTACTTGAGCAGGGCTTCTCAAAGTCAGGCAATATGAAAATAACCTGGGGGGCTCTTAAAAAATGCTGACGCCCCAGCGCTTCATTCCCAGGGTTTTTGAGTTAATTAGGACAGGAAGTCAGCATTTTAAAAAGTGCCCCAGGGGCTTCCCTGGTGGCGCAGTGGTTGAGAGTCCGCCTGCCGATGCAGGGGATGCCGGTTCGTGCCCCGGGTCCGGGAAGATCCCACATGCCGCAGAGCAGCTGGGACCGTGAGCCATGGCCGTTGAGCCTGCGCGTCTGGAGCCTGTGCTCCGCGGCGGGAGAGGCCGTAACAGTGAGAGGCCCGCGTACCGCAAAAAAAAAAAAAAAAAAAAAAAAAAAGTGCCCCAGCTTTGAGAAGCACCTTCTAGGGACACTCAGAAGGGAGAGCAATGAGCTGCATGTAGGGAGCAAGCCAAGGCTGTTCAGAGGAGGGAAGGTTGGAGCCTGAAGGATGGGTGGGATTTAGGCAGGGTTAGATGGAGGCCGGATGTGGAGAAAATGACATTCTCAGGAGAGGGGACACCAAGGGCAAGGACAGAGGCAGGAATGTGCCCAGTATGGTCACCTAAGACTCGCTGAGGTGAGAAATTAATCCAAATGACAATTGTAAAGTGCCTAAAGTCAAAGCCTGGGGTGACTCCACCACCTGCTGTGTTAGTACAGAAAGAGAAGGGGCCCAAACAGGGGATTGGGCCAGATTGTGGAGGAACTAAGATGTGTCTCCTGAAAGTCTGGATTCATTCTTCACGTGCCGGGGAACCAGTGGAGGTCTGGAACCCTTTGTGTTCAGAAAACATGGATGCATCGTGAAGAATGAATTGGAGATAGGGAAAACTGAAGCAGAGGAAACCAATTTGGAAGCCGTGGCTTCCAATAGACTAGGTGAGGAAGGAGGAAAATCCGCACTAGACCAGTTTGGATGAGAGTGTAGAGAGGAGAGTGGATTTGGGAGACGTTTATGAGCCAGCCTTGAATAGGTTTGTTGGATAATTTTGTATCGAGGTTGAAGACCAGGGTGCAGTCAGTGAACATCCAGAGGGAATACAAAAGGAGCAGCAGGTTCTAAAAGAGACAGTGGTGTGGGCGGGGCTACCATATAGAAAGGGCTAACGGACAAATGGTAGTACTGGGTCAGAGCTCCGGGGCAAGATTCAGCCTGATACGCAGAAGTCACCATCCAGAACCCCTGTCTCTCATCCTTTAGGCCTTTGTTTCAGTTTTCCTTTTATCCACGGCACTTGAAACCAGCACACGTCTTGTTTAACAGCATGCATCCAAGCCAGCGATCTATTTTTGATCACCAGAGCTGCCGTTTTACTCAAGGCTTCTAGAAGAAGCCCATTTGCAGCTCTTACACCTTTCTCGAAAGTTTTGAATAAAAGCCACTCATAGAATTAAGTCAGGGCAAAGTGGTGTCAGGGGTGAAATTCAAAAGACGATATATAATAATTGGTTTTAAAACAGGAGCCAGATGAATCATAAGGTCAGACATATGAAAGGGAAAATCTTTCTCAAGAAGACTTTGGGGCTAAGGCTGCAAGGGGCTGTTAGAAAACAAAGTGGCAACGACAGTGGTGAGCCTCCAGGAGAGACCCGCCTGGGGAACTTCTTGCCGTTTCCAACGTGTCTGAAAACACTCAGTGAGAAGAAAGAGAGCTGCCTCTTCTAACTGTTCATAGCCTCCCCAGAAAGCTACTTCCACCACGTCTATAGTCATTGCTTTGTTTCCTCCAGAGAAGCCACGGTCAGGGAGAAGGAAGACAGGGCCTTAGGAAGTCAGAATGCCAGTGTGTCTGCTGGAAACCATTGGTCCCTGAGGGAAGTAGCTGCAGGACCCAAGTGTGGGCTCCAGAGAAACGCACAGATATTTAGAGCTGAGAGGGAGAAGAGGTATTTTCTAACACCCCAACTTCACAGTGGTGGGCGCTGAGGCTAGAACGTGTGGTGACTTGCTTGGAGTCGGGGGCTAAGTAGCAGTGGGTTCAGCGGTAGAACCACAAGCTCCTGGCTTCCTGGCCAGAGCTGGTCCACCTCACCACTGCGCCAAAGGCAGGTCCCCGACGACTGCCAGTGGGCGTGACTGCAGGGGGCGGAGCAAGAGGAATCCCATCCATTCCAACATCTTTTCTGTTCTTTCACTCTTTTGGCCCACTCACCTCACTCACTCCCAGCTTTTACTCTTTGTTTCATTGACCTGAAGAGCAAATTTCAGGTGGCCTTTTGGAGTTCAAGAGGCTGACATGTGATTCTCTTAAAAGAAGCATATGTACAATTATTGCCCAGTTATGGGTTGTCTCTAGTCCCACACTACCCAAACTGTCCTCATTGGGCCCTTTCTGTTACATTGGTAGAGTCATGTTTTGAAAGATGTTTTTCTATGAAAGTGTTTATGTAAATAATGTTTACCTCTTTGGGCTGCTTTTACTCACACTGCTGTCCTCTGGTCACCACCCCTGCAGCAACACCTGCTACCCGACCTGCTGCCCCTGACCATGGCTGAGGGTGTCAGGGATGCAGCCAGCTCTCAAGCTGCCCCATTTATTCCCTTTCAGAAATCTGCACCTGAGACACAGCGGTTCTCCTTAGCTGGATCTGGAAGGCCGTGGGAACTAGCAGGTTCTGGGCAGTCTAACTCAGTTGCTGAGAGCACAGCTCCCGGGGGCTTGTCGGCCAGGGCTCACATGTGGACTCCATCACTTCCTAGCCACGCACCCTTGGGCATGTCACCTCACTGCCTCCTCTTCCACCATTGAAAATTAGAGAAGTTTATATATAATAATAAATAAAGAATGAATAATATAAGCAAATGAATGAAAAGTAAATTAAATGATAAAAAAATAAGAAGATTGTTGTGTTAAATGAGTTAATATGTTCCACATATGTGCACAGAACTGTGCTGGGAGCCATGCGCATGCTTGCTATTATTACTATTGATATTAGTAACAGCAGTAATAGTACCACCATCATTATGGTGCCTTTGAGATGGTCTGTGAGGAAAACCAGCAAAGGAAATGAAACTGCAGTGAGAGAGATGGTGATACACAGATATAAAGAGAGAAGCATGGTCAAAATCTTGTGTATTACCTGAGTAAGACAGAAATATACATGTGGAGAGAATAAGAGTTTGGAGTCTGATGCCTCTTCAGGCTACAGTTCTGTTATCTCTTGAGGCCTAGGTATACTTCTCTCTCTTGGGTCCTCGGAGCTCCTGCTATAATAAAACTTCTCCCTTGAGTTTCTTTGAATGAGGGTTTGTTCCATGTGACAGGAGGATTCCCGAAGAAGGACAAAGTTAAATCACTCAGGGGTGAAAGCACTGCCTTCCCGAGGGCAGTGTCCTGGCTCGGCTCAGGCGGATCTCTGACTAATCCCCGTTTGGGTAATTTAATTTAAATCACAAGGCCTGATCCCAGAGCAGCACTTGCTGCCCTGGCCCTTGAGGTGAGTCTATGTGCTGTAAGATGTGGCCACAAGGAGCTGATTACCTCCTGGAAAGTGTGTCTTGTTCAATTTTGTATCCCCATCACCTAGCAGAGGACCTGGCACCCAGAAGGGCTGAAGGAATATTAATTGTGGAACACATAGAGGAAGCAGCCTGTGACTGGCTACATGGCCAGGTGGTAAGGACATAGGAAGTCAGAGAAGGAAGAGACAGCCCCGGGGGCTGGGGGTGGGGACTGGTGACTACATCCTTGGGTGTTAACACTCCCTGATGGCGTGTCTTGGGGAACAACTTTTGGAGTGTAAATCGGCCCATTTTTATCCCCATTCCTAGAGCTCCGTGACTCTCCCAGTCATTTGTTATTTCAAAACTCTCCGAAATAATCAAAATGGGAAAACCAGGACTTGCACATAAATAATTTACATTAGATTGTATTTTATTATTCATTGTAAAGTTAATTCATTAATTGCATTTTGAATTTCATGGCAGGTTGGGTTTTATTCAAATGTGTATAGTGCTGGAGGACCGTCTAAGCGTTTGTGGACTAGAGATTCCTCTTATTCCCTTACCTTCGCATCCTGCTCAGGAGGGAGGGCAGGTGTGGAGAAAATCTTGACCTAGACATTAGCCTTCATTCTCCCTGGACTTTTCAAGGAGGTGATATTTAAAATATTTAGCCACCCATGCCGTGCAAGCCCCAACAAATGGGGACAAATGTTGCTCCCGTCAGAACGGGGCTGGTGACGAGCTAGCTGTCCAGTGAGTTCTCGCTGGACGCCAGGCTTGCTGTCTCTGATTTGGTTTCCAAGGATTTGGAAGGAGTTTCCTTTCTTTTAGGAACCCGTAGATCCCAGTGCTGGACTTCTATGCCTGAAATATCTGAACCTTGCAAGTGTACCACATATACCGGGAGGTGCACACCAGCCTCATGCAAGGCTCACTGTGGCAAAGCCCATTCCCATAATTGAAAATAATCCTACCGTTACTTTGCGTCTCTCTCAGTCAAGAAAATGGAGGCAGTTTTCAACACTTGGTGTCATTTCGTTACTTAGGAAATAACATGTAGCCTAAGAGGAAGAAAAACAGAGGAGAGATTTTTGCAATGTGGCTCCCGGCCCCAGGCCTTTTGAGTGTCTCTCCACCGGCCTCGTAGAGTGGTCAGGTCAGGCACCCAACACAGATGTGTGGAAACAGCCAGAGGCTTGGGGGAAGGACGCGGGCCCCTTCAGAGCCCGTTTCTTACATGAAGAATGAGAGTAGCCTGCCGCCTGTCCCCACCTCTGGTGACACACTTCACACAGGGACACAAGCAGTTGCCAGCCCGCTCCTTTTCCCCTTTAACTGAAACTTCCCTCCTTGATGATTTCACTTGAGAGGTGGCTTTCCCTAAACCTTTCCTCGCCTGGAATCACGCTGATGTTGACAGTTCGTCCCCAGCCCCCATCCCGTGTTACATCGTGCAACCCAGAGAGAATGCGAGGTGAGCTTGTCGGAGGGGATGAAAGATGGCAAGAAATGGGTGTTTGGGGACCAGTTCTTTGGTGACATCGACTCTGCAATCCTCTTTTCACTCTCAGCGCCGCATTCCCTCTCTCGCCTTCTCCCTCTCCCTCGCCCCCCTGCCTGCTCTCCCTCCTTCTCTCTGAAATGGTGTGTGCCTCCAGTAATTTACATAATACTCTTCTGACACCTTTACTTTAGTCATCAATCACGGTACCTTCTCTCAGTCTATCTTTTGTCTGAGCATGTCTCTTCTTTATCAGGCCATGCACAAAAGATTAATTTCACAGTTTTTCTCCCTTCTTTCTTTCCTTGCAAGATACAAAGCTCATGAAATGACAGAAGCAAGATAATGAAAACAACAATGCAAGCAATTTTTTTTTGTTCTTGCAGGTTGGATCTCAAGATACTTTTTCTAACCTCATTGTGTGCCATCTGTCTTAGAAAAGGTCTGCTCTGTATTTTTTAATACCTTTCTGATACTGCTCAGTAGACTACCTGGGGGCGGGGTGTGGGGGGGGCGGTTGTTGGAGATTACATATTTAAGTCAGATCAGAGCCTTTGGTTTTCGAAATCTTTGGAACAATTAAAGCAAGGGGCCCATCTCTAATGGAGGCATGGACTACGGCACAATGCCCACACCCCAATTAATATTAATGAGATCTTATGCATAGCCAATTTATGACATTTGATTGACTCACCCAACCACCCTTCAACCTGTCTTATAAAGTGAAATATATGGCAAAGAGGACCTTATTTGCATATGCATATGTTCTTAATATTAATTAGGCTAATGGATCTAAAGACTTAGAGATAATTTGGAAACTGGTAAAAAGGGGAAAAAAAAATCTACCACCCACAAGACAGAAAAGTGTTCATGTCCTGTCTCTGCACTTGAACAAAAGAAGTTGAACTGGAAGATAAAAATAACTCGTGCCAATTTCCTCCTTTTCTTGTTTCCAGAGGATTCATAGTTTTAAAAAGTTAAAATACCACAAGCATTAGTATTATATCTTATTTTTTCCATTTCACTTGTGAAAGACTAAACAGATTATGGAATAACATAAGAATAAAAGCCTAGTTCAACTGTATACTGGTGGCCATAAGTCAGATCTCCCCTGTCCTCTAGGGAGATGCTGCAGCTTCAGGAACATGCAGTGTCTCACCGGGGCACATGTCGGATATAGGACAAGGGTTGTGTCAGGAGGCAGCATTCCCAAGGACATCTGCTCTAGCAGGGTCACTGATGGAACTTATCCCCGCAGTGGAGTGGCTGGGAAGAACTCCTTTGATGTAGCCTAATGAAGCCTGGAGAAGAGAGTCAGACTTCATGGGTTTTGTTGCTGGGATTGGGGGCAACACATATGCTGATTTTCTCTTCCAAACCATCCTTTAATGGTCTTTGGCTCCAGTGATGATAAGGAAAAACGTTTATGTATCAGCTCACCCTCTGTGTGCTAAAGGATGGTCAAACCCAGTAACTAGTAGGCTTTGGACAGCAGAATCGTCATACGAACTTGCTTCATTGTACCATAAGTAAGAGCCATTGTAAATAATGATAGTGACTGTCACGTGAGTGCTTATTCTATACCAGAAATGATGGAAAACACGTTCTGTATTCTATCTTATGCCAGTTCTGTAAAGTATAGATTTGAATTCCTATTCCAGAAATCCCTACTCCAGTGAATTGAACCCAGAGGGACTCTGGGACATGCCCAGGGTCACGCAGCTGGGAATGGTGAGGCAAGGCGTCACACCTGGGGGGACAGTAACTCTGAAGTGTAATCTCTTTCCCTTGGTCTTTCAAGGTCAGGATCACTCAAGGGTGTTGTAGACTGGAAGTAGCTCTGTCTGGAGTCAAGAAGAAGCAACAGGCACTGTGGAAAGAGGGACACACTGTGCTCGCTTTTAAGATAGGCAGTGGCTTGGCCAACTCCATGAAGTACATAATTGCCTTCGACAGTAGAAATGATTATTAGCTGCCACACAGATAAAAGAAAATGAGATATGGAAAGATACTTGATTAATTGGCAGGTCAGTAAAGTGCTTTGGAACATAAAATATTTATTTGTATTTAACATTTATTTTATGAGTGAAAACTCTTTATGGAATACAGTCTTTTTTTAAAATTAATTAATTAATTAATTAAGTTTTTGACTGCTTTGGGTCTTCGTTGCTGCATGCAGCCTTTCTCTATTTGTACGGGCTTTCTCTAGGTACGGGGAGCAGGGGCTACTCTTTGTTGCGGAGCGCAGGCTTCTCATTGCGGTGGCTTCTCTTGTTGCAGAGCATGGGCTCTAGGTGTGTGGGCTTCAGCAGTTGTGGCATGCAGGCTCAGTAGTTGTGGCTCATGGGCTCTACAGTGCAGGCTCAGTAGTTGTGGCGCACGGGCTTAGTTGCTGCAAGGCATATGGGATCTTCCCGGATCAGGGCTTGAACCTGTGTCCCCTGCATTGGCAGGCAGATTCTTAACCACTGCAGTACCAGGGAAGTCCCATGGAATAGTCTTATTGAGAGAAATCTTCCAGAGTTTGCTAGAATGGTCACATGCACAGAAAGAGGAGTGGAACAGATAAATGGGGACCAGACTGGGTGAGGTCTGTGCTGGAGGGAATCCAAGGTGGTAACTTTAGAGACCAGCAAGGAATGGAGGCTTCTCGTGTATTCTTCTCTCAACTCCCCATCCCCTCTCTGAAACCTGATGGCTGGGCACAGCTGATGTTAAAACTCTGCTGGGGATTTTGCTTTCTGATAGAATTTCTAGTGAGTCTTAGGAGCTGCCACAGCCCTCACCTTGCTTTCTAGTCCAAATGTGTGTGTGTGTGTGTGTGTGTGTGTGTGTGTGTGTGATATGAAGGTACATTTTGGGGGAGGGAAGTGGGAGGAGCAGGGAAGGGTCAGGAGGCACCTTCCTTCCAGAAGGCTTGAGTTCAGCACTTGTATAGGGCTGGTCAGGACTAATAAGGCGAGTCCTTCTCTCTGATAACCATTTATTCTGCCCAAACTTGTTACCTTTTTTGTTTTGTTTTAATTATCTCTGCTGCTGAGAATGCTTTGACTACATTGTAAAGATGTGACAGGTAGTAAAAGAGTGTGTATGAAGCAATCGTGGAGCTGATAAGTTTTATTCTCTTCTCACATTAAATATATGTTCATTAAACAAGGGCTTGTTTGCAGAGAGACAGTGGGAGCTGGAAGCAGAAGGAGAGAAAGGACTGAAGTGTGTTGATGCCTGTTATTCTCTCCCACATCGAGCTCAGTGGGAGTCAGCCTAGCAGAATGGTTACAAGTGTGTTAACTCTGCACCCAACTGCTTGGGATTACTTCCTGGCTCTGCCTCTTATGAGCCAGGTACCCAGGGTCGTATTACTTACTGTCCCTGCATCTCAGTTTTTCCTTCTTCAAAAGAGGTACAATAAGAGCACCTATCTCATATTGGATTGTGGGAAACTTAAACAGCTGTACAGTGCTTGGCACGTAGTAAGTGCCCAGTACATATTAGCTCTCTTTAGTATTGCTGCCACGTTTCTCCACCCAGTTGATACACTAAACTGCCTACTTTTTTCCCTAAGTATTCTTGGAATTCACTCAAGAACATCTTTTTTTCAATAAATATGTATTACCGTTGCCAATCACTTTACTAGTTGCCGGGAATGATCAGGACAAATGAGACAGTTGCCCTCACAGAGCTTATGGTCCAGCAGAGCAGAAAGACAGTTAACGACTGAATACAATAGAGTAAGATGAGTGCTCAGCGTGAGGGTTTATATGAATCGTGGGAAAGGCCAGGGCAGGAACTGCCTGAGTCCAGATGTCAGGGGAGATCCCTGAGTTGGGATCTGAAGGACAGGTTACAGAGAGCCACCGGAAGGAGGTCAGGGAGGAGTGGCATGGGGAGGCTGGCAAAAGCAGCGTAAGTAAACTCCCAGAGGTAGGAAGGGGAAGGCGTAGGGTCCAGGGGTTAAAGAAGGCCAGAGTGGCTGGACCTGAAGAACTGCAGGAAAGAAAATGGTAGAGGGAGGGCAGGAGGGGCTGGCAGAGCTCAGCCACGTGAGGTGTGGTTAGCCATTCAAGGAAGTGGGATTTATGCTGAGAGCCATGGGAAACTACGTGAACTTAAAGCAGGGCAGTTAGGTGTGATGAGATGTACATTTTGCAAAGATTACTAGACCGGAAGGGTGAGAGGCAGAGGGGAGAGGGGTGTACCTGATGGCAAGGAGCCAGCGATTATGATTGTGATTAAGGTGAGAGGCCGGGGAATGAGCAAGCTCTGGGGTAAATTATCCTCCAGTGTCCATCGGCCAAACAGTGGTCTGTTGAACAATTGCTAGGGTCCAAGGAAGGCAGGTCCTGTGCTCCAGCGTAACAGGAGCCTTCCTAAAACTGGAAGCCCACCTGTGAGCCCTAGGAACCAGCTCCAAGAGCGTTTGCACTTCAACTCTCCAGCGTTAGGTTCCTCCTCCACCTGCCAAGAGGAAGTGTGTCAAGAGCACTTTAGGAGAAAACACACTAGCACTTTCTCTCCCTTCACCCCCTCTGTCTCTGCCTCCGTGACAGTGAGAAGGCTGAGCCGTGGAACCCTTTGCATTTGGAGAAAGCATGCACGAGAAGTACCGACCACTTTTCCTTCCAACTGCGCCAGCCTCAGGCCTAGACACGCAGAGGGTGTTCACTCAGTGTACACCGACTCACCTGGTCACACTGGTCACCATTTTCTGTCCTCCTGAAGAGGGGCCAGGGTCTGGGGACACGATGTTTCTGTGATTGCCACATTCTCCTTTTCCGTCTGCTCACCTTCCATCAAGGTAATGGTGCTTGGGCTTCTGTGGAGGATGGGCCACTTCAAGAGGAAGCTGCGGCTGACTAGCCCAAGATGCTGGGCTGCAGCCAGAGGAACAAAATGTGGAGTTGGATCCCAAGCCTGTCCTTCAGCTCAACTGCCTGTCAGGCCCCTGGGGTTCCCAGACCTACAGGCTGCCATTTGGACCAACATTTGGGAAGCAGGATGCTCGTGGAACCCAGTTTGGGTTTGGCAGCCAGAACAAAGAGCTCAGTGGGAAGGGAGCAAAGAGGTGTGAATGTAGCCCAGAGCAGGGGGCTCCCAGGTGTCTCATTGCTGACCCTTCTGCGGCAAGGGTGGGGTGTTTGGTGGGAGGGTGTATGTAAGGAGACCATTTAAACCTCCACAACAAGCCCGAAGAGGGTGAGCCAGATTGCAGTTGAGGTCTCTCAGGCGTCTGCCTCCCAGAGCTGAGTAAACCCAATCTTCGTTCATCTGTAGGTCCAAAGGGTTTTCTGTTCTGCACTGTTCATCGAGGGCACGCGGGAGGTGACGTGGACCTCTTGCATATCTACGGGCGTCAGCACGATCTCCTTAGCCCCTACAGACAGGATGTGCTATTTCCTGGGACTTCGGCTAAAATAGGCTTATCTACCAGTGCTCCCGGTAACCTACATCCTAAAGAACGTGGGCCTGTGCCGGCAAATCTCCGTGTACCGTCTTCCCAGCCCCCATCCCATACGCACACTCACACACACACCCCAGTGAGCCCTGTTCTGCTTGAAAAAACTCTAAAATATTCTCTGTCCTTCATATGCGAGGGGGAAAACCCTTTAGGCGTTAGATACTGCAGTAATTTCTATATAGTGGAGTAAATACTATACTGTAATAATTAACTTGTAAACCTTGAAATAACATTTAGTGTAATTTAGACCAAATATGAATTGTGAGTAGTGGAGCTCGATCCAACATGAAATCATTTGCAGGGCGCTTTAAACATATGCCTGGGAAAGAAAAAGCAGCAGTTCCCATCGTTACCAAAATGGGCCCAGGCGAGGCCCTCACGCTGGAAGTGCACGCAGCTGCCGTTATTTTGAAATATCTTGTTAGCATTTTTTTTCCCTTCTCAATAAATTGCTTCCCTCTTACTTTTTTCCTAAACTGTCCTTTCAGGCCGTCAGAAGGAGCCCAGGGTTTTGTTTTGTTCTGAATTTAGTTTTCACCCAAATGATTGCGAATGCTCTATGCAAAGCTAACATTTTAGAGCCTGGGCAAGAGTCTTGGAGTTGGGTAGAAGGCAAGAAGGTTCTTGGGGTGCCTACATCAGCAGTAAACTGTGGATGCTTCTGGAAAGTGGATCCATGAGACAAAGCTGTTCTGGTCACCGTGGTGCCGGAGCCCTGGGACACCCAGAAAGTAACATGCCTTTTGATGATTCAGCATGTCACGCCTTTGCTTCCAAATCCCTTTTCCATAGGCTCCCTCAGCCTCTGAGGGAGTCATGGGTGGGGCAGGGGCACAAAGGTAGATTTGTCTTCCTGACAAGCCACACCTCCCTTATGCATTAAAGGCAGGGAAGGGACTTGTATTTGCTTGAACAAAACGAAATTGCTGGTTTTCTAGGTCAAAAGCAAGGTAGTATCGGCGATACCATATGGGTCAACCAAATACGAAGGGCAGGTGTGTGCCTTGTGACGTCAGACCCCATACCTTCCTCTGAGCCACTGCTTAGGCTCCAGATTCAGTTAAAAGGTGCCTCTGGTGGTCTCATGTTGCTTAGCTCTCAACCCGCCCTTCTCAGAGTCACACTTTTGAAAAGCATCATCTGTCCTTCACTTACCTTTCTAGCTGTCTCTCTCACTGGTCTACAAACCTTTTACTCTCATCAGACTTAATCACTTTTTTTTGCTTTTGTTTTTTAATCCACCATCTCCAACTCTGATGCTTGGTGCTTTCAAGTCCCTGCCCCTCCAGGATGCCCTTTGGGCTGACTTACATTCTGTACTTAACATTCCATCTTTTAAAGATACAATTAAACTCTGCCTTTTCTCTAAGGCCTTTCTTGAACAAGTGTTTAAGCTGGGAAGAATAATAGCTGGCCTTCGCTGCGCACTCACTACGTGCTGTTGATCATTGACTGGGGACATCATGTGGATTATTTTATCCGCTCTTCACAAAACACATTCGAGGCAGGTACTGTTCTCACCCTAGGATTTCCCTTTGGCAGTCATGGCCTGGAGTTGACAACCATATCCTTGCAAAGGACAGTCCAGTCTAAGAGCAGTCACAGGAGCCATCACCAGATACTTCAAGGATTGAATGGAGAAAAGGGATGAGATATTCGTATGTTTTTCAGAGACATCCAGGACCCCTGCAAGGTGTCAGTTTATCACCATAGCCAAATCATTCCAGGTCTTTGAAAAATGAGCTATGTAACTACTGAAAATGGAATAGGTTGCCACCTGAGAATGAGTGAGATGCCTGTCACTGGAGATATTCAAGTGGAGACTGTGGATATAGGCTTCACATACAAATGTCTGTTAGGCAGAACAGCTTGGTGGCGAAGAACATGGGCTCTGGAATACACTGGATGGGTTCAAAATTCCAACTCCACATTTACGGTCTGTACTCACACATTTTTTCCCAACACACGCCCCCTCACACACATGCACCTCCCCACACACACACCTACTTTTAGTTTCTTGAATTCATGCCTACTACTTACACTTGTCAGACCTTAATAAAGATATGAATCCCATTGATCTGGGGATATTGTTAAGATGCAGATTCTGATTCAGGAGGCCTGGGTGGACCTGAGGCTTCGAGGTGACGCTGAGATGCTCTGGTACAAGGCCACCCTGAATGGCAAGGCCTTATATCATATGCCTAGCCTCTACCTCCAAAATATTGTGATATTAGCTATTTCCCCTATTATATTTTAGGTAAATAATGATTGATTGATTGATTGATTGATTGGATATACCCTTCAACCTAAGACGGCCAAGTTTTGTTGATAAGAAAATCCTTCAAGGGCCCACTCCCCAACATGACCCACGCGTATCACTCTTTGCCTTCATGCCAACTAATACATTGTTAAAAATTCTGTGTGCTTTCCTTCTTTTACTCTTTTATGAAAATTGCTCTGACATCTCTCATAGTGTTTGCCAGCAGAGATTTTAATTGGGACATGGATAAGGCTTTGAGCAAATGGCAAACAGTGGGAATTTAGATCAGTTAAGCCAGTGGTTTCAATGACGGGTGTCTCTGCAGAGATAAATTATTTTAGGGGAAGATACACATTCAAATCCGTCAAACTATTCCAATACATTTTTATCAGTTTTTATTTTCAAATAACATCACACTGATACATGAGTTCTTTTTTTTTACCTTCTGTATTTAGAGCAAGTGACCACTGAACTCTCACTTCTCGAGACACCTGAAAGCGTTACTGCCCTTCTTTCTCTTGGAAGTCGTTGGCATCACAGATGGGTTTTTGCTTGACACTGGATCCCAGAGACTTGTGTGTGTGCATCCTGATATTAACACAATGGATTGAAATCATATTTACGGTTTTCTTTTTCAGAGGAGGATCAGAGATGGGGGAGTTGAATGCTTTTAAGTAGTTTTTCAAGAAACAAAAGGCTACATTTTTGAAATGCCAGCTATTACCAGTCCGCAGTTCAGACTCTAGGAAGACTCACTAGCGTTTGCTCAGGTCCCTCCCTCCCTGGAAACAGTGTAGGAATTACACTCTGAGATGTGACTGTTGAAACAGACTCAGAGTCAATGTGCACAATTAGTTACCACAACAGTGGTTAATGTGCCCTGAAATATTCCCAGCTCCTCTCAGGCCTGGGGCTGGATATTCAGATTTTCTTGATAAATGTCTTAGATGCTTTGCTTATACCATTTCCCCAAATGCTTCTGGGTTACAATGCATGTGTTTTCCCTCTTCATGTAGATGTAGGACCGTATGGAAGAAGGAAAGCCTCAGAAGGCTGTCACATTACAGCTGTGATGGGTTTAAATAACGTCCTAGCCTGTTACAGCTAAAAAGGGCTATAGTAATCATCTCCCTGGAGTTCAACCCATTCATTTTATAAATGAGGAAATGGAGGCTCAGAGAGGTAGAGTCAAATGACTCTACCAGGGTCACACAGCTAATTAGTGGCTGAGTCAAAATGCAAGCCCAGTTCCCCTGAATTGAAATCCTGCGCCGTTTCTGTACCAAAGTGGACTGCTTCTCTTGCGTGTCGCTGCTGCAGTGGGAAGGACCGATCTCTTATTTGGAGTCACCCGAAGGCCTGATTCTCCTAGCATTACCCCAGGCCATGCCCAGCTGCTTCTCCAGTCCTCTGCTCCAGGGAGGGGTAGATTTTCCACATCTGCCCCTCCTTTTTTGACAGCATTGCCCTCCTCTGTCCTGAAACCCTGAGCTCTATGCTACCGCACACGCTCAGAGGCCTTCCAGAGTGCCTGTGACCCACAGCTGCCCTCGTTACTCTGAGTTCTATGTCAAGACTTCTCCCTTCTCCATCCATTCCCTGGGGTTGTGCTCTGTTGTGACACTAGAGACGATGGATGATGTGTTGTCACCTGCCCAGGTCATGTACTTGCCCTTGAGCAGCCCCTCCAGCAATGACCCAGAGGAGTGACCACCATCCTGGGGGTTGGGTGCACCATGGACAGAGGGTGCAGAGGTGAGGATTGTTCATAAAACACCCAGACGTTTCCCTCTGTGTGCAGCTAACCACAGCTCTGCAACGCTCACCCGGGGAGTATCAGCCCTTCTCGGATGTGCCCGGCACTGTGAGGGTCCCGATGTGAAAATGATGTGGTTCCTGCCATTATGAAGTGCACAGAAGAACAGGACAGCATGAAAAGATACTGAACCGCAGTCCAGCGGAGAGTAGTGTAACCACAGGGCTGGTCCCCTGAGGGGTCAGAGCGAGCTTTGTATTTGAGGTGGTGGCTGGATTAAGCCTTAAATGACAGCGAGGATATGGTGATTTATCTGTGGGGTTTGGGGATGCTGAGGAAGGGTTGGGGTGGGTACGAAGGGACAGGTATTGCAGGCATAAGACAGCATGGACGGAGTCAAGAGTCAGGAAGACATAAGACTGCTTGGTAGGACAGAATGATGCCCAGTAGGCTTGTCTCAAAGTGACTCTTGCCAGTGGATTGACACAGTGTGCCGGCAAAGCAGGCCTTAGTGGGGCGAGCCTAAAGGCAAGCCCACACCCCCGTCTGGTCTCTTAGGCATATCTCCCCACAGGCCTCATCCCCCCATTCCAGCCCGGGCTGCTCTTGGCCTCTGCTCTGACCTTGTGCTTTCGTTCTGTCCTCACTAGTGGCCCCTCTCTTGCATCTGGCCAGATGGTTCTGTCCTTCCTTCTGCCTCCCTAGCCTTGACTCTTCCTTTAAGAGTCCAAGTCCTCCCTCCTCCTCTGTGGAATCTTCTGTAAACACTTCATAATGGGTAGGAGACTCTCACACCACCAACGTGGTCTACAAAAACTGCCCATTTCATAATTTTCTTTAAATCAAACTCTAAGCTGCTGTCTGCCCAGAATAATGATAAATTCCATCTCAGTGATTATTCCTCCTCCTTCCTGGGGGTTCTAAGTCTCCCTGTAGCTGGAAAAAGGAGGAGGAGCCTCTGGTTTTCAATCCACCATGCTTATTTCAGATCTGTTCTCTCTCCAAGCCCATGTCCTCCTGGAAGGTGGGTGACTCTGTCACTCTCAGGCTTTGCAGAGCCTACAGGACCTAGACTGGTGGGGGTGTGGGGGTCCCACTGCCCAGGGTCCAACCTTCCTGGGGAGACCACACAGCTGTTCTTCTCTGAGGTCCTGCACTCCTGGGAGTGGGGCATGGGTCTCTGCCTTCCCAGGACTTGCTAGCATCCTCTTTGGCCCAGTCTGGGAGCCATCTCTCCTCTCTCTAGCTCCCTCAGAACTACTCACTTCTTTCTGTGTCCCAGGAGTTTGCAGTAACCCCTTATTTATGAATTTAGGCTTTCATGGAAGACAAGAAGAGGGGGCACTTCAGAATCTTCAGTTTCCAACCTGCTACACAAATCTTCCAGAGCCCAGGGGGCACCCAGGGCTTGGCTCCCTTCTCAGGAGAGGTGGCAGTTTGCAAGAGAGAGGAGAATATGCAGAGAATGAAACTCAAACTCCAATTAAATGTCAATAAGTTGTCTGGATCACACTCCTATCCATCTTTTGAATTCCAGATTTAGGCAAGTTACCTGCCTAGACTAACTCTCCCTGCCCAAGTTTCTTATCTATAAAATGGCAATAATATTAATAATTACTTCCTAGGGTTGTTTAAGAATTAAATTACTTAATACCTGCAAGTTACGTAGAACAGTACCTGGATGATAGTTAAGCTCTTACAAATTGTGAGCTGCTTCACTAGTTATTATCCGTTTGACCATTAACATGCCATAGAGGACTGAGAATGATTTTATTATGAGATTGGTGGTGAGCACACGCACACGATTAAAACCCCTTGCCCGCTGCAGTGCTCAGTACATCCTCGCTGACTCTGACTTGACAGAAGGAGCAAGATTTGTCCCACGGATCCCAGAGGAGAGTCTGCGCCCTGAATAACTATTCCAACTATCGCTCACCATATGTCCACAACCAAAAAAAATAATTTTGGAGGGCAGGAAATGAGCACACATGTGCACGTCTGCAGCGAGTTGCCTGCTGAAATCGACACGAAAGACATATTTACCACTGAGGCAAATGCCTTCATGTGTTTGTAAGTGGCTATTTCTGAACACCCAAAAGGGAAGAAGAGAGAAGCCAAATTCAAATGGCATCATGTGTTTGTTATTTTGGAACAAGGTTACTTCCTATTAATTCACTAATAGCTTCCCTTATGCCTGGAACACTTTAAGGGGGAGAAATGAAGTATTTAAAGGTATTTTAATGATCATGAAAGGCAGAGGCTTAATAGGGCAGGAAACTACGGTTCTCTTTTTAGTCCCAGAAGGAAAATAATAAGTCTGTAGCTTAGCCTTCCCTGAAGAGTCATAAACTGGACTGCAAAGAGGCAGCCCCTTCAGATACCCTCTCTGGGTCTCTGCGGCCCCTTAACTGTGGGTCTGTCTGCTTAGGTTTTCAATGTGCTTATTAATTAATGATCACCGCACTGTTCTTAGGTAGCAGCAACTTGCACGGGGTTCTGGGAGAAGCTGTTTCCCCCTCTGGCATGCAGGGATAGGGACCATCCTGAGCAAGCTGGCATATTTAGTCCCACGTTTCCTGCTGGCTTCCCAGCTCTCCATGACCAGGTCCGCTACTTTCCAACTCTGTCTTCTATTCTTTACCTAGTCAAACACAGAAGTCCCCCATGCTAGTACCCACCCCCTCGCTTCTGCCATCGGCCTCCCATGACTCTCATTATTTGCAGTAACCATGTTCTCTAAAGTCACCAGATACTGAATTAGTGAACACTGAACCATTGCTCCTAGGGGAAATTCAGGGTTAGGTTCCTGTGAGCCTCTGGTCCTACCATTTTTGTCAACTGATAAACACATAATCTTGTTATGCATGTTTCTGTTTAAGGCTACCTTAAGAGCAGCCTACTGAGCACTCGGGGCTTAATCAGTGGCCCAGGGCTTAATGGAAGAGACATCTCAGGACATCAGGCCCTGGGCTGCTCTCACCTCCACTTTAATTCCCTCTGTTCCAGCCTGTGGACCACTGTGAGCCCAGAAGCTTTCCTGCCTGGAGCTCTAGGTGTTACAGATTTCAATTCTACTGAATACGTTTCCTCACTTCCCATATATGTGTTGCAGCCCCAGTTTGATAAGATAGTCTGACCCTCAGATCTGGTGTTTGCCTTTGCTAGAGGTACCCACTGCCACTCTCACTTCTGGTCTGAAGCCTGCTACAGTGAACCCCACCCATCATATTGCCCTATGTCCTTCCTTTGACATCTCCCTCTTTGGAATGGAATTTTTTTTTTTTAAGTGCTAAGTGTGTATTTTTCATCTCCTGAATTCCTTTCATCTCCAGAATCACTTGGCTCTCTTCATTAAATAGAAACATGCATGGGAACTATAGTGAGGCCCTCAAGCCAGCACGTTAAGGATACGTGTTACAGACATCATGTGGAGGTCATCAGCAGGCAGTGAGCCTGGATAGCATCAGCCTTTATTCCTGACAGCTCCTCCAACGGCCATCCCATGGAAAGCATGCGCGAGAGGAAGAGTGTCCAAATAGTCCAAGTCCAAATGAGATGACATAATCATGGAAGGCTCAACCTGGCTTATGGGAGACAGGGCATCGCAAAGAAACCAGGATTGAAATATAATCAGGAGAACATTTAGCAGATGACCAGAAGGCTATAAGTATGATTGTGTTTTAACAGTTATCACCTTTCGTGGCAGTACTTGTCTCCAGGTTCTTAAAAATTATCACACCAGACTCACTGGTGGCTTCTCCAGGAGAAATCACAGTGCTTTTCCAAGTGAGTTCTTCCACCGGTTTCGTGAGTTTAGTCCCACTTGTGTTGTAGTTGCTTAATCTCCAGCTGGCTCTTTTCTCTATCTCCATTTTCCACAGCCCCTTCTTCTTACTTTTTTTGTGCCTTTCCCCTCCACTCCACTATATCCTCCCTCTTCATCCCCTCTTGCACACAGGGACGTATACGTGTTTTGGATTAGAACCCAAAGCTATTATCCTCCAAATGTGCGAGAGAGAAATTGCCCACAAATGGCCTTGGGTGGTGCTTTCTTTGGGGCCACATTTGTGAAATTACATGGCCTATTCTTAAGCTTGAGAGGAAATACTAACTGGGAAACTTTTGTTGTAACTCAGGAAGAAACAGTCTTTGTAAGCATGAGACCATCTTCGCAGGGCAGTCTGAAGAATATTCTCATCAGCATCCCCAGAGAAGGAACTTGAAGGGTAGAATTTCTGTCCATCATTGGACAGAGTGAGAAATGGAAGAGCAGAGACAGCCGGTGATTTCTCAGACTCACATAGAATGGCAGAATAAGGGCTCAGGTCCAGGACTCTTGTCTCAAAACCAGGCCTGACCAAACACAGCTTAGCCCGCGTGTGTTACTGTGCCACTGTGCAACTTCCAGCCTGGATGACGCTGCCTTTGCTCTTGGCCAGTTCCAGACAACTAACCCTGCTCTGGCCAGAGACCCTCACCTGTTCCCTCTTTTGATGGCTCCTGGGCCCCATATCATTCTGTGACCAAGGATGCCCCTCTTCCTCGTATCAGGGTACCTAGATAGATGCAGAAATCAAATTTTGGCTCAGTAAACTGAGCCTTAGCAGATGTGGTACCTTCTGGGAAATCAGCCTGTGGAGGGGCTAATGCAGTTGGATTAGAGAGTGTGCCTCTTCTTGAGGTGTATTCCCCTAAATACAGTTTCGTGCTGCAGGAAGCCTTTTTTCTGACGAAGTGCTTGCCTCATCCCATTTCCCTCCGGCCTCTGTTTCCTTGATTTTACACTGAAGGATCAGTGTGCCTGGGAAACACCCACCTCCCTCCGCCTCTTCCTTTGCTCACCTTCTCAGAGACAACAAGGCCTCCCTCCTTCCCACAGGGGCGGTGGGAAGGTCGGGGTGGGGGGGAGGTACACAGACTGATTTATCTCAGCCTGTCAGTTGTTTTGAGGACATCAGTGACGGCGGGTGTCTGCCCCTCCCCAGTCATCGCCAGGCTCCTAGCAAGAGCTCCGCCCTTCATTACAAGGACACAGTGCCCCTTGAGGATGACCACCACGCTCATTGTCTGCTTTCCAACACAGCCCCAGGACAGGGTCTGGTGCCCCTGCTTCCAGGCAGCCTCCTATCAGAGCTGAGCAGGGAAGCAGCTGAAAACAAATCCTTCCCTTCTGGAAGGGTACTTGGTGGTATTGGTGCCATGCTGGAGAATTCCATTTTGGGTATAAATGAGAAGCAAGCATTACAAGTGACAGTTATAGCAAATCAAAGTACAGTGGATGGTTCCAACCTTTATGTACACTGTGTGTCATAATAAATGGCTCTTTAGGAAAAACAACGTGTGCAGAGTCAGATGCACAGGCTGCAGCTCTGCAAAGGAATGTGAGGAATCGCCATTGCAAAAGCAGAGCATGGCCAGAGGATGAGGTCACCTCCAGCTCAAGCCCTCAAATCTCTTCCCTCCATCCTCTAGGAAGCATGGCACACAGCATGACACTGGGTTCATTATTTCTTAATGTCAGAGTTAAGGGAGATTGAGTTGCATATTGATTGCAACTTTGGAACAGGGCCGGATGGGGAAGATATTGCCAGGCCTTGATCTGTTTTTCAGCATCTCTAGGGTGAGAAGGTCAAGGCTTACACAGGTTATGGACTGCAGTCCCCTGATGGCCAGCAGGAAAGCTGATCACATGCCATGTTTTAGCTTCGAGGAAGCCAAACACAGGGATTCTGTGACATAGTTCAGGTTCTCAGCTAAGTGACTAGCAAACTCTGATTTCTGAATCTTGGTCCGCTCAGAAGAAAAGACTGGGTTTCCCATGAGAGGAGGCTGTACTCTATATCAATATATATTTGCTCACCATTCCCAAAGATTCTATCTTCTGACTCTGCGTAATCAGTAGCACTAAGGGCCCAATATGCCTGTATCCATCTCTCTGGATTTGCTTCCCTGAGAAGAATTTGATGATTGGAGAGGTCTGTCAACATCATAGACAAAAATGGTCTAACATCTCATAGTCATAGTGATCTATGTATTTAAACTACATTTCTTCATAGAACTCAGCATTTCTTTCAGGATTACTTCATGAGTGTCCAGGATTCTAAGGGGGCCTCAGTTGTGTCCCCAATAAGGATGGAGGAAGGAGGATTGTTTAACTGATTCAGAGGAAGCACACCCTTAAAGACGGTACTACCCTCATCCAAGATCTAAATGCAGTGACTACAAGCTGGGTGATTGTGCTGGCATACACAGGCCCAGAGATGTTAAGGAGCCGGTCCAGTGTTTCATGGTCAGCTGGTTTCTGCACCTGCTCTGGGACTCAGTGCCCTGCCTTCAGCATTTCCGCTGGTTGAGGGAGGAACTCAGAGTTCCTCCACCCGAAATATGAGCCACAGAAGAAAGAACATCCCGGTGGCTTCCCAGAGAACTTGTGCCATTGAACTTGAATTCTAGGTCAAAGTTGAGCACACAGGAGTCTGCTCTGTTTTCAGTTTCAGCCTTAGTGAAATGACTAGTGACCCTGGGGGTAGAGTATCCTGAAAAGGCAAGACTGATAGTAGGAGGGTACAAGCTTTACAGTAACGGGCCGGACAGAATGATCCACGTGGTCGCTGTTGCCGCTACTCAGCTCTGCTGTTGTAGGGGAAACTGGTGAGCTGGATTTGACACAGGGCCGTAGTTTTCTGACTCTTGGTTTATACTGTCAGGTTGAGGTAATGCCCTGATTTCCATTCAAAAGCAGTACCGTCTCCGTCATTGAACGGGGACACCAGTATTTTTTCCAGGTGAATTTAAAGGCGCGGAAAAGAGAAGGTGGGATTGTTAAAGAATAGCACTGTGGTTTTGTAAAACGCTCCTACTGCTTTGTACAAAATTATTTTCTTCTCTCGCTATATTAATTGAACATGTACCTACATAAGTAGACCCTGACATCAATTCCAAACCCATGAGTGCAAACACAGATGCACACACAGATACACAAAGGCTTGGACAATGCCAGATGTGTGTTCCCAAACACATCTGGGTGGACATGAGCATATGCACCAAAAACTCTCAGAACCCATCGGACACGATTCCCATATTGGGTATTTCAACGAACTCTTTACAATCACAACTGTGCTTGGAAAGGCCTCAGATACCCACACTCTTTACCTGGTTTCCTTTGTCACCTATTCTTGCTGCTAAGATACCTGAATAGTGACACCAGCAGTAGCAGGGTTCTGTATAAAAAGGTACAAACTCCTTTCCATTTTCACCCTGGTCTTCTCCCTCTCCCCCGTTGCCGGCAGGCTGCCCTGAGTAATGGCCAAGAAGCAGCAGCTTTTTCACTTCACCCTCTGTGCACGAGGCTGAGGTCCCAGCGTGGAGAACCTTCCTTCTGTGGGCTCAGAGCTGCAGAGGAGATGGACGTTTAGACTCCAGCACAAGGTTTTCTACTTCTGTGGACTATCTACATTGTGTCCCTTTTCAAAGGGAAGGACGAGGGCAAGCTTCAGGCTCCAAGGTGCTCATTCTGTTTCCAAACCCATTTTACAGTTTACTTAGGGTAGGAAATACAAGTTGCCATGAGAGCCTGCTTGATGTCTCCTGTGGGTTCTGCAGGTGAAGAGGAAGCACAGGGGACAGAGCTGAGTGGTTTTTATTCTGGAATTCATTCAAGGGTTTTGTCCCCGATCTCCTGGCCAGCCCAGGAATGAAGAATCTAAAAGGCTGCAAGAAAGTAGTAGGGCATGGTGATGGTCTTGAAGGATGGAGTGTCCTGGGGTTGAAGTGGTGGGCTGGGGCAGGGGCATAGCAGTGTCCTAGCAGCACTCGCTGTGTCCCTTTACTGGGTGGGAGAGGAAGAAGAGCCTTCTTGGCACAGGTGGACACATCAGCAGAGTCACAGGTGATTCCCGAGTGACTCTTGGGGATGCTGGCAGGGGAGGGTAATAAACCAGTAAGGTCCTGCTGAAGGTGTGGTGGCAAAGTTTTGTGAGCACAGAGGGGAGAGGTGTGGGATTTACCAGTGGTCCCTTCTGGGTGAGGGATGGGGCTCAGCTGAAAGCAAGTCTCCACTCGAGGTTCTCATCCTTATGAGGTAATCTGCAACCTTTAACGCCCATTTCTTCCCTCAACATAAAAGTGCTATTGAAGAAAACTCCCAAGTTTAGTTCCATTGCTATGCAGTTAATGGCCGTAAGCCAGCATTTGCTAAACTGGGCTAGACTTTAGAAAGTCTCTGAATGTCCTGAAATTATATGCCACATATAAGAGAATGTTTCTATGTGCCTATATGAGTTTGTGTGAGTGGGTGTGGGTGGGTCCATAACTTGATCAAATTCTCAGGAAATCTGTGATGTCCACAAGATTAAGATTATTTCTGAAGCCCAAAGAACCTTGCCCTAGTGGTTAGATTTCGGGTGCCATGGTGGGTGGGTGTAGAAGGTACTGTGAGCTAGGTGCTCCTCACTGCCCTTCATGGAGAATCTCACTCGCACTGCCCTGCAGGTAAGGCAGGAATGGGCGATAGGATGCCCAAGTCGCCAAAGGGCATGACGCTTCGTAGTAAACAAGGAGCTCATCTAACTCTCTGGGTCTGTGGTCTGTGATGGCAAAGCTAAAACTAAATATGTGTTCCAGCTGGGTATGGAATATCTTCACCTTCCTGCAAGATGTAGAAACAATAGTAATAGCTTTGGTTCCAAGCGCCTTGTATGTATTCACTCGTGTAATTCTCATAGCCACTTTATGAAGTAAGTCATGAGTTAATTCCCCTTTACAATGTAAGGAACAGAGGCACAGGGAGGAAGGTAACTTGTTCAAATTTACTCCACTAAGGAAAAAAGCCTCCTTTCATATGGTTGGACCGGCGGTTGGCATGGAAAGGGCTTTTTTGCACAGGTCCTGGGCAAAGCCAGCTCTTCTCCCAGGGAAGCCAGGTCCCTCCTCTGCCTCTGTGGTGCCAGGCTGGGCACACATTCCCACCCACACAGCAGCCCATTCTCACATATGAATGTGCCTTTCAAGAGCACACAGCTCCCCTTTCCTCTCTCTGACCTTCCTACCCATGGCTGCATCCCTGGTGGCTTGGCCTGCCAGGTCCCTGGCCCAAATAATCTAGCAAGAGCACACTCTTTGCTGCCTGCCAGAGTCCCTGCTTGGACCTGCTGACTCCCAGTTTGGAATGTCGTGCAGAAGCAGGTTTGCAGCCTGGCTCACCCTTCTGCTCAGGCTCAGCCAGAGGGAGGGTGGTGGCTTCTTCCCTTCATAAGACCTTAGCGTAAGAGGACATCTTTCTGATACTGCCTAATTTGTATTAGATTTTTCTTCCTCTTTCGGGGCCCAGAAGGAGATGTCAGTAAGAGGAAGTTCGGGAGAAGACAGCGGGGGCGTTCGTTTCGGGGGCATTGTGGGTGTGTTAGGAGGATGGGGTCCCACCACTTGCCAGAGGTGTGATGGCAAGTTGCTTTACTTCTCTGAGCCTCAATTTCCATTTCTTTAAAAGAAAAAGTAAGACGAATAATAGTTACTCTATAGGTTGTTGGAAAGAGTGAACGAGAGCATGCAGATGAAAAGATGGTGGCGTATCCATGCTTAGCACCATTCCTGAGATGTTGTCAGCACTGAGTCCAAGATTGCTGTTCATTATTGAGGTGCAGAGAACGAGAGGTCAGTGCAGGCCGGAGAGTTCAGGATGGGATTTGTAGGTCTGGATATTCACAGAGGTGAAGGACAGGATTCCAGAATAGGGAAAAACCAGAGGCAGAGGCACATAGGTGGTGTGGGAGATGGTATGCCGGGGATAGAGGTTCCTGCAGTGATGGGTTCATTGGGCAGCAGGGCCAGGTGTGACGGGAATAACAGATGGAGGTGTTTTAATTGGTGATGCAGTTGAGGTCTTTATTACATGAATGATGGTCTTTATTAAGTAAATAATTGAGAATTTATTCATAAAGTTTCTGAACTGAATGGAAATGTGGTAAACTGTTATTAAATGGTATTTGAGAAAGATTAGACAGGAGTGTACAGAAAAGATATATGGCAGAGACTGTCATGAATTCACCAAGGCCATTTTGCTTTTCCTTCTTTTTTTTTTTTGCGGTACACGGGGCTCTCACTGTTGTGGCCTCTCCCGTTGCGGAGCACAGGCTCCGGACGCGCAGGCTCAGCGGCCATGGCTCACGGGCCCAGCCGCTCCGCGGCATGTGGGATCCTTCCAGACCAGGGCATGAACCCGTGTCCCCTGCATCGGCAGGCGGACTCTCAACCAGTGCGCCACCAGGGAAGCCCTGCTTTTCCTTCTGAGCATAAAATTGGACTACATTTCCCAGTCCGCCTTGTGGCAAAGAGAGGCTGGGTGACAGAGTCCTGGCCAGTTAGGAATTAACGGGAGAGATACGCACCGCTGTCAGGCCTGGCCCATAGTGTGTGATCCTACACATTCACTTTCTCATCTTCTAGCCAGAAGCTGGAGATCTGACAGAAACTTCAAAATTCTGGGGAATGGCCCTGCCACAAGTTGCAAGGGGCCTGGGTCACTGAATGTGTGGCTCAGAGCCCCTCTCTCTTTGGGGCCTATTAGACTTTATGTGGGTAAGAAATAAACATCTACTGTGTTAAGTTACCGAGAGTTTGGGATTGTTTGCGACAGCAGTTAACTTATACCGACGAATACAGGTTGGGATAGAGAGAGACCAGCAGAGAATCTGGAGGCTGGTGCAAGGATTCAGATATGAAATGATAGAGATAGGATTTGGTAGAGATTGAAGTGAGAATAAGTGAAAAGTATTCCCTTGGGCAGATTCACATGGCTTAGTGACTATTTAGATGGGGACTCTGTGTGTGTGTGTGTGTGTGTGTGTGTGTGTGCGCGTGTGATTGATGCCTGTGATTTCTAGTCGAGTGACTAAGTACGGTAGTGCCATTGACATAAATTAAGATATCAGGAGATGAGCTAGGTCTGGGAAAAATGATGATGAAATGTATTCTATTTGTGGTGGATTGGAGGTAATGGGACAAAAGGAAGTATCTAGACAAGGATTTCTCAGCCTTGGTACTGTTGATATTTTGGGCCCAATACTTCTTTGTTGCGTGGGCAGCAGTCCTGTGCCCTGCAGGGTGTTTAGTAGCAGCCTTGGCCTCCACCCGCTGGGTGTGCCCCTCCAGCCTCTGCCGGTTATGACAGCCCATAAGGTCATCATGTCCTCATGTCTGCAGACATTGCCAACTGTTGAGGGAGGCAGAGCAAAACCATCCCCGGTTGAGAACCACTGGTCTAGAGGGAATTGGAGGTGTTCATGAGTCTGAATGGCCTAAGTTCTGTGAAGAACCCTGTGTAATCAGGGCACTTCAGTTCTCCTGCAAGGCTCAGACTTCCAGAAGTTAGCAACTCAGTACAGTCCCCATGGAAGCTGTCTCCGGGATCTCAGCCCACATTTTGATGAACCCTCCTGTGATCTGTATTCTGGGCTTCGGAGAGGATGAAAGGGGCGAAGACCTGGGGGACGTATGAGTGGACAGAGGGATTCAGGAGAGCCACAGTGAGGACCAAGCAAGGCTTCCCTCCCAGCATCCCACGGCAGGGGCAGTGAGGTCTCTCTCAAGCCCAAGAGAGGCCCAGGATCTCTGAGGCATGTGTGTTTCCTTCAGTATATTATCAACTGAGCTTGTAACAAAGCTTTGCAAATGGAATGAGAAAATCTCCCGGATGGCAACTGGCAGCATGGTTTGGGAGGATTCCCTTTTCATTTCCTATGTTTTATGATTTTTTTATTCTGCTTTTCAAAGAGCATTTTTACAAGCTAGTATTCTATATTGCTCTGCCTGTACTCCGAGAAAAGATAAATATTTTCAATGTGTTTTCTGAGGCATATGTTCCCATTGAGAAAATGTATCCCTTATGGACATAGCTATTTTGACCTCATTAGCTGGGGAGATCAGAGGGAATTTGACAAACAGGCCCCAGTATGCCCAGGAAGCCTCGGTTAGTTTCCAGGGGAGCTGGGGGCTTGGCACCACTGGGGGTGCACATTTGGGTTTCCCAAAGGGCTGCAGCAGGAAGCCGAGGGGAGCCTAGTGAACAGGTTCATCAATGAAAGAGGCCTGGGAAAGTGACCTTGCTCCTCGTTCCTAGCTCCAGAGTCCCACTTAGCGGGAGTGGTGGAGGGAGATGGGAGAGCCAGGTCACAGTTCTGCAGAGGCTTGGGACCCCCCCCCCCAGGGAAGCTCACACGGAATGCAAAGCCTGCAGCAAGCAACTACGGCTGCTTTCTCCTTGAAAGGCACTGGGGAGGTTTCACTGGATGGAGGGTGACCAAGATCTTCCCAGTTTTAGCACCAAGAGTCCTACATCCCAGCAACTCCTCTGTCCCTGGCTAACCAGGGATGGTTGGTTATCTAAACTGGGTGAATGGGACCAAGTAGAAGCTGAGGCAATGGGGTAAAGCCTGCTGCTCTCAATAGCCTCCACGACACCCCAGATGTTAGACGTTCAGCCTTTGGGGTCTGTTGGCAAGCCTGCATCATATTTTACATATAGAATCCTGGTTTCAGACTTGCTGGCTGGGTGACTTCAGATAAGTCACTTAACCTTTCAGCACCTAACTTTTCTCATCTGTGATTTTGGGTAATTATATCTACCTGCACAGTTGTTGTATGGACAAAATTAGGTTAGTGTATATAAGACATTTGGCACGTAGAGGCTGCCGCAGCCTTATGTTATATGTGATAATAACACAATAATTATTATTACTATAATTAACATCTGGTTCCCAAGATCCTTTATTAATAGGCAGCAGCTCCTGAGAAGGGTGATCCTGTAAGCCAACATCAGCTCACAAGCCAGGTCAGTTTCAATCCTCACCTTCCTTGAATTGCCTGTAGCTTTTACACAGTTGATAAAGTGTCATGAAACACTTTCTCTACTTGACTCCTGAGACATCACTCTCTCTGGTTTCTTCTTTTCTCAGTCTCTTTTAATAGATCTTCCTCAAATCTTTAACCTCTCTACATATTGGAAGCCCCCATGTTTTAGTCCTTTGAATTTCTTGTTTCTGTCTGCCTCCTCATTCTTTTAAGATGATCTTTTGAATTTAAATACCATCTGGACACTGAACTTCTGAATTTACATCTTAACCCCCAGCCTCTCCCCTTATACGTAGCATCATAGATTCAATTTATTCTCACCAGTAGATATGAGAGTCCCCTTTGTTTCACATCATTGGCAAAGCATATGTCGTCAGATTTGTATTTTTCTTCCCTCTGATGAAAGGGAAGTGTACTGCACTATTTACTCCGTGTCCATCGTTCTATCACCTAACCCCATTTCTGGTCCTTGAAGTCACTCTCACTCTCAAGCCTCCTTGGTATGAGACTATGTTCTGTATTGATGTCTGAGACTCTCGCATGCTTGGGGTGACTTTGCAGCATTTCCTTAAAACACAAAATACTGAGGCAAAAAGAGCAGCTTCCTCTTGTCTAGAGGCCAGGACTAAAGCCATTATACTTGCTCCAGTTCTGTCCAGGGACATTACCTATCTTGATATATTTATTCTTTATTTATTTTATATTTTATTTTATTTATTTTTTTAAATTAAGGTGTGATGATAAAATCTTGTAACTGACTTTAATACACAAGGATTTGGTCTAAATCATATGATATTGCTCAAAATTTTACCATCATCTTCATTTTGCAGTTATTTTGCAAATGCCTGACTATCTTAAGTGATTTATGGAAAAAGGTGGGGATATAAGTAATAAATAAGTACCTCTTTATACTTATGACCTATTCTTTTGAATAACATTAGAAATAGTAAATATTGTTTCTTTGAGGGTGAATGTAAATTTGGAAATAATGAAATAGTGACACTTAATTACCAGTTTAACTTTCTGTGTGACCTTGGACAGGTTACTTAACCTCCCTGAACCATTTTTACTGATTTGTAAAATAAAAGGGTAGTATTTTCCAATCATCAAGGGTTTTCTCTTATATTCTATAGTATAGAGGACCGTTTGGTTATCTGATAGCTTAAAGATTTTTATTGATCCCGTATTGTTATTTGTGTATTTCTCTCTTTGGTAGATGAACATAAGTGTGGGTCTGTGTGTGGTGCCCATTAGTATATATGTGTGTATGACAGCTGAGGGTTATACACGTGCCAATCAAAGACTATGGCTTTGAGATACCGTCTCCTCCAGTCCCTGTCTTCAAACCAAAGCATATCCAAAATTACCTAAACTGATAGAGGACTAAACTATTTTGAAACTCACAACAACTCTTGGAGTTTTTTGTTTTTAAGAAATTCTTCTCGAGATTAAAATAAATCTCTCTTGTAGTCCTCTAGTCACAGTCACCCTTGTTCTCCTTGGACATAGATAGACACACACAATGTGAAATACCAAACTTGAAAATGTGAGTTTGCACCCAAAATATACCTCTTTAAGCAGAGGCCAACATGAACATCAGGTAAACATAAGAACAGCAAAAACTTCCCCTTTGAAAAAATAAAAATAAGTCAGTCTCTGTACCTATGTACTTTTCTATCTATGTATCTATCTATCTATCTGTCATCTGTCTATCTGTGCATCTATCTTAGCCTGAGGAACAAATAGGTAGCATTCTCCTCTGATGTGCCTGTCCCATTGTTTATGTTAGTCGTTTCTGTCTTCAGAGGCAAAGAGATGTCAGAGGCAGTCATCCATGCTAATACTAGACACACCACCAAACAAAAACTCACACGGAAGTGTGAATTTGAGGGCCATTTAACACTGTAAATTTCCCCCTTGTATAACAATTATGGAAACATGCATGCTAATTGACAATGCAGTGCGGCACTGTGTGAATGTGAGCAGTGTTCACTCGTCCTCATAATTCCTCTTTTTATGGCCGGCGGTGAGCCTGTCCAGAGGATGTCGTACCCAGCCCTTTTATGCAGGAAGCTTTCTCCTAGCTGAATATTGTCCTATATTCCCCGTATGTGTACTCATACTGTTTGGACCAGTATCTGGCTCATTGTACCTGCAACTTGAGTTTCAGTCTCCAGATGCATGATGCCTTATCCCTTGGTTTGTGTGATGGTTTTTATTTTATTTTACTTCCCCCATTTAGTTATTCCCACCTGGGGTAGTTAAGGAATATTATTATACTCAAGAGAGGAGTCTATGGCCTTAAGTTATTTGGTTCCCTAGCAATGGTGGAAATGGACTAAGTTTCCGTACAAAAATCACTTACCGGGAGCTGGAGGGGTATCCACGAGGACAAATTTTTTTAAAAAGCCTAAATGAATCCTGTTTATACTCACCAGGATGCTAATCCCTCCTAAAGAACTGTATGCTGTCTCTGGGGAGTCCAAAGAGAGATAAGGCTGAAGGCTGGTTACTGCAGGCTGACCACTTGGGTCTAAACCCCGGCTCTGCCCTAATGGCTACATGGTGACCTTCAGGAATGTACTCACTCACTTCGAATATCACTTTTCTCATCTGTAAAATGGGACACAATTTGAGTTGTCGTGATGATTCAGTGAGATAATCCAGGCAGAGCACTTTACAAGGTGCCTAGCATATGTTGAACACTCTTATAAGAAACATTAAGGGACTTCCCTGGTGGCCCAGTGGTTAAGACTCCAAGCTTCCACTGCACAGCGCGTTGGTCAAGGAACTAAGATCCCATGTGCTGCTTGGTGCACCAAAAAAAAAAAAAAAGGAAAGAAACATTAAGTTGTCTTGGCAGGAATCTGGAAAGTGAGAGGAGGACTGGGGTCAGCCAGACAATACTGAAATCCTAGTTTAAAATAAATAGCAGGTATGTTATCTCATTTGACCCTCATTCACATCAACCCTATGAGGATGGACCATGACACAGAGGCCCCCACTCCTCATTGCCAGGATGGCCCCAGCTGAGCCCCTTCCATCCAAGAGCACCCACTCTGCCAGCATCACACTGTTGATTTGAGGATAAATGAGTGAAAGCAGAAGAATGTGTTTGAAAGTTTTAAGTGTTGTATCCATGTCATTCATATTTTAATCTAGGCATTGTGTATTGCATCTCATATCCTTAAAAGTCTTCAGGGTGCAAAATGTGGGCACTGAGATTATGTGTGTGAACCCAGGTGTGCACAGGGCTTTGAATTTGAGCTCCTGCCTGTACTGACAGTAAGAAAGAGAAGTAGCAAAGGTAAAGGTTGGTGATTGGAGTCCAAACTCTCTACTTAGGTTCTCCAGATCTGCCCCAAGGTTACCTCCCAAACAATGACCTTACGAAGCAAACAGCACTTTTTAAAAAAAGACTGATGCCATACAAAAGGGGAAAATAAGGAGACACATAAGGGAGGGTTGGGAATGTGAGGGAGAAGAAAGGAGAAAAGAAACATTGTCATTGCTAGTGGTATTTCCAACTGATTTTAGTTACTATTAAATTAAAATTACAACTGGATGTGAACTGACACTTTCTACCCCTTAACGTGTTCTGGTGCACATGATAAATACTTCATTTAGTAGATTTAGAAATTCTTGATGAAACATCATTAGCAGGCATGTCCTTACAACTGAGTGCTCACAGGTACGATAAGAGCATCTCTGTTGCATTTGGCGTTTTTTAAATTTTGTGCTTTTGTTTATTGTTTAATCTCAAAATGCAACCACAGCCTCTTCCGTTTAACATCAATCTTGTTTCCCCTCCCTCCCCAATCCCCAATTCTCTTTTTTGTACAGTGAGGTCTCAGGGGGTATGGAGGGTGGGGTATGGCAGGAAAAAAAACCATTAGATTATAACATTTTATGGGTTGTCAAGGCTCTAATGACATTAGCCACCTAACTGCAAGGTAAAACCCTTTGTGATGTCATATAACAGGTTGCCATGGGCTTGACAAACCTTTGTGAAATAAGCAAGGGAAAGGAGCTGAAAAATGCCCACAACACACATCTCTCCACCACACCCGAGAGTCTGTCGCCACCCATGGACATCCCCTTTTTGCTTATTAGCCCCTGAAGGGCATTTTTAATATAAAATATATATAAAGTCTTCCCAAATGAGAAAGGTCTCCAAGTCTCCAATTTAATTGGAATGGAAAATGCTAACTAATTGGCATCAAAATTTGATTTGTGGGAGAAACCTCCTTTTTGTTGGAAACACAACAGTGTGTCTGGGAACACAAGCCCGGTCCTTCAAAAATCATCCGTGAGCGCCGCCGAGGAATCAATTAAAGTTGATTTGGCATATCTGCTTTTGACAAATATAAAGAACTCTCTGATTAGGCAGAGAAGAAAAGCAGCTTTCTCTTTCTTGCGCTCTCTTCCTCTCTCTTCCCTCTGCCTCTTCCTCTCTTCTCCTCATTTCCCTTTAAAGGCAGTAGGTGTCAGAAGGGGGTGGGTAGTGATATGCAAAACACGGCCTCCATAACCAAAGTAGCCTGCAAAATTAGGTGTCAGCATGCAAAGCTTATTGATGTATGAATGTGGAAAATGAAAGGCGGCAGTAGACAGCCGGGGCTAAAGGTGAGACAGGCACAGCGAGAGCAGCTGTAGATCCACGTCAAGGTGTTGCTATATGAGCTCGGGTTTTTTCTGGAGGGCCACAGCCTAACAAGGTAAGCCTGGCCATGAAATGATGGAACAATACAATATAGGCACACACAGTGTGAATACCAAATAAATTGACATGGTGTCACACCTCCCCCTCCCCCCCACATACCTCTCCTCCTCCCATACTGCCACCCCCCCTCCAAAGGATGCCAGTGTATTCATTAATAAATTCATATTGAGTTTTCAATAAAAGAAGAAAATGCAGTGTAAACTGGAGTTACTTAGTGACACCCAGCTCATTGCTTTTTATTGTTGCTTGCAGCTACGAAGCCTTCACAGTGCACTAGTAGAATTTATTACTGTCTGTCTCTGTAGCAAGTTGGCGAAGTGCGCCTTTTGAAGAAAATTGACCCACACTTCATGAATATGATGAAAAATGCCAATAACACTACAAAGACGAAGCTCTTGACATTACTCTGCAAAGAGCTAAAAGACAGTAATGAAAGTATTGCAATTACAAATCATTACCTCCTCTCCAACCAATCGCCACCTTCCCTCCTCTTTTTTTTTTTTTGGACCACTCTCGAGCTCTGCCGGCTGCCCCAGGTGCTGTTTTGCACAGCATGATGGGAGACAATGGAGGGTGGGTGAAAGCTCCAACTGGCCTCTGGAAGAAGGGAAAAGGAGGCAAGAGGAAAAGAATGGAAGGGTCAGAGGGAATGTGACAAAAGTGCCCCTCCTATTGCACCTGGAAAAAGAAGGTATAAATGAAAAGTTCTCAAAGCCAGTGGTCAGAAGTTCAATGCCTTTATTGTGTGGCCTCTTCCATCTGAAAAGCGGACTAAGAAAACCCCACCCACCTATTTTCTTGCTAGAACTGTTTCCCTCTGGTGAGATCTTTTCAGTCTGACTTAGGAAGAGCACTTTTAATCTTTTATTATATGCTAGAACTCCAACTCCAATTCGGACATTGGCAAATGAATTATCAAAAATGTTTTTGATAAAAACATATATTGGTGTGTTTTCAAGGTAAGAAAGTGGCCTATCTTCTTATCCTGAAGGAGGTGCTGAAAAAGTCTAAATGAGAGAGAGAGAGAGTGACTAACTTTAGACTTTAATGTGTTGAAAGGATGCAGGCCCTTGTCCTTAATGTTTTGACAGCTTTCTGACATGCATCTTCTGCTGCATGGGCTTATACCGTTGATCTCTAGAATCTTGTTTTGTTTTGTTTTTTAATTTATGGGGGCTGTGTGGAGGTAGTGTATGAATACATGCATTTCTTGACTCCTGTATGTCTGCCCTAGAAAGACAGCAGAATCATCCTCTGCTTCTGCTAAGATAGGAGGCTATTAAAATTTGGGGGATTTTATACAGAATATATGAAGTCAGAAAGAGAAGCAGGGAAGAAATTATAAAGAAAAGAAAGTGGCAGCTTCCGAAACCTGCCTGGGAGAGAGGAGAAACAGAAGAAGAACAGATACTGTGGTGTAGTTATTTGAGTTTGAGGTGGTCCTGCTGCCTCCAGACACCCTTGCCCAGCTCCTGCGAAAAGGTTCATTTTTGCTCTCTGACGCTGCTGGAAGGCCTACTGATTGGAGATTCAGTTTGACTCCATAAGACCCCGTTAGCAACGCAGATTTCTCTGGGAAGGATAGACTATAAATCATTGACACATTAGTATGAAATAGCTGCATCAGACTTACTTTCCTTCTAAAATCTAGCAAAACGTTTGATTTGTCATAGGACGTGGAATATTTTGCATCATGCAAACTGAAGTGGGGAAAGGGTCGAGACTAAGTCTAGGTGGGTATGGACAATGTGGGGCTCAGAACACCCTGCAGGAATTGATTTTAGGGGAGAAGAGCAATAGATGGCAGAAGATTTTTCTAGGAGAGAAGGTGGAACTGGGGCTAAAATAACTTAGCCCATTTCAAAATGTCGTATGAGGTAGCCCTTTGACCAGAAAATGAGAAGAAGGCACACTTTCTCTTCCTCTTTCTCCTTTCTCTTATAGTAGATGTTCCTTAGCCCTTTTCCAGGACCCAGAATTTAGGTTAATTGAAACATTGTTGTGAATCAGCTTTCATTGGCTAGTCTGCGAGTGTGGGGACCCAAGTCATCAAAAAATCATTGTTTAGATGTCAGAATTCATTGTAGGATCCAAAATCCCAACTTATTAACTGCAGCTCACACTCCCAGCATGGGATGGGTACCATGAGCTCTGGGGAATGGACTGGTTATAGGTGCCTGCTGGGTGGCCATGCCTGCCAGATGTTTGTGAGATTGAGAAACAACTATGGCCATTGTCCTTCCTTCAGGCAAGAAAATACTTATATTCCAACAGCTCTGAACTTATAAAGCTTTTATTTCATCTTTTTAAAAACCTCTTACATTTATTAACACATTTGCTTACCTAATGATCTCATAGCTGAGAACATCCAGGTCCAACAATCCAGGCCTGTGGACCAGGTTGTCGCTAAGGACCTGAGGCAGGAATCATATTACCTGGCACTTACATCGTCACACCTCCCTACCATATCCATGGTATCTGTTACCAACAGACTAGTCATTTTCCACCAAGCCTCAGAATCCTTTCAGGGAACTCCTATTGATTGATCGAAGTTGGCATGGCAGAATAGACCTATTTGTCATCCTTGGGCTTACCAGGTCATTCAGTGTCAGTATCCCTAGCAAACTGTTCTCCCTGGGAATAGCAGTTGGCCAATGAATCTCCTAAAGGGGAAACCAAGCCTCTGAGCGGTCAAGATAACAACATGAGATACCCATCTCTCATTCATTCATTCCTTCACTCCGCATAAATACAGTGAGTGCCTATTAATTGCCTGGAACTCTCCTGGGCCATGTAGCTACATGAGTGAAACTCGCTAAGGTTTCACCATGAAGAAGGACCACGTGGCTAAGCTGTCTAATACGTAACTGGGAACTGGCCTACCAAAGAGCAGGGCCATCTGGGTGGAAGATAGAATTAGATGGTGGCATCTTTCTTTACAGGGCAACAGTGCAGTGGGAGGAACCCACAGAAGTAAATATAAACTAACACTGGGGCTCCTGACTAGACTATGGATTAGTACTGCATGAAAGCTTTATTCTACATTTAAAAATGAGATTTGCAATAAATTACTTGGCTAGAAAAGGACAGAAATGACTAGGAGAGTAGCAACCACTAAGAAATAGAACTGAGATGCATACATAAATACAAATAGGACACAAACTCTATATCTGTAAGTATCCGTGACGCTAAATTTGCCCAACCATCAGAAGATTTTGCATATGCTCTTCTACTTTCTGTGTGAGTCAAAACATGGCTTTTCTTGTAGAAAGAGTGGTAGAATGAGACTGGAAATGGAAGCCAAATGGGCTCCTTGAGGAAGGGGACTATGTTTGTATTGCTGGGTCTAGCATAGTGTCTGGCATATAATCGGTGCTCAATAGATAATGATTGAATCAGGTTGTTCAGAACTCAAAGGAAACGGGAGTGTCTTCAAGGGTTGTCAGGTCTAGTCTTCTAGACATCCTCAGGAAATTTGATAAATGGAATTGAATTTGATATGATACTAGAGTGCTTGCGTGAAAGTGCAGGGACAGAGTAACTAAGTACTATAGACCCAGATTCTCAGTAAATATTAGTAGATACTCATAAATTTTGGTTTCTTGTCCCACTTCCTTTCATTCCTATTGGCACAACGTGTGAATTAAGCTAACACAAGAGTAAGGTACTATAACAAATAGCTCGCCAAATTTCAGTGGCTGAACACACTAGAAGTTTATTTCTCACTAAGTAACAGTCCTATGTGGGTATTCCTGGTTGTCAGAAAGCTTTCCTCCATATGGGATTAGGTTTCTGCCATCTTATGGATTTGTCATTCCTTATGGCTTTGGAGTCCTCCATAAACAGCCAGCAGACAGGGGAAGAAAGTGTTTCAGAGGCCCAAAACTGAACTGCTCACATTCCATTGGTAACAACCTTTTCAGACCCCTCCTGATGCAAGATGGGCTGGGAAATATGCTATCCGATGGGGCACCAACTTCCTAGTGAAAATTGTGCTCTGTGGAAGTGGACCAGGGATTTTTGGTAGACAGTTAGCCATCTTGCACACATAGGTAGGTGGTCAAGCAGTGGCAGCTTCAAGTATAATATGGTTCAGCTCGTCAGATCTTCCGTACCCACTGCCGCAGATCAGTGGGTTGTCCTTTTAGTTTATTCTTCTTACAGCTCCCCACTCAAAATTCAAAAATGTGAGGCAGCAATAACACATTTAAGTAGTTCACATTAAGGAAGACAGTCAAAGAATGCTGACCCTTGGCTGCATCATCAAAGAAAATAAATAGTAAGAGGCTGACTTTAGCAATCTGTCTAGGGTCATTCTCAGTGTCTAGGCCCCACGTGGAAAGTAAGTCAAAAAGAGTCCTCGGTAAGCTGATGGAGCCATTCAAGAGATGACATTCCTCCCAGTCCTGTCAGGTGGATGCTTCCTAATAAAACAGTAGAAGGCTCCAAGGGAAACTCCTGCCGGCACATTTGTCTTGGCGTAGCTCCAGTCAGAGAATCCTCTAAAGCACTTCCCAGGGTCTCTTAACCTCTAGAGGCAGCAGTGTTTTCCAGTTTTCCAGCATCGTTTGTCCAGTACCATCTTCCTCCTCCTCTGGGTGTTTAGGGGCTGTCTTAGTAGGAAAAGTGTAAAAATCCGATGTGAAAAGTGCAGTAAGTGGGCTTTGGTCTGAAAAACTTCTACGGGTGGCAGAAGTAAAAGGCCATCAACAAGGGTGTCAGACTGGGGCTCCTTTCGGCCTGAAACAGTCATCTCTGTCCTTCCTCATACTCTTTTTGCCAGTGTGATCTGTGTTAGAATTGTCATTCAAAACCTATGGAGAGAGTCTGATTCCAGCTTTGGGGCATTTTCATGGGTTCATGAGGTTTACATACTTCTTGAACTTGGATTTGCTGTTAACATTCTGATTGGTTTCCACCAAGGCTGGTAACCTTTTTATGAGCGCGCAGCGTGAGCTACCGTGCTTCTGAGGGGCGGGGGCGGCCGTAGAGCTCAGGAGAGGGCCTGTTTCATTGCGCTATACCACCACGCTTCTTGGTGGAAATAAACACCCAGATTACTGAAAGAATGGAGAGATTTGTTGGCAGTTCTGGGTCAAGGTAAGTCAGTAGTTACAATTTTTGTTTCTATTTAGAATTACACTGGGGAGAGGCTGCCCTCAGGTGCTTAGGAAACTGGCTCTACCTCCTTGTCACTTGGCCACAGAAAACTGAATGGGTTTGTATGCGCAGCTCCTAATATTTCAGGCCATTTACTTGTTTTGTAAGTAATGCAGCTTCTCCCTCAATTTTTGCACTTGCTCTAAACTAGATGACCATGATGCCTTGGCGAATGCCTTTTAATATCTAAGCTTTGTACATCTAGCGCTTGGTTAATAACAGGGAAAAAGCTCTGGTGACTTACCTTGGCCTCGAGAGGGAAAAAAACATCCTTTTAATAATCTGGGAGTTTGTTTGGATCAAAGGCATCCTGCATGTTACACAATCTTCTTGTAGACCCGCCCAGGTCACAAAGCGGCACCCTTGTTTTTTATGAAGTCAGCAAAGATGTATAGGGGCCAGCCTTGCTGCTTCTCCGAGAGCCTTCAAATTCATCTTTAATATGTAACCTACTAGCAGAGCAGAAACCCTCACTAAGTTGAATGGGCTTTTCTCTGAGAACTTTTCTAAGTGTATAACCTTTGTTGCAATTAAAGGTACGTTTTCTAAATGTCCTTAAAAAGGAGTGCACACCCATTTTTAAGGAGTCAAGCCACAATCTCTCATGTCTTCTCACTTTAAACTTTCTCTCTGACACTAAACTGGGACCTACTTGAGGGTAGAGACAAGTACATCGATCAGTGTTCCAAATAGAAGATTGGCTAAATACATGAGTCAGACTTGTTGAATACATGAATGGATGAAGGCTTGTCATTCACTAGTGAATCTCAACCAGGGGTGATTTGCACCCAGGGGACGTATGGCAATGTCTGGAGACATTTTTGGGTGTTAGAACGGTGGGGAGGGAATGCGGGGATGCTACTGGCATCTAATGGGTAGAGGATGCTGCTAACTCCTACAATGCCCAGAACAGTCACCATAGCAGAGTTATTTGGCCCAAAATGTCAATAGTGCTGAGACTGAGAAACTACCATATACATCCCCCAGTATCACACGCATTTGTCTGGAAGATGGCCTTTGGACTTTGGAAGATTCATTCAGCAAATATTTATTGAACATTTTCATGTTGAAATTCAACCATGGCATCCACCCAGAAAGCTCTCTGACATTTTCTCTTTCCTTTTACCCCACCTCCCCTTTGCCTGTGCTGCCGGCCCTTCCCTTTCTCCACAGTTTTCCGATAACCGTAGGGGGAATAATGAAAGTATACCGCAGGAGGGGATGTCTGGCGTCAAAAGCATGGTTCCTTCTAGTTACTAATTTGATTGTAGCCATGTTTTCTCTGGCCCATTCCTTCAGAAGATAAATATGTTTATGCTGCCAGTACCGCCCTCGCACAGCTTAGGAAGCCCTTCGGAGATGGGCATCGAAGGTAAAGAAACACATCACAGGATGTTTACTCCTAATGGTGCTCTCAAAAGCATTTGGGATGTTTAAACATATGCTTCCAGCATCTCTCCCTATCTTCACATTGCTGATAAGCTGTGGAAAAACTGTAAATGCAAATAACGGACTCGGTTTATTTTTAATTAGAAGGCTGCTGCTTATAGCTGAAATCGTGACACTACCAAGTATGTCTTTCTCTCATTTGGAAGGGAAGAATGGAGAGTTCCTAGGGTTTTGAACTTGCGCCAGGTTCCCTGAGTCTCTTGGTCTCTGAGTCCCTGCAAATCCAATGTCATTCAGTGGCATGTGACCATGGGATGATCCTCTGCACTGCTTAATAATGTTTTTAGATGTAGCAAGTAGCGCTGTTTTTTCTACAAAGTTGAAGAGATGTTTTATTTTTCCTTTTTCTTCATATTTAACTGTTAATATCTATCCCTCAATTTAATAAAACTTGTAGAGTCATATTTATATTTAAATTGTTTTTTTAGGTACATGGGTAAGTAATGTTATATCGCTCACTATCTCCCAAATACACTTTATTCTGGGAATATAATATTTGTCCATAGACAAAATTTCTGAGGCTCTTTTTTTCCCAGCTATAAGATGACATATAGACAGAGCTAGCCTGGTATTCTGTTATTTTAGGATGTCCTGGATGTTGGGAACTTTCACTGTTGTCTCAGACTTCTAACGGAAGTGGAGAAAATGCCTATCTATGCAATACCCAACTGTGGAAATCCCTGGTAGTGTGACAAAGAACAACCACATGAAGATCCAGCTCTAGGCCCATATGTCCCCCAAAATGCTGTGATTTATGAAGCGCTACCTGCTTTGAAAGAGACGCTTCTCTCTTCTTCTCTGATACTTGATTTCTTTTCCGTACTGAGTTATTAACGTTTCCTGTTCTGCAGTGGTATGCCAAGCTTAAATATGATGACCCATGGAGAGAAAACTTTATGCTTAGACTATAGTTAGAAAGTCTAAGAGGAGAGTTTGATCGTTTAAATGGATGTTCTGGCAGGAAAACAGGTTTAAAGAAAAGGAAATACGAAGAGATATTTTAGAGCTGTGCTGTCCAGTATGGTGGCCGCTAGCCACATGTGGCTATTGTACCCTTGAAATGTGACTAATCTAAATTGAGACACAGTGTAAGCATAAAATAAATACTAGATTCCTAAGACTTGGTATGAAAAAATGTAAAATATCGAATAACATTTTATGTTGATTGCATATTGAAATAATTATATTTTGAATATATTAGGTTAGATAAAATATAGTACTAAAATTAATTTTACTTATTTCTTTTTCCTTTTGTGATGTAGCTGTTAGAAAACTTAAACTTACATATTTGGTTCACATTTGGAATCTGCATTATTTTTCTATTGTATGATGCTGCTTTAGAATGCTGTCTAGGAACAGCCTTGCCTTCCAGAGCACATTTCCATGGCCTAAAAGTGAATTTGGCCTAAAGTTTTAAATTTTCCATAGTTTGGCTTAACCCGAACAATACCGTAGTTTCAAATTCTATAAGCAGTAAATTCCAGTGTCACATTAAAGCCCTAGAATAGGGGTTTCTCTTATGTAATCAAGTCAGCGAGTAGATGCCACTGTATCTCCGAAAACTATAAAATTAAATGCGAAGTTCTGAGTGTGTGTGAACTCCACTGGAAAGTTTCTTCAGAATCTCCTGAGGATCCCTGACCAACACCTGCGTTGTGTATTTAT
Organism: Stenella coeruleoalba; assembly: GCF_951394435.1. Taxonomy (NCBI): domain Eukaryota; kingdom Metazoa; phylum Chordata; class Mammalia; order Artiodactyla; family Delphinidae; genus Stenella; species Stenella coeruleoalba. Next base: position 40,216,938 of record NC_137159.1, read on the forward strand.
AGGGGACCACTATTGCTATAGAATTGAATGCTGGCTGAACCATATAGAAGTGAAGCTGGGCAACATGGTGGTGTGCCTTGATCTCAAACAGTTTAAGAACTCTCATCCACGGCGAGGAGTCTAAGTGTGGTTCCACCTCTCTTTTCTTCTTTAGTCCTGGATGACTTAACTGTTGCCTTTAGAATAAAGTTCACATTTTCCAGGATGGCATTTAAGGCCGATTATATGTGAATTGTTTTCTAGTACATATCCATGTATGTTCCACCAGCAAAAGCTCCATGGTCTCAGAATCTGAGCTCCCTTTAAAAGCCATGGCTTTGCAGATGCTTTTGCCTCTTCTTGAAATTCCACCAAACCTTCATCCATCTAAATTCTACGTAACATTAAACTAGGTTATAAGACAGGATGGGGAGAACATATTTGCTTATTTCTTCTAGGACTAATACATCAAACATACAAGGACTTCCATAAATTAGTAATCAAAAGAAATAAATACAATGGGAATGTAGGCAAAAGATAAAAACAAGAAATTCAAGGAATAGCAAGTTATGATCAGCAAACATGAAACACTGCTCTATCTGTAAGAACATTTTATTTAAATTTTGGTGTTCTGATGTGCTAGATATCGTTTAAAACCCTTTCCATAGACTAGTCACTTAAATAAACACAAATAAAAATAGTAACAAATGCTACTATTGGTGATGTAGGAGAAATGGGCACTCATATATAATCAGTGGACTAAAATTGTGCAAACTTTTTGAAAGCTATTTTGGTACTATCTAATCAAAATTTTAAATGCACACACCCTGTGACCTAGAAATCACACTTCTAAGAATCTGTCCTACATAAATATTAGGAGGTTTGCATAAAAGTATAGGCACAGGGCTTTCTCAGTAATGATCTGGATTGGTTAAATAAATTCTGGAATAATCCTGTAATATAGTCATCGAAATGGAATCAAATTGACTAGTATGTGAAAAGAAGTATATGCATTGTTAATTGGAAAACATACATAGTGTAAGATATATAACTTGATTTTACTTTTTAAAACAAAGTATTATGTGTGTATATGTAGAGGTACTAGTGCCATGTTTATTGAGTATTTACTGTATGCCAGGAACGGTTTATATTCACTTTCTCATTTATTTCTGAAAACAGACTTAGAATACATACTTTTATAAACACCACTTTACATATTAGAAAAATAACACAGAGAGAAGTTAAGTAACTAGCCTGAGGTCACAAAGCTAGCTGGTGGTTGAGCTCTGACTTGAAGCCAGCCAGCTAGATTTCAGAGCTAGTTTTCTTAACCTCTGTGCTTGTGTTGGGAGAGAAGGTGGAGTGGCACATCTACAGGAGAGCAAATTACAAGTGTTAAAGCCTATGCACTGCACTGATAACACTTTGTAAGCTGGGACTGAGAGCAGGGAGGAAGAGACTTACACTTTTTTGTTTTATACACTGCAGTAGACTAAGAAGGAATGAAGGTCAGATTCAGGGTGATTTTTCTATTTTGTGCTTTTCTATACTTTCAAATATTGTCTCCTTTCTATATATTCAAATATTGTCAATTGAATATTGAACGTGTGATGCTTTTGTCATGGGGAGCATAATCTCTAAGTGCTGTTTTGAAGTGTTAAGACTCCGTTCAGTCTCCAGGAAGCCTTTCCCAGTCTTTTCAGTAAGAATCAACGGTGTTCTTGTCTGAGCTCCCTTTGGAACCTCCCCTCATCGTGACTTGTATTGTATTTGTTTTGATTATGTCTTTTTCCTGCCCTGGACAGGAAGCTCATTGAAGGCAGGGATGGCATGTAGTAGGCATTCAGTTGCCGCTGTCGAATGGATGGTTGCACGGGTGGATGGATAGAATGAAAAGGGCATGGGTGCCACTGAGGAATTTTCACCTGGAGCGTCAGCTTCCTTGCTGTGTTACGAACTCAACGTTCTAACAGGTGGCACTGCTGGCACCTCTCTGACTCACCAGGAGTGCCTAGCTTGATGCCGGGATGAAGCAGGGCCAAAAATGACAAGTGCTGCTATAGTTCATGTAATTTTCTCGGCAGAACTTCGGGCTTAAGAAGAAGAAGAAGAAATGTGGCAAATCAATTGTTTGAAAATTTGTCAGCCTGGGGTGGAGATTATGAGAAATGGCCTATTCATAGCAGAAAAGAAAGAAACTCAGGAGCAGCCTTACAAGGTCGACTCTTTTACTGCAGCCTGCTCTGAAGATGAGATAATCCCTGATAAAATAGAAGAATGTGTTGTAAGCTTTCAGTTCAGTACCTGGCACTTGGTAGGTATTCAGAAAAGGTACCTGTGTGCATACGTATCAAAGGAATATAGCTTCCATCAATTCTTACAGTAATCCTGGGAAGGAGAATAAAAAACTCACAGGCATCATTTATTATTTTGTACGATTTGAAAATTTATTCAAGAAAACAGCTATAATCTATAAGAAAGAAAAAAAAAAGAAATGGAACTCACTTGATTATTGATCTGCTCCTGTATTCTCTCTCTGTCTCTACCCTCAAAGATAAGGGATTGATTAGTTAACTGGGGAAGCAATCATACTTCTGAATTATCAGTTTGACGCCACTGTAAACTTGGAGTAATTATTTCTTAAAAATAACTGTGCTGAGTTGAAAGTACAGGCTGTGTCTACAGCCCTCAGCAACAGACTTGACTGGTGGTAGCCACAGGCAGAATTGGCCTCCGTGGTCTGCTGATCCTGGCTTAACCCTTTGAAGGCCCAGCTGGTTTTCAGGAGATGTGCAGAGGGATGGTACTTGCAGGGATTTTCCTTGCATGTATGCTTTCTGTGGATCACTCAATTAATTATAATTGTCCTGCCCTAAAGAACATGGCCCTCGGCAGACTAGGGGGTGTGACCCTCCAGGGGGTTTATTTCAAACCTTATTTTACGGAGGGCAAGTCAATCCATGGACTCTCTTCCTCAATATTTAATCAGTCAGCAGGAGTTTCAGTGTCACAGCATCTCAGTCTTCACCAGAGAGTTACTGAGTCTTTGTGGTCTCCTTCAAAGACAAGAAAGCAGGCTGTGCTTGCAGGTCAAGAATAAGCAGGGTAGATGTTACTCTCCCAACGCCCCCGCCCACCCCTCCTTCCACTTCAGCAAGGGCCAGGATATTTTGAGTGGGCTAATTGCTCAAACCCAGGAGCAGGAAACCTGTTTGTAGCATCTGTTTTGGTGCAAGTTATTTGTGGAGGAAGAGCACCAATGGAAGAGGTAAAGAAGGAGAAAGAGGATGCGGAGGTGCAGCAAGAGGAAGAGGAGGAAGTAGAGGAGAAAGTGGGGGAGGGGAAGGGGAAGGAGACAACTATATGATGACCACTTTAATCAGAGTCATCCCTAGAGATATTGAACTATCCTTTGATCAGGTACAGGGCTCATGGCAAAAAGTACATTGCCACCCTCTCTCCCCACAGCCCCCAAATCTCTACCATTTTATACAAGGAAAAGGATGCTGAATGTCAGAGAAGTCCTTATAGGAGACAGACCATCAAAGGGTGGAATATGCATGTGTGTTAAGGATGGAGGAGACTTTCTTGGTGGCGGTGAGGAAAGGGGTTTCTGGATTGCTTGTTTATATGCATATAGGTCTTAGGTCATTTTTTATAACCTTATGGAGAGCCACTTTCTTTCTTTCCACAGCCCCTCTAGGAGCCATTCAAACTGATGGTCCTAGTTGCGTGAGCCTTAAGAGCAGTTCTAGCTCTGGGCTTTTGTTGAAGACCATTCCTTGGTCCTTGAGTTGTCCAGAAGAATTTCCTCATAAATATAGAGGCAAAGTTTATAATATAAGGACCACCGTGTGTTTTTGAGTGCCTACTACATTTTTGTACCCAGTGCTAGGTGCTGTACAGAATACAAAAAAAGTTCAGAATCTTTGGCCTCAACTGATTTACTACCTCGTCATTAGCCGAGATTTTCCTATAAGATAAATACTTAAGTCATTTAATCATGAAAGTTTTGGGGAGCCATTTGTGAAACACATAAATTGCCAGGTACTGGGCTAAGCGGTAAGGTTTAATAATCAATAAAACAGTTTTTGCCTTGAAGAAGCTGTTGGAGAGAGTAAATATTAAATTGTGTGGCATGCACTGTGAGACCATCAAAATTCAGAAGACTGAGGGACCAGCACAGATTTTTCGAAGTCATGGAGACCAGAGCACACTCCTGGTAAATCCTCTTTGAGTGGTCCAATCTCAATGTGCATTTGTGCATTCATCTGGTAACTTTTGGGACGTAGTACAGGTGTTTCAGCTAGAGTTTGACCCCTGGATAGGAGTTTGATGGCAAGAGAGGAAGGGAAACTTCAGAAGAGGGCTACATGAGTAGACAGGTGAGATCTCAACTAGGAGCTCCAGAGGGTTCTTGCTTGTCCTCCCATGTTATAAATGAGGAAACTAGGGCCAGCAAGAGGGAAAGGACTTGAATTCAGGACAGGCAGCCTGGAAAACTATCCAGGTCGTCAGGATTCCTTCTGCCTTTACTTCTTTTTCTCAAGAATGGAGCACTGCACTCTCTGAGCACAGAGGAAAGCTTGAGGCTCTCCAGGGACAGAAGCCTTGGTACAGTCCATTCTGGACATTGAAAATGCCAGCAGCTTGGAGTACATCAAAGAGTAAGTGAGGATGAAGAGGGAAAAGAACAAGAGGAAAGGGAAGGAAGGGAAATAAGAAGGAAAGGAGGAATAGATATGTGCATCATGGGCCAGATACTCTGCTAAGCTCTTGAAGTGAATTTTCTCCTTTAATCATCGTATCAGTCCTATGTACAAGGTAGATATTGCCCACCTTTGCACATCAAGGCACTGAGGTTCAGAATACTTATATATCTTGCCCAAGCTCACAACCCAGCCAGTGGTGAGACTAAGAATCAACCCCGTATTTATCAGGTTCCTGAGTTTGTGCTCTAACAGCTGCATTGACTGCAAGAGGAGAGTATCCAGATGACCTTACACTTTGACCCCTGTGGTGCTGTCCTCCCTGCCTGGTATTTTGAGGGAAGGTGAAAGTGCCAGATGTCCTGATTTTTCACTTGAAACTTCACTTAATCTTCATCCCTCTCTAAAGATGTTATTATAAGCCCTGTTTTGTAGAACAGGAAACTGAGGCTGGGAGCTCAAGCAAGTGGATTCAAGTCACCCAGCTTGTAAAGGACAGAGCTGATATTCAAACCAGATCCTTTGACTCCAAATCCATGTTTCCTCCTTTATAGTGTGAGTCTCCAAGCCATGGAAAGGAAAGATCCTTTGCAGGTATTTGAGGGCCAACTATAGCATGTCTACAATTTCCAGCTTGAGATGGAGCCCAGAACCTAAGAATCTTATCAGCTTTATTTCTCTGCCTGCCCTCAAATTCTTCCCTTGTGTTTTATCTTGGAGACAGTTTTTAGGAGTTGAATATGACCCGTAATTCAAGAACAAGATTCCCAGGCTCCACATGTCCTGCTAAAAACTCAACTTCATAGAGGTGTCTAGGCCATGCAATCTGTCTGCATAATATCTTTCCTTTGTAGAGAAAGATATTAGGAAAAAGATGACTCTGTAATGGCAAAGGACATGACAGGCGCCTCCGTTATCATATGATAGCCATCTGCTTAAGGAGTTAGAGCTACTAATTGGTCTCTCACCTTCAGTATAAAAAATGCACCTCCAACTTGGGGTTATTGTACAGTTCACACGTCAAAATCTACATTAAACGAACCTTCAAGCTGTGGCACAGACCACAACTTCTTTTTTTTCTTTATTTCTGTCATGGAAATTGAAATGACTGCCAGGAAGGCATGGAGAAAGCTTCTGCGACAGATGGAGGGATTTCTGAGGCCAGGGAAATCTGTACTTTGTATTTCTTGGGGCTAGTTTGAAGCACTCTCCAAAGAGCCAGCCTGAAATGCTTAGGGAGGTCGGTCATTGAGTTGCTAAATGTAGACTGTCTGATAGCATTAGGATTTCAGCGTGTAATGCTCTGATAAAATCCTTGTCCTCATGAAACTTATACTTTTCTAGGCCTTTACCTGTCTATGTCAAGATGGATTCTGAGGTAAAGGTTGGACTTAGAAATAGGCAGAGAAAATGCTGCTCACATAGGATAATTTAAGGACACCTCAAAGTCTGCCCCCCCATCCCCCCAAAAAACTGTTCTGTCAACTTGTTACAGTGTCTGAAATATCACTATTAGAGATGCACTACTGTTCTGAATTTTGAATTTAGAAATAATCCCCTAGTAAAATGCACACATTCTTCATCATGTATTTCTTTCTTGTTCTTCCCAGTACAGACTTCTAGGAAGTGGGGATGATGCAGTGGGGGAGGCAGTGATAGTAAAAATGAAATGGTCCACAGTTTTGTTGAGGCTGGGCCTTCGCACAGTATTGGGATTGAGCATCTTCTTTAGACACCATGGCAGTATTGTAGGGGCACAACTTCACTCAGAAAACCTGACAGGCTAGAGAGTGATTGATCTATATGAAGAAGAAGCCCGTTTGTTTCTGCAGTCAGGAGGGTCCCAGATCACTCCGTCTCATTCTCCACTGCTCCCTGAATATCTGTGGAGTTAACTACAGAGTAACAATTGCTGTGACCAACTGATTACCTTCATAAAAGTATGTTCTTGTTTCCCCAGAGCCACCAGCCCAGTGGAAATCCATTTACTACTTGGGTCTGCAATTTTCTGTGGTTGAACCAATGAGAAAGATGATGACTGCAGGAAAAAAAAAAAAAAAAAAGATAAAAAGTTCTTCCAAGCCATGACTAAGGTAATGAACAAAAAAGCTTGTGTGACCCCAGGGTTCTTTGCTTCTATTTCTTCAAATGACTTAAAGGCAATGACCTAATTCATGGGCTTTCATCCTGCCGTCACTCCTAGTTGAAATGTCCTCCTTCATCTTTTCTAATCATTTAAATCCCCTGGTGCCTTCCAGGTGTAGAACAAGACTCATGTTCTCCATAAAGCACTTCCTTTACATTTTTGTCTACATAGTTCATTCTTCTGACCTTTTATTGCTCTTATCATCTCCTTAGACTCTTATCATTTTATTACTCTGCAGTATTATGTATCAAGTTCACAGGCATTCTTTGTTATCTCTCTGACTAAACTATAAACCCCTTAAGGAGAGGGATGGTATCTTATATATCTCTAGTGCTTAATGAATTACACAGCACTGTAGCACTTTCTGAATTTAATTGAATTGACCCATTTATCGCCAGTTCAGCTGCCGTGCTAAGTTGCCAGCCTTGAGTTGGAATGAACAGGGCCAAAAGAAAAAATATTAAAGTTGATCAAGTCTTCAGTAGAACAGCTCCACTAGAAACCATAAATTCCCCATGAAGGTCAGATGGAGAACATGCTTTGACTACGTAACCCTGGATCACTGTGAGCCAGTGGGTGAAAAAAGGTGAGGGGTGGTTTAGAGGAAAGGAAGAGAAAATTAAAGAAGATTAGGGAAACTGAAGACTATATTTTGAGACTATAACCAAGAGGACAGTCAATCATCATGTGTTTCCAGGGCAAGTGTTTGGCAGTAAAGGATGGTTTTAGAGGAAAAACACTGGGACAGAGAACAGGTTGTTCAGCTGTTGATGTATGAGCTCCTGGAAATAACTGGGAGAGAAGAACAGTTCTGAACTGGAAAAACACCATTGTGGAAATGAGAAAAAGTGGATTGGAAACTCCTGGCCTAGAGACTAGAAAATATAGGGCATACTTTGGGTAAAAGATTGTACAGAGCCAGCCAAGGTGTATCTTGAAGACTATCTAGTAGCGTTACGCACAGTTACCCACAGAGAATGCATGGGCCATTGGGGGTCTTGACTACTTTCCCCATTCAGGAAGGAGGGGTGGAAAACCACTGACAGGTGGAAAACCTCGAGGGGTGGGATGTGAAGGAAAGGAGACTGTTGGGAGTTTATTTCAGCCAAGAGCTGATTTTCAGCTGCCCTAACCCATGGTAAGGCTGCAGCCCATCCATCCCAGTGGGGCAGATTATCCCTTGGATAAAGACAAGATTGGGCTCTGGAAAAGAAAAGGCACGTGGAGAGCAAATCTTTACCCCTCCATTCCCATCTCATTCCATAGGCATTCAAGAGCTTGGTGTCCCTACAGGGTGTGTCAAATAGATTACTTCTTTTTGGCTGTGTCTACCTGCCCTGAAGTTTGCTCATTTCTGAGGATGAGATTTGTTGTTGCTGCTGGAGGGAAAATGGTCTGAACTTGGGAAAGACTCAGAAACCTATAGCAATGCTTTCATTCTCTTTCTGGGACTGATATCTCTCCATGTCCTTGGGCAAGACCCTCTGTTTCCCCATCTCTAAGATGGGATAATAACTGCTCTGACAGAGATATCATGGGAATAAATCTATGTGCCATGCCTCTGCCTTTGAAGTCAACAAGGATGCGTTATCATTACTATAACCACCCTAACTCTGTCTCTTTGAAGACACAGGCGTAAACCTGGAGGCATCTCAGACACATTTAATTGAGTCCATTTTTCACCCAGTAGAATTATAAGAAGGAGGACGAAAACATTTGAGTGGGAAGAGACAGCCATGTGGGTGGAGGAGGAATAAAATGGTAAGGGAAGATTTTCACAGTCCTATTATAGTCAGAAGCCCAATAATAATTACGTTACTCAGGAGCACCACCTGACTGTTTTTTAAAATATAAAGACCCTTCATGAGCATTCTGTAAACATCAGTGAAAAATTTGGTGGCCTCTGGGGCTGGAAGCTGATTTCAGAGGCACCATTTACAGGTGAGGAAAAGGAGCCATTGTCAGGAGTCAAATGAGGAACAGAAAGTTGGAGAAATTTGCCTCATAAGGCGGGTTTGTAGCCCACACATCCCACTTTGGTGGCAAAACGGTAATTCCAAAGAGAATTCCAACTTTCAGCTGCATGCCTTTGTTATTCAAGATTCAACCTCAGCACAAAACCTGTGGGTGATTTTTCCCTCTTTCTTTTCTTTTTTCTTTTTACTCTTTCTGGACTGATTCTATTAATTTCCCTCAATGGCACGTACAGCCCTGCACTGACGCTGCCATTGATGATCTCCTTATTCATCTCGTAGCAGAGAGGCCATTTGGATGAATATATGTTCCCCATTTTCTTTGCATTATAAATTCAGTGTTGTGGGAAAAGGAGCGAAATGTAATGGCAAGGCCTCCACAGAGAAATGTCCCTATCTGAGAAGAGGAGTTTTATAGGGGGGAACAATTGACAGCCTCTCAGTACAGTGCGCACATTTTTCTGTACAACTGCATCACCACTAATGATAAATGAGGAATGTTTGATAGCTGGCTCCGTTGTCTGACAGCTACAGTTTTGGCCAGAGGGCCGTGGCAGGCTTTAGACTTCTGTTCAAAATGAGTTAAACATATTAGGCATTATGAAGGCACAGAAGCCTCGAGAATGAATGCTGAAATGAGGGATCCGGGTAGGCTCCTGGGTACACAACTTGCAAAGCAGATGTCATTCTAATAATGTGTGATATAGAACATGCCTGGCCTAAACCCTGCTGGATGAAGTCTGAAGCCCCATTGGTGATATTTAATGCCACTTTATGAGGGGCCACCTTATACAGACAGTGCCCGCCGCATGTGGGATGCTTAAGGTATTTTGCCAAAGGCACCGGGAGGTATCTGGAGTAAGTAGAAGTTTTATTATTTTATAAGCCTTTACTTTGCAGTATTTCTGTTTCCACATTATTGTGGGGACTTTCTGCCCTAACCCTTTGTCGAGTGAACTTGATGAGTGGCTTGCCGGTAGACTGACGGATAGCCCTTGCTGTTTCTGGAAGAAAAGGCTAGCTCCCTACCTAAATGCATTCTTCAGAAAGCCCTCAAAGTGGAAATACAGCTTTGCTACAAGCATTCTTTGAGCAGGGACTTTGAGGCCAGCGTACAAAAATATTGCCATTCTTCAAGTGGACCATTTCGAGGGTAATAGAAGATTTGTGTAGAACGCAGCTACTGGAACACATTTTCTCCTTCCTTTACAGCTCCCGATGCTGGGGACCTACCAAAGCTTCCAATTTTGGGGTCCCTTTCAGAACATTCTAAGGTCAACAAGGCTTGTGAACCTTAACCACAGCATCAGTGTGGATCTCGCTGCCCCTGAAGTCCTAGAAAATCTAAGCTTGTGAACAGTGATGGCCCAGGGCTGGAAGTGATTCTCAGGAGGGGGGTGTGCAGTGCAGACTGAGAAAGGTCATTGCTGAAAACGATGAAGTGATAATAAGAGGACCCAACTTAAAACCTAGCCCATTTTACAGTTCTTTTCCAAGTACATTCACATTTACAACTGACATACTCTATAAGGCATTCCAGAATTTCAGAACCACATAATTGACCAGACTCGTGTGCTTAGGAAAGCCACCACGCCTTGCATTTCTGAGGCAGCGTCTGTTCTCCTCATCCCGGTGTTCTGGGCAGCGCCGTTTGTTGAAGGATCTGTTAGGGGAAGGGTCTCATATTAAGTATTAGTTATGGATGCAATGGGTGAAAAGAGGTAGAGTTTTTAATCTGTTTGTTTGTTTGTTTGGCTGCGCCGCGCAGCTTGTGGGTTGTTAGTTCCCCGACCAGGGATCGAACCTGCACCCTCAGCAGTGGAAGCATGGAGTCTCAACTACTGGGCCGCCAGGGAGTTCCCTAATTTTTTTTTTTTAATGAAGGAATGTTTTCATTTTTTTTGAGAGCTTGGAGAAATAGAAGCTGGATCAATGAAACAACTTCCCAGCACGTCTGCAAAGTAACATAACCAAGGTCAATTACTTCAGAATTCAGAACTAGCTCTCTGGACAGACCTCTGCTTAACAGCCTGTGCGATTAAGCAGTGCCCTCTGTCAACTGAAAACGGTCTGGACGATGCCCACAGCCTGCTGTATGTGTGTGGCTAGGAAGGATACTCTTTCATATGCAATTGCCTTTCTGTCACCATCAGTGGAACCGTATGCTAATACGTAGTCTGGTTCATTTGTTTTCCAATGGGTCTATACATATTTTTCTTGTTATTGTTATTGTGTGATTTAGTTAAATATTTAGTAATTGATGAAGTACGACTGCAAGAATAAGGGGGTTGCTCCTCTGTTATTGAAATGCATGCTTTGGGACCACTTGATGAAAGCAAGACACTGAAAAGAAGTGTGCTGTTGGATTAGGCGTGTGTGAGACATCTGCAAAGGATTGGGGGAAGAGCATAAAAATTAAGAGCACTTTACATTCGCATTGCTTTGCAAGTGTTTTAGTTCTCACCCCGCTTTAGAGGAACTGGAACTTGAAATTGTAGCGGATGGAAGCTATGGATGTGGTCTATGCAAGAAAGAAAGAAATCAGCTCCAAACAGCTGATTCAAAGGCCATAAACTACTTTTATAAGCTTTAAGATAAAATAAATGTTTAAAGTCTATATAGATGATTTTTTGCAGTTCATGCTTTAACAGACTTTTTCCATTCATTATCCCACTCTAGGTCCTCATTGTAGAGGCTCCGAATCGATTCAAGCATAATGCTTACATTCTTCAATGAGGTGTATTTTTATTCCTGTTTTTCAGGAAGTGAAGGAAACTGGAAAAGTTTGGTATTAGAAGTAGAAGGACAATGTTACAGAGTAGAGCAAGAGCACAAGATGCGGAACCTGATGACCCAGCTCTGCTACTCAGTACAAATAACCTCGAGGAGGTACGTCACTTAACCTTTCTGGGCCTATTTCCTCATCTGTAAACGGAAGGTAATGATTTTCTTCCCTATCTACCTTGCATAATTGCTCTGACTAGCAAATGATATAATGCGAAACCTTATACATCATCTATGAATATGAGTTACTTCAGCTGCTGCTACTACTGCTGCTACTACCACTACCATTACTACTGCTGCAATGAATACTGTGCACCCAGTTATTACTACTAGGGTGCTACTGAGACTAGGGAAAGAGTAGGCACTGGTTCTCCTCAATTCCATATGGTCTTTTCTGGAAGAACAGCTTTGCTTCAGAGAAGGACATAGGGCTCGATTAAGGTTTCGAAGACCATTTTCTAGTTTCCTCTTTGCCACTCACCCCCCATGAGACTCTGGAGGAGGCATCCCAGTTCTTACTTGTGTGAAATGAGGTGGATGTTACTAACCAGCCGTTTGCAAGCTGCTTTTCTTCAGGGCCTAGGTATCTGCTTCCATCCAGTCAGTTCCATTATTAGGTAATTTTACGTAATGTTTCTACGTAAAATTTTGTTTAAAGATGAAAAATAAGTGAGTATTAAAAAGGGCTTACAAATCCACTGGGTTAGAGCTTCCTTAATGTCTCTTTTGGCTACAGGATTTTTCAACTGGTCATTCTGTTAATAATTACGATCCCTGTACCCTGACTCTCAGATGCTGTGGTTGCTTAATTCCCAACTCGATGGCCAGAGCCAAGGAGAACAAATTGTCCAAGCAATTAAGTGTCTTGCATATGTGTAAGTGCCAGCTTTCAGCATGTGGTCTGGCCCTTCCCTTTGTGGACAATGGCAGGCTCAAGGTCCATATGACAATATTTTCTATGCCAGACCGCAGGTCTATCCTTTAAATGGGACCTGAGGCCCCTCACACTTCTCAAGAAAATCAAGGGGATTGGCAGATTGGTGATTGCCTATCATTTTTAACCAAGGTGTTTTGAAGGCCTGTGCGCCCCTCTCCAAAACATAGGCATTAAAGAGAAGAATGAGTGACTGCTACAAATGCCTTATTTAAGTCTCTTTGTATAAAATCCTGACTGATAGTGCTTTTGCTGTATATATCTTGATAAATCAATTGGGGAGAAATTCATATTCCAGATAAGGAGTAGAGAAACTGTGATTGGATGTTATCATAGGGCCTAGCCTCTGCCCCAGGGAAGGTATTAAAAGGAATCAGATTATTTCTCTCTTTACATCCCTTTGCTGGAAAGTTCTGAGGTTGGTCTTCCTTCTGTTGCTACCCCACTTCCAGCTGAGCCCCAGCCGTGCAGCTCTGGGTACAGGGTTGCTATATCCATTGAAGACTCCCTCACCAAGAGTGGGTCTGCTTGACTGCTTAGCATAGGGGATTAGGGGAGCCTGAAACCCCTTGACTGGACTCATTCTCTTGAGTCCTGTAATATCTAACTCATTGTGATCTAAAGAATCAGAGGCCAGAGGAGGCAAGCGTCCCTAATTTTCATAGGTTTCTGAAGCAATGTTTTTGAGTACTGATCCCAGCAGGCCCAAGGTTCTCAACTGTGTTCTATGAATGTTCACCAAGGATGTAGAAGTCTCTTCATTCTGATTTGCATTTGCAGTGAAGAAGGAAGCTCTGCTCTGTTGCTGGCCAGGCAGATTAATCTCCACCTAGTGTAAAGGTCTCATTTTTCCCACAGTAGGGAACAGACTTTTGCCAACAGGGTCAGATACCTGAATGATTCAGGTAAACAATATTTTGGTTGTTGGAGGGTTATGACAGGTACTGTATACATGGTTACTTATTTCCAATGCTTTAGAATTCAGTACTTAATTTTTGGAATAATTAATTTATGGAACATAATTTTATGAGACACATACCATTGCCATTACTTAGGAGTTACAGATGCCTATCCAGAAACATATAAATAAGGACCAAAAGAATTCTTCCTGAGGGTTAAGCTCTGAAGTCAACATCCACTGGGTCAGAGCATAGATAAGAGAAACCTCCTTACAGTGATGGAATGACTTTCAAGTTCAGAAATACCTGGCTGCCAGCCAAGTCACTAAAGTGGCAAAATTATACAACTCGTATGTTTACCAGAGGAGGGACTGATCAGGTATAAAAGTAGACAAAGAGGAGGATGCCAGCTGTAAACTATGGCTCATCCAAGCACCATCCAGGGGAGAAGGAGCCTCAGTTTGCTAACGTGATGCTGTGGGCAGGATGGGTATGTCAGGCAACACCATCTGCATGCCCGCCATACAACTGATTCTTCTTGTTCTGATTTATACAAACTTCTGATGAGAGGTCACCTCACCATGAGGCTCTAGCCTTGGGAGGAAAACTACCTGGGCAGCCAGACCCAAGGATTTTGGTCTAAATGAGAGAAGTATTTCTCATTAGAAGTGAATAAATAAACACTCAGGTTTTATAATTCTCTTGAGCTTGACTTGCTTGACTCTACTAGTAAGATGTGGGCTGTTCTCGGTGTGCTGACAAATCAGTTCCCAAGGGGTGTCAGAAATGCAGACCAAATCCTAATTAACCACGGATGCAGTTGCCTGTGTCCATCAGGGTAAATGCACCAACAAAATGAACGTGGCCCTATGAGGCCTCATGGGAGACAGCTTGTTGGCCCTCCCACGTAGGCACACCCTTCTGTATGTCTGTACTGTGACACCATTTCCTCTAATTGGAATTATCCACTGGTGATAGGCGAAGTGAGTGCACATACCAGGAGGTAGGTCAGATCCCTGTGACTCTCCTTCCCTCCATTTCTCCACAGCAGACCAAAGAACTGTTGAGTCCTCAAGTCTAGAGATGAACATCTTCAGCTTTGTTTTTGTCATGCTTAGACCTTGAATACTGGACGTATTTGCAGCAGTGTCACCATGATTTTCTCTCTCTTTAGTGTTTGAATACTTAAATTTTTCTTTAGGGGAAGAAACTCAAAGGGTAGAAGGTAATTCTAGCTTCTCTACCTCTGCCTTAACCAGCATCAGGGTGAGAAATTAAACAACAACAATAACAATTTAATCTGGTTCTCTCACATTTAATGAGTTACCACCATGGCCAGACACTGCTTTACTTAGTGGTGAGACTTAACTGACAGACCATTTCTGTTTTCAAGTTGCTTTCAGCTTGGTGTATGGGAGGGGAAAGTTCCTCTTCTAATATCAGAACTCCTTTGGCAACTATGTCTTGTTATAATGGTTATTTATGGGCCCCATGTGCTCAGGGGCCTTTCATGCCTTAGCCAATAGACTCAGCCTTACACCTGACTCTAGAAAAATGCCTGTTTGATCATTCTAGTCCTGGCAATACTTGTGAAACTTTGATGCTCCCCTTACTGGTGACTGTAGGTCTGTTCCAGGTAAACTACTAGTTAGCTCATTAGGGTTGGGATGGTGGGGGAAATGCTCTGCTCTGGAGAACCTGAACTTTCTATGGCCGATCTACATGTATCACCCGCTGCATTTGCATGTCCAAAGTACTGTGTGTGTTCACGTGAAATCAGAGCACTGTTTTTTCCTACATGCCTCAGTGGGTGTCAGTGGATTCTGATTCTTGATAATTTTTAAATAAATGGAATTTTGGAAGTAAGGTCAGCCAATAGAGCAACTCAAACACCTCTATCCAGAGGGTCTCCTCCTACCTTTGAAAGGCAAGTGCAATATGTAGAAAGAAGCATCCCTATTCGCTTAAATATCCTCATGCCCATAGTTTGTAGCTGATTATAAAGAGTTATAAAGACTTTA
The DNA here is from genome assembly GCF_951394435.1 of Stenella coeruleoalba. Taxonomy (NCBI): domain Eukaryota; kingdom Metazoa; phylum Chordata; class Mammalia; order Artiodactyla; family Delphinidae; genus Stenella; species Stenella coeruleoalba. The sequence continues at coordinate 40,232,383 of NC_137159.1, forward strand.
GTTTCTCATTTATTTACTAGTACCCTGATTTATAATTCTTGCCAATGCCACATCTGGATACCCTGAGCTGTCTCAGAATTCTTAATGTACCCCCAAACACAGTTAATTTAAATGATATATTTCATAAGCTCATGCCATATAGCTATGTAAGAGAAGAGTATTTCTTGAGACTTCAAAAATGATTGAGGACGCCAATTTTAGAGTGTAGTGACAATAGCTGGTACGTATCTAAATGAGGCATCCAATGCATAAAGTTATTATAAGGCCAGTTAGCTTAACATAAATACCTTCTGATACTTACGTACAGCCTGGTGACTATTGTTAATAATGCTGTATTGCATATTTGGGAGTTGCTAATTTAAAAGATCTCATCACAAGAAAAAGATGTGTAACTGCGTGTGGTGACAGATGCTAACTAGACTTAGTGTGGTGATCATTTCACAATATATACAAATAGCAAATCATTATGTTGTACACCTGAAACTAATAGAATGTTATATGTCAGTTGTACCTCAATAATAAAAAAAAGGCCGGTTAGCTTTGCACAGAGTAAATCTCTGTAATCCAGTAAATTATAAAATTTCTACCCTTAGTTTAGCCTTTTATTCCTTTCTGTGATGGAGTTGACTGTGTGTGTGTGTGTGTGTGTGTGTGTGTGTGTGTGTGTGTGTGTGTGTTTTATGTGCATGTGTTTTGGGGAGGTGAGTGGAGAGTAGACATGAAAATGAAAAAAGTTATTAATAGTACAAATCCTCCCCACAGATGGTAATGGTGAGTCGGTAGCATGGTCATTATACACAAGCAAATGAATCTTGGTCTCTTTAATCTTTCATGAAATGAAATTAGTTCTCTTCCTTTAGGTTTTTCCCTGAGCAGAATTTTAGGGAGACTAGGTGATAGTGAAAGTTAGGGGAACATTATATTAATATCTCCTTAGAATATGAAATAAATACAAAAATGATATAATAATCTGCACAAGTACACTTAGGTATGAATCATTAGCTTGTTTCATTCATTCATTCAACGCCTGCTTATTGGGCACTAGATGCTATTGAGGAGGCACCATGACAATTATGGACATAAACATGAATTTGGCAGTCTCTTCTCACGTTGTGGCTGATAATGAACCTTATTCTCTGAAACAATGAAACAATTCTCCCAGCACAGAACCTGTCACATAGGCTAGATAAAGTGTTTACTGACAAAAGTCACTGTTTCCCAAAGTGTGCTCTGTGGAACACTAGCCTGGAAGTGCTCTGGGGGAAAAATAATGAAAAAGAGATTCCTGGTCAAAATGTTTGGAAAATAGTAGCTATTATCTTTCTCTCTTGAGGATTCAGAAAGCACAATTATATATTTAAGGCTCTGAGAATTTTGATTAATCCAGCATTTCCAAAGCTCATTTAATTGGGGTACCCTTTTTTAAAGTAAACTTAGTAACCCCCGTGGAACACATGTTAGGGAATACCAGGCTAAATGAAAGTGAAAATCAGTGTTGGAAAGACCTCTAATAGTTTAAACAAGCCATGGAAACCTTCAGTTCCCCCCCTGACTGCATGACTGAGGCCCCATCCCTCAGAGGCCTCATTATTGTGTCTTTTTGACTTAGTTCAGAAGAGAAATTTTGACTAACACTAGTAATATTGGAATATATATGTAAACACACATATATATAAAACACACATGTATATATACATACATACCTATGTATATGCATATATGTGTGTGTGTGTGTATACACACACACACACACACACACACACACACACACATATAGTTTGTAAAGCAAAACATCACTAGACAAAAACACACCAGTCTTAAAAATTACCGCCATTATAGTTCTTACAGAATCACACTTCAAGCAAATTCTAGGTATCTTTCTATCCCAAGTCACCTTGACGATTTTTATATTATTAACCACACGAGTAGAATTTAATGGGAATAGCTCAAATAAAACTTGCCCTCACACTACCTTTGATTGTCAGTTTCCATTTCCTGAATGGCATTGATGGGGGTTCTACTTGAAATCCTTCCGAAATCTTTGAGGATTCCTTCTACATTTAAGAAATATGAATCAAGTTTAATTGAAAACAATGAGAGAAAATGTGTTTTTATGTTGCTCTGATAAATCTGTGACAAGGCAGTAATTGTAAAACAATACATAGGCGAGAAATAGGAGCTGGCAACTCAAAGTAGCAAATGCTGGTTGTATGGAATTACATTATTGCCCCGGATTATTCAGCCCCTTTTCTATCGCATGCTTCCTTGGGAAAAAGCTTGGAAACCAGGTGCATATCTCTGTATCTGTTATTTTAGTTATACAGGTGGTTTGTTGAACAGGACTTTCATTTTTGGCTCCCAAAGTTGACTTAATTCCCTGAGCAGTGTGACTTGAGTTTCTTTCATGTATAGCCCTGTTTCAGGCTCCATGAAATTATTCCTTTTTTCCCTTCTGGATATTGTTGCCAGTGTCAAATGGGAAATACCTAGAAATTGGAGATTAAAAATGTAAATTTTATAAACAGAAATCAAAGGTCCTAAATCCTTAGCAAAGAAAAGCCAACATAAGTAAGAACATTAAAAACATACATAAATAGTGCTTCCAGGCTGAATATGTTAAATAATTCAACAGTTAAGTCATAAGCGTTCTTAAACTTAAGTATAAAAATGCCCTTGACAATATTTCACAGCCGTGCATTTCTTTAAAATATTTAGCATTCTCATTAAAGAGAATGACTTTAGTTTATATATTAGTTACACTCCTGCTTGTTAATATGAAGGAATTTAGGAGCAAAAAGCATTCTTATGTATATAAGCAAAAGGCAATTTGCATACAAAGTTGGACAACTATTCACTTTTTATTTATTTCTGGATCATCAGCATCTACATATAGCTATACAGCATTTAAACAAATTTGTTTTTTAATGTGCAGTATTAATATTCTCTGCCCCAGAGTGCCGTTTGCTAATGCCATTGTGAAGACAGGTTCCTTCAGAGCTACACGGAAGTCCCTGCTTTAGCAAGACTTAATGAACCTTACATTTTTTGGAATACTGCACAGTGTAATGCCTATTACATATTCATTGCTAGAATGGAAGATTTCCTTTAACTCTGAGCTTCCTGGTCTAGTTCTCTGTAAAACATTGTCAAAAGTCACCAGAGACTTTCGTGGAAAATTGTGACTCTTGATAGCAGGATGTAATGGGGAGGTTTAGAGTAGAGAAGCCAGGAGCCTATCGCCCCACAGGGAGATGTTCTGACAGACAAATGGATGGATAATACAATTTTTGACATAATGGGATGAAAAAGTTTATGCCAGAAAGAACTGAATTAAAGTTATTACTTTAAAAGAAAGTCTGAAGTTGAAATCATCAGAATTTCCAATGTGTGCTTCATTTCGCTGCTTATACGCAGAAAAGATTTTAAGACACAGATGCTGTCAACTGATTTATAGAGTTACTAACAAGGCGGCCATAAAATTTTAGTTACCTCTTTGGAAATATCCACAACAATAAACACAATGTTCCTTTTTTTCTCTCTCATATTTTTAATAAGGAAAATCTAACATTGTTCTTTTATATTCCTACTTTCTCCTTGCAAAATGCAGAGAGAGAATATTCAGGGGTGGGGATTACACTTCCAGGGGATGGAAGAATGGAGGACACCACGACATAGCCGTTCACCTTTGTTGAAAAAATGCTTCGTAACGCAATGAGGGGCTTGGATATCAGCAGTAATGACTGGGCCGCAGGCCTCTGTAGGTGTGGTGAGGACTGACCTGAAAGTGTTAGCAGCCATCTCTCCGTTATATTTACTCTGTGTGACTCTAGTTTGCCAGCACCGAGGACTAACCTCAAGTGCAGCCACCGCTGACATACACTCCACCTCATTCAGTCAGCTCCGGATGATTGGAAAGGTAATGCTACCTTCATTCTCCGAATGTTCTCCATTTTATTTCAGACGCTTAACAAGATCACACAGCCCCATAACTGGCTTCCATTACACCCTGTCTCGTTCACGTTTAAGTTAGTCCATACTATCATTTCAACAAGCACAGTACTTTGTGCCTAGTCCTATCGCTTCTTTTCTTACTTTGTACGGATTTTATTCATTTAGTGTCTGTCCCCTTTCTGGATGGTTCCATGAGGGTCACACTATGCCTTTATGTCTTATCAGTGCCCACCAGCCTGGGTCTAAGGAAACATACACTCTCAGCATTGACAAAGGAGTGCCTCTTTCATTTTGCACCATTTGTCTCATGGTACCCTTGGCCCTGCTGCTATCAGAGTGCCTGGCACATAACAAGAGCTCAATACACACTTGGCAAATGTCAAAATGCCTTCCTAGATGAGTAAAATTTAAAGCTTGTTGTCTGTTGTTGGAGTAGACACCCTAATAAAATTGTTCTCTTGCCCCCAACATTTTGGAAGGTAGACAATCATCACCATATTGCAGCTACCAGAAATAGGTTTCATTTAATCACACAGGAAAAGGGAACACTCAGACTTAGTGAGGGGGTGTATGTCAAACAGTGCAAAGCGTTTGCCAGTCCTGGGACTCAGGCAGTAGAACTCTTAGTGATCCAAAGCTACTTTCTAAGTAATGCTAAATAATGGCTTAAAACCCATATAATTCATTAATATTAAGTATATAGAATTACGAATATCAAAAGAAAACAGGAAAGGGAAACAAAGGGGAAAAAAGAAAGGTTAGAAAATAAAAGGAGACAGAGGAAAGAAACAACTCTGGTGGCTTAAAGGAATTCACTCCCCTCCCCTCCACTGAATTCAGGAACTGGCTTATGTGTATGAAGAGATAATCCAGTGGCATGTGTGTTAGCGAGAAATATTCTGACAGTTCAGTGACTAGAAGGCACTTGTGTAGACTCCCAATTCTTACCATTAGCAGGGAAGGGGAGACAAACGTAGATCCTGGGAAAGTAGTACTGTTTAAAGATGTAAACAAAATGTATGTAACGGGAGATGATAGTGTGATGCCATTGGAGTTTTTTATGTTATTCTATCCAAAATAACCCTAGGCCCAACATGCCCTTCAGAGAAATAAATTCTAGTTTTCAAACTTCAGGATCACTTGTCAACTTTGATTCTTAAGCCTTAACAGCAAAATGGGGTATCAGTTTATATTATGGCAGTGATATTTAAGAAAAAACTATTTTTAATATTTGAATTAGGAATACCTTCTTGGAAATAAGATGATGATGGTGATGGTGATGATGATAAACATACATTAATTTTTATAGTGTTTTATTAAATGCATTCTCCAATGTTATCCCATTTGATTCCCATAGAGTCCTAGGGCATGTAGGCACTGGAACAATCAGAATATCAAGAAAGGAAACTGAGGTTCACAGAAGCCCAGCAACTTAACTGAGGTCAACTGGTGAGTACACACGCTCAACCACTCAGTCTTAAAACCAGGTGGAAAGAACATTCCTTTCTGTGCTGTCATTTAAATGGATCACAAATCACATCACACAATTGAAACCACTATTGAGTTATTCTATAAAGTCTAAAGAGCTACGGGCCTGGCTTATGATATTTTAATTTCATGTGTGTGCCTTAGCACATCACATCCATTAACAATTACTTTGGGGGATTATTTGATGCTTGCTGGGTTGCCTTCCTGGTTTTAAAAGGACACAGCTTGTGTGAATGGAATTCATACCAATATTTGAGATGACTGAAGAACAGACAACCTAATGTGAACTCTTTCTATGTGGAAAAAAATGCCGTATTCTCCTAATTATGACAAGTACAAAAGCCACTGTTTTTAGCCAATGCCCCAGAGCCCCACAAAAGAATGGCTGGACGAGCCAGCAGCTACCAAGGAGAGGCAGTGGGCATCTACTGGGGCTCTAGGACAGGTTGGCACATTGCTCAGCATTGTACCGGCTCAAAATGACACAGCCCTTACACAAAAGCCCTTGTGCCCAGTATCAACCATTCAGCATCTAACAGTTCAGTGGACAGTCTCTCTGGGATGAATTTCAGCCATGCCAACACCCCAAATGCAGTAAACAAAGCCACAAAATGTGAGAGAGACACACAACCAAGTGACTGCAAAGCGTCAAATGGAAGTAACGCCGTGAGCAAGAGATTTCCAAGTGTGGCTTAACGATACAATACAGGCTGTCCACAGGGCGGTTGTTACTGCTCACAAACAGTTGACATCTGCCACCCAAACCAAAAATCATTTGGAGACCCAAGAACACAGCAGCCCCAGAATGGTATGCCAAAGAGTCAGGGGAAAACTCTTGGATTGCAGGATAGAAAACAATTAGAAGGCTCATAGTATCTCAGTAATCTCTCTCTCTGTATCTCTCTGTCCCTTGCTCTCTCTCCCTCACTCAGATAAACACACACCTACTTTTATATATGTGTGTGTATATATATATACACACACACACATATATATGATATATATGAATATATATATATACTCAAGTACATATGAATAGAAAAGCATACAGTATAGAAAAACAAGTTGCATCTGTCCAGTGCCAAGCATCTATGTGGTTAATTGCTTTTAGATTTCATGTGCTGCGCTTGGGAAAACCTAAGTCAGTTCTCACTGGATTTTCAAACAGTCATGTACTGCTAATGGGGAACATCATAACCCACAAAAGTCAGACCCACAGTGGCCCCTCAATTTATTTGAAGCCTGGGTTCAGTACATGGACATTATGTTGTCAACATGCAGAGAGGTATACCAGTTGGTCCCTTGGCAACTCTTTACCCTGCCGATCCTGAGAAATTTCAATTTTGTCTGAAAGGGGAATTTGGAAAGCCCTGGATGTAGTAATGTATTACCTTGTTTAGATATAGCACTACTTCAGATGACAAGCAACGTCTGCATGTTGGGTTCCAGGGCTCTTTGAATAGAATGAAGTCAGTCGTATGACAGTAGGTTGTTTATGAGAGATACAAACTGAGAAACCACACAAAGGGAGGCACCAGAGACCCAGCTTCACAGAGAGGAAATGAATCTAAGTGAGATCCTGGAGAACCATATGCGGAGAGTAGCACAGATTTGGCTGTGCCCTTTGGCAAATTCCATGTAGGTGTGTTTCACCCTTCTCACTTTTTGGAAACACAAATCTCCCTCCACTTGGGAACTTCTACAGTCCCAAGTCTTTTTCGTTCTTGGCAAGTTTTCATTATTTAACTTGTCAATTATTAATGAGTTTCTGGGACCGATGTTAGATGATGTTGGTTGAGACGAGTGCCTAGGATTAAACTGACTTCGTGAGTACCGTATCCCTGAGTGGCCTCAGTGGGGAAACTGAGTCTTCTTCCTCAACCCTTGGAAAAGGGCAGGCTACTCCCTGGGCCATAGGGCACATTTGCTCTCTGGGTTCATCAATCCTGCTCTATAGCAGGGGTGGAGGCAAAAATTGTTCATGAGAAATAGTGACATCCAGATGCCAGCTGGGCTCTGCAGGGCTGTGACTGTGCATAGGCTTCTCTGTCAGAAAATGGGAAGATAGGAACTGTGGCTTTCTAAGCTCCTGGCTGTTCTACTGTTCAGACCCCCATATGCTATCTGAGCTGGTTTTATTCACAACATTTCTGACACCAAATATGTGTGGGTTTCCACACCAACAATCAGTTCTCCAATTCTACTGCATCACCGCCTGTCCAACAGTTCAGTTCCATTCAGTTCTGATCCCATCCATGATTAGCACAGACCCACGGGTTCAGGGCTCAGTCCCATAGCATGTCCTCGCTTCTAACCTTCCAATACCAATCCCAAGTCCCAGTACTTCTGACCAACTGGCATTACATTCTGAAGTTCCTGTGAACCTCCCCCTCCCCGCCCCGCCCCTCTATGTTGGATAATTCCCTAGAATGACTCACAGAACTCAGGAAAGTGCTTTACTTGGTCTTACTGCTTTAGTGTAAAGGATACAGGAACAGCCAGTTTGCGGGGAGGTGGTGCCTGGAGCTTCCATTCCCTTTCTGGGTGTGCAACTCTCCAAGCACCTCAGTGTGTTCACCAACGCAGAAGCTCTCTAAATCCTATCGTTTAGGGGTTTTTATGTAGGTTCCCTTACATAGGCATGATTGATTAAATCACTGGCCTTTTGGGATGAACTCAGTCTCTAGCCTCTCTCCCTTCCTCAGAGGTCCTGAGGTGAGGCTGAAGGAATTGACCTTTCTGGTGACAGCCCCCATGGGAAGCTATCCCGAGCCATCTCATTAGCATATCAAAGGCACGTATCACTCCAGAGATTTCAAGGGTTTTAGGAGTTGTGTGCAAGGAACTGCCTAAGACAAAAACGAAATCTATATTTGTTATTGTACCACACTATCTATCGAAGAAAATTTCCTTCCCGGACGACATTTTTCACCTTCTATTCCATGCCCTGTCTTATTAGAACATCTTTTAATTCAGCTAAATTTCTGGGTCCTCTTTCTGGGAGTCCTGTGTGTCAGCACTGCATGCCTCCTGTCCTCTTTGTCTCTGGGAGGGAGGACAGTGGGGTTCCCTTCTCCATTCCATGACTCACAGCCACCAGTCTTCCCAGTGTCTCTTAGAACTGGCTTTCAAAGGGCTAGTGCATCCCAGCAGGAAATGTGAAAAAGAGCAGTGAATAAAGGGAGTCTCCTCTGTTATCAGAGGCATCACCAGCCTCAAACAATCGGTAAGGGTGTGACACTCAGTTTGGCACTACTGAAAAAGTTTTTCAAAAGCCAAAGCTCCTGCCCTCTAGGGGCCCAGACAACTAGTAACAGAACAGTTAACACCTATAGGGAAAATACACAGGACAGTAATTGTATAAACAACAAATAATTAACTGTACTTACTAAATAGGTAGAAAGAATAGCTTAGTTGACAAAACACAGGCCAGGACTCTGGATCAGGGTGTGCTCTGTGACTAAAGGAAATAAATCACTTAGCCCTTCTGTGATGTTGTGAAATGAGGGCAATGATAACCCCATCTCAGAGCTCTAAGATAGGGAGTGAGAGCGCATGAGTGAAGATGGCCATGAACTACTCGATGTCACGAAGGACGTTGTGGCGCCTTAAGAGTACTGAGCACTCGTGGCTGGAACTGTATTGGCTGTGAATATGACAGGGGATTTCGGAGAAGGGCAGACGTGGATACACAGGTTACTATCGTGAAACAGACGGGGGTCAGTCTTGAGTAGGGGATACCCGAAGTCCTCCGTGGTCTCATCGCCTGTCTCCATCCTCCTTGACCTCCCTGTCTCACTACTGCACTGAGGCCCCCTCTCCTTGCAGTCTCTCTCCTCCTGATTTCCATAATATGGCACTGACTTGGTGTTCCTAGCTCTCTCTTTTGAACTTAGTATTATAAGCAGTTTTTTTAATGTTGACACATATTCACTGTAATTATAATATGTAAATGGGTGAATGGTATTCCATGATGTGGATGCATCATGATTTACGTAACCATTCCTGTGGGTAGATATTTAGGTTGATTCTGTTTTCTCTCCTTCAGTAGGTGAACAGGTCAGAGAGTATGCACATCTCTTAAAATGTCTTCTGCGAGGCAGAGGCCTGCACCTGTTTCCCTTATGGCTAGTCACGTGTAAGGACTGTTCCAGCACCTCCCTAACTTCTATTTATATCGTTTGTCAATAATTCTTGCTCCCGCTCTTTTATGTCATCTCTCAAAACGCTGACCTCAGTCTTCTTTCTTTTTTACTATAGTTTTCCTCTAAATGGACTATAGAGACCTCAAAAGCAACTCAGCTGAGGGATCTCAAATAGATACCTGTCTCTGAACTGTCATCATTGAGACATCCAAACCACCATCCGTCCATCTCTCCACCACCAGTTATGGGCCCCCACCGCATACTCCATTTATGGGCTTTTACTGGAGATACAAAGATGAAGACATGGCCTCTGTCCTCAGGACATAAATTGATTAGCGGAGATGAGGGAAAAGATAGACAAACACACACCTGATTCAGCACAGTTTATACAGAGTGGATGGGTGTTCCTGGTTGGGGCTCCTAGCTTGATGTGGAAAGTGGGAGGATGTGAAAGACAGTTTCCCAAAGCAGGTGACATCCACGCCGAGTTCTGAAAGATTCATGAGTATTTAACCAGGTTAAGGAGGATAACAAAGAGTGTCTTAGTCAGAGAAATAGCAAGAGAAAAGGAAAGGAAGAGAGAGAGAGAGAACATGGTGTATCCAGGGAACTGTAAGCAGGTCAGTAAGCCAGTGTGTGTGTGTGTGTGTGTGTGTGTGTGTGTGTGTGTGTGTGTGTGTGTGTGTGTGTGTGTGTGTGTACCCATGCACATGTGTGAAAAGCCAGTGGAACCCCGAAAGGAACAAGAGCGTGGAATTTCTTGTCCATTACACTAAAATTTAGACTTTCCTCAGAAGGTAGTAGAAGACCATTAAAGGATTTTAGGTGGGAGAGTAGCATGATTAGGTTTGTTTTTGAGGAAAGTGGGGAGAGTGACCTGCAGCCGGGAAGGACAGAGGCAGGCAGAGAAGTTACGTACATGATGGAAGAGGTGATGAGGACTTAGGTGACAGTGAGATGTAGACAAGGGAGGAAATACAAAGCTATTAAGGATGTAGAATTGACAGAAGAATTGATTGACTATTTGGAAAGGAATGAACAGGAGGCATTAATGACTCCCAGGTGGTTGTCTGGGTGGCTAACTTTTCCTACAGCTTCAGTATAGATTGGACCTGCTGAAATCATCCAAGGAAAGTTGGTCAATCGTGAGATGAGAGGAGGGTCAAGGACAAAACCCTGAAGATCACTAGCATTTTCATGCCAGATGTTCCTCACGAAGGATGCTAAATTTACAAGGGCCCCAAACCAAAAGCTTCCATCTTTAATTCAAGGCTCTCCAACAATACTCTCTAGCATTAAATGGTACTATAGCAGCTGCTGAAATTCTTGACATTTGTGTGTGTCAATAATGGTGTAAAGTAGGCTCTATTCGTCTTTTTTTTTTTTGGCTGCGTTGGGTCTTAGTTGCAGGGTCTTCCTTGAGGCACGCGACATCTTTCGTTGTGGCGCTCGGGCTTCTCTCTAGTTGTGGTGTTCACGTTTTTTCTCTCTCTAGTTGTGGTGCGTGTGTTCCTGGGTCTGTGGGCTCTGTAGTTTGCGGCACACGGGCTCTCTCGTTGAGGTACCCGAGCTCAGTAGTTGTGGTGTGCGGGCTTAGCTGCCTCGTGGCATGTGGGATCTTAGTTCCCCGACCAGGGATCGAACCCGCGTCCCCTGCATTGGAAGGCAGATTCTTTACCACTAGACCACCAGGGAAGTCCCTCTATTAGACTTTTATTGGTGACAATTAGTGAGGCTAAGTAACTTACTCAAGTTTATGCAGCTGGTAAGAGGAGGAATCAACATCTGGCCCATGTCTTTCTAATGCCCAAGCCAGCTTCCGTCAACCGTGTCACACCTTTGACACCTCAAGGTGGCTGCTCCAGTCCACCATGCTAGCCCGTCTGTAATGCTGCTCTGCTTTATTTCCATCAGTTCATCTCCAGACTTCCTCTAGGAAGCTGTGTCTCCCCCCTAAAGCATTCTTCCTGACTCATGTTATCCTCCATTTTGTATCTCCCCCATGTTTTTTTTTTTATATTGTTTATAGTTTGTTCTTTCTGGTTTAGATTTTGGAGCAATTCAGCCAGAATATATTGAATACTAACTGTGTGCCGGATTTGACAATAAGCACTTTCTAGTATGTCACACTGTGACCTAGATCTTGGCCATGTAGATGTATGCTGCTCCTTGAGGAAGTATAAATCCCCATGCGTGTGTATTCAACCTCTTTTTAAGGTTCTGTATTGGTAACATACAGCTGATTGTGTGTTGGTGCTTGAGAAATGCTCACGATAGGGATGAATAGGTAAATGTAAGTTCAATCAAGTGTTTATTGAGCACTTTCTGTGTGTTTATCACTATCCTAAAGAGTGTAAAGTACAAGTAACACAGGAATAATCTATAGCTTTACCTATAACTATACCTGTATTCATCCATTCATTCAGCTATCATTTATTTATTTTTTAAAAATATTTATTTATTTATTGGCTGCATTGGGTCTTTGTTGCTGTGCGTGGACTTTCTCTAGTTGTGGCGAGCGGGGGCTACTCTTCATTGCTGTGCGCGGGCTTCTCACTAGTGGCTTCTCGTGTTGCAGAGCGTGGGCTGTAGGTGTGCGGGCTTCAGTAGTTGTAACACGCGGGCTCAGTACTTGTGCCTTGCAGGCTCTAGAGCCACAGGCTCCACAGTTGTGACGCACAGGCTTAGTTGCTCCGCGGCATGTGGGATCTTCCCGGACCAGGGCTCGAACCCGTGTCCCCTGCATTGTCAGGCAGATTCTTAACCACTGTGCCACCAGGGAAGTCCTTTTATTTATTTATTTATTTAATTTATTCATTCATTCAGCTATCATTTATTGAGAACATGCTGCATGCCTAACATACCTCCCAAAAGTTCAAATATATTCAAGATGCTTACTCTTTTTGTACGCGGGCCTCACACTGCTGTGGCCTCTCCCGTTGCGGAGCACAGGCTCCGGACACACAGGCTCAGTGGCCATGGCTCATGGCGCCCAGCCGCTCTGCGGCATGTGGGATCTTCCCGGACCGGGGCACGAACCCGTGTCCCCTGCATCGGCAGGCGAACTCTTAACCACTGAGCCACCAGGGAAGCCCCAAGATGCTTACTCTTATCTCTAATTTATAGGTGAGGAAGTAGGCTCAGAGAGATTCTGTGACTTGCCCATGGAAGCACAGCTTCTGGTGACAACATTGGGATTGGAACTGTGGTCTATCAGATTCCACAGTCTGTGCTTAGAGGGAGAGAGAAAGAAAGGAAGGAAAGAGGGAGGAAAAAAAGGAGATGAGAAAAAAGGAATAGACATTTTAAAATAAATAAACATGTAATACAGGTAATCAGTTTAGGAGACAGAAATTTGGACTTACATTGGTGTCGAGAAGGGTGTCTGGCAAGCACAGACTAAATGTGGTCACAGAGGCACACATTTTCTTTCATTGTCTAAAGAGAGGGAATGCTCTTCACGAATGTGACTTGTTCTAGAGCATATCGCAGACCTTAAAAAATCTTAGGAAGAGAAATATCCTGGAAGATAAAATCCATGAAACCAGTGGGTAGCCAACCTTTCTCAGAGGTGCTACAATTGAGGCTTCATTGATACGGCACACAGAGCAGAACATCTGATGATAGTAAATGAGCTGGGAAACCTAACAGTCACTTGGCTCTACTGTACAAATATTTAAAGGTATCAAAGTTAATAACTTATATAATAATACGAAATAAGATAATGTCAGATGTGGGAGCTGATTTACTCCCATGTCCTGCTTTGGGGGCTGCTGAGATCTCTGCTACACTGTTCTATTAACATGGTTGTTCACTTAACAGAACTAAATGTTCTACACTTTCTTTCACTGACATTCAATTTGTCACTGGAACAAGTGGCACCCAATTTCCTCTTGTCTGTGCATATAGCAAAGCCACCTATGAAGCCATGCTTGGCAAATTTTTTCTGTAAAAGGCCAGATAGTAAATATTTTAGGCTTTTGGGACCATATAGTCTCTGTTGCAACAATTCAACGCTGCCGTTTGTAGGGTGAAAGCAGCCACAGGTAAAACATAAAGAACGAGTGTGTGTGTGTTCCATAAAACTTTTCTTGTGGGCACTGAAATTTGAATTTAATAATATTTTCATATGTCAGAAAATTGAATTCTTTTGATTTTTGAACCCACTTAAAAATGTAAAAACTCTTCTTAGCTTGTGGCTGCGCACAAACGGGTAGTGGGCTGTATTTGGCCTGCAGCCCCCAGTTTGCTGACCCCCGCACAGAAGCACAGAAATCTTAGGGTGCTTAGACTCTTCTATGTACTTAGGTTAGCTTTCCAGAAGGAAGTGGTTAGCTAACTCCATTAGTGCCTCTGAGCTTCAACTATTAATTGACATTATTTCTTAATTCCCAGCTATATTTTAAGGTATGAACCTAAGGAATTTTAAAGTCGTTATGTGGGTGAGGGACTGTTAAAAATAAATCCTTCAGGTTTAGAAGTGGTAGAGAGGGAATAGAAGGTGTTAGCAAATCCAGGTGTTTTCAGAGAAGCGGTTCAAAAAGCGTCGAGGTGGGCCACAAGTCGCCGCTGAAGGTCATGGGTAGCACTTTGCGTCTTCTCTTTATGTACTTTATGCCTCTCATAAAATAAAGTTAAAGCAGTTTAATGTAACAGTCTAATTAGTAATGGATTTTTCATTTTATCTTTTTGACTGTGCAATACAAAGATGAGATCTGGATTTGACTAGGGCCAGGAAAGGATATTTATATAATAGTAGTTTAAATTAGGGCTTTCCGACAGCAGCATCTAGATGGAAAAGGATCTGTTCCTGTTTGATTGCTAAAGAATTGGTGGGTGTGGGGGGAGATATAGCTGTATATTTTCTCCAAATAAGAGGTCCCGGAATTGGGGGTGCCCTTTGAGTCTCACTTCAACATCATGCATTTCCTTCCTTATTTTATACCTTCCTTATTTTGTACGTGGTCAACAGAAAGGATAAAACCACTGTTGTGTTGGCTGTATCCAAGGGTGGAGGGTGCTGAGTTTACTGTCTCCACTAACATTTTATTTGTTCTTCTTTGTAACAGTGTTCCCTGCGGGCTAAGTGTGAGTTCCTTTTCTTCTCTTTCTTTCTTACTCTCTCACATTGGAAATGGGGGTGGGGGAACCTTGCCCAACAGATCTAGAAATCCAGCACCTTGGGATTCATTTTCTTAATTGGTTTTACACCTCTGAGCCACAGCATGAGGGGCTGGGGCAAAGACGAAGCCTGGAGTAAAGGCTTGATCTTGAAACTTGACCAAGAATTGAGAGAGCCGTCACCCCAGGGAATTCAGTGAGCCTGTACAAGTGCCCTCATTTTAGAAGGGGAAGGATGGGCGAGAGGCTACGGGACCATGGTTGATTCATACTTTTCCTGTATAAGCCAGAGAAATGGCTACTTTTAAATTTGACTTTGAGATTTAATCTCTCTAGAATCATTTAATCCTCTTCCCCCGCTTCAAGTGATCAGCCCCAAAACAGCAAGGACTATCCCCACAGATGTAATAGTCACTAGAGAACATACAGCTTTTCAAGCTGAAAATAGGATTTTTTTTTTTTTGTGAGCAATCCTATCAAAACACAGAGGAAGTCCCTCAACCCATCAAAAAAAAAAAAAAAAATCCTTGAGAAGTCCATGTTTCCATTCGTGCTGTAACAAATCTGTCCATTGGGGGGGGTCTCTAATTTATTTAAAAAATAAGATGCCTACAGTTTCCTAAGCTGTATTTTGTAAGGCAGCAGTGACTGACACATATTGTCTAGCATTTTGGTAAAGACAAAAACATGTGTCTCCTTTGGAAAACAAGTTGTTTTCCAATGATGTACATTCATCTTATATTTTGAAAAACAATCCTTTTTATTCTAAAAAGCAGCCCCCTTCATGCACACAGTGCAGGTGGACGTGTGCAGAGCTCAGCCTCCACTGGCGCTCCTTCCATGTTTGGGAGAAGAGGGCTCCAGCCTCCAGGTCAGGGGCGTTCGATTCACATGTTCTGGGAGTGCCCTGAGTTCTGCTTCTGCTCCAACTTTAAGGTGGGCTTCTTCTTCAGCTCCCTGGGGATTGCAACCCCAAGGTCCTGGAGCCAGTGAGCATCTCAGGTTAATTGTAGGAGTTCTCTTTCCCCACCCACAGAGATGAACACAGAGAAACCAATTTGGTAGTTACTCTGCCTCCTGGAGCCCTCCTGAATTACTCCAGGAATAAACTAAGCCAAAGGTGTATTTACGCAAATCTGGGTGGAAAAATCGTTTACATAACTGGGCACTGGCTCCACACAGCTGATTTTCTTCTTGGGGATGCAAAATCTGGGAGGTGAGAGGGCTGGCAGAGAGAAGAAGTGGTCTCGAAGGTGAGGGGAGTGGGTGGGTTACAGTGCAGGGGAAAGCTGTGTTCTTCCAGGTGAAGTTAACTGGACGCTGTAAATGGCAGAAAGGAAGGCTTGAGATGGCTTCACCCACTCTGGCTGATTCATTTAATGAAGTTTGGACAAAGCCTTGGTTGTGGGTTTTTTTGTCATTTATATCCATAGTACCAGGCATCCTCCTGTAAATAAGTCTGGTTTAGAGTAGTCTTCCCTTTGCTGCCAGGCTTATATAGTTCAAAATTGCGAGGCTTAGGTACTCATATCCAGAGGAGGATGTTTTCAGAGGGGGACAAAAGGGAGAGGGAGATTGAGACATTGACGCGGTTGCATCCTTGCATCCCCTTTGGGTTGCTGGGAATGGGCTGTGTTTCAGCCAAAAGAGAAACAAAGGATGGCACAGAGAAAGCAGGTTCGCTGAGAGGCTAACCCTTGCTTCCTGAGTGAAGGTAAAGAAAGAGCACAGAAAGAAGTGTCAGGGACCACTGGCACCTGTTATCGGTCATTAACAAACGACCATGTACTGCTAATCTGTGATCATAAAAAGGCCATCTGCTAATGCTCAAAGGTCATTAAGACGCCAGCCGTGTTTACTCTGTTCCCATTGGCTGGGCCAGTCATTCCTAAGAAAAAAGGATCTTAAATGGTTGCTGTGGTGGGGCCCGCTCGTGCTGCTCTCGTTCCGGGCCTGTCAGTGTTTCCTTATAAACCCCTGCTCTCGTGATTTAAACAGCCACAAAAAGAACAGGCTGCCTGTGTGTGCATGCATGTGTGCCCACATGTACATGTTCTTTTCCTCTTCACAGAGGGGAAGATTTGAGGTGTGCTATCTTGATTCCATCCATGTTCAAAGATATTCATTGGAAAGGAAAGGTCGTTTCTTCATTTGGGGTCCTTTTTCGCTTAACCTGACTGATGGACCTATCTTGGATAATAGCCTGCCCACAGTCCCTAAAAAATGCTATCCTTGATAAAATTAAATATCTTCCCAAAGAAGAGTCATTATCCCAATTTGACAGAAATTTCTGGCTCTTCCATGCTGTGGAGAGAATTGGGTTGCATGTGGGTTGACCAAAGATGGGATTACAGTGTCAGGAATGTTCCCTGTTGAGGGAACCTACTGAATTAAAGCTTACCTCCCTTTCTGCATGCTTCTCTTGTCTTCCCAAAAGTTATCAGATGGGTTACCCAACTTATTTTGTTTCTCTGACCTTTTCAAAAGGATTTATATAAGTAGTTCTCTCTAAGGAGGAGAGTGGAAATGATTTCTTTTTTCTTCAAGATACCAGTGAATTCACAGGAACTTGTCAGGGTGATAGGAACATGTTGAATGTTTAAAGGTATTGATAATATTACAGCAGCTAGCTAGAGCTAAGTAATCTCATTTTTATATATGTACACACATGCAAGAGTGATAGATATCTCCTTAGAACTCTAAGGAATTGCTCGTTCGTCCCTTCCTTCTTTCCTCCCTCCCTTCCTTCCTTCCTTTCTTATAAATTTTCTTGTCTCCTCTTCTAGGAATCTCCTGGAAAAGGACAGATTAAAAACAAAGCTCTGTGTGTAAACTAATTGACCAAAGGACTGAAAACCAAGTTATGTAGTTTTAAAATTCCACTTGCTTATTGTGACTGTGGCGAAGGTGTCTCTGATCAGTGGGTAGCCTTACAGACCACGTGTTCGACTACCTGGCCACAGCAGGTAGGGAAGACAGAGTCCACTTCTAAAAGTAGAACTTTTAGCAATAGCCTGTGTGTGTGTGTGTGTGTGTGTGTGTGTGTGTGTGTGTGCGTGCGCATGCGTGCACACGCGCACATGCGCATGTCTACGTATTTGGGGGTGAAACACGCAAGGATGGTCAGACTTTCAAGGTTATATCAACAGACCTGTGTGCTTAACTAAGATTTTCAAAACCGCAGGCAGATTTTTTTATCTTCTGAGATTCTTTAGTGATGGAGACCAAGATTGCTGTTTTGATTTTTCCTCCTTCATTTATGATAAAACCACCGTTTCTCATCATATCCTTGCCTTTCATCTCTGCCAATTAACTAAGTAGCCAGAGCCTTGTTTTGAAAAGTTCTGAGTAGTTAGTAAGCTCTTTTTTTTCTGAGCCAAGTCAATGTGTCCTCTGGAGGCCTCTGAATGAGGGGTCTGTCCACTGCCCCACCCCTGTCTGCCTGTTAGTGCAGGCCTGGGCTTAATCTTTCGTATTCAGCGAGTTGGAAGGCGGGGTGGGAGTTATAGCATAGGGGGTGGGGTGGTGACCGCAGGTGGCTGAAGAAAGAGGGTCTTGTTCTCATGATGCTAAATGGTTGGTTAGCACTGCTTTTACTGTGAAATTCAGCTTCTGTCACTTCATGGCTAATTGCTTTATTATTCTCAGATCCAGATTGGACCTGATTTAGTTCTGTCAGGAGCCATGACTCTCCCTGGCATTGGGCCAGGATCCTTTCGATCCTTTGATCTGAGGTTTTATAATCACATTACCGTTCAGACTGAGGCAGGAGGCATGGGGCTTTGCTGCTTCTTTCTACTTACTGGGGCACAGGTTTGCTCAGTGGGCAGATGGAGTGTGACTCTGACCTGGGCAGGGTTTGAGGAATGGAGTCTTCTCTGTAACTCAGTTTCTCCTTGATCTTAGGCTTTATGAGTTTAATTTGCTTTCCTTCCTCCATCCAGCCCAAAATGCACTTGCCCCTTCAGTGGGTTTATTTTCAGCCATCTCAACATTGAACTGTAGGTAAGGTTTTGCTCTCCTTTTTTGCTAATGCTTTTCTGCACCAGCTGGCCGTCCTTAACGTGAAACAAGTCAACAGGTAGTTAAAATGACCTCTCGTAATCGTCAAGAGAGGCTGACTGGCCCCCATCAATTGTTCTGGGATCCAGACGCCAGGGCTGAAAACGTCCAGTGGCCCACAGGCTGAGTTGTTAGCGTGCCTGGTGAGGGCGATGAACAGGAGCAACTGCGGCCTGGGATTGTTAATAGGCGGGGCTGTAAAATGTCGGCCAGGCCATAGTCGCAGTTGCACCACAGAGCTCTTTCAAGCCCTTATTCCAGTGATCCACTTGTAACTATTTTTAACCTTATTAAAAAGGAGCAAAATGCTTCAGCTTCACAAGTGCACGCTAGAGTCTTGCAGTGTATTTCTTTGCTTTATAACTCCACCTTTGATTCAGAAGTCCAGCGGGCACGAGAACTTGGATAAACATGAATCTCCCCCAGGTCTGCTCCAGGGGCCCAGACGCAGTTAGGGATGTGCTAGAGACGGACCCTGGGTCTCCAGCTGGAGCAGAGGGGGAGGAGAAGCTCCCCTCTTTGGATTTTCAGGCAGCTCAATCTTCAGTTCAATCTTGCAGAGACAGAATTTGTGGCATCTGTGTAATGGAAACACAGACAGAAGTCAGAAGCGTGCACCCAGGCAGGTTATGTCTGATAACGTGAGCTCCATGTGACCAGTTTTCCAGCACAGGGTCAGCAGGCCCGCAGAAGCCAACTGCGGGACGGAGAGGCAGAAGTGGGGCTGGCATTACTGAGAGATTTTTGTCTCTTTTTTTTCACTTCTCACATGGCAGCTCCTCTTGTATTGGTGGCAGGACCTAAAAATCTCGTTTAGAATTTCTTCTAAGCTTTCTAGCTTGGAAAGTCTTTGCAAACTTTTGGAAGGACTTTTGGGGGCCTGGCATAATCTTGGTCTGAAGTACCTGCACGGGTCTCTTTTTTTGCCATGATTCAAAACAGAAAGAGACTCTTGCCTGCCATGATGATTTAGGTTCAGGTGCCCACTATGTAAAGAAGCCCCAATTGAACTAAGTTTCAGATCATCAACAAGGGGTCCTGAGATGAGCGGACATGACAGCAGAAGTTTTCGGCTTGAAACCGTAACAGTCTTTGCAGAGTGTCTGTTCTGTGTGCTGTGCCAGGATGGAAGGAGCAGTGCATAGGACAAATAACACAAGACTTCTGTCCTCTGGGAGCTTATCATCTTATTATCGGTGTCACAACCAGTTATGGGTATAGGACAGTGCACGACTAGGATTAGAGAGTTAACACCAGTGGAGGTCAGAGAAGAAAATATTTGTGGTGGCAGGACAGGTCAAGAAAGGCTGATGAGAGCAGGGGCACCTCAATTCTCAGCTACTGTTAAGTGTAGACTGTAACGGGCATCTGGTATTTTTGACTGTTGATGATTACTTCTCCCCATTCACTTCTGGCAACAACATTCTTTTTACTGTGGGAAAAATACATTCCACATGGTTGGTTCAACTTGGCTGCCCCACCCAAGGACTGGGCATGTGACTGAAGTCTCGCCGGGCTCACCACCATGGCTGTATTGATCGGTTAAAGGATGGACACCTGACTCAATCTGGCCAATCATAATCCTCCTGAGACTTTCTTGACAGAGCTGTAGGGAAGGCTTGCTCTTTTCCTCTGGGCTTGCCAGGCTGGAAATGTGTGAGTGAGGGCCCGCTAGCAGCTCTCCTGGCACCGTGTGAAGAGAGCCAGTTTAAGCTGAACGGAGATAAGCAGAGGTAAGAAATGGCAAGAGAAACAGACACCCTTTGGTGACATCATTTGAACTTCCATATCTAGCTGTGTCTGAAGCCAGTTATGTGGGATGGTCATTTCTTTTATCTCTGCTAGCTTGAGTCAGGTTCTGTAAGCTATAACTGGAAGAATCTGACTAATACGGGATGGCTGGGGTGTGATGATAGAAACGTTTCAAGGAAGCAGGGTGTTGGTTTCTGTGGTAGTGCTGGTGGCTCATAAACATTATAACTTCACCCAAAACAAAACAGTCATGACAGAATCTGTCACCCTGGCTAACCCCTTTCTCTTGAAGACCAGCTCGGTGAGAATGTGTATAATCGAAGCAAGATGAAAAGTTTATTAGTACTGAGCCCAATGCTTCCATTTTTAGAAATCTATTTGTCAGGTTGAGTCCCTCCTCAGGCCTTCTCCACCTTCCCCAGAACCCTCATTGTCACCATATATTCTACCTAGAACACACTTTGAAACATGATACTTTGACCAGAACATTCAATTCAGTAAATATGGTTGGACTCTGTGAGTTAGGCACTGTGCAAGGTCTGGGGGATACATTGATGGATAAGAAAGACATGGTCTCTGCCCTCACAGAACTTATGAACTCAATAAAATAGCATAAACTGGCATTATTTAATGAGAAGAGTTTTCCTGTGGCCTTACATTTATTAGCCACTCAGTGTCCAAGATCTCTCTCAAGACTTTGTTTATCCACTGGGCCTCAGGACATACTTGTCTGAAACATTGGTGATCCCTAACTCCTTCTTAGGGTTTGTCTGCTAGGATAGCCATGCTTGGTGTCATAAGCCATTGGCCTTGATTAATTTAAGTGTTAAACTCCTAAAGGTTGGGCCATTTCTATTGACTTGCTTTGCACAATCCTGACTAAAGTGTTGTTCTCCAATTAAAAGAAAAAATTCTTAAAGAAAGGAAGAAAATAATAATAAATATTCTGTCAGTTCCAGCTGAATTGAATATAATATCCTGTGTTCCCCCTACAACATTCTCCCCACTTTCTGTCTTGGCCTGGAATGTCAAAATTGTACCATTGGGTGTGTGTCCTTTTATGCTTTTAAGTAATGATACACTCATGGTAGCAGAATAGGTTAGCTCAGGGGCCATAAGTAGTGGAGACTTTAGATGCTGTTATGCTTCTCCTCTCATTTGTAAGAGTGGTAGAGTCAGACTATGATCCAAACCCTGACTCTATCACTTAGTGGCTGTATGTCCTGGGTTTAGTTGCTTAATCACTCTGAACTTCAGATTCCTCAATAAGAATTAAGTAATACATGAAAAATGCTGAGCAAAATGCTGGCATGTAAAACAAAATCTGTAAAGGATGCTAAAATTATGTGACTGTATGATGAAAAACAGAATATTTACCATCTCTAAGTGTCTCCCCAAGATACATATAAGATACAAAGGGAAAAATAGTAATTTTACACTGGAGAAGCCTGACAAATACCACCTTTATCACGTGCTCAAAGTTTTCAACATAATAAATAATGGTGTTTATTATCTAATAATAGTGGGACAAATCTAAACCATGTGCCTCATGATATGATGTACTGAGAAGGGCAAAACAGCATTTGTGATACTCTTGTCTGAGATTAATCTTGAGGAAGCATCAGACAAACCCAAACTGGGGGATATATTTTTTTTTAACACCTTTATTAGAGTATAGTTGCTTTACAATGGTGTGTCAGTTTCTGCTTTACAACAAAGTGAATCAGTTATACATATGTCCCCATATCTCTTCCCTCTTGCACTGACCTGTACGCTCCAAAAATATCAAGGTATTTCATGATTTAGGTAATTGTATGATGGTTATGTAAAATGTTAATAGTTGAGGAATCTGGGTGAGGGGTGTCTGAACTCTTTGTGCCAATTTTATAACATTTTGAAGTCTGAAATTATTTCAAAATGAAAAAAAATGCAAGTAGTAGGCATTCAGTAAACCATGTTGTGACCAAGGGAATCTTCCTGAATCTGGGCCAGCCATTTAGTTGAGGTTGGCAGTTTTGAATACTGTGTTTATGAGTTCCTCTGCTGAAAGGTCTGGTAGCTCTGTGAGGATGTCATACATTTGCAAGGATGTTCCTGGGCTGGTCTCTGTATGGTCCTCTCCCTAGGGTATGTCCTTCATCTCCATAGCTCCTTTGAGGAAGAAGTCTGAGACAAGTAGGAAGTTACTCTCTGACAGTTTTTAGAAATGAGGCTTCTCCTTTTAGGTCAGTGAGATTGTCCGGTTGACAGAAATTCACCCAGAGCTCTCTCTGTGGCTCAGCCATTAATTTTGTCCTGGAATCTACCATCATCCTTTCACTTGCTGGACCTTGTCTCTCGATCACTGGGAACAGGAGGAATAATGATGCACTTATAAAAACTAAAAATAGAACTACCATATGATCCAGCAATCTCACTCCTGGGCATATATCTGGAGAAAACCATAATTCAAAAAGATACATGCACCTCAATATTCATTGCAGCACTGTTTAGAATAGCCAAGACATGGAAGCAACCTAAGTGGCCATTGACAGATGAATGGATAAAGAAGATGTTGTACCTATATACAATGGAATATTACTCAGCCATAAAAAAAGAATGAAATAATGCCATTTGCAGCAACATGGATGGACCTAGAGATTATCATACTAAGTGGAGTAAGTCAGACAGAGAAAGACAAATATCATATGATATCACTTATGTGTGGAATCTAAAAATATGATATAAATGAACTTATTTACAAAACAGAAACAGACTCACAGACTTAAGAAAACAAACTTACGGTTACCAAAGGGGAAAGGTTGTGGGGAGGGATAAATTAGGAGTTTGAGATTAACATATACACAACTACTGTATATAAAACATAATCAACAAAGACCTATTGTATAGCACAGGGAACTCTACTCAGTATTCTGTAATAACCTAAATGGGAAAAGAATCTGAAAAGAATAGATATATGTATGTGTATAACTGAATCACTTTGCTCTACACCTGAAACTAACACATTGTAAATCAACTCTACTCCAAAATAAAAATTTAAAAAAAATACAGAAAACAATCAAAAAGTGTTGTGTCCAAATCTGACATCCACATTATCAATATAGTATGTGCAGTAGAAGAAACATGAGGATGTAGAGTTTTAGATAGAGACTCGGTTCCAGAAAACCAAACCAGAGAGAATATGATCTATAACATGCATAAGAGGGCTTCCCTGGTGGCGCAGTGGTTGAGAGTCCGCCTGCCGGTGCAGGGGACGCGGGTTCGTGCCCCGGTCCGGGAAGATCCCACATGCCGCGGAGCGGCTGGGCCCGTGAGCCGTGGACGCCGAGCCTGCGCGTCCGGAGCCTGTGCTCCGCAACGGGAGAGGCCACAACAGTGAGAGGCCCGCGTACCGCAAAAAACAAAACAAAACATGCATAAGATCTTGGAGAGTAAACATGTGTTCTTCACCACCCTTGTCAGGAAGACTGCCTGCATGTCAAACTGTAAAAGGACCAGTTCTCAGAATGTAAGAGAAAAAAATGATTTCACAAAGTAAACAAAACAAAGATGAGCCTTGTTATCAAGTAATAAGTCCGACAGTGATGAGGTTCAAGAAGGGTTTGAATTAACTCGCAGGTGACAGATATAAAAGACAAGTAAGTGAAGCTATGAAGAGTAGAGTTGCCAGCAAGGAGGCTGGGCATTTCCTAAGCATCTTTGATGTCCTTGTTAGAATTGCATCCAAAACTCTGCAATTTTCGTGTTCTTAATTTTGCTCATTTACTCCTAGCCCCTTGAGCATGGACTGCTCTGTAAGAGTGAATCAGTGGTGATGTTCTCACAAGGCATGTTGTGAGGTTAACAAATGCAGTTTGTAATGTGCACTGCAGATATGACGTGCCATAAAAACGCTAATGAACGGTAATGCCTGTCCACTCGCTAGCAGCCGGCGCAACAGGCCGAGGAAAACAGAAAGGAGAGACTGCCTTTTGAACACACAAAGTGCTGTCCTATTCATCTGGCCTCATGCATGCCACCATGGGAGGCTCCTGCTTAGCCCTCATTATTCACCCAAACAACTTCCTTTCCTTCTCTGTCCGGGTCTGCAAGCTGCGTTCTGAGCAAAGAAAGATTCCCTGAAACCTTTTGGCGCCATCAACAACAACAGCAGCAACAAAAGTTTGGCTTGAAAAATATATTCAAGGAATGAACAAATGCAATGGAAATCTATGATTATGGATGTTTGAGAGGGACAGAGGAAAAAAAAGACCTGGGCTTTGTTTTGCATTTTGGTAAGAAATGATATATAGCTACGTAGTAAAAACAGTTTTATTAAAAAGATCCTCTAGCCCTGAATTCCAAATACGAATTGTACCCTCTTATCATCCAGTCACTTTAGAATGAAAGTTAAAAATGCTGATACTGTGGAACTAGCCCTTGGTATTATATCTCATAGCTGATATATTTGTCTAATACTTTGCTTTTTGAAGGCCCATTACTCAGGCCCAGTGCGCAGGGCTGTTCATTTTAATCCTTTCTGGTTAGTGAAAGCAGGAATGCTAGGAAGAGCTTATAGATAAGATTTCATTCCCTGCTTTTGTATGTAGGTAGGTGGTGGGGTATAAACCAGATAGTGAAACAAATGGAGCTCTCATCATCCTGAGAAAAGGGTTTTGACCTCAGACTTGTGGGCTTTTGTTTAGGGGAACCTTACTGAAAAGTAGGGTTCTCTGTTGGTCAGAAGGAATCCTTTCTCTTGCAGAGTGGGAAATTTTAACAGCCCAACAAGGGTTCAGGTAATATATATAACTGAGAGTTCAGGGACTTTGATCCCTTTAGTTTAGCAATAGAGCAGATGTAGGATTTTATCAGGTTTATTCTGTCCTCTTAAAAGGCTCCTCTTTTTCTGTTCAAGCAATATATCGAGGACCAGTCAGAAGGCTTGGGCCTCCTGTGCTGTCCTGTGCTGTGAAACACAGGGCAGTTATGGGGTTTTTACTCAATGGTTCCTTCTGGGCTCCATGAATAGCTCAAAAGGAGGGTGGCTAAGTGATCTACATTAAGCTGTTTAACAGGGCTAATACTTGTTTGGTTTACACAAAGCCGTCCAGCAATTATACTGATGCTTGACAATGTTATCATCGTTATTTATTTTGCTATAAGCTAGATTTATAGCATTTGTAATACTAAACATAAGAAACATTAATAGCTTTACTAATTATATCACTACTTTACAGATATAAATAGCGATAAAAATGCCAAGTAAAGTGAACTAGTAAAACATTTTTAAGAGAATTTTAAAATCGGTTGCTGATTGACGATGTCTTTGGTGAGCCTTGGGGTGTGAATGGAGAAGAGAGCCTTCTTTGTAGATTTAAGTCTGGCTTTCCTGCCTGCTCATAATGAACAGAAAGTAATTCTGCCTGAACCTGACCGTAATCAACTGAACCATGTATTTAAGGTGGTGTCAGCAAAATAAATTTTGTTTTGGATCAGAGCAAAGTGAAAATCCAAGTGTGGAGAAGGAGAGAGAGAGGAAGGGGGAGAGAGAAAGAGAGAGGTGATCGTACATGATGTGCGGGATTAAAGAGAACAGAGTGGCTAACATCGTGCATCTCCCCGTCCTAGTATTGATCTTGCCCTGTGTTCTCCAGAAAACACCATCTTATAAATGAGGGTATTGAGTGAAGAGAAAGAGTTAAATCCACTGCCTTTGCCACAATTGCTAATGGAAATCCATGGGCAGTTTAAGTGCTGGACAAATAAAAAACCAAACTGGGAATGGAGGACATTGTGGATAAGGATGGGTAGGCAGCGTGTTTGGTCTGTGAGCTGAAGGAGTGGGCAACAACTTCAACGGGTTGCAAATTTTAGAATCCCTGAGGTCCTGACTGTTGACCTACGTAGCAATTCAGCTCCAAGAATGCCTACTCAGCTTAGAACAGGGGCCTCCTGATTTTGTAAATAAAGTTTTTCTGGAACATAGCCACACCATTCATTTAAGTATAGTCTGTGGCTGCTTTTGTGTTACTACATGGAGTTGCGTGGTTGCAACAGAGGCCTTATGGCCCACAAAGCTGAAAATATTTATTATCTGACCATTTATTTAAAAAAGAGATTGCTCTAAAGTGTCCATTTTTCTAATTATTTTTCACTGGGATTCAATATATGTGCCTGTTTCAAAATTTTTCACTGCCTACCCCAGGGCTATCTGAACATCAGAAGACCGAGACGGGGGTGGGAGGAGGGTGTGAAAAAGGAGGGCCGTCTGTTTGTGCAAAGCAAGAAGTGTGACCTTTCAAGGAAGGGCCTTAGGTTGCATTAGATAATTCTGATTTTCAATGTCTAATCTTAAAGCTATAACTCAGAGATAAAAGAGTGTGAGTATTTTTATTTGTGGTTTGTGGTAGGTCTTATTACATTTCTGTCTTCTTAGAGCTAGCCAAGAGGTTCATAGTAGAGAATAACTCACCTAAGCCAACTTGAATGAATTCTCCACCACCACCTCCCCGAAGAAAATTCCTAACATGGAAATTCATTCCAGCAGGAGAGGTCTCTATTTTTGAAATGTTTTGACCTGATTTAGAGGCTAGATATAAATAAAAAGGAGGGAGCTGTGTACTCACTAAACTTACGATAAAATTTTTGAGCGCTCACACGTACTGGATGCAATCTAACAGTATTTGCAAAGAGGACATTGTATTTCTGTTGCTTTCATTTTCCTGTTTACAGTTCTTGGGTTTTCCATCACATCTGATCTCATTGTTACCTCTGTAGAATTCTATACTCTGTAAAGTCTAGCTGAAATTTTACCACTTCCATGACTGTTTCTCAACCAACTCAGCTGAGGATAGTGGAAAACTCACCGGCTTTGTAATCCTATGGTTACACCTGAGTTCACATCCTGGCTTATCCATGGCTGGGGGGCCATGAACAATTTACTCATCTCCTCTGAGTTTCCAGTTCCTCATTTGTAAACGGATAACAAACTGAAGTCTCAGAGTTCTTATGAAGATTAAATGGGATGATGCATGTAAAGGGCTTGGCGGACAATAGGATTTTAATGAATGCTGTTCAAATAAGTATTACTTTTTTAGGTGTAAGGCTTCTGTTTTAAATGACAGCTATTGCCTGCACCAATTAAGTGACACTTTCTGTATACTGTCCTACATTTTTAGTTTATCTTTTCATTTACCTACCTAATTAAATTTAAAGTTTGTTTCTCTACCTAATTACATTCTGGGCTTTTAAGAGTATGCATCCTATTTGTGTATTTGTTCAAGTGTATCGCAAATAATAGGTACTTAATAAGTATCTGGATTGATTCTGGGTCTTTGATATGTTGGGTAAATGTAGAGGGAAACCCAAGCAGAGACCATGTGTGTTTTGCAAGATCACTATATTGTCCGAGAGACTGCGCTGGGTGCAGATGAGGGAGTGGAGAGCTAATCTTGCCAAGGTGTGATGAAATAGCCAGGTGTCTACATTTGCAAAGTGGGAGAGATGTATTGAGTAGAGACAGTTTTGAAATGTATGGTCCTACTGACGAGGGCCTGTATCTCTGGTCTTTTCTCTGTCCACAGCCCCATGAAAATACTGCTTTCCCACACAACACTGAGATTAGACTATCAGTGAAGATAGCTTACTTAACAAATTAATTATTCCTTCAGTGGGGAAGATAGCACTAAAATTAATTTTAAAAATCTATCATCTTTAGATTCCCATTCTCATCTGAGAATGTATCAATATTGCAGTAAACATCTTTTGAGATATACTTTACATATAATAAAATTCACTTTTTTTAGGTATATAATTCAATGATTTTTGACAAACTGATGCAATGTATAACCTTCACTACAATGAAGATAGAGACTATTTCCATACTGTTCCAGATTTTCTCTTTGTAGCCAATTCCTCTCTTCCCATCCGTGTCTCTGGAAGTCTCTGATATTATTATTGACCCTATAATTTTGCCCTTTTGAGAATGAATCACACAGTATGTGTCACTTTGAGTCTGACCCCTTTCACCTGGCAAAATACTTTTGAATTTCCTCTATATTATTTCCTGTAGTAGCAATCATTCATTTTTGTTGTTGGGAATTTCATCATGTGCCTAGTGATTTATTTATCCAGTCACCATTTAATAGACATTTGGGTAGTTTCCAGCTTTTAATAAATATAAATGAAAGTGCTCTAAATATGTGTGCATAGGTTTATGTGCGTTCACATATGAAGACATGGGTGTGGAATTCTCCTGGGTGAGGGATCGCTGGGTCATAATGTAAGTGTATGTTTAATTTCTAAGAAACTGTCAGTTATATTCCAGACTGGTCTTACCACTTTGCATCCCTACCAGCGATATATGGAAGTTCCAGGGGCTCCACATCTTTGTTAGCATTTTGAATTGTCAATTTTGTTAAAAGGTTGAGCAATTATAGTAGGTTGTAGCAGTTATCTCATAGTTTTAATGTGCATTTCCCTAATAGCTAATGACGTTGAGCAACTTTTCATGTGTTTCATTTCTATCCGTATATCTTCTTTGAAGTGTCTTTTCAAACGTTTTGCCTTTTTTGTTTTTTTGGAAGGAGAGTGTTGTTTGTACCTGCAATAGGCATTTTTAATTGTACCATATTTTTGTTGGTCAAAACACGCCATTTCATAACATGAAACCACAGTGAATCAGTCAACCTCCCATCCCCTTGGAATATTCCTTTCAGTACTTCATATATGTAAACTTTATTCAAAGCAAGTTACCTAAATGTCCAGAGTGAGTAAATTACCACTAAGATTTTCTTTTAGCTTCCTGGTGAGATGCCCTACATGACCTAGCCCTTCATCTATTGTCTCAGCTCATCTCCCTCTTCAACTCCATGCTTACGCCTTCTCATCCTTGTGCCCTTCTTGCAGATGAGGGCATATGCCAAACATACTCTTGCCTCAGGGCTCACTGACCTAGGGCTCATTTTACCTGGTGAACTCTTTCCCCACAAAGTTGCATGGCTTTTGCAGGGCTCTCTCCTTCACTTCCTTCAGGTCTCTAAACAAATGTCACCTTATTGGCTAGGCCTTCCCTGACCAGCCTAAGTAAAATACATCTACTTCCTCCACATCATCCACCTTGTATTACTTTGCAGCATTTATCACTACCTCGTATGCTATATTTTATTCACTTATTTGTTGACTGTCTATCTCCTCCGACTGAAATGTAAGTTCCATGAAAGTAGAAACATGAACCTGTTTTGTTTCTCTGCTAGATTCGACAGCCTGGAAAACTACCAAGTATATAGCAGACATTCAATAAATTGTGCGTGGAATGGATAAATCTTAAGGAGAAAGGTGAGAAAAATGCTAATTAGCTTGAGCTTTTAGACAAGCCTGCACATCCTTCCAGATCTGGTCTGCTCCCAGTACTTAAAAGTTTATTAAGCTATCTCACATTTGGCCCAGGTGAGCTCCTAAACGGAGCTTCCTTGGCCTAAACCTGTGTAGTAACATTTCCAAATAGAGGCAACGGTCCTTTTCAAAGCAGCCCCAAGATGGCAGCAAACAGAGGTGGCAGTGGTTGCCTTTGTTTGAGGCTCACTGCCTGATTTCTTTTGCCTCTGGCTGGTTTATTGCTACCAAAAAGTTAAAGCAGTCTCCAAGAACCTGAGGGTTCCCTCTCGGGTACGCTTTGTGAATGGGTTCAGACTCTTCTTTCTGGGACTGCTCCAGGCCTGTATTTTCTTGCCCTTGCTTTCTCCTGTTGCACACACATTTAACTGCTTGCTTTTCCCTAGGGTTCCTCCGAGTAGACTGGAGAAGCCACGAGGAAGGGTGGTTTCCCATCATGCAGTGGGTGGGCTGTCCTTGAGTTACAGGTCTCCAGCGTTAGGACCTTTAAGAAATGCCTCTTCTTTGGGGGGATTTAGATCACAGTGGAGTCAAGGGTACCTTCTCCATACTTCTCCGTGCTTCTCGGTGTTCCTGCCCATAGATTGTTTTCCATCCCTGGTTCAAATCTAGAGACCTTCCTGAATGTGGCCATGGCAGAACCCACTCTGGATTGGGACTAATTGGGGAGAGTAGAAAAATTCCTGGGAAAAATAATCAGCTATAACCAACCCATCAAATGAACAAAAACATCCACAAAACTGCTTTTGAAATGCAGAATATTTTATAATTACCAAAAAATAGGGAAATAATGGTTTCTAGAAATGTAATGTTTCTCTTTTTTATTTGATATAGATATTCAGATTTTCCAATACATTTTCAGCTCAAAAATGATTGGAAGAAAATGACAATCTAACCTCCATTAATAAAACACAAAACAGTATTTGGGCCTTTTTATTGTCAAGGCTTCACAAATAGGAGAGGGTGTTCTGTAGCCTTGTAGATTCTGGTTTCCAGAAATCTGTTAAGCTGAGCATGTTTCAGAACTGATCTTTACCTCCTCAGTGATCTTAAGCAAAATTACGAAAAGCTTCCCAAATCCTGATTTTATAACACAAGAAATACTGACAGTGACGCTTCAGGAGGTTAATGATGGTCTAATTATCTTGCACCAATAAGGAAAAAGAGTCAGCCTTTTGGCAAGATTGTGTCAGAACTAGTCAGATAATATAGATATTTCTACCTCCACACATTTTCTAAAGGGGGATGTTGGCGCTTTAATTAAATGTTATATGAATACATTTCAGATAGATCCAAACACAGGGCAAACTGTGTTTCAGAACTGCTGTTCCTACATTTAACATATATTTGAAATGTAATTTAAGAAAAGATAATGGGAAAGAAAAACTAAAATAACTCGAAACAAGCAGAATATAGTAGCTCATCATTACACTAATATATCAAACAATGTGATCTTAGCTTAATTATCCCCTTTGAGAGTTGAGAAAACTAAGCACAACCTTCAATTTACAGCTGTTTGGTGCCGGGAACCTGAATTATTATTGAAGGAGAAGCGGGGAAAAAGTTTATTTATTGTGACCTCCACTCAGTTTTTATTCATCGTGGAAAATGTGTATATTCACAAATGAGGGCTATTCATCCTTAGACCACAGCATTCTTCAGCTGTCCAGGCCTACATCAACTGCACATCTCCAGCTTTTGTGTTCATCTTGAAGGCTCTTCATCCAGATTGTTCATCATCCTGATGGTCGAGCTTTATCTTGCTTTTGTGCAGCTGCATTCCGCTTATCCAAAGTGCTGAGGGAGACAGGGAGAGGGAGAGAGAAAAGAGCGAGCGAGAGAGCAGGAGAGAGTGAGTAGGAGAGAGTGGGAGAATAGAAAGGAGAAAAAGCAATGGCCAGTGCACATATGAGGATAATTTGTAGTTTCTCAATAATAATATAAAAAAAGGAGGACAGGCTAATTACTGGCTTAACTAGGGCAGCCTGTGGATCTTCATGTCAAAAGGACTGCCGTAATTATTTGCCATCAAAGCACATTCATATTGTGGCACAAAAGAAGGGCCTTTTGCAAATGGATCTTGCTAATAAACAGGGCTGAGAGGAGCATTATGTGTCTCCCTGGTTGCAGGCACATTAACACAGTGACATGGAGCATAACTCGGGGCCTGAGGAACAAAACACCAGAATGATAATTATCCCCCTCCCCTCCCCAGCCTCCCTTGCCTTTCCCTTTGTGTTGGACAAGGAAACAGAACATGACCTATTGGAGGGCCCAAGGCAGGCTATTAGTGACCCCTGAGCCCTGACAAGGTGCCTCTGTTCTTTTAAAAGCCTGCCTCTTGATGTCAGGAGGGTCACGTGGACTGGCCAGCTCAGCTCAAAATGGTCCAGCACACGCTTCACCCTTAAAGACACCTGGAAGGTCATGACCAATTTACCGCAGAGGAAGACAGCAGAGACAAGGCTCTGTTGAATCATGGTACTGAAGTTTCCCTCTTCTTCTTTGTCCACACTTGCTCGTGTATTTAAGCCCTCAAAACTCAATTCAGGGGGAAAAGTTCACTTTTTCTGTTAGTACACGAAGAGAGTCTTAGTGGGGAGAAAGGCTGGAGGCAAATTCAGCCCCGTGGATTAACCGTTTTCTGGCAGATGTAAACACACTGATTTCCCGCAGGCTGGGGTCACCGGGGGAGCAGGGGCCTGCCTTTTTCGCTTCTCGCTAGGCAGGTGGTGAGAGACTCATCAGCAATGGAGAGTCACCTGTGAGCCAGGCTTGCCGGACACCGACAATCACTGGAGCTGCAAATCATCTCTAAAGGCTCCAGGCTTGTTCTCCACGCTTGTTTCACACAGAGCAGTTGATATTAAGAAAAAGGGCCAGGAATCAGCTTGGAAAATGTACCTGAGACCATTAAGATTCCCTTTCCTTCCTCTTCCCTTTCCCTCTTGTGACTTTTCTGTGAGCGAGGGCTCTTCCGAAACAGAGGGGGCATCCCAGAACCCAGCCCACGGGGGAAGGTATTCTATTTTACACACGCTAGAAGCAAACTGGATCCCTGTTAAGTCTTATTTTACCAGCAGAGAAATTAAGGGCAGCAATTTGCATTGCAAAACGATTCTTGCTTCACAAATGTGGGCTTTCCTGAGTACTTAAATATTTAATTATTTGAAAGGTTGCAGGTTGATGAACTTCAAGTTAAAATGGTATGAGCGGGCTTCCCTGGTGGCGCAGTGGTTGAGAGTCCTCCTGCCGATGCGGGGGACACGGGTTCGTGCCCCGGTCTGGGAGGATCCCACATGCCGCGGAGCGGCTGGGCCCGTGAGCCATGGCCGCTGAGCCTGCGCGTCCGGAGCCTGTGCTCCGTAATGGAAGAGGCCACAACAGTGGGAGGCCCGCGTACCGCAAAAAAAAAAAAAAAAAAAAAAAAAAAGTTATGAGCCATTTCTAATGGAGGCTCTACTAGGAATGACTTAGAAACAATGAAAGATGTGCATCTGTGGGAAAATAGGATTAAGGGTTTTTGGGATTTCATTTAACTGTTCAAAAGTGTGCCCTCTATCTGAAGCAGATTTTTAGGGAAGTAACACATTCTTATCAATAGATTGTAAATCTCCCAATAACCAATCAATCAATTTCTGTCTCTTCTTGCCTCCCCCCTCTCTCCCTCTCTCTTTTCCTTCTTTCCACCCTTCTGCTTCTTTCCCCCTGCTCCCCTCTCTCTCTTTCTCTCCAGATAATCTTGGCATAAAGGGAATGGGGTAGTGACATACTAATTATAGACCTAAACTTTCCAAACTGTTAAGAGTGGTAAAGCAAAAAAAAAAAAAAAAAAAAAAAATTGAAACCACACTATTCCTTATTTTATTTCTAACCTGGACTCTTTCTCTGGAAACTTAAACTCTTATATCCAACTGCTGACAAGACCTCTTGCATATCTAGTAGACATCTCTTACTCAGCATATCCAGAATGGAACTCTTGATCTCACATTCCCCCCCACAACGCCCCCCAAAATCGCTCTACTCACAGTTTTCCTAATATCAGTAGATGGAAGTACAACCTTCCAAGGCTTAAGTCAGAAACCTGGTAATCATTCTTGTCTCCTTTCTGTCTCTTTCTACATCCAGTCTGTCAGAAAACGCTGTTGGCTCTACGCACAAAATGCGTTAACAACTTGGTCACCTCCACTGATACCTTGGCCTGAGCCACTATCACCTCTTGCCTCTACTATTTCAGTAGACCCTAACAGGTCTCCTGCGCCCTTTCCTACACTCCTAACTTGGCAGCCAGAGTGGTTCTCCTAAACATGTCCAAAGTTTGTGAAAAATGCCCGTGAGGCTCTGACTTTATCTCCTACTTTTCCTTCCCTTGATCATTCTGCTCCAACCCACAGTGCCCTCTGATTTCTCCATGATCACATAGCAAGAGTGTACCCACCTGAGCTCACTCAACTCCCTGACCTCCACGTCAGTTTTCAGAAGTTACTTTCTCAGTGAAGTCTACCCTAAGCACCCTGTTTAAGCCTGCGACTGCCCACTACCCGCCTGGATCCCTCATGCCCCTGACGCATTTTTTTCAATCAAACTTGAACATACCATGTAATTTATCTTTTATTTATTTAGTTATTCTTTTTGCTGTTAATTTTTGTCTCATGAGCTTTAAGAGGGTAGAGACGTGTGTTTTGTTTTGTTTTTTTGCACTGATGTATCCCTGAGTACCTACAATATTGTCTGGAATATTAAATGCTCAATAAATATTTGTGTCATGAATATTGAATAAATGAATTGTAAAGTTTAAGAAAATGGAGACCTAGAGTAATGATGAAAGGAAAACAAACAAAAAAAACACCAGAAATGTTCAGAAGAAAGAGCAGATCTTGCCATGATAAAACAGATCTAGAATGAGAATGCAGGTCACGAAATTACTCCCTAGTTTTTATAGTTTTCAACTCCAGCTCCCTTTCTCCTTCCCAGAGGTCGGGAGGTGGGGCTGGACGTTCCAACCCTCTAATCACTGGGTCTCTGTGGACCAGCCCCATCCTGAGGCCATCCAGGCGCCTCACCCTAAGTCACCTCATCAGCATAAACTCAGATATGCTCAAAAGAGCACCTTAGGAGTAACCAGAGACTCCCCTATTGTTCCCGACCCTCCCAAGTCATCCCCAACAAGGGTCCTTCTGCCTTACATCGTCGGAGCCAATAGAACAAGACCGAACTCAGTTCAGAAGCAAAAGAGAGCTTTATTCTTTGATCAGAGAATGAATAGAGAGGTGGGAGCACACTCTCTTCCTCCCAGAAGCCGTAGGCAGGTGGTACTGCTTTACAGGGATCTCGGGAGTGGGGGAGGGGGCATTTCTTCCAAGGCCGGCACAGGTGTGCTCACTATCACAGTGCCGGGTGCAGCAGCTCTGCACACGGCCCACTGCCGCCATCTTGAATTGAGGTATAAAGCACAGCATTTCTGCGCGCAGCCCACGGAGGTGAGGTATCAGCACGGCCGGTTTTGCGCCAGGAGCTCTGGTCTCAAGTGCCGGGTACAAGGCCTCTGCATGCAGCCCCCTGTGAGCAAGTGGAACTAGACAGAGCACAAAGGAAAAAAAGGTTAGACTTTATTTTATTATCCAGATTCTATTTTTATTTCCTGGGAATTGTTAATGGGCTTTGCCAGTGACACTATCACTCAGGAAAGGGGTTTAGGAGTTTTGTGCCAGGAATGGGGGGACAGAGACCAAATACATTTCTTATTATACCCCAGTTGCTGTGTAACTGTGGGCTCCGTCAGCAACCTGGAGGACATTAGCAAGTTCGTGAATCAGCTTACACTGCTATTGTGAAGGAGAACCATTTGTTAGCTTAAGTAAAATCTGGATTAATTACAGCTGTCTGTTTGTGAAAATATTGACTAAGGAGGCCTTTAGTATACGTTTAAGAAAGGTGAAAATCTCAGAGACTCGTGAAATTCAAGCTCCTTTTTTGTTCATCAGTAGTAGTTGGGGGAGTAATAAAAACAGATGCTTTGGTTTAACTGAATGATGATATAGGGAAAAATAATTAGGGTTTCAAATGAATGATTTTGCAAAATGTAAATGTTGGTTTGTTTTCTCTGAGTTGTCTCTGAACAAATGGGCTGTGTGGTTGGGTGGACAAGCAAGACTAACAAATGCGACCAAGGGTGACTCTCCTGTGAAGTTGTTCTTTCATTTTTTCCCCCTTTTGTGTGGCTTTGGAAGAAACAGTCCTGGAAAACCTTGTGAGAACAGCTTGAGGGGAGATCTAAAAACCTTTCCTCTGTGTGCGTTAACATATTAGGGAATGGGGATTGATGGCACGTTGTGACACGTGCTTAATGCTGACCCTGACTTTCCTGAAGTTTGACTTTGTGTTTGGTTCCCTGTTCATGTTTTCAGCTTCTGAATATGTTACTGTCCAAAGTCATTTACTTAGGTTTAAAATCATGTATGTGATGTCAGTTATTTACTTAAGAAACATGCTTTGATTCAAGTGTTTATTGATACTAGCACATGCAGAAGAATCTTTGTTGAAGAAATAGTACTATCATCTTTCTTTGAAGATTTGAATGTAGAACTAATCGGGGCCCCCAGTGTGGGCCTGAGCATCTTGAGCTGGGCTGAACAATCTTCCTAGGCTGTGTTTTCAGGGACCCTCCCACAAACAAAGGGGGACTTCTTTTCCCCTTCTGTAGCTCTCTTATAGCCAAGTGGAATCTGTCACATAATTGTTTCCATAAGGAGAGGCCTCATTTTGTGTCTGAATCCTTTATGCCCTCGTATCCCTGTGCTTGCCTTTCCAGAGAGCAATGTGCAGAAAGTCATTGGCACAGCCCAAAAAACTCCCACAAAAGACAGAAGAAAATAGAGTTCCAATGCGTAGTGTGTGGATCAGAAAAGAGGCAAATAGAATAGTTACATTTAGCTGTATTATATAGATCGGGCTACTTATTAACACCATCAAGCAATATGGATGTATTTATTCTTTAATGAAAGCTGACCACCCACAGAATTTGAGAAAGACTAATATTTAGCTCAATATTTTAGGGTAAAGCTTTTTGTTTTTGTTACAGTAGTGGATAAAATCACTTAGTATTTACTCTTTTCTTAGAGGGTAATATGTATGTTTGTGTCCTCTTTACCCATGTTTAAACCTAAATACACACACACACATCACATATATATACACATGCACGCATGTGCATATACAGAAAAAGATATGTATACATATATGTTTATACAGAATAATATATATGTATACATATATGTATGTTATATGTACATATATGCATTCATATGTGTAATTTTATTTTTAAATTTTTAACTTTTTAATCATTTTTTTCAATCGAAGTATAGTTGAGTTACAATGTTGTACCAATCTATATATTTAAAATATAAAATATTACAGAATTCTCAAGACTTCCAACAAGGCCTGCAGAATGCTTATAATATGTATTGTGTTTTATGCCTGTAGAGTGATATAATACATTTTTCCTTAAAACATTAACGTTTCATATGCTAGTAATATATGTTTACTGTGGAACATTTGGGAGGTATAGGAAAGTACAAAGAAAGAAAGAAAAATCACACAAAAATTCCACAATACCACTATGTAAAGAAAACCACTGTTACTCTGTTTTTATTTTTTTCTAAGCAGGCTACTTTTTTTTTCCCCCAAATGAGTGAAGTTATTTATTTATACTCTCCCCCCAGAAGAGAGAAAGAAACTTTTTCTATAATCAAATGCATTTAAGCAGGCTACTTTTTAATTTTGATTGTCCTCAACCTATTCTCCTCTAAGATGAAGGTGGAATACCTCTGTGTGAAACAAATTGTGGCAAAATTGGTTTATTTATTTTGGCGTTTTAAGACAATGCACATTTTTTGTTGTTCAGCAGGTTTCCTTCTCTGAAGTACATGCCCGTTCTCCACCATCCATCCACCCACCATCCACCCATCCATCTCTCCCATTGGTACTTACAGAATTCAAGGATTTTCTTCAGTTTTGTTTAAGATTTTGCTCCAATAGGTCTTCTTGTCTAACCAGTCTCTTGCAGTATCCTGGGTCTTCCCAAACTCCATTTTGATAGTGCTCTAAAATGCTGCTGATATATGTTTCTCTGGTGTTCATTTTTCCCACTGTCTTCTCTCACCTTCAGTCCTTTAGCAGCTCATCTGAATGGCTTGGATTATGATGTTACTGTTCAACCCTTTTAACCTGTTACTCTGAGTTTTTCCTTTCTGAGTACTGTGTGTAGGCCATCCCTCCCATGCCTTCCTGTTAATTCAACTCTATCAAGATCTTTTCATCTTTATACCCATCCTTAATCTCCCTTTTATAATCACTTTCTCCCATCTGACCTGGGCACAGCAGTCAATCATTTCAACTACACTCTATCTCACACCTTCAGTTTGTTATCGACTTTGCCCACACCCCCGCCAAGTCCAGATCAACTCAAATACTCTCCTCCCTTTTCTTGCCAGTGCTGAGGGGAATCTCATGATTTCATTGGTTGATAAAAATTTATGATTTCCAACCTCAGATGAACTTTTAAAGTTGCTGAAAATAACTTTTTAATGGCGAGTTAATTTCTTTCCATTCCTTTCTGATATGGTTGCTCCTCTGTCTGCAGTACCACACCTGAGGATACAACCGACTCTGGACAGAAAATATTCGGAAACAAATTCCAGAAAGTTCCAGAGATCAAAACCTGAGTCTTCTGCATGCTGGCAACTGTTTACACAGCACTTACATTGTATTAGGTATTATAAGTAATCAGGAGATGATTTAAAGTCTATGGGAGGATGGGCGTAGATTATGAGTAGATATTCTACCATTTTACGTAAGGGACTCGATCATCCAAGGATTTTGGTGTCCTCAGGGGGTCCTGGAACCAAGCCCTGGAGGATACTGAGGGATGACTATTTTATCACTTCTTTAAACAACCAATTCTGTCCTTAGCCTCCTTTCTATTAGTGGGCAGCCTGCAAGGTCATGGATGACAGTCTTGGTATGGTGGAAAAATGATGGACTCTGGACTTACTAAGTTAGAATTCTGGCTCCACCATTTACCATCTGTGTGACCTTGGCCAGTTGACTTAGTCCTAAGTTTTCATTTCCTTATTTTGAAAACCTTACTTATTTCATGTGATTTGTCAAGAAAATTCAATGACATGCTGTGTTCAAAGAGCTCAGAAAACAGTAGATCCTCAGTTGTAGCTCTTACTGTTTTTATTAGGTAACAGTGCTTCCAAATTTCTTTTCCATTTAGTTTCAAGTTTATTTATATCTTTGTCTTACTCCTTCCCCACTTGTTTGGAAGAAGATACAGCAACTCCTTTCAAGACTAATTCCTGGAGACTGCAGCCTGCATCATGGACCATTTGTCCAGCTATTCTCGTTCTTTCTTGCATCTTCAATCTGGGTGGCCACACATCTTCCTCATGTGAACATCCAGTCTCTCTCAATTTTTCCTTTTCAAGGATACTTTTTGAAAATAAGTTTATTCGTAGCTCACAAGTGTACTCTTCTCGCTGTCAGTCTCCTGCTCTGTGGAATCTCCTTAACTCTTTACTGAAACTGCTTGCAAAAGTTCCCAGTGTCTCCTGATTGGCAATTTCAGTTGGGGCTGGACCTCAGTTCTTAGCCCAGCTCCAATACTCCATCCTTAGGAAGCACGAGGGGAACATCACCATTACGGTGCTTTCATTAGACTTTATTTCTACTCATACTACAGCGTTATCACATTCTATTGTTATGGGGTTCTGTCTGTCTCACTTCATGGATAATGGATGTCTTCAAGAGAGGGACTGGGCTTTATTCCTAAATGCAAACTGAGTGAGAAACACGCACACACACTCCCTTGTTGACTCCAAGGACTGTTGTCTCAGAGAGAAACTTGACTTAAAAAGATTGCCCTTGGGACTTCTGTGGTGGTCCAGTGGTTAGGACTTCAGGCTTCCCATGCACGGGAGGGTGGGTTCGATCCCATGTGCTGCATGGTGCAGCCAAAAACTAAAACAAAAATTTTTTAAAAAAGATTTGCCCTTATATACACCCTGAGGTTCCTAAATGCTGAGAATGGGCATCCTTTCAAGGTTAGTGGGTGTTACCAAAACATTTCTGACATTGCTATTAGCCAGCCAGTCAGCAAATATTTATTTATTGACAGTGCTAGGGACTGTCATGAGTAATGGGAATTGGGGTCTGAATAAGACCTAAGATAGACACCGTCTCTACCTTTTGGGGCTGGTTGAAGGTTCAAGGATTTAAATTCTGTGTATCTATCCTTCCCCATATGACATATTAAATACTTGAATTTTACAGCTTCACAATTAGAACTCTGTGGAGGAGAGAGTTACACTAGAAATTTCTATAATTTTTCACTTGGGTAGGAAATATATTTCTCTCCAAACTCATCTGAAGCCAGGGATGATTTAGTGAATTCAATTTAAATTTCAATAAGTATTTTTGACTTCCACATAAAAATTACTGCATAATATGGGAATATATATACTTATTATTTAAATACTGGATACCTGGAAACTTAGTCAAGCCCCTGCATTAAGGTTTTGTGCAGATGGCACAGGTCTAGAAAGGAGTCATAAGCACTGGGAAAACATATCCAGATTGGAACGTTTTACTTTTTTAAGGTCCTCTGTTTATAACAAATTATGGAAAAAAAATCTCTACTCTGAAAGGATGAGCTTTAAAAATAATCTTTAAAAATATATATGTATAAACAGAAGTAGTCTATCATTGCTTCAAATCTCAATATGTGATTTTTCCATTCTGAGGTTTTTATTCTGAGATTCCTGTGTATATACATGAATATATATATTTCATAACTTAGTAGCCTGCTAGCTATTGAACAAGAGATACATTTGAAATATCCTTATCAAGATCATTATGTAACTTCTGAAACACTGAGTAC
This sequence comes from Stenella coeruleoalba, assembly GCF_951394435.1. NCBI lineage: Eukaryota > Metazoa > Chordata > Mammalia > Artiodactyla > Delphinidae > Stenella > Stenella coeruleoalba. Next base: position 40,273,219 of record NC_137159.1, read on the forward strand.
CTTACTTTGAAAATATTTAAGACGATGTAATGCATTGTCAGTACAAGATGATACTGCACAGTTTGTGTTGAAACAGGTGTTGTTGCTGGAGTACAAAACATTAATCATTGCTACTAGGTTTTTTAAAAAAATATAATCAGAAAGGAAATATCACTCCCAACCAGAGTGCTGGAAGAACTGAAGCCACCTATTATCTTCCAGTTGATAACTTTGAATGAATGTCAGTATTATCGGGTCTCTGTACACTTTAACAAAGCTGTGACCCTTTTATCATCTTTTCTGTGTGGCCCATACTTTTACTCTCTTTTGTCTTCTTTTTGGTTCCACTTTTTCAACAGCTTGGGAAGAGCAAAGTTTTATGAAACTTTGGCCATTGAGATCTGGGGATGGTGACTTAAGGGGACTGTCTTTTTCCCTTCTGATTTCATAACAGCTTGAACAAAGTCTGATGCCTTGTAGTTGCTCAACAGGTATTTGTTGTAGGACTGAATGGAGGGGCATGATTGCTTTTAAGTCTGTGTAATCCCCGTGGACTGAATTTATGGTGCTTTCCCATTTGAAGGGCACCTTCTCCATTCTCCTGCTTCTATTCTCAAAAGAGGAATGACCATCCCATGATTCCATAGAAACCATCTGAGGCTCTCAGAGGTGACCCTTAGGGAAGTTACGGCTGTGATGAACTTTATTTTCAGTCTTTTTAGACCAATTCCCTATCTATCTAGGCCCTCCTTCTTTCCCTGTGCTTTCTGTTCATATACTTCTTTTACTTCTTAAATCTTAAGAAGATTTTGCAGGAAAGTTTGAACTAAACTAAAGGAGTAGCTATCTAACTCAGGTAATTTCAGGTATTGGTCAGCAGATAGGGGAAGAAGGTGATTGCGGCCAACTGGGATTTCCTGCAACCTCTTGAAATCAGTTGAGTTATGCCACTGCACGCTCTACCAACAGATTAGGCAAGTCCTAAAACTGGGTAGATATTGTTTGATGCTGGACAAGGGAAATTCCACAGGGTCATGGATTGGGATTTTCCTTATTTATTAAAATTTTTTAAAAATGACAATGGCAAAGAATTTTTAAATGACTTGGATAAAAGCTCATTTTCTTTCTGACTCAGAGGCCCTACCTCCACTGCCAAACCCTCACTCAGTCACACACAGGCACATACTTCTTACATACATCTTACAGCAGCATTGTCTTCTGTCTCGCTGTTGAGCCTATCCAGATATTTGGGCAAGGGTCCAGGTTGGGAACGCACCCCCTACCCAAGTACCCACAGTTGATTGAGTCAGGATTCTCAGACCAGGGACTGTGTGTCCCTGATAGCAAATGCCAGCCATCAGGTCTATGGTGCACCTAGAAAAAGCTGGGAAATACACTCTTCACGTAACTGTCTTGTAGAAAATAATTTGCCCCAGACATTTTCAGCTTTGAAAGAATGTAGATTTACAGGGTTGATTTCTTAATCAGGGTGAACTTTTGTTAATCTTTCATGGCTAGGATATATATGGTTGTACCATGGACCCAGTGGTGATATTAGTAATAAAGACAATATTATTAATATCACTACCTCAATATAAAAAGAGTTATAGAGTTAACATTTGTAAGATGAAAAAAAAAAGAAAAATCCCAGGTTAATAGTTGCCTTCACTGCCATTAACTCACTCGTTGGTAATATTTTATGCACTCATATAGTTTATGTACCAGGACTAGTATTTGGCAAGAGTAATCAAAGACATACAAAAACAACCAGTTGCTTCTTTTTTTTTCTCTTTTTTCCTTTCTTTTTTTTGGTTTCTCTTAGCTTTTCATTTCCCCACCTTCTCCTTATGATGTAATTTTATTATTTCTTTGAAACTCTGAACTGCACTCCGGTGGGGTGCTGTGTCCTTTTAGAGCCAAAGTGCAGTATTTGAACTTTGCTATCACATAACACTTTCTGAGGCTGCTTGTCTGAAATGACTTAATTTGCACTGCAGGACCAGCACTGAACCTGCAAATACTCCAAAAAGCCACAGTGAGCCAGGGCAGCCGACCTATTACTAATTTTTTATTAAAATCCCTGAGGCACCCAACACAGGGCCCCAAAGCAGCTTTAATAATAGACAACATACAGCACATTTTTCTTGTATTGCCATGTAATCAAATCTGAGGCTGCTGTTCACTTTCTTTGTTTTACCTAGAGGACCAGCTTCCAATTTAGTTGTGGCCTACTCTAAACTGATTTTTCATTGTAATTAATGCCTACTTTGGCCTCAGCCACTTACAAAACTTTCCATTAGAGGTTTGCCGCCATCCGCTGAGTATTTTACTAAGTTACCCTCACAAACCTGCTATAGCTGCAATTTTGTTAGTCTTTCTTTTTATTATTATTTTTTTGCAAAGAATTTTTAAATTGCTTAGCTAAATAGTTAGAAAAAATTTTTTTTTCCTTCTCTCTGTACTGTACCTATTAAAATATTTCGGCAAAGGTCCAATTTGGGGAAAAATACACACACACACACACACACACACACACACACACACACACACACACACACACACACACACACACACACACACACACACACACACAATTCAGCCCCTCTAGTGCCCCCAACAACACCTCAGCCTTTAAATGGTTTCAGAAAGGCTAGTGGACCTCATTTAGATCCAGGGTCTGCTGTGGCTAATTTTCTGTCTGTGTTTTGTGCCGTCCATCTCCTCTGAAATAGTACCTGAAGTTTAAAGTTCCTCAGCAGAGCATGTTAGGAGACCTCTGCAAACATTCAGGAGGCAACCTTCCCACCACAGTAACCTTAAAAAAGATTATGGCACTGGGCCCGGGGTCAGATTGAATAGATGAAAAAGTATATGCCGTTCCTTTGCTGCTCCCTGAACCTTTCTCTGTTAACTGGGCTGACATTTTCAATGACTTTTCCTAGAGCCTTGTTTAGACTGTCTTCCTAGAAAATTCTGGATCTGTTTACCACTCATCTTCTCTCACCACCACCCTCCCCCCGTTGGCATTACTAAATCACAAAGAACAACTATCAGAAATTAGAGCCCTCTGGCTCTTTGGACAGTCCCCTTTCAACCTGAAGATGTAGTTTTTAAAAGGATCCCGTGAATTTGGTGAGGGCAACTTCGTGGGGCAATTCCTTTAAAGGCTTTGGCTAAGAATAGTCTGAAAAGAAATTATGAGATGTTTGTGCAGTTTTAACTTTTACATTTTAAATATTAGTAGTTTACCTTATGGGACTGATAAGGAAAAATCTCCTACTTTCTGGTAATGAGCAATGGATTTCCTTGTCTTAGCTGATACAGGCTACAAAAAGTCTGCTAGCCACTGGATACAGTAATCCCCTTTCTAATCTTTAGTAGTCATTTCTCCTTGGATAACATTTTGCTCTGTTGTATAATGCTGTCAGCCTTTTAAATAGCATTTACAGACACTTGTTCACATCTACAATGTGAGTTGAAATTGAAAAGTACACAGAGTCTTAATGAAACCCTCTATCTATGTTGTGGCTAACTGTCAATAACTGTGTAATGTTTTATGAAGGAGAACACATTTGCAGGTTGGGGAAGGTGAGATCCAGATCTGCTTCCCACCCCATTGTTTGTGTATTGAACAAATAAGGCCTGCTGGTCCGCATTATTTGGTGTGGCCTCATCAAATTTAAGGCAAGTCCTCCTCTTTCTCCCAGCAGGGACCCTCAGGCGTCAAAGGATAACAGAAGCACCTACATAAGGCACTTGATAGTTCAGTTTTTGTTTTTTTAACATAGACACATGGTTCCAGTGGTTATCATTTACATAAGAAGTGAGACTTAAAGAGGCTGATTTGTGCGTGAGGCTTAAGAAATCAGGTAGTGTGCTTATATTCACACCTCATGCATCTTATGTTTGCATTCATACATATAAATCATCTAAACTCATTTAAATATAAAGTGACACTGAAAGCGGAGTGGCTTTGTAATTCGTCAGGTGATACATTTTCCTTCTAAAGTGGATGCCTCTTAGGTAGGGTAGAATGTGTTGTCGGTTTTGAACACCAAAAAGCAATCTCAACCAAGATTGAGAACCAAATTTCTAAAAGTTTAGTTAAGAAAAATTCTGTCTCAGTGTTAATTTTACTCCTCTATTTTCCCCACACTCTTCCACTTGGCATACATAATCAAAATGATCTATCCTGCCTGCTTTCTGGATGTGATAACCCAGTCATACCTTTACTCATTCAGCAGTTTCCCCTCCCACCTGCCATTCGCACCCTGTCACCTCCTCTGCTTGCCCCAAAGACCCCTCCATCCCTTGTATACCAGCTGGCTCCGATTTTAAAGAACTGCGAGCAGCACATATCAGAGACTGCCTAGTGCCAGTTCTGGCAAATAAAGACAGCCCTCCTCCTCTTACCTTTAGAAACATCAGGATGATTTTATTATTCCACCCTACTTTTAAGTTAAAACATGAAGCGTGACTCTCTGGTTTTAGAGTCTCTCAAAAGAACAATTGGTGATTCCTTTTAGTAGGTTTTCCCAAAATGTGTGTGTGTGTGTGTGTGTGTAAGTGTGTAAGATGTAGGTCAGAGAAACATTCTATTTGGGTCATTGACAGATGTTAAGATTTTCTAACAAACAGAACAATTGTGCATCCTACCAGGTGCCCAACCAAAACATCCCTTACGAGCCTTCTAAGTGGAATCAGCTAGACTTAGCACAAATGCATTTTTTTTCCCAATGTGAATGGGATATTTTCTTGTCTTTCTGACGCAAGATAAGATGCTAAGCATTAGGCAGGGGTGCCTGGACCACATGATATGACTGCCGGGCTGCTCAGAGCCCTTTAACAATACTAAATACAACTGCAAGGGCTCTTTCACATTAATTGGAATGACTTGGTATCACAAAATATCTGAGCCCAGAGGGACTGCAGAGATAATCTAATGCAACACGCTCACTTTACAGATGGGGAAAATGAGACCCAGAGAAATTAATAAAATTGCCAAAGTTCCCACAAGTAGTTAGTGACTCGTGGGATATAAATGCTTGTAGAATATTCTCTCCCTCGATCTGCACAAATAATTCTGAGGCTTCCCATCAAAGCCCAAGCCTAAACCAGAGACGGATATATTGAATTTTGGAAAAGCAGTTTAAGGTATCACTTCATCTAAGTGAAAGCCCAGTATGACTTTCCAAACAACTATTCTGCTAAAGCCGCTGTTTGAAATAGACCAGCCATTTAAAAACTGCAGCTCGGTGTGGTGGAGAGCGTACCACTAGGAACCAAGGGTGTCTGTCCAGCTCTGGCTAAAGGATTTGTTGTCTGGACTTTGAAACATTAATGTGCTTTGAAATCATCTAGGAAACTATTTAAAATGCAGATCTCCAGGTCCCTGCTCCTAGGTGGGGACTCTGTAGGTCTGACAGGGTGTCAAGTAGGCTGCATTTTTATTGAACAATAAATGCTTTGCACTGTTCTCTGTTGTCTGAGTAAGACACACAAATTATTGCCTCGTGAAGCTTTGCGTCAAATGTGTGTGTGTGTGTGCACGTGTGTGCGTGTGAGAGAGAGGAGGCAGGAGAAGTAACTCATGAACACACCACGAACGAATGTTAAATTCAGAGATTGCTGAGATGAAAAGAAGATATAATAAATGCGTACACAGGTGTGTGGGGCTGCACTTGCTAGTACGGAAAGAGATGGCTTTTCAAGGGCTCCAACAGGGAGAAAGAACCTGCCGTTTGGAGAGTCGAGGGAAGCTTCCAAGTAGAGGGAACAGTTGTGCGAAAACCTGAGACAGGGACACGTTTCAGGCGAATGATAGCCAAGAAGAGAGCATGGACGAGGGGAGAGGAGCAGCCATGAGGTCTGAGGGAGGACAGGGCCATGTCCTGGGGTCTGTGGTGTGGAGTGTGAAATCTGAGTGCGGATTCCTTTCTAAAAGAACGGGCAGTGATTGAGTGGCTGTTAGGAGGGGAATGATATGATCCAGTTTATGCTGTAAAGGGATGCCCTTGAACAAGTGTCCCAGGTGTTGCTGATTCAGGGGCCCCTCAAACACACACTTTGACATTCTCAACTCACCTGTGATCTTTATCAGCGCTTTACCTTTCTGGGCTTCAGTTTTCTTGTTTATACAATTTGATTTCTGACCATCTCTACATCACAGGATTATAAAAATTAAGTGTTCCCTTGGTGATACTGTGCACAGGTAAATTAGAAAACAATAGGTTATTCATTTTGCTTTACTTTTGTCTCAAGAGCCAAGCTGGGAGACAGTTGACTAGGAGATAATTCAGAATTTGGCCACTGGGTTGAAAAAGTCATATGCTGCAGAACACCCACTTGTAACCAACTTATTTTTCTTCTTTCCAGTATTCATTGTAAGTGGATTTCCCTTTTGTGTATGTGTGTGTTTGAGACAGATGGCAACTTTACAGCATGATGTTAGAAGAAAAAGTGTTTGGAAAGGGAAGAAGGAAGGCAAACAAGAAAAGCAAGCCTTGAATAAGCAATTTTTCTTAAAAGGAATACATTCTGGGACAGTTTATTTTTGTGCTCTGCCTGGAATTTGGGGACAATGTGCTAGAATTCTCTTTCTGCCTTCAGCTGGCAAGCAGCCTAAAAAAGGTGGGGACTTGGAAGAGAGACACAGTGTTTCTATTAAAATAAGACTTTATTGAAAGCAGGACCAGTGGCTAAAGTTAGTCCTTGGCTTTTTAAAGGCACTATGGCTGGGTCTATGTGAACATTGAAGTGGAGAATGGAAACTATTATCCAACTAGGGCACTTGGGCTCAAATATCTAAGTACATATCTTCAAATCATTGCAGGCCAAGTGGTGTGCTGTTCTTGGAAGAAAATATGAGTTATTTGGATTACTTCCTTAATTTCCCACTTTATTTATGGGGTAAATATGGGCTATATTTGAACTGAGGATGAGTTTAATGTATTCTACTCTTCCAGAAATACTTCTCTGTTGTGTTTCTTCCATTCGATTTGGGGTTGTCACTGCTAATGCCGATAGGAAAAGATTTCTGTGGCCTGGGGATCATCCTGGGGTCTGGTCACATCGAGCTCTTTCCCAACATTGCAACCCTCCCCTAGGTGTGTAGGGCTTGCTTCTAAGCCAAGTTTTTGTTCTTACAGTTTCCAAAAGCAAATACTTCTCTGTCACAATCAATAGTTGTTTTTATTTTTATTTTATTTTTTTTTGTGGTACGTGGGCCTCTCACTGTTGTGGCCTCTCCCGTCGCGGAGCACAGGCTCCGGACACACAGGCTCAGCGGCCATGGCTCACGGGCCCAGCCGCTCCGCGGCATGTGGGATCTTCCCGGACCGGGGCACGAACCCGTGTCCTCTGCATCGGCAGGCGGACTCTCAACCACTGCGCCACCAGGGAAGCCCAATAGTTGTTATTTTTAAATTTTCTATTTCTGTCAACCTTAAAACTTTAGACTCATGATCAGTTCCTCATTTTCCCTATGCTTCCATTTCTGGCTGCAATTTATTGATTCTTCCTTTAACACCCTTCCCAGATAACCATAGCATTCATGAATATTTATTGGAGCTTAAGATATGTAAGTTGCTGTTTTAAGTTGATGAGGTAATCCCATTAATTCTCATGATAATTTTATTAGGTTGATACAGTTATTTCACCATTTTACAGTTGAGGAAACAGAATTTGAGATGCTCAGGCACTCATTTCAGGTTGCAGAGCTAGTAAATGGTAGAGTATGGGCTTGAACCTACAAATTAGTTACTTTAGTAGACAGATAATGATAGTGTGATTTCTGTGGGCCAGGGATTTGCTAGACACTGGGAATTCAGTAGACGGTAGCATAAAGGGTAAACTATATGAATTAAAGCATAAAACTTTACTGAGGGGCATTAAGCACTTAAAGATGTAACTTGTCATGGATGGGAAGGTTGATTACTGTAAAGATGTCTATCTTCCCAAGTTATTTTTATTAATTTAGTGCAGTTTCAAGAAGGAGATTATTTAATTAACAACATGATTGTAAAATTCATTTGAAAAAAATTGTCAAAAATGCACAGTTGGGCTTCCCTGGTGGCGCAGTGGTTGAGAGTCCGCCTGCCGATGCAGGGGACGCGGGTTCCTGCCCCAGTCTGGGAGGATCCCACATGCCGCGGAGCGGCTGGGCCCATGAGCCATGGCCGCTGAGCCTGCGCATCCGGAGCCTGTGCTCCGCAACGGGAGAGGCCACAATGGTGAGAGGCCCCAACAGTAAGAGGCCCGTGTACAGCAAAAAAAAAAAAAAAAAAAAAAAAAAAAAAAATGCACAGTTATTTTATAAGGAGAGAGTACAGATATAAGAATTCTCTCTTTGACAGTGAAACCTACTACTAAATATAAATAATCAAAATAGTGTAGCTGATAGATACATGGAGTAAAGTAGATAGCCATGAAACAGACTCAGATCCATGAGAATGTAGGATGTGATACATAGAATATCACAAATTTCTAGAGAAGGAAATAGTTGATCAATAAATGGTGTTAGGAAAATCACTTTACAATTTGGAAGTATAAAATTAGAATATTACCTCTTATACTAAAATAAATTATTAATAAAGATATTAATTTAAAAATATAAAGTCATTAAAGAATATGTAAGTAGATATTTATATCTTTAATGGAAAAGGATTTTGTATGTATAAAAACAGTCACAGGATTTAAAAATATATACATGTCAAAAACATAAAACAAAATTGGAAGACAAATGACATTGAGGTAAAATTTTTGCAATAATTATGCAAGACAAAAGGCATACTTACTGTATAAAAAGTTACTGCAAATGGATACGAAGAAATCTTAATCTTCTTTTAAAATATAAAAGTAAATATAAGTGAGCATATATGTGTGTATATATATATAGAGAGAGAATAAGTATATCAAATACATGTAACCTTACAGCCCATTAAAAATATGCAAACAAAAATAACAAAACCCCACATTTTGTATTAAGTCAGCATAATCTTAAGCAAGTTGTTATATTACTCACCATGGTCATGAATGTGGGCAAAAGGGCTTGCTCACTTAGTGATATGGGGATATAAACTGTTACAGTCTTTCCGCACAGCAGATTTTTAACATGAATAAAGAGCTTTGAAATTTTCAAACCTATGACTTGATAGTTGTCTTTTAAGATTTTATTGTAAGGAAATAATAAGAGATATTCAAAAAAACACAGACAGACATATTTGTCGCACCATTTATCAGATAAAGAAGTTTAGAAATGACATAAATGTCTAACATAAGGAAGTAGTTAAATTATGATATATACAGCACTGTTATGAAATATGTCGCTATTTAAACTCATATTTTGAAAAAATATTTTATGGTATGGGGAAATACTCATAATAATACATAAAATAAGACGCAACTGTATCTATTTCATCCTTTAAAAAAAAATCTCTGTTTTTTCACCGAATAGGCATGCTAAAATATTAAAAGCAGGAAAATGAATACTTTTTGTATGTAAAGGTGGCTAAATGGACACTCTACATCATATATGTCTGTAATTTTCAAGTTTTTTAACTTGAAAAATGTTGTTTTAAGCGGAAGAAAGCTGACCCTAACATTAGGTCAGGTCAGTTTCCTAGCCTAAAGGGGAAACTGCTCTTGGACAGTATTTTCCCTGAGCAACCGAGTCTCTCTTAAGATGTGGCAATTCCTGCTTCATCGATAGAACCTTTTTTTTTTTTTTTTTTTAATCGGGGGAAACTTGAGTTCTCAGAATACTTAAAGGAATGTTTGGCTCACATTGTCATTCAAATTGGTTTAATTTCATTGAATTTTGTTTTATCTCTCATAAAACATTTTGAAATGGTCGTATGAAAGACCCTCTATAGCCAAGCTATTGGCTGATCAATTTGATTAGCAGTTAGGAATTATAAATGGAAGATAAAACGAGTCTTTTCTTGTTATACAGCCCTGGTAATAAATGGCAAGTACATATTTTTCTGAGGCTTTTATTCTTAGAAAGAAAGCAAAAGGATATAATAGGTTTTTTAAATACATGGCACATAATTTATTCTGACAAACAGATGTATTTTGTTGTTGCTATTATCATTTGATGAAATACTTTAAAACTAGTCCAAGGTGGTCCATTTTCAAATATAATACATACAGTACATCTAGCAGTTAACAAAATTTGGATGTGTAGCATAGAATGGTCATTATTTTTACTGAAAAAAAATAAAGGCACTAATTACTTACAGACAAGATACTTAGCACAAACAGATAAGCTTCAAAATGAAAAATTCTCGGTTTATGATAATTATGTTCTCTGCTTTGTTTTCAGAGACTGATAATTTGAGGCTTTAAAATCACCAGGAAGCCATTAATTGGAATTCTTCAATAAAAAATAAATTACATAGAAGTTCATGATGAGTTGTAAAAGCGGAGAGACTGTATTATACAGTGAACGACATTGCTTCACTATTTATAGCCTCGTGCAGATATGTCTAACAGAAAACTGTAAAGAATTTGAGATGTGCAGATAGCAATTATTCACAGATCCAAACTATCTGCAGATATTTCAAATAACAGCTTTTAGCAGATCTCTGCACCAATAAAGGCAGGGCTTTAATTTGAGGCAGGGATTTGCTCAACACATTGCTTCTTGTTTTTGACATCGTCCTTGCCTTCCAAAGTCCATCTCAGATCATAGCTTCGGGAGAGACAGATCTTCACATCACGTGCACAGTACAGCCCTGCATTTAAGTGTGATACAGCCCTGTGTACATTTTGGAGATGTGCATTTTGGAGATGGTGCCTGCCACTGGAGGTCTGAGTTGCACTCTCTGTACAGGTTAGCTGAGCAGTCTCAGCTTCAGAATATTATCTTTTTAATCCATCTAAAGAAAACCAAATCACTCTAAATCCTAAACTACCATGCTCAGAGCTAGGGGTGAGGGTTAGGGAGGAGGTGGGGTTGCCAGGAAACCTCTTTGGGATGTTCCGAGAGAAAAACAAAGCCACACTGGGTAAGGGAAGCAAGCAGGTAACAGTGATAACAGGTGCTGTGTGGTGAAGGCCCGTGGGTAGCCCACATGTAGCAGTCTATGATCGGATAGAGAATGTGACTCTGATACTGAAGTCTGGATGCTTTGGGCCTCCCTCTCCTCTGATGTCAGCATGAAGACACTGACATCACTCATGCCAATTGCACTAGGAAAGAGAGGGATTTCTATGATGGTAGCAAACAAAGACCACCCTCTAGTGAAAAGAGAACAGTGGGACCTGGAGGTATAAGAAGGAAGTTGGGGTTCAGTTTCAGTTTTTTGTTAGGATACCTGCCTCAACCATTCAGTCAGTGATTCCGTAGGGTACACCACAGACTTCAGAATTGTGGAGGATTCAGGTAAAAATGACCTTAACATATTAGGAATATGATAGGAGACTGGGGAGAGTAGTCAGATGAACATGTAGGCATCTTGGTTCTGTGGAATGAACACAAATTTTATAATCTGTATTTGTCAGGATAGGCTAGGTTATGCTTCAGTGAAAAACAATCACCAAATCTCAGAGGCTTGATACAACCAAGGTTGACTTCTCCTTCTGCTATATGTTTAGTATAAGTTGCCGGGAGGCTCTGCTCATCGTAGTCACTGAGGGACCAAGGCTGATGGAAACTCCCTCTTGACCACAGACGTGAAAAGGGAAGGTGATGAATTGTGCATTGACCACTCAGAACTAACATGTCTTTGCTGCTCACACTTTATGGGTCAGAGCAAATCACATGGTCAGTCACTCCTAACTTCAGTGTGAGACAGAAATACAATCTTATCATGGATTTGGGAAGAGAACTGGAATATTTGTGAACCATCCTAACCTGTGGCTACCTTAGTTTCCTATGGCTGCTGTAACAGATTACCACAAACGTGGTGACTTAAAACAACACAAGTTTATTCTCTGACGCTTCTGGAGGTCAGAAATCTAAAATCAGTTTCACTTGGCCAAAATCAAGGTGTCGATAGGGCCATGCTCCCTCCGTAGGCTATAGGGGAGAATCTGTTTCCTTGCTTTTCCACTGTATAAAGCTGCATTTCTTGCATTTCTTGCCTGTGGTTTCTTCCCCCCTTTTCAAAACCAGCAGTAGCCTCTGATTTCAGTCCTCACACTGCTGCCTTCTCTGGAGTTCATTCTCTCTGCCTCCCTCTTGTAAGGACATTTGTGATTACATTTGGGGCCCCCCTAGAGAATCCAGAATACTCTCCCAATTTCAAGATCCTTAACTACATCTGAAAGTTCATTTTGTCATATAAGGTAACATTCAGAGGTTCCAGGGATTAGGACCTGGATATCTTTGGGGGATGTTATTCAACTCATCAGAGTGTCATAAAGTCAGAAGTCCTAGATGTGATGCCCACATCCATCACTTACTGGTTCTATAACCCTAAATAAGTATAATTCTCAGGCTCAGTTTTCTCATTTATAAAAGGAAGGTTAAAAATGCTTCATGGGAGTTGTAAGGATTAAATTACTTCTCTACGCATAAGTTCTCTACAATGATTTTTTTTTAATTTTAAGATTTTCTTTCTGTAGTCTAAAAGAATTTGTAAACCTATGTATATACATGTATTCACATTCATCTGGGTCATCTGGATGACTGCTCTTAGATGCAGTATCTGGATTTGTATTTATTTAAAATCATATAAGCACCCGTGATCACCTGTTTCTTAGCTGTTAATATTGTGCTTCTTAGACTTTATTGTGCAACAGGTAAAGCTTCTGTATTGGTAAATAATGTAGATCCCACGGGCTTAAATAAGCCCAATGATCTGCTAGAGGAACTCTGGAGTAGAGCTCAGAAATATGCAGTCTTTTCACCACCAAAGCTGATTTTCATTGGATGCTCTGTAGACCTCCCTTTGAAAAATACCATGCTGGTAGGCATGTCTGGATGTCCTTGTACCAGAATGAGAGTTCAGCTTCCTCCGTGGCTATGCTCATGTATTCAGCCCACAGCGAGCTCTATTGTATAAAGGAGAGGATTATTGAGGTTAAAAACCTATACAACACAAAGGAAACCAATGTTACCTACTTATGTGAATCAGTGTGGTCCCTCATTCATAATTGCATATGGAAAATCAAGGATCTATAAGATGTATTTTTACAAAATTAAGTGAATAACTACAAAGGAAAAAAACAGAACAACTTTTCTCAGAGGGAATATTAATAGTGCAAGGACAGAAGAGAATGTTAAATATACAAATTAATGTGTTTAGACTAATTTAAGAAGGTATTGCATCCATAATATATGAAATCAGACTGCTATGAAAAATAAGCAGTCAGAGAATAAGAAAGGGTTCTTAGAAATTAAAAGTATAATTTTTGAAGTTACAAAGGAAAAGCTAAATAATTGTCTGGGAACACCTGAATTAACGATCTGGATGAGAAATCTGCATATACCTCCTAGGACAAGAAGCAAAAAAATAAAAAAGATAAAGAGATGGAAAACATGAGAGAAAATTAAGAATAATAGAGAATAAATCCAAGAAGCTCAATACATAATTAATAGTGGGTATAGGTATAGAAGGAGAAACGGGGAAATTTTTTTTTTAATTTCTGAGCTGAAGAAAATCTTTTCATTTTGAAAGCATTTGTTTTCAAAATGAAAATATTTCATTTAGAAATTACTAAGCAGAATTAATGAGTTAAAACATGGTGAAATATATTTTTTAAATTGCAGGAGTATAGTTGTAAAAATTCTAGAATCTTCTGGGGTGACAGGGAGATGAGAAGAAACCCATAATTAAAGGGCTGAGAAGTAGATTGGCATCAGACTTGTTACTTACCATACTGATAATAGAGGACAATGGAACAATGTCTTCAGGGTTTTAAAGGTATAGAGTCAAACCAACATTCAAGCAGGACAGCAAAATACAGACTCTTCAGATAACTTTCAGACCTACTTTGGAAACCGACTCATCCATACAAACAACAAAGCAAAACAATATAGAGAGGAAAGGACAATGAGGCATAGGAGCAATGATACTTAGAAATCAGCAGTTATTGACACATATACCAACATGTGATAAGATCATAGTATGTTGGTGGTGAAGTAGTGAGTAAGAAGGTGGTGGTTTCTGAACATAAGAGGAGGAAAATAAAATCTTGCTAAGAATTTTTTGTCTTGGTGTGTGGAAGGATATTAATTGTAATAAATTCTACATATTGATAGAAAACTTTAAGTTTAAAAATGTGGCTTAAACGTTTGATGGTAACCATTAGGAATAGGGTTTATAACTTTGAAACCATTAGCATAAATAAAAAATTGGAGCAAGAAAATGTTATTTTGACAAAAGGCAAAATGGAAAAAAAACAAAGAAAATCAGAATATATGGCTCATTAAAGTATAAATGCAATGAAAGGGCTATATCTCAAAGTATCAGTAACTACATTACATTTGAATGGATTAAATTTACTTTTAAAATATTTGCTTTCTAGTTGTCTGATAATGATAATAATAACCAGCCAGATGTTATTTAAAATAAATATACCAAAACCATATAACACAGAAGGATTGAATATAAAAGGATTGAAAAATAAAACATTTCAATATTAATATGACAAAATTAAACTAAAAATAGATACATTAGATCCAACGAAGAGGACTATCATATATTAATTGAAGATACAATTTGGTGAGGATATCCAATAATCATGAATTTTGTGTATTTGAAAATATGCCTTTGAAATATATATAAAGCAAAACCTTTTGCAAACAAGGAGAAAGTGACAAGAATCTGTAAACAGAGATGAAAAGTTTAACACACCTCTCTAAAAAACAAACCAGTGGGCAAAAGTTAGGTGAAGCTCTAGGTATTTAAATAATATAATGAAAAGACTTGGTTATATATCTCTGTGTAGATGTATACTTGTTCTCATATTGGGTATAAGTGTACTGGATATAAATGATAACACCCAATAAACAGAAAATAAATGATCTTTTCAGATTCAGTGAAATGTTAAAAAAAATTGAATAATGTATTAGTCTAGAGAAAAATCTCAGTGAATTCTAAATCATAGAAATAACTAGTCCAAATTCTCTGAGTACAAAAAATAAAATTAAAAATTAACCCAAAGAAGTATAGACAAAAGTTCTCTTCACTTAGAAATTAAAAATTGGAACAAGTAAATGTTCTCATTTACTGTAGGAAAAATTGATGACGTGAGGTGGATTTTGGGAATTGTGAAAGAATGTATGAATAAGAATATTTCTATAAATTTAGATGAAATGGATGGTTTTCTAGAATTGACCCAATAAAATTGACCAAATAAAAATTAGTAAATTTTAAGAGACCTATAATGATAAAAATAACTGAACAATGTGTCAAGAATTTGGTTCTACAGAAACATGAAACTCAGAAAGTTTTAGAATGTGTTCTACCAAAAATATAAGAAAAAGATAATTTCCTATGTTTTATAAACTTTTCTAGAGCATTAAAAATCACATGGAAATGTACCCAAGTGATTTTGCCAAGTTTATAATCATGGCACACATGAATAAAACTACAGACCAATATTGCTTCTACTATAGATGTAAGTACCCTAAATAAAATGATAAAGCAAAAACTAAAAATTAAATTCAGTAGTACTTCAAAAGAATTATACATCCTTACCTGCTAGGGTTTATTCTGAGAATGCGAGGTTATACGATATTTGGAAATTATTAATGACATTTACTCTGTTAATAGATTAAAAGGGTAAAATAATATAGTAACCTAAGTAGTCTCTGGGGAGAGGTGGGGAGGATTTGATAAAATCAGTCCCTATTAAATTTGGTAGTATCTATCAAAATATATACGTGTGTACATTCTATCCCAGCAATTACTATTTAAAATTTATATCTTAGGGGAAAAAAATCCTTGCTAATGTGTACAAAGAAACATGGACAAGAATGTGCATTTCAGTACTGCTAGTAAGAACTAAGAAGTAAAACCATTCAAATGACTACCAGTGGGAGATACCAAAAGACATGGAAAGATCACCAAAGCATTTTGTTTTGTTAAAAAAAAAAAAAAGCAAATGCAGAACAGTCCATGTAGTATGATTCTTATTTATGTTAAAATAAGACAAAACCCACCTCCTAGAGAAATAGAAATAAAAACAAAAATAAACAAATGGGACCTAAGGAAACTTAAAAGCTTTTGCACAGCAAAGGAAAACATAAACAAGACCAAAAGACAACCCTCAGAATGGGAGAAAATATTTGCAGATGAAGCAAGTGACAAAGGATTAATTGCCAAAATTTACAAGCAGCTCATGCAGCTCAATATCAAAAAAACAAACAACCCAATCCAAAAATGGGCAGAAGACCTAAATAGACATTTCTCCAAAGAAGACATACAGATTGCCAACAAACACATGAAAGGATGCTCAACATCACTAATCATTAGAAAAATGCAAATCAAAACTACAATGAGGTATCACCTCACACCAGTCAGATGGCCATCATCAAAAAATCTACAAACAATAAATGTTGGAGAGGGTGTGGAGAAAAGGGAACCCTCTTGCACTGTTGGTGGAAATGTAAATTGATACAGCCACTATGGAGAACAGTATGGAGGTTCCTTAAAAAACTACAAATAGAACTACCATATGACCCAGCAATCCCACTACTGGGCATATTCCCTGAGAAAACCATAATTCAAAGAGAGTCATGTACCAAAATGTTCATTGCAGCTCTATTTACAGTAGCCAGGACATGGAAGCAACCTAAGTGTCCATCAACAGATGAATGGAAAAAGAAGATGTGGCACATATATACAATGGAATATTACTCAGCCATAAAAAGAAATGAAATTGAGTTATTTGTAGTGAGGTAGATGGACCTAGAGTCTGTCATACATAGTGAAGTAAGTCAGAAAGAGGAAAACAAATTCTGTACGCTAACACATATATATGGAATCTAAAAAAAAAAAAAAAAACGGTTCTGAGGAACCTAGGGCCAGGACAGGAATAAAGACGCAGTTGTAGAGAATGGACTTGAGGACACGGTGGGGCAAGGGTAAGCTGGGATGAAGTGAGAAAGTGGCATGGACATATATACACTACCAAATGTAAAATAGATAGCTAGTGGGAAGCAGCCGCATAGCACAGGGAGATCAGCTCGGTGCTTTGTGACCACCTAGAGGTGAGGGATAGGGAGGGTGGGAGAGAGACGTGAGAGGGAGGAGATATGAGGATATATGTATATGTATAACTGATTCTCTTTGTTATACAGCAGAAACTAACACACCATTGTAAAGCAAATATACTCCAATAAAGATTTTTTTGAAAAAAAGACAAAAATTAAGCCTATGTATATAAATAAATAGAGAAAGCCTTAAATAATACATGCCAAAATGATAATCCTGGTTACCTTTGGTGAGGGAAATGAGATTGGAGTGCGGAAGCAGGGATACTACTCTATATACATAATTTTTGCTTAATAATCGTAACTATAACTCTGTGTGCTCTTTAAAATCACCAAATTACATTCAAATATTAATTGCATAAAATAATTTTAAGAAAACACTAAAGGAAGAGGGGCTTCACTTGTAGAGCCCTTCACTGATCCTGCTGCATCAGGCAGAAATGTATTTCCTCTGTAGAAGAAGGCTGTCCATCATTCAGATCATGTGCAAATCATTCTTTCTGAACATGTAGCTGCCATTACTAGGATTCTGTGTCCAGCAGCATCCTCAGATGTATGCTTGAGTTTGTTTAGTGATTCTTTCTACCAGAAGGAGATGCTCTGTTCAGTTGCTTGATTCTTGTATCAAGTTTATTCTAAAATGATTAAACTAGCCACTGGTTGGTTTAAATAATGAACCCATGCAAACCAAAGCCACAGTCCCTGGAATTCTCAGTATTGGACTTTTTTGTTTGCCACCTTCACATACCTAGGTTTGCAGAACACACCCAGAAGCTTTTTTATAATGTTTTAAATGTAATGCCGATTTCTCCACTACTTAAATGTGACAAGTTCATATCTTTTCATAACCTAATGACAGAGCCAGTGTGATTTTTATGGAGAGAGGGTAACAATGTCAATATAAGATAAAGCTATATTGGCCGTGTCTGTGAACATGTTTTAATGTCAAGACGGACTAGGGCAGAGTTGGGGACAGTGCCACACAATAAAAATATTGGGTCTCTGCAGGCATGGAAACAGCTCATAATTCTTGTTGAATAAAAATCCACAGTAAGTCGTATGAAATCAGTTGATAAGAGGTCCCCAGCAGATGAAAAATTGTCTCCTCCCCGTCCTTAATAAGTGGCTGCAGTCCAGAGCTGAAGGTCGACGAGGCTCATTTTGATAAATGCCTTCTTACTCATTGAAAGGAAATTTGCCATAATGAAACATTGTCTTCTATTTCTTCTATCAAGTTTATATTTCTGTGTTGCCATCCAGCAAGGCAGAAGAGGGAGAACTGACAGCTCTGGCCAGGGAATTTCTTCTTGACATCCAAATTGTCTGCACTCTACTCTGTCCATTTTCACAAATTTTACCATCAGGAAACTTTAACAAAATCACACACACACACACACACACACACACACACACGCACACAAAAGCCCATCCAATCATGCGCTATAGGACACCTGCAACACTGGAATAGGGACCTCAAAGCTACCTTCAGGCTTTGAATTCTGTTTCAGATGATATTCTCTGGGAAGCAGGCTTTGAGGTGGAGATTAGCATGAAAGAGGTTGATTGGGGAATGTTCTAGGAACAAGACCTGTGAGGAGTGAGGGGAGCAGGGCTGGTCCAAAGGAGCAACGGGATTACAAAGCAATGACAACAAAGCCCTCATCTAGTGATCCCTTGGAGCACTCGGCGGTTGGGATGGTCCTGCATAGTTGTCTCCAGTTGATTCAAGGGGAAGATTCTTTAGAGCTCGCACTGGATGTGGTTGTTTCAGGAACAGGACCTAACCTTGATGAGGTGGCTGTCTGCAGCCAAGGACTCTCAGAAGGGATTTCCGGCTGTCACTAACCACATACCCAGCTGCTGGGGAAATGAGCGCTTCATCTTGGAGGGCGGGACCTGGCCGCAGCAGAGTCTATTCCCTATCTAGTTAGTTAATGCTTCTGCTAAACTCCTCCTGAGTTCTAACCTGAATGTTTATAGGAATAGCACTGCATTATCAGTTATCTCAGTTAAGTCACTCCACCTCTATGTAAATTGCAAAGATCGAACTCATGACTAGATCACTCTATCTATGAATTTTGTGTACTGAGGATTTTCTTGCTGGAATGTTTCAAGCATCAGGGTTTAAAATAAAAATGCGACAGTTGCTGTAGTTTCTCATGTCTTTGGTGGACAAACCCACTTTGTTCCTTTTACATGCTTTTGTTTAAACCTCTCTTGGGTGACTGGGGTGAAAGGAGGTCACAGGCATCTTTGACAGTCTGAAATTTTCAGGAACTGTTCCAAAATTTAATTAAGTACTGATTGTCTTCTATGCACATGAGAGAGGAGAAAAAAATCTTCAGAAATAACAGAATTAAGCATGCTCTATTTTGTAGCCTTGTAATGACCTCCAGCAAATGCCTGACCTACTTCTGAAGGCCTTGAGTCCACTTGCATGAACACAATGTCTTAAAAAGCTGACTTGGAAATCAAAGTCAAAACCCAGCACCATCCATGGTAATGGAGCAGGGAGGGATGTCCTGTGCTATTGGTAGAAAAGACAACATTTAAAATAGAATGGAAATTGCCTCCAGCCACTTAATTTGGAGGCAGCACAGGAATTGTGCAGCACTTCAGTCTGATGGCACCTTGAATTAAAAGAACTAATCTGCCACGTATTTTCTCAATATACTGATGGTGTTAGGAGCGGATATTTCCCCAGCTATATTAATGCCGAGAGGCAGTAACTCCTGCCTGCCCCCAAGAGGTTGACTAGTAAGCAGTGCTCTGTGAAGGCCCCCAAATGCCATGTGTCAGATTCTTCTCTCTCCTCCTGCAACTGAAGCTGTCATTGGTCAGCAGAAACAGTGCTTTTGCTGCTTTACGTTAGAAGGCAAAATTCACATCAAGAGGCAAAGAAGGGATTATGTCAGAGAAGTCTTGGACTCAGAGCTGATCCAAGAGTTATTCCTTTGCACCATGGGAGTGGCCCAAGGAGAATGACTTTTCTACCTTGTCAGTCCTGGGGTAAGTCACTTATACACACTAGCAACGTTTCCCATACTGTGGCTTATTTAACACTAGTCTTGTGACTGTCTTCAGTGAAAACCTTTCTTTCCATTAAATAAATTTGGGAAATATTATTTCCTACACCCCTTTCCTGCAGATTCACAGTGACTATCAGCATATTAAAAGACCATGTGCTTCTGCCTTAAAAGAAAAAATCTGGTGAATCCAGGTTCTTCCAGTCTTACTTGATTTGCAGCCCTCCTTCCCCTTCCCTCTTTTGGTCACACCTTCATAATTCCCACAAAATGTACTGCAGACCAGTCTGGGAAATGCTGTTTGAGCTGAACTGTCAGGCTGTCAGTCAAGGTCAAAGGCTCTTCAGTGTTCTTCTTACAAGTCTAACCCGTCTGCCCCCTCCAGGAATCCTCCCGTCTCCCTGTGAAGGTGCACCTCAGGTTTAGTAACTGCTCCTGATTAATAGTCAAATCTCCTCTTGCCTCTCCTCCCCTCCCTTTTCCTGTCTTCTCCCCTTTCCTCCCCTCTGTCTTTTTCCTTTAAGCATACTGGTACTTTCATAGCAGAGGATCACCCCAGCTTGGTTATAAGCTCTCAATATGTTGCAAACACCTTTAGGTCCCCACTCTGCTGTGCTCCTAGTAAGCCCTCAATGAATATTGGTGGATAATTGAAGAATGCAAAGCAATGGATTAGATGACTCTGAGAGACTCCATCCCTAAGAGCATGTGTGTTTAAGAACACAGTTAATTCAGAGGCAGGGGAATCCTGGGGATGGGCAGCGGCTCTGCAAAAGGTTGTCTCGTCTTCCTGGAGCTCAGTCCGGGAAGTGTGGGATTCAGAGCAGCGTGATTGGGATCCAGAATGACATCATCAGAGCTCAGTAAATATGTGTGGTTGATGATGTATTCCCCTGGAACAAATTACAGTCCATTTGACCACCTTTATTCTTTTAGTCAAAAAGTTACAAGAAAAATCTCATTCCTTTCATCCCAACTCTAGATTTTTATCCCCCAAGGAAGCTATTCAATTCTGAAAGCCCTTGAGAAGCTCCCCGAGGTACACTGTTTCTTCCTTTTACCACATCCCCACTTAGAACGTTTTTTTGTTTTGGTTCCTTGAAAAACGCTATAACAGCCTTTTACTGTAAATAGTGGCTACTACCCTCAAATTTACCTCTCCCAAAAGAAAGGCACAAAAGCAACTCCAGTGTGAAGTATAAGAAGGAGGTGGTGGCTATTACACCACTAGGATTCATATGGCATTATAAATTGCTATAAAAATGGGAATTACAGAGAATCTACTTTGCTTTCAGACAACCTGGTTGCCTTATAGAACATTCCACTTCTGTTCACTGCAGAGCATGGGTGGGCAGTATTTTCAGCCATGAATCTACTAGACTTCTCTTTAGATAAATAGATCAATAGAGATGTATGAGTTTTATATATTCTGGGATTATTACATCAACTTTTATGTTGTAAGTATAAATGATATTTCCTATATAATCTACATTTATTTTTTTTGAAAAAAATATTTATTGAGCCCGTGAAAGCACCTGCATATAGAGACATGAATGCGTAAACCGTTCAGATTCGTACAATGTAGTGTAATATTTTTTTCACAAATATGTTTATGAGAAGTTTTATTTTGTACTGTTCACTATAGATAGGAAATTTAACAGAGACAATGCAACATCCTGGAATTCAACTCTGGACTCTAAAGCCCCAGTATAATCATCTAATTTATTTCATTCCTAGCATTTCAAACAACCAAATGACACATACTGCTTGCCATTTAATATAGTCTCTGTGCTCAAGGAGCACTTCCGACCTTCAGGTTTACTCGATGGTGAAGAGTGTGGATGGGTGTCATCAGGGAATGCTTCCTGGCGGAGGCAGCATTCGGGCCTTGAATGGTGGTTAACATTTGACAGGCATTCCCTAAGTGGGAACAGTGTGGGGAGTGTTTTTAGGCTTTGGGAACACCATTATGAATGGTGCAGAAATGATGAGAGCACTACCTTTGCCAGGGCAGTGCTCCAACCATGGACTGAAGTGCAGCCCCTAAGCAAAAAGTAATGGAAAATGATGCTGGGCATGTCCACTTTGGAAATTGCTGGGTGATGGTTTTGCTTTCCTCCTGTGGGCCAGCCACTTTTACTTTAGTATTGCAACATGCTGACCTGTCATAATCCATTGTGAGGTGTATCAGTAATTTGATTCTAGGAAGACTATCTAGTAGAGATTTTCTTTGACCTACATTTGCTTTATGTAAATTAAAGTTGCTACTTTTATAATCACGTGTGGTAAGAATCTTAGCATACCATGAAGTCTTCTACTGTCCGTTGCTGGAATTTAGGTATGACTGGGCCAGCTTGGCCAATTAGTGGGACAGAATGAGGAACATGCAGTACCATATCCATTACATCCATTGGGTGGGGTTGAAGGCCATCAGTCTAAGGGTGAGTAAATCCAGCATACAGCGAGTGAGACTGTGACAAAGGCTTCATCATCACACAGGAGCCTATGTTCACATGGCGGCTGCTCCTGGAATCTGCTTCTGTTCCAGCCCCATGATGCATATCTGGGCCCTGATATGACAGAGGCTATAAATACACATCCCGTATTGGGGCTCAAAGAACATTGCCTTTGGGGTCCTCTAATAGATGCCACGCAGAATGCCACATACCTCCTCATCAGTAAAGGACAGCTGAAAGAGAATTACTGTCCTTAATAGAGTAGCTGGAAAGACTGAAGCACAAAGAACAGCTCAGATGCTGTGAGATACTCTGGAAGTTTCCAGAAGTACTTGAGGCAGGGGCTTCAGCAGATGGAGAGTATGACTTCCTACCGAAGCAGGTAACTGATTACTTGGGTAAGCAGTGTCACTCACATTCTTTTGCATACCAGTGCAATCACTGAATGGTAAGAAAGAAGGTGGCTTTAGAGCTACAAGGCTTACTGTGTCAGCACAAGAAATCCAGTGCCATACGCATGAACATCACCCATCAGGCGTACAGAGGCGGGGGAAACACCTGAGAATCTCAGCTATAAGTAACTGGCCTTGGAGCCATTGAAATTTCAAATGGGTGATATCTAGAGGAAAGTGATTTTCTATGATGAACCTAGAAGCCAGGTGAAGCAAGGATTAATTAGAGCATATATTACAGGCCAGGAGGCCATCTTAGAAGGGTGGAGTTTAATGCAGCCAGTGTTGCAATTGAAATCAGAAAGCATTATGTTCACCCTCTGGCTCTCCCAGTTAGTTGCTGAGTGCCCACAGGTAAGTTTCTTTGCTTTCTGGGCCCACCCACTCACATACTAAGTGGTCCATGAGATAAGAATCTTGGTTTACCGCTCCTCCTTTTCTGCATGGACATTGCTAATTCTGCTCAGAATGTATTTCTTCCTTGTTCATGGCCTATGGGGTATTCTTACCTGGACGTGCTCTATCTCCAGCTATCCCTTTGAAAGTATGAAAATGTTGAAGAATATTCTAAGAGATTTTCAGCTATTACCACAGGGAGATACACAAGGAAGAAATTAACAAGTATGTGAAAGTTTAGAAAGCAAGAGGGGTAGTGAGTGCTCATGGGTCATTATGGCCCGGGAGGCCCAAGGAGGAAAAGCATGACCTCCACAGGGAGCTCCAGGTTAGGCAGCTGCCGAGTCATATCCTTCTTCGTGCGAGGAGCATGGGGTCCCATGCAGGACAGTCATTACAGTGGTTGTATGGGAGTTTGAGAAGCAGAGCTGATCACCTCTCCATCCCATAGCCCTTGGAGTATTCTAAGCTGAAATCTACCCGATGTGAGCTAGGAAAAGGGACAAAGAGATAAAAAAGGAAACTGAATGTGCAATTGTGTCTATGTCTTTATGGGGTGTGATTACATATATATATATATATATATATATATATATTTGATGGAAGTATTCAGAAAATGTGTATGGGGAGAGGGGAGAGAAATGGTTCTAAACACATATTTCCACTCTTAGATAATGTAAGATAATCAGGCCTAGCACACAGTGGGGGGCTAAGGAATGTTGGTTCATTTCCTGGTGAAATTAACTATAAACGTGTGAACAGGTCATCTATATTGGGATTCCTGTTACATATTGAAGTATGTAACACAAATCTTAGGACAAAATATTGAAAAGTTATTTTCAGCTCAGGTTGTCAAGTTCTCTTTGTTTTTTTCCCCTCCCCCCTTTTTTGGGGACTAGGGCTGATGCTGTCCCCGCACATAGATCATATTCTCTCTTTTCCCTATACTTGATGGATTCCCATTTCTGTAAAGTGTGACCTGCTTCTGTATGTTACTTAAGTTGCTTAGAACTTCATGGCCATGTGGATTTTCAGCAGGAAGTTATTTTTCTCTCCTTGTTTGACATGGAGGCGGTGGGTGCTTGAGGAAGGAATGTGAGAGCTCATTAGAGGTTATTGTATGGTGCAGCAGGGGGAAGTAAAATTATTCAAGCCAGGGGGCGTGGGGGGAGAGGCAATTGCTAGACCAGGGCTGACACCAATAACTTTTTACAGGGTGAGTCAAAGCGTCAGGGAGGCTGGAACCAAGTTTCCGCCCTCTTGAACCTATTACTGTAGATCATGACGCGGAATGGAAGGAAGGCAAGCCTCTCACTCAGGCTGGGTGGAGAGAAAGACTAAAGTTATGGAGACAGATGTCAAGGCATTTGAACTCAACTAGTGGTTAGGGTGGGTGGGGCTATTAAGAGAAACCATTAGTGTAGCAAATATAGTGAGAGTTAATACCCAATTGCCTAGAATAATGGGGGCAGGAAGCACATCCCTCCTGAATAAAATAGCTACAGTGGGTGATTTCCACAGACACTTGAGATTGTAACGTCTTCCCTCCATTTTCATCTCCTTGTGAGAACAAGGAAGTAGTGTAACGCTCAAGCTGCCAGAGAAATATGGTAAATCTTGGACACATACAGCTTGAAAACTAGCCCCCTTGATGGAGGCATTGTGATATCCCATCTTATCAACTCTTTGACCTTGAGAGTTGACAAGCAGAGTGGCCTGAACTGACCAAGTTGCGACCTACACTGTTGATGAGGCTGGTCCAAACTAACCACTCTGCCAATTCCCATGAGACTCATTTCTTCAGTCCTCGGAAAGGCCACAGTGAGGAAAAGCATGAGTGGGCCAAAACTTGGCTCTTCTCTATGCCGGTGGCACCTAGATCTTTGCATTTACCAGAGATATCATTGTCCTAGAACACTTCTAATCCATCAGATGTCCTCAGCTGTGTTAAGCACAATGGAGAACCATTTTCTTCAATCAAACAGGAATAGAACTAAATTAGTAAAAAACTTCTGATGAATGTCTTTACACTTCTTCCTTTCTGATGTCAGTACTCTTCGCGTTTTTCTGTTTATTTATTTACTTCTTTCACTAATAAACATAGCTGCCTCTGGATATTACTAGCAGAAGATTCAAGACACTGTTAAGTGAAATCCCTTAACCCATCTGCATTGCCCATTTTATAAAAAATCCCAGTAGCAGCAACAGCCAACTATAGAGAGTGTGTCTGTGCCACAGAAGGTATCAGATTGTTAGTACTTACCTGCCACTGCCAACTCTTCATGGCCTGTGAGAAAACGCTCCAGCTGTGGTCAGCTTCAGGTGGACACTGGCAGGGGGCAGAGTGTGAGAAGAGAAGGGCTCCCTCTGAAATTTCTTAGAGCAGCATCCTGCCCTGTATCAAAAGAAAGCTGCATTGTGTGGGCGTACAAAGTGAGGTCACAGACACCCGTTGGGACTGGATGGCGGGCCTCTGCTTCCCACTCGGTCATTGTGCCTGCCCTGTGTGTGGTCACAGTGGCGGTGCTCCATTAGGATTCTTAGAGAGTGAGGACTTCTTGGATGGCATTCAATGGTCTTTTGTGCAGACCTAGAAACCAGCCTTGGTGAGGTTTTAATGCATGTGAAGAAGAGGCTGTGTGTAAAGGAAGCAGTGAAATGGAGCTGATTCCAAGGCCCTGGGGTCTAGACATTTTGCCTTTAGCTTACACTGACTTTGGCATTCGAGAGTCTCATCTGACAAGTCTCCTGGAGACAGAGGTGGATTGGTCCCCTCTGCTGGCATCAGGAAATCCATTCACACCCCAGCAGTGTTACCTCCTGGGCTGAAGGCAGTGGGAACAATGCACATATGCTTGACAGCATCTTCTCACTGAGCACCAGACCCTACTCTTCTCTCTCTGGGCTTGGGACCTTTGGTTTGGGCATACTCCAAGACGAAAGGTTTTCTCTGGTGGTTGTCATGGACAAAACCAGCAATGGGAGAGCGCCCCTGAGAAACATTTGTCCTCAGGCTGCCGTCTCTTCTTCCTAGTTATTTTCCTGCAGAACAACACGCTGTAAGAGCTATCCTCCTTTTTCTAGGCTCCCTCTGACCTTTAGTTTAAGTATCTTGTGACATGTGTACATGTGTTTTTATTGCAGACTGCCTCAAATCCATTTGGATATGGATGCTATACAAATTATAAATAAATAAATACATGATAAAGAGAGGATCTCTTCCCTGCCAGCTCGTTGCTTAAAAAGCAGCAAGTTTGCACTTGCGTGACTCTGCTTTTGCTGGGCCCCATGCCGGCAGCCAACAGGAGTGAAAACAAAATCTGTCCCTTTCAGCACCACACATTCCTCTCCTGAGCCTAGGGGAAGAGGTGGCAAGTATCATTTGCCAATCATGAACCAGATAGCCTTTACTGAATCCCACATCTTTAATGAAATTCCACCCAGTTTTGGAGAGTCATGCTGGTAAATAAGATAGCCACAGCTTTTCCTAGCAGGTACAAAACATCTCTATCTCATTCCATCCCCACAATTCTACCCAGCGTCCTGGGTTCCTCTCCTGTTCTGCCCCTCTGCCTATCTCTTAGGAGCCTTGTTTTTCTCATAAGCAAATGCTACACCATCCTTCATTTATTCTACATGTGAATCTCTCAACGCCTGCTTTAATGAAATCTAGGCTTCCCTTGAACTTCCATTACTTCCAAGAGGGCATCTGCTTATTGTTTTAGTAGTTCCTTTATTCCTCTCTTGTTTCCTCCTTATCTTGCTGACTTTCTCTTTCAAATCACTTTTCTGCCTTTGAGCCCCAAAGCCACCTCTCCTCTCTTCAGTTTCATCGGAGAACATTGGGCCTGCTGAATTGAGGCTGTTGAAGTCATTCTGGTGATTCGTCTGTGTCGTCTTTTATTTAGGCTTTCATTTCTCCTGTCTCTGTTTTAGAAGTTGTTTTCCTCTTCCCAGGGCTAGGTTTTCAGCTTTGTCCTGGATTTCAGTCATTCTCTTCTACTCCATTTTCTTGCCCCCTTCAATTTAGCCCTTCTCTTCCCATGAATTGATTTACTTCTCTGTGAGTTTTACCTCCACCTTTATATTTAAAAATATTAATAAAATAGAAACCCTCCTTCTGTCTTGTTACCTCCACAGGCCATTTTCCTCTTGTTGTTTTTCTTTTCATTATTAGCCTTTGGGAAGGAATTGCCTGTATTTTAACACCCCTGCCTACTTCACCACCTTCATTCCATTGCTGTGTGACTCCCAGTTCCATAACCACAAAGAAATAACTTTCTTAAATATTATTCATAACCCCTTATCTCCCAAATCCAAGTCACTCCTCCCACTTTACATTCTATGGAATATTTTTTGCCCCTCACTCTGTGCTTGCTTTCCGTGCTATCCTTTAGGTCCTACTACCTCTAAAATTGGTCCTTTTCCATGTCATTTGCTGCTTCTTTGAGTCCTTTGCTCTGTCTTCTCTCCTGAGATTTTCAGTTTTTGAATCTCAGTGTTCTACTTAAACTCTTCCTATTTAAGGTTCTATCCCATTAGAACCTCAAACTCCCTTTTCCTGCATTCTGTTCTCATCCTGAAAACAACTGGTTTCTTTCACCTTCTTCCAGTCTCTGTGAGCTTTGAGTTTCCTTCTTCCATATTTCGGACTTCTAATCAGTTGATAGATATTATAGTTATCCCTCACCAGTGTCACTTACATTCTTTCTCTTTCTATTCCCGCCATCGACCCCTGTTTCAGATATCTCTGCCTCCCCCGAAAGCTGTCCACTGAATATCATGGCTGTTTGGAGCCTGACCAATGATATGCAGATGATTCTCTTCTCCACTCTCTTACCTCACTATGCATATGTAGACCATGAAAAAACTCAGTTGTGCATTCCTAATGAGGGTTTTGTTGTGTTGAATCATAAAACTTTATTTAGCTTATGTTAGGTTTTACAGAAAAATGATGCTTTTTAAAGTCAGGTTGTTCTGTGCTGACCTATTTACTCAGAAAGCACAAAGTTAATCAGGAGTAGCTTGGGGTAGGCAAAGATTGGAGTTCGAACTCATGGAGAAACCCAGAAGAAAAGGATGCCCTCAGAAGACAATAGAATGCAGGAGACATTTCAGCAGTGGTAGACTTCAAATAATACAGGGAAGAGAATCTTAATGGAGTTCATTGAAACATTGCTTCTAAGCAACAAAATAGTGTTGATGTCATATTTAACATTTGAACACTATAGAAAAAAATAAACAAGAAGGAAAAAACCATGAAAAGATTAGACACAATATGTGTTGAAAAGCAGGAAAACACATGCAAAATTATAATAACAGAAGCTTTATTGCATCAAAAACATTGTATACCCTTTACCCTATGTGTTTATATGCAGTGTTTATATTTGTACATTAATTTTATTCATTTCTATGTTGCTTTATGGATAAATTATATTTCTGAATGCAAAAGAGTAGGCCATTACACACACACACACACACACACACACACACACACACACACACACACATATTCCACTTCTTCTTCCATAGATTTTCTTGTGCTAGCTTAAGGAGAACTTTGCTAGATTATTGGATATACTAAAGAGGCACCACTAACCCAGTGACTCAAAACAGAAATAAAGGTGAAGCACTAAGGAATATTGAACAGCCTCCTTAAATCTCACCCTGTTACATTTTTTTATTGTGGTAGAATGTATATTCCAAACTTTGCCATTTTAACCATTTTTGAAGTGTACAATATATTGACATTAATTACATTCACAATGTTGTGCAGTCATTTACTACTATCTATTTCCAGTTTTTTTCCTCAATCCAAGCAGAACCTCTGTAACCATTAAGCAACCACTCAGCATTCTTCCCACCACCCAATCCCTGGTAACATCTAATCTATGTTCTATCTCTATGAATTTACCTATTTTAGATATTTAATACAACTGAAATCATACAGTATTTGTCTTTTTGTCTCCAGCTTATTTCACTTAGCATGTTTTCAAGGTTCATACATGTTGCAGTATGTATTTGAACTTATTCTTTTTTATGATTAAATGTATTCCATTGTGAGTATACAGTTGTCAGTCCATATCTGTGGGTTCCATGTCCTCAGATTTAACCAACCACGGATCAAAAATACTAAAAAAAACAAATTCCAGAAAGTTCCAAAAAGCAAAAATTAAATTTGTTGCATGCCAGCAACTATTTACGTAACATTCACGTAATTAGGTATTATAAGTAATTATAAGTAATCTAGAGATGATTTAAGGAATACAGGAGGTCGTGCATAGGTTATGTGCAAATAGTACACCATTTTTAATAAGGGACTTGAGCATCAGTGGATTTTGGTATCCATAGAGGGTCCTGGAACCTATCCCCCCAAGGATACCGAGGGATGGCTATATCTTACATTTTATTAATCCATTAACCCATGGATGGATACTTTGGGTTATTATAAATAATGCCTCCATAAATACTGGCACATAAGTATTTGTCTCAGTCCCTGTTTTGAATTCTTTTGGGTATATACTTAGGAGTGGAACTGCCAGGTCATATGGTTATTTCATGTTGAGATTTTTGAGGAACCACCAAATTGTTTTTCACAAGCAGCTGCACCATTTTACGTTTCCATCAGCAATGTATGAAGGTTCCAATTTCTCTACATTTTTGTCAACACTTATGATTTTCTGTTTTTAAATTAGAGCCATTTTAGTAGGTGTGAAGCGGTATCTCACTGTGATTTACATTTGCATTTCCCTAGTGATTAATGATGCTGAGCACCTTTTCACGTGATTGGCCATTTGTATATCATCTTCAGAGAAGTGTCTATTCAAGTTCTTTGCCAATTTTTGAATTGGCTGTTTGTCTTTTTGTTGTTGAATTGTAGTGGGTATTTGTCTGTTTTAGATCTTATACCCTTATCAGATGTAAGATTTACAAATATTTTCTCCCATTCTGTAAGGTGACTTTTTACTTTCTTGATAATGTCCTTTGCTGCACAGTTTTTAATTTTGATGAAATCTGATTTATTTATTTTTCCTTTTGTTTCTCATACTTTTAGTGTGATTGTTAAGAATTCACTGCCAAATCAGAAGTCATGAAGATTTACCCCTATGTTTTCCACTATGACTTTTATGCTTTTAGCTCTAGTATTTAGATTACTGATCCATTTTGAGTTAATTTTTGTATATGATGTGAAATAGGGGCCCAATTTCATTCTTTTGAATGTGGAAATTCAGTTGTACCAACACTATTGTTGAAGACTGTTCTTTTCCCTTTTGAGTAGATTTGGCATCCTTGTCAAAAGTTAAAGCAGCCTTAGATGTATGCATTTATTTCTGGACTTTCAGTTCTATTCCATTGGTGTTTATGTCTACCCCTAAGCCACTACCAAACTGCTTTGGTTACTGTAGCTTTATAGTAAGTTTTGAAATAAAAAACCTGAGTCCTCTGACTTTGTTCTTTTCAAGATTATTTTGGCTATTTGGAGCCCTTTGCACTTCCATATGAACTTGAAGGATCAGCTTTTCCATTTCTGCATAAAAGGCTGTTGTAATTTTGAGAGGGATGGCATTGAATCTGTAGTTTGCTTTGAGTAGAATTGCCATCTTAACGGTATTGCCTTTCTAACTCATGAACATAGGATGTCTTTCCTTTTCTTTCAGCAATGTTTAGTAGCTTTCAGTTTACAAGTCTTTCATCTCTTTGGTTAAATGTATTCCTAAATATTTTATTCTTCAGATGTTACTGTAAATGGGATTGCTTCTTACTTTCCTTTTGGAATTATTCATTGCAGGTGTACAGAAGCACAGCTAATTTTTGTGTGTTGATCTTGTACTCTGCAACTTAGCTAAATTCATTTATTAGATCTAGAAACTGTCTTGTATGTTCTTTGGAATTTTCTACATTTAGAATCATGCCATTTGTGAATAGAGGTGTTACTTCTTTCTTTCTAATTTGGATGACTTTTGTTTCTTTTTCTTGTCCAATTGCCCAGTACAGTGTTGAATAGCAATAGCGAAAGTGGGCATCCTTGTCTTCTTCCCGATCTTAGGCAGAAAACCTTCAGTCTTTCACCACTGAGTGTGATGTTAGCTGTGGGTATTCATGAATGCCCTTTATCATGATGAGGAAGTTTCCTTCTATTTCTAGTTTTCTGAGTGATTTATCATGAAAGAGTATTATATTTTGTCATATGCCTTTTTGGGTTGATTGAGATGATCATGTGTTTTTTCCCCCCCATTCGTCAATGTGGTGTATTACATTGATTGATTTTTCTCATGTTTAACCACCCTGCATTTCTGAAATAAATCCCACTTGGTCATGATACATAGTTATTTTGATATGCTGTTGGATTTGTTTGATAATATCATTGAGGGTTTTCACATATATATTCATAAACAATATTGATGTGTAGTTTTCTTTGCTTTTGATGTCTTTTATCTGGCTTTAGTATTGAGGTTATGCTGGCCTTATAGAGTGAGTTAGGAAGTGTTCCATCCTTTTCTATTTTTTTCATGAGCTTGAGAAGAATTGTTGTTAATTCTTTAAATGTTTGGTAGAACTCAGCAGTGAAGCCAACTGGTCCTGAACTTTTCTTCGTTGGGAGGTGTTTGTTTACTGTCTTGATCTCTTTACTTGTTATAGGTCTGTTGAGATTTTTTATTCCTGAGTTTAAATAATTTGTGTTTCTAGGAATTGGTCCATTTTATCTAAGCTATATAATTTTTTTTTTGCGGTACGCGGGCCTCTCACTGTTGTGGCCTCTCACGCTGCGGAGCACAGGCTCTGGACGTGCAGGCTCAGCGGCCATGGCTCACGGGCCCAGCCGCTCCGAGGCATGTGGGATCTTCCCGGACCGGGGCACGAACTTGTGTCCCCTGCATCGGCAGGCGGACTCTCAATCACTGTGCCACCAGAGAAGCCCCTAAGCTATATAATTTGTTGGAGTAAATTGTTCATAGTATTTTCTTACAATCCTCTATATTTCTGTAAAAATCATTTATAATATCCCCTTTCATTTCTGATTTTAGTTATTTGTGTTCTCTTTCTTTTTTTTATTGTTAGTCCAGCTAAAGATCTGTCAATTTTGTTAACCTTTTCAAAGAACCAACTTACAATTTCAGTGATTCTATCTATTATTTTCCTATTCTGTTATTGATACCACTCTGATTTTTATTACTCCCTTACTTCTGCTAGCTTTGGTTTTACTTTGCTCTTATTTTTCTACTTTCTTAAGGTACAGAGTTAGTTTATTGATTTGAGATCTATTTTTTAAATGTAAATGTTTATAGTTATATATTTCTCTTTGAATACTGCCTTCACTGCATCCCATGAGTTTTGTTTGTTTTTGGTTTTTTACCACCAGCATCCCTTTTAACAAAACATGGAAGATTTTATGACAGGGAAAGTGGGAAGAGTAAAATATGACCTTTTTAAAACCACAAAAAGCCTTCTGTACATGTCTAGCACCTGGCAGAGGGCAGGGCAGGCAGTGCAGTAGCAGGCCGGAGCCAACCTTTTTTACAGATGATATCATAGTGTCCAGGTCAGTAGAGAAGTTAGACCTTGGGTTCTGAGCCCTTGAGGAAGATGTGTGTGTGTCAGTGGTGCCATAATCACTGCAGGACATGTACTCCACCTGGATGAAGATGCTGAGGGCCTGAGTCAGTGTGATGATGTGGATGTGGTCATTCTCCTTGCACATGGCTTCCACTTCCTGATGGCAGAACTCCTTGACAGTTTTCCCACTCTCCATGAAGTGCTTGAAGAACTTGCTCTTAAGCTGCAGGTAGCTGAGGTGAGCAGCTCCAGACAGACCACCAGGTAATCAGAGTTACTCTGGTTTTTGAAGGAGGCCAACAGGTCTGCTACTGAGGTTCACTTCTCTACATGCTCAATCAAGTTCATGGATATGTTGTGGAAAGCCTCAACAGTGGACCTAGCCCTGGGACACCAGGTCCTCTTTGCTCTTAGCAGGCATATCCTTGAACCACTGCAATTCCTTCCTGTCATCCAGCAGTGCCTCCAAGTGGGAGAATCTGAAAGCTCAATAGATGCAGTTCCCATCAGGCCTGATCTTGCCAATATACGACTACTTTTCGTGGAGGTTCTTGATCTCATGCTGCTAGACACTGTCATCCTCAGCATACTCTTTGCACAGAACTGAGAGCTCCAGATGCTCAGAGACCAGAGAGTTCTGCACAGCATTCTCTTGCTGACCCATGATGGCTTCAGCACAGACAAGACAGTTAACACCTTTGGAGCTGCTGCCCAGATGTTTCTTCTTCTGCTCCATAAGTTTTTTTTTTTTTTAATTAATTCATCTCTAATTATTTTCTAATTGCCTTTGTGATTTCTTATTTGACCCAGTGATTACTTAAGAGTGTGCTTTCCATATATTGGCGAATTTTCCAGTTTTCTTACAAAACTGTAACTTCATTGTGATCGGACAATATATTTTCTATGATTTAAATGTTTTAAAATTTATTGAGGATTGTGTTGTGGCCTATTAATGTGTCTCAGTGTATGTCTCTTTGAGTTTATCCTACGTGGGATTTGTTGAGCTTCATGGCTTTATAGATTCATGTTTTTCATCAAATTTGGGAACTTTTCAGCCAGTATTTCTTCAAATATTTTTTTCTGCCCCTTTCTCTCTCTCATCTCCTGCAATCTGGAAATCAGATTCACCCCCTTTCCCTAGGGTTTGATGATTTTTTTGTTTGCTGAATGCTGTAGTTCATTTGTTTGATGACTTCCCCAAACTGTTTTTGCAAAGGCTTGTTGTGTATTCCTTGTTGTGTGTGGCCACTGTGGTCTTTATACCTCAGCTTATGTTCAGCTAGAAGTTTGACATGGATTTCTTTGAATGCCAGTGCTGAACAAACAACACCTCTCCAAGTATTTTCAGGTTGACTCTATGCCAGGGCACTCCTTCAGCACTCAGGCAGGCTTGCACTGACTGTAGGGATCCGTCTGAGGTAAAAGCTTAGTGTATTCTCAAGTCTTCTCTGAGCATTCATCATACTCTGGACATGCACATGATTTTCTGTATTTCCCTGCATATATGCCTGCTTTTACATGTTCTAATTTACTAAAGAAACTCTCCTCAGCTTTTGTTCTCAGGCCTTAGGTGGTCTTTTGTATGTTTTGACTATAATCCTTTGCCCCAGGCAACTGAGGTTTGTTAGTTTGGCTGGCTGTGTTTTTGAGCAATACCCACTGTTTTTATGGCTTGAGTTTCTAGTTAGATGAAACAGAGGTGAGCACCTTGTACTAGTCCTTCAGGTCACACTTGGTGGATAATTTCTGCTCTGCTCCCTGCTGGACCAGGGACCAGGGTCCTATGGTGGGAATCTGAATTGCTGCTGCTTTGATATCACCACCATTCTGGGGAGGGGATGGCGCGTGA
The DNA here is from genome assembly GCF_951394435.1 of Stenella coeruleoalba. Taxonomy (NCBI): domain Eukaryota; kingdom Metazoa; phylum Chordata; class Mammalia; order Artiodactyla; family Delphinidae; genus Stenella; species Stenella coeruleoalba. The sequence goes on from NC_137159.1 coordinate 40,308,099, forward strand.
ATGAGTAAAAATGCCATAAAGCTTTCCTACTGTCTCAAAGTTGCCTTTTTTTTTTATTCGACATCCACTTAGTTGCTGTAAACCTTTGACTGTTTTCCAGAGCTCTGATAAAGTTGATTCTAACAATTTCTTCTTGTTTTTCAACGTTTTTTTTGTGTGTGGGGAAATGAGAGCTCTGCCGTTTTGCCGATGTCACTCCCACTCTAAAATTAACCACTTCATTCTTTTGGAAAGGTTTAAGAGACTCCTACAATTTCAACTGGAAGAAGCTTTTGTGATCATGTAGTCTGGTAGTTTGTAACCCTTCTCCCCAGAGCACCAGGGGTTCCATGGCATTCCCTCAGGGACACTCAGAATGTTTGAGGCTCTTTACTGTCACTCTCCTCCATTTTCACCTGTCATTCAGAGTTTGTCACTATTATTATTATTTTTTAACGGTAAGTTTTCATTTGAATCAAGAATTTTTAGCTTAAAAAATTTTAGAAATCATTGATTTATATCAAGTGCTTAGTTCAGAGCTAGGCAAAGAAGGTTCAGGTTCCTTATTCAAAGTCATCAAGTTTCCAGGCTACTCAGCCAGGTAGCTGGACTAAGACATGTAGGCTTGCTTGGCAGGATAATAACTTGGTGGCTTTGTTCCACAGTTAACTAGGGTAAAAGCACTGTGCTATGTAGGGGAAGGCAGGAGAAGGAGATTATTGTGGCATTTCTCAATCCTTTTCTAACATCCTGAACAATCTAGTTTTTGCTCCAAATGTGCATCCTCTGTCAGCACAGGTAGGTCTACAGTTGACCAGATTTGAATCTTCTTGGAGGGTAGCTTGTCAACTATGTATTGTTACTGTAGAATGCCTGCCTCACTTCCTTCACCGTCATCCCAGGAGTTAGCAAAGTATTTTTTCTTCCCACATATATTTCTCTCCCCTAGAGGAGATATAGAAAATAAAATTTTCTCCATCTTGTTACATTTTCTGTTCCGCTTATCTACGGCCGCTAGCTCTGAATACGTAAGAATATTACATGGTGGTAGTGAAACTCTTTTCTGTTTTTCACTGTTTTTGAGCAATAGAAGGGAGATTAAGTGATTACTGAACAAGACATTGGTACCCAGGAAGAACATGGGACACCACACATGATATCAAGGTAGACCTAAAGAGAGACTTTCTAAGGTTGGAGAATTTTCTGCTGAGAGAAAACAGCCGTCTTTGTTGCATGAATTTCACCTCAGTTCTTAGAAAGTGAGTTGATCTGCTTTACTTAACCTCTCACAGTCTCTCAGAGCCCTAAGATTCCATCTTTTGTAGTACAGGTAATTAAATAATTTCTGATTCTGCATATGTTCTGAATGATGAATTTTATTTTCTTTGGTACAATTATATATATTTATATATGTAAATATATAATATTTATGCATATATATACACACACATTTTTATTAGTTGATTGTATAAAAGTATGAAAACATGGTACTATCACTCAGAAGTTTGTAGGAGCAGCAGTTTTCAATCCATGTAATATTATATCTAAATAGAAACAATCGCCTTGGAGGTTTTCTTGCTGGCTGGTATATTGACATGATTGTGATACCTCCAGCTGGCTTTTTCACACTGACAATTACACGCATGCCCCATGATACTTGATGCTCACAGAGCATAAAGAGGAAGGAAAACAGTGATCTTAGGTCCATGAGGGAAGGCTATAACCACGGACAAAGTAAGCAAACGGAAACCCAGCTAATTGAAAGGGAGGGTAGTTAAAATTTAGCAGTGTTGAATTGGGAATAGCATCAGTGTCAAAGGGAACTTGAATTTAGCTGGGTGATTGAAAAATCACATGGCAAATTATTTCTTCCTCTGAACTTATGGTACCAAAGTAAGGCAAAGATTTTTCACCCTGTGTCTTAGAAGGGGGTGTTTGGAACAAGTGGATAAAAGCTGTTATTTTCTAACATCAGAAGTAGATTTAATCTTTTTGCATGTTTTAACTGTGACATTATAGGTGTGTAGCTTTATGGTAACATGGACATTGGTGGCTTCTGTTTGAAGGTTCTAAGTATTTGACCTCTTTACCACCATGTAACTCCCTCCCCCACCCACAGTAATAATACTTCTGATTTTTAAGGTGAGGAATAATGGGCGTGTATTACATTAATAATAAAAAATGAACAGTGACATATTAAGGCAAAAAATACTAAAAATCCTCCTTTGCATGCTTCACAGAGATAACTTGGAGTATAGTGGAAAGACCTTGAACTGGGAATTCAGAAAACTTGGATTCAAGTGTGCACTCTGCCACTTACCATGTGATTTTGTCAAGTTAATTTTCTTCTCTTAGCCTTTTTTCTCCCAACCCTAACACCCCCAATTTGCACTACAGAGACAGGATCTACTCCCTGGTTTATTTTGAAATAATATGTAGGGACCATTTGGAAACAAATGATATGGATGGTGATGGTCTCAACTACAAATTAATGTTTTCAAAAATTATTATTCTGATATAGTATTTTATATTTTTTTGAAGGTGAAACAAGACCAATAACAAACCATGTTTTTACAAAAAAGCAAACATTTAATTACTGTTTTCACCTGAATTGGCAGTGAGGCATATTGGAAAAAGAGCTAAGTAGAAGCCAGAATCAACTAATTGCTGTCAACTAACAGAGCTTGTGTGTGTTGCTTCAGACCCCTGAGTCTTTACTTGTTTATCATTCAAATGCAAATGCTCTATTTCCTAAGTTCCTTTAAAATGTTGGGACTTCGTTTTATCCTCCTTTATTCTATTGCCATTACCCCCAACCCTCCTTCGCACACATACCTCTCTACCACTTCTTTCTCCTGGCTAACTTTAACAAGGTCTTCATAACTCAGCTCAGATGTTATCTCTTTCAAGAATTCTTTAATTTCTCTTGGCAACAAGAGGCTGGCTTAACTAATAAGTCTCCTCAGTGTTATCTTAACACGTACACCTACCTATATCATTGGACTCTACTATTTGGTTATAAGTGTTTATATATCTTTTACCCCAACTACAATCTAAGACTCTTGAAGGTAGGGTCATGTGTTGCTCATTTGGGGACTGGCATTTAGTAGATTTTTAATGAATGTTTCTTTTTTTTTTTTGAAGATGTTGAGGGTAGGAGTTTATTAATTAATTAATTAATTTTTGCTGTGTTGGGTCTTCGTTTCTGCGAGGGCTTTCTCTAGTTGTGGCAAGCGGGGGCCACTCTTCATCGTGGTGCACGGGCCTCTCTTGTTGCGGAGCACAGGCTCCAGACGCGCAGGATCAGTAGTTGTGGCTCACGGGCCTAGTTGCTCTGCGGCATGTGGGATCCTCCCAGACCAGGGCTCGAACCCCTGTCCCCGGCATTAGCAGGCAGATTCTCAACCGCTGCGCCACCAGGGAAGCCCCATGAATGTTTCTTTAATGAGTGAATAAATTAATGAATGTATAATGTATGAGAAGCTCTTTGAAAAGAATAAAAGACAACGTGGAAATGGTATTTTTCAAATATAACTACAGAAGGAAGGAGCATTTGTCTAGTGAAACAGTACTGTATTTGGAAGTCAGTTATTGGGCCATCTCTACTAATTTGGTGAGTAACTCCAGGAAAATCACTTAAGCTCTCAGCATTCAACTTCCCATCCAAAATAGGGCAATCTGCATTTCCCGTTGCCTGACATTAGGAATGTCACAGAGGCCAAAATTAGAGCAATTACGTGATATCTGCTGATTTTTTTTAAAAAGAAAGTATGCTGTGTGTTCTTGGGGGGATACATTAACACCTGTTCATAATCAAATTGCTTTATACTCAAGATATTCCTGAAGTTTTCTCTAAATGATTTAAAATTAAATAACATTTTAAATGGACTGAAGGAGATTTGTATTTAAAGCATAGTTTTGGTCTATACCAGTTTTATAGAGTACAAAATCCTCTTGAAGGGGAACAATTATTTTTAATTTAGATTTGTATTTGTTTTGTAATTTAGAATTTTCTTGTGATACCAACCTCTTAAAGCAGCACCCTCCTATATTTCTCTGACTGTGTCTCATCTTCTGTTTAATGAGCCATAATTGACTGGCAGTGGAGAAGAAATATCCACCACTGAACTGCCTTTATTGTCTTTGGGAAGCTGAACTTATGTTCACGAACACAGCCTCTGTCCTGCAAACAATAATTTTCAGAATTGTGAACAGATATTTGTGTCTTTGAGAAATATGTAAAGAAGCATTAAGGTGATGGTTCCAGGAACTTTGGGAAATCTTAAACTAAGACAAGAGGTACATCGCTCAATAATTCCCCAGAGAATTGGAGACTTTCTTTCCCTTCCTTCCTTCCTTCCTTCCTTCCTTCCTTCCTTCCTTCCTTCCTTCCTTCCTTCCTTCCTTCCTTCCTTCCTTCCTTCCCTCCCTCCCTCCCTCCCTCCCTTCCTCCCTCCCTCCCTCCCTCCCTCCCTCCCTCCCTCCCTCCCTCCCTCCCTCCTTCCTTCCTTCCTTCCTTCCTTCCTTCCTTCCTTTTTCTTTTTAACTGACCCCAGATGAGTAATTAATCCAGAGTTAGTTTCTCATGTAATGATGATGTTACTTACCCCTACTTTATCAGGACACTTCTTGTCCTCACCTGGGCAAGAATGTAATTTAGGCCTTGCTTACTCTCCGATTAAGAATACAAACTAAATGGTGTTTAGATTTTCCTTGTTATGAAATTAATGTGGAGCTGGGTTCCTTCTTAGGTGTCCCACTATGCTTCTGTATGAAATTCTGTCTCACGGGAGTGTGACACCTATGTCTTAATTGCTTCTTTTGTTGTTGAGTCAACTGGATTGAAGTATACTGTATGTACAGTAAACTGTACCCATGTAATATCCTTGTAGTCACCACCATAATCAAGGTGCAGGGCATTTCGACCACCTCCAGAAGATCCCTCCTGCGTCTCTGCAGTCATTTCCCACTCCATTCCAGCCCTAGGCAACCGTGGATCCGCTTTCCATCACCGTAGATTAGTTTGCATGACTTTCTTCTTGAGCCCACTTTTTTGAGGTTGAGTTCTTTCATGAAGAGATAAACTATATGGTTGGGAGGACGGAAAAGGCAGAGCTGAGGCATCTATTCCAGTAAATCACTTCAGATCTGATAAGCACTAAATTTTGTGGAAGCAAGGTTTATCTGAAGTCATAGGCTGGTAGTTACCTTTAGAACATGGTTAGCCAAGAACAACAAAATTGGAATGGAATTTACATTTGGGCCATTTAATGCAGAAGCATCTAGGAGGAAGTTCAAGGTTTCCAGCCACTTTGATGAAGTAAGTTTTCCATTCCTCATATGAACTCGGTCCCGTGCTTTTAGCCATCACTAAGCTAAATGGGCTATAATATTTATTTTTTACATGTTCACCATTCAGAAATAAGGTGGTGGTTGTCCTTGGACTGTGTAAACTTACAGGATATAAACACTTATTTTTAGGGGTGCAGAACTTTGTTGTATTTAAATTTTGAAGGTGGTCAAGGTACAGGGCCAAGATTTCTCATCTCCATTTGACCTTTTCATGATAGCTCTAACCACTGGACATTTGACTTTTTATGGCCAAGAGTCAAGTGCTGTTGGTGAAATGTTTGCAAAAGGGTTGGCATGAAACTGCCTCACTGGTATTTTATGCTTGTGCTACAGTCCAGAAATAAACATTACATTTCTTTCTCTAAATATATTTGTGTCCTGGATAGCCTACTGACAACTATTGTCTTTATTTTTTTTCCCCCAGTTAAATAGCAATTGTTCTGGATGAAGGAATGGCACTGTTTAAAACACTTTCACGCTAAGAGTCTCCTGGTAGGAAGGAAAATAGATTTCCAGTCTTAAGAATCAAATGGCCCTATTCAATGTCAGTCTTATGACTCTCCTCCCCCCATATTAAAATTTCGTTAAATTGGGCTCTAATCTGTTTCAAAGCAAAGTTGAGAAGCTCCTATGTCAGGACTGTCCTAGATACAGGTATCTTTCCAGCTTATAGAAGTACCTTTTTCTTGCTAATATTTAGTGGAAGAAGTGATATTTAACCTTTGGATGCCAGGGTTTCCTTTATTCTTTTCAAGGAGGTTTAATTAACCCATCTCTTTTTTCATTTACCCTATTGTTTGGAAATTTCTGGGAACATAATTTACTTAAAGCAGTAAGTCATATTTTTGTCCTCTCTCCTCTTTTTTGTTCTTCCATAGGCGAGAACTGTAGTATATGCAGATTACTGAGAGAGGAAGAATAATATCTGAAAAGGTGGCTTTCTTAAAAGACACCAGTAGCATTAGTGTCACGTCTGAAGCACCCATTTGTGTCAACTGTAGAGACCTTTCAATGGAAAATTGTGCAGTGCTACCTTTTAAAGTATGAAATGCTAATTCGGGATTTACAGTTTTTGAACTGGAGGGCTGCATTTTGCATGGGATTTTGTTTAATTTCCCAGTGAAAAAAGGCATTTGAAACACAACTGCCTACAGCCAACTGTCAACAAAAATCAACTGTAATAGCACAGAGCCTGTCACTGATGTATGTGGTGATGTGGTAATCTTCTCAATTTAGCTGGATATCTCTCCTTCGTACAAAATAGCTGAAAGTCTTGCTAGGCATTTATGAATATCGGGAGGTATTATTAGGCTGATAATGGGGCCAGATTAAGGAAGTGTACACTGGTTCAAAGTGTCCGTTAAAGAGACACAAAATGGGGTGGTGCTTGGCCCTCAGTGTAAGGGAATCTTCGCATTTCAGGTTTGCTTAAGATTTGGGCGATAGCAAGCTGAGTTCCATCTGCTGTGAAAGTGGCTTTCTGGGGAAAAAAATAAAGTTGTTATGCTATTTTTCCCCCAGAAATCTGTTATTGTTTATCAAGAGGGTGAAATTAAAAATCTCTAAAAATGGAAGTGAGGAGGGCAAACTAGGGAAATCTCCTGGGGTGAGACTGGTCAGTGTTCTTCTCCCTTAGACATTGAGAGCCAGTGGTTGAGGGCTGGCATCTTTTCCCTCTCAATCATGACTCTCTTAGAGCTGGGAGAAGAGAATTCTTTTGGAGTGTCTGTATTTTAGTAGTGGGACCCCCTTGGGTTCTAAATAACTGGCAAATGCAAGGCAAAAAATAAAGCTGTGTATAACCTATTCTTTTTTTTTTTTTTTTTTTTTTTGCGGTATGCGGGCCTCTCACTGTTGTGGCCTCTCCCGTTGCGGAGCACTGGCTCTGGACGCGCAGGCTCAGCGGCCATGGCTCACGGGCCCAGCCGCTCCGCGGCACGTGGGATCTTCCCAGACCGGGGCACAAACCCGCGTCCCCTGCATCGGCAGGAGGACTCTCAACCATTGCGCCACCAGGGAAGCCCTAACCTATTCTTTGGCAAGGCACAAAGTTGGCACTTATTAATAGCTGTCATCAACACATGGCATTAAGTGAAGCTTCTTATATCAAAGGGGAATTTAGAATCAAATAGCACTTTATGTTATCAGTTACTATTTTTTTAATTTAGTATTTAAAATGAGCCATATTCAGGTCTGGCCACACCATTTACTAGCTCCATGGTAGCCCATCTCTCTGTGATTAAGTTTCTTCATCTCAAAATTGGATTAATAATCATGCCTACCTTATGGGGATTTTGTGAGAGTTAAGTTACCTTGTAGATATAAGGAGCTTATAAAACTGTTTGACATATAATAAGCATCATATGATTAGTTATTACCATCATCATCAAGACAAGCCACATACTCACTATTATCAAGTACTCATGCTAGAAGGGTGAAAAGTACAATATACTAGCACATATACTACATAACCTATCGTGAAACGTATATTCATTTTTCTTAATCATTGTGTTTTTATATATTGGTGGAAGACAGGAGTGAACCACATTATCCGAGCTACGTGTAATATGTTCTAAGATACTTATAAATAGCACCATGGCTAATAGGAGCTTGACAGTGACATGACCTGTTTTGTGCACTGCCTTCCCACTGCCCCTTTCTCTGAAGCTCTGCCCTTCTGCAGCTCCTGCTTCCCATATGATCCTGATCTATTCTCTTCCCTGCTTGTCTTGGCCAATGATGATAGACCAAGGATGGACCTCTGATGGAGGGGTGTGGCTCCAGAGAGGCATGTCAGTAACATGGTACACCTCTAAAAAAAAAAAGCTAGATTGAGCCAATCCAGTTCCTTTCTCTGCAGTTCTGTGACTGTGCACCGAGGTACCATTGTTGATTATCAGCAGGTGCCGAAATTCAAAAACTATGAGATGGAAGGGAGAGTAGGGTGAGATGTGGCCTTGGCCGTTAAGTACGGATTAAAGCTATGATAAGACAGTGGAGCAAAGAGAAAAGCAACCGCACCATGAGAGACACACCATGAGAGAGAATCTCTGAGGCTGCATGTTTTTCTCTGTTTCCTGAGCTTTCACAACTGGCTCTGCAGTTTTTCCAGATCCCATGAGACCTCTTTATTTCCCTACAACAAAATTCCCTTCCTCTCAACTTCCCACTAGTGTGAGAGTATTTCTGTTCATTGCAGCCAGTTAGGGCACAGAGGGTCTAAGGTTTCTTGTGTGAGTAGGAAGTAAAGTTTTCTGCTAACAAGTAAAAAAACACTGCATGTAGTAGAATTAAAATAAAACTGAAAGTGGTCAGTGAGGGAAATTTTTATTTTCCATATTCGAAGTCTTAGGGATGAAGGGGTGCTAGAAATAAGGGGATGGACAATTATCTCTAGGTTCTAATGGACTGACAAGATCTCTGCACACACGGTGATGATTACTTTTTAACGGAGTAGACATAATCAACAAGAAAATATAAATTAAGGTGGTAACATGGTAATCATAGACTGAGAGGAGTTTTATGAAGGAAATAAAGAGTAAAATTAGGAGATCCATTGGAGGCTTAGTGAAGTGTATTCCTTAGCATTAAATTATTTTGTTGGGTAACTGCCAGTGATCTCTGAGTAAAAAATTCCCATATGACCTTGATTCATTCTCTTCCTCTGCTTTGGCCAGTGATGAAGGACCAGGGATGGGTCTCTGATGGAAAAGTGTGGCCCAAGACAGGCATAGGTATAGATACAGATATATACTGGATCAACATATACTCCACTCCTAACAAGACATAAAGCTTTTCTTTTATATCAAAGATGATACCAAAACCCATCAATGTACTACTGAGTTTTTCTTCTCTATTTGGAACGGATTTGGATGGTGGATAATGGAACAACCATTTAATGAGCCTACCTTCTACTAGGCAATATCTTTTTCACAACTTTCTGGTTTAACGGACAAAGCCAGCTGCTCTCACCTTGGAATCATTGACATTCACGTGCAGTGACTACCTGGGATTCAGGCTTCTGTCTGGATCTGTTCTGGACCAAAGGTGCTTTAATATGCTGCTTGTTTCTTCTAGCCTCAAGTTCTGGCCTGAATACAGACTTTAATGAGCAACTCATATATAAATAGTATAAAAGAAGAATTAACTATCATTACTCAGTTGCTTTTTTTCTCTTTAGAAATGAGTTGCTTTTCAGTTTTAAGTTTTCCAACTATTTGTTACTATTTTATTTATTTATTTTTGGCTGCGTTGGGTCTTTGTTGCCGAGCATGGGCTTTCTCTAGTTGCAGTGAGTGGGGGCTACTCTTCGTTGTGGTGCACGGGCTTCTCATTGCGGTGGCTTCTCTTGTTGTGGAACACGGGCTCTAGGCGTGTGGGCTCAGTAGTTGTGGCTCGCTGGCTCTAGAGCACAGGCTCAGTAGTTGGCGGTGCATGGACTTAGCTGCTCTGCAGCATGTGGGATCTTCCTAGACCAGGGCTTGAACCCGTGTCCTCTGCATTGGCAGGCAGATTCTTAGCCACTGTGCCACCAAGGAAGCCCTCCAACTATTTGGATGGAGATTCAGGTTGGAGAGAAGAAGTGTTTCTTTGTTTTCATTATCACTTCCTGCTAAAAGTTATGTAGTTAATTTCCAGAGTTAGACATCCCCTTGAGTACTCATGATATGAAGTAGAGAGATTGCTGCTCTGTGGCTTTAAGATCATTGAATACCCAGAATAAACCACCTACAGGGTACCAGACCCATAGTTGTAAAAGCAAAGAGGGATCTAGAGCATTGGAAAGGGAATACACCAAGCACAAGGTTGCAGTTACAAAGCAACAGAATTTACTGAGCATGGAAAATTCTCTCACTAAATAGATGAACAGTCCTCTGAGTTCTTCGCAGGATGCCAGACAAGTGGTCTCAGCAAGAACTTTCTCTTCTTCAGGATTTTTCTTTTTAAAAAAGGACGGTTAGACAGATACAAGCACACTGACAAGTAAGCCTTTGGATGGAGAAGTGAGGCCAGGAGCACCGTGCGCTGCTTCTCCAGAGGATGAGTATTGACTGCTTACAGTGTTTCTCCAGGGTGCTGACCTTGACATCCAGATGGGTCTTTTGGTTATGATATTCTTAGTGCTTCTTTACTGTGCACTTTTTATTCAAAGGTACTTAGGTATGATGATAAGAAAATGCAATCACCACCTCCCCCGTTGTCCATCAGAAATGACATGTCGTGAATAATTATTTCAGGCAAAGTGGTGATACTTCTTCCTTGCAGTCTCATTTTATCCCCGTGAGAAGACTTGTGTCTACTTCTCTCCGTAGACTTAGACTTGGGCAAAGTATGATACCAGTACACATTTTTCTTCTCATGAGGTCAGTATTCTCTGATGTTTGTCATACATTTATTCAACAAATACTGATCCAGAGCCTACTTTGTGCCAGAAACCACTGGAGATGCAGCAGTAAACAAGACAGAAAAGGTCTTTTCTCACATGAGATTCTAGTGAGGAAGACAGATCATCAAGTAAATATAAATAAACAATGTAATTATAGATTGTGACGATTTCCAGGAAAGAAATAAAGAATAGAACTAGGGTTTCTTAAAAGTTTATCCAGTTGGTGCTAAGGCCCATCCTCTCCTCATACCAAACCTCTAACATGCTTTCTTAATCTTTGAAGTATGCACAACTAACATTTATTTTTCAGTTTTACACACACAGCTTGAAGTAATTGAAAATTCAAGCTCTTCTGTCCTTTCCAAACAAATTTTAATCCCTAAGTCTCTCACATATAGACATTTTAGGACTGCCAATAAGCCCAGTATTAAGCAATTTCCTTGGGAGAAAAGACACGACACAAATTCTACATTATCCAAGTTTGGAACCCAGAAGGATGAGTAACTGAGTGGCAGTTATTTGCATACATATCTGTCTTCCCTATTATACCTCCTTGGAGGTAGACACTAATCTGTTTTTTTTTTTGTCACCTGTGATACTTAGCATCATGATATGCACATAGTAGGAACTCAGTATATTGTTCATTGAATTCAACTGAATTAGCAAAAACACAGGCACTTGCCAAAGGTATTAGTGAATACATGTTTGAAGAAAATTAACTAACAAGTTAAAAAATCAGTATTCACATGGATTTTGGCTAAGCAGATACATTTCCTTACTGGTGAACATAAGGATTTTCAGACCAATGAATCTGGTATCCTAAAGTCCCTTACCAACAAGGCATGGCAGGGATGGAGGAAAAGGAATGTGGGCTGAATGCAGACTTTGGCAAATGGTTGGCACTTGAATCTCTCCTGCCATAGTCATAAGCTCTTGGTCTGCCTGGCAGGAGCTATGAGAGAGAAACTGAGAGGTCCTAGGATGAGAGCGCCCTATGAAGGTGCTGAGGCTAGTTTCATCTTGGCCTGAAGTTTGTGAGAAGGCCCTGCCCCTACCGAGTGATTTCAGGGTGCTTCTCCTCTGAGCCCTCCCTTCAGGGACCTGGTTCAGATGATCCCTTTGTTGAGACCTCAGATGTGCAAGTCCTCTTCATAGAGCTGGGGATACAAAGATGGAAAATCAAGATCCTTGCTCTTAGGTAACCACTATTCCAAATAATTGGAGAGGAAGGACTTAACATTTAACCAGTAAAGGAGCACCAGCAGTGATATTCTTCCTGCCTTGAGAGTTCACCTTTGTACACACACACACACACACACACACACACGTTAGTCCTTTCCCACATGGAATATATCAGTGCAATTGCTTCAGACCACACCTTTCGGTAGTGGAACTTGGGGATGATTCCAGGCTATGGCAGGGAGCAGGTTACAGGGCTAGGACCAGAAGAGACAACTGATATGGAAGAGGGATGTGGCTTTACTAGCTGGCCTGAGTTTTATGGAACTAAATCCTTCTATGATACAAATTCCTATGAAATGAACACTGGGAATACACAATTCATTCAATCATTCATTTGTTATTCATTCAAGAAATGATTGTTGAGTATCTACTATGTGCTAGGGAATAGGGATGCCACAGATGGAGAAAAAAGAAAGATGTAATCTACAGGGGAAATAGACGTTAATCAAATAGTTTGACAAATGTAAAATTGCAACTGTGACAAGGGCTAAGCTACTTAGTGCTGTGAGAGATTATAATAGGGGCATTTAATCTGTCAGGGAAGGCTGTCTTTAATTTACCTGATTTTGCTCATATGCTTTTTGGAGTGGGGGAGTGGGCTTGCCTTCCCCTTTGTGTTTCCCAAGGTCAGTCTTCGCATCAGTCTGTGAATGCACGCACATGATTTAAATAAACTGGGTCTACCTTTTCATCTCTTTACTTTCATTTTGTTTATTTATTTATTCATACATAGGTACATACACACACCCTTAGAACTATTTTTAATGTAACCATGTTTACTCATTATCTTTGGGAGACTGTGGGAATTGTGTTGAAAATGCAGTTTCTTCAGTCACTCACCAGACATGGGAGGATGTTTCCAATGAACTGGAAAACAGAGCTGAGTGATGTATCACAAAACTTAGCTTTTATGTTGAATGGTCCTCTTTTGAATTGGGGTATATTAAAATGGAATGCACTGGAGGCAGCATGGTATGTGGAAAGAGTAAGAATTTGGAGTCAAGAGGCTCCACCACTCGTCCATAGGGAGCCCTGGGTAATTTATGCATCTTCCCTGAGTCTCAGTGACTCCATCTGCAAGATGGGCATTATAATAACCACCTCAGTTTTTTGGTGAGGATTAAGACAGAATATCTGAAGGCTCTAGGATAGTACCTTGCACTGGTATGGGCTCAAAAAATAGTTTCCTTCCCTACATTCATATTCTTGGGCCCCATTATCATAGGTCTACTTGGAGACAGCCTGCTGATTTCAAGGAGGGTTTCCTCTACCATGGAAAGGGGGATAGAGGAGAAAATTCAAGAGCGATTCCCATCTTGACCTAGGGAAGATGAGACGCCCATACTCCAGTTTATAACAAGATTCCATAGAAGAGGGGATAGAAGATGAATGTACATTAAAGTGATTTAAAACATGAGCACACTCTGTGTTACACACAGATGAGTTAATTGTTTTGCCTTAAATATATTTCCTGAAGAACAGAAGCCTGATCACAGCACACATCGTTATGTATTTCAGACAAACAGCACTTTGAATCAAATTATAGTACGTACATAAAATATTAAAACAAGACATTTATAACAAATCTTTCTAACTTAGTGCTCAGCTCTAAAATAGATTTATATATGGATAAGCAATAGGTGCGATAAATGTGGTACAGATACCACAATTTAAATTGCAAATCAATGGGGCATCATGGGAAAAAGGAATGCAGACTTTAAGTACTAAGGGAAAAGATCCAGCTATGCAAGAGTTTTAGGCCTTCTGCCTGATTTCCTTTTGCAATGTCTGTATCTGGACTCCACATCTGATACATCCCAATATCTGCTCCCTAATACAGATTTTTTTACACTCCCAGGTTAAATGATCTAATTAAAGCTTTCATTTATTGTTCTTTTTGTTGATTGTTGAACTGTTGCCAATATACAGTTCCCCAGAGTCTTCAGGTTATTTTAGTTAGTTGGGAGATTTTGGAAGACTGTTATTGTTTCTCAGTTAACAAAATAGGCAAATGAGACGGGGAACAATATCCTTGCACGTGCTGGAGTGCTGCCTACTTCTCCAGATCACCTTGCACTCTTTTCCTCCCCTATGGTTTGTTGGACAGTGTGTGGTGAATGTGTCGACAACTCGTCTACAAGAATGATCCCTGCCCGAGAATATTAAACTTGTTTCATTTATTTTAAAGAACTTTGGGGCTATCAAGTTGGCTGACTACAGAGCTGAATGTTTGTAGGCTAGCTGGCCTGCTAGAATTCGAAAGATTCCCCCATATCAGAGGCCTTTGGAAGAGCCCTAAGGGTTGAAGCTGTACTTTGAGACTGTCATGGTATCCAATTCATTTTGGGGAAGTAGACCTTTGCTCCCAGTGTCATGTCACTAGATATAGATGAACAGCCATGACTTATCCAACAACTAACTATTTTCAAGGCTGGAGGCCTGTGAATGGAGGAGAGGAGGGCCAATCACAAAGGGTTAGTGACAGATTTCTGAGTACTGATAATTAAAGAGATCTCTCTTAGTCAAAATTGTACATGCAGCTACAGAATTGAAATATCTCTCCTCCACAAGGGGTAAAGTTGTTTTACTTGGAAACCATTCTTCTTTGCCTGATCTATATGCTGAAAACTTCTCTTCCCATTGAATATCTGCAATATTAGTTTTCCTTTACAGAGAAAGTTTGGCCATATTTCATTTTCTTGTAATGTATTGTATTCAGTTTTTAATGCTTGGGTTCTTGGTGTAGTTAACTCACCTACCTCCTTCCCACTCTGCTTACCATGATTGTTTCCAATACTTTTTTGGAAGTTGTTACATTAAAAATAATAAAGGATATGGTATTTGTTTTTCTCTTTCTGACTTACTTCACTCTGTATACTACCAAATGTAAAATAGATAGCTAGTGGGAAGCAGCCGCATAGCACAGGGAGATCAGCTCGGTGCTTTGTGACCACCTAGAGGGGTGGGATAGGGAGGGTGGGAGGGAGACGCAAGAGGGAGGAGATATGGGGACATATACATATCCATATATGTATAGCTGATTCACTTTGTTATACAGCAGAAACTAACACACCATTGCAAAGCAATCATACTCCAATAAGGATGTTAAAAAATATAACAAAGGAGGAAATAAATGCCTTCATATTCAAGATTTCAGGTGGTAAGATTCAACTGTACTTCATGTCGGCCAACCATGCCGGAAGAGAAAGGTATGGCTATATTCCTGCCAGAAAGTTGTATCCGTAAGAATATATCTGTCAGTGCTTACCTCCATGTAGGTCAGTATAATTAGGATAGCTCTTAGAGAGGAAGATATTAAATATAGGTAGACAACAGATTGTTTCTGGAATTAAGGTGCTAGTATGGGTTCTCAATAGTCTGTTCCAGTAAAAGCCAAGTGTAACCTTAAAATAGAGATATAAAGAGTTAGATCTGTGCCATCCATTACAATAGCCACTGGCTGAATGGGGCTATTGAGCAACTGAAATGTAGCTAATCTTAGCTGAGAAGAACTGTAAGTATAAAATATATACCAGATGTTGAAGGTAATACAAAAAAGTAAAAGTGAAAAAAATATCTCAATAATTTTATATTGATTATCAAAATAATATTTTGGACATATTGTATTAAATAAAATATAATATTAAAATAAATTTCACATATTTCATTTTCTTTAAAATGTGGCTATTATAAAATTTTAAATTATATATGTGGCTAACATTTTATTTCTATTGGACAGTGCTGAGCAAGGTTGATGTAAGGTAATATTGTAACTGATTGGCTTAAAAGACTTTGGTATTAGGCAACTCACTTTGTTCTTTATAGCATGCCTGAAATTCATTGTAAATGGGGGCCTATTTTAAGTGTGCCTAGAGATCTTGCTGGTTAAAGTAACCCCATGGTGAGAACTGCCTTCCTGTGAGTAATTACTCCTTAATATACCTGATAAATAGGTTTAGATTTTTTTGTTTGTTTGTTTTGTTTTTGCGGTACACGGGCCTCTCACTGTTGTGGCCTCTCCCGTTGCGGAGCACAGGCTCCGGACGTGCAGGCTCAGTGGCCATGGTTCACGGGCCCAGCCGTTCCGCGGCATGTGGGATCTTCCCGGACCGGGGCACGAACCCGTGTCCCCTGCATCGGCAGGTGGACTCTCAACCACTGCGCCACCAGGGAAGCCCAGGTGTAGATTTTAATAGGGTTTTCCTAAAGCAGAGTCCACCAATTTTATCATATGCTTTCCAATATAACCATTATTTATCTTTGTGTGAAGAGTCTCTAGCCTTTTATAATATACCTCTTCTTGTTTATTCATCTTTCACAGTCACCAATTCTTGGAAGGGAAGTGCTATTTAGCTGAACATGCTTGGACTCTGAAGGTAGACTGCCTGGGCTCAGCACCAACACTCACTAGTGACCCTTGGCACATTCACCTCTCTTAGCTGAACTTTCCTCATCTGTGAAATGGAACAGTAACTCACAGGGGAGTAATGAGCACATCGTGAGATGGCTGCCGTACTGGGCATATGGACTTAATGAAGTGAGTCCCCATTCACTTCCTCTTGTTTTATGAGTGCCTGGGGGCCTAAGTTTCTAGGACTCTGAGTCTGTATTGCTGATCACTGATTTTTTTTTCCCCAAGAGAAGGCCGCCATTATGAGCACTGTGTACCTGTATGAAGCACAGATATGCTCATGGCAGTTAAAAAGGGAATCACAAGTTCTTGGCCTCTGTGTCTTTGTGTTTGTGATTCTCCCTGTCCAAACGACCCTCCTTTCCCCATCATTTCCTTTTCTCCTTGTCTTGTCCATCTTTCAGTGTCCAGATGAAGTGCCACCTCTTTCATCAAGCCTTTGACTACTCTGGACAGCACTAATTATCAACTTTATACATCTTATTGCTAGTACAGCCCAGTTTAAATCAAGTACCAAATATGTATCTGGTGTTTCAAATTCCAGTGCTTACTGTCAAGGGATTTCAAGCCTATTCATTTGATTTCATCTGCTGAACTGTAGGTGTTTTGGAGTCAGTGGCCATGCTTCATATCCCTTTCACAACTTCTGTATCTTTTTCAAAAAATACTTGCTGATTGATCAATTGATTGATTGAGTAGGGCTTGACTAATAGAAAATACATTAATGTGAGAGTCATTATTCATGATAGGAAGTGACCCAGCAAGGAAAAAACCCGTATGCCATCTTTATAGATATCTATGTTAAATAATTTGTACACGTCAAAATTTAAGATTATCATGTAAAGCATCTTATTTAACTGCTGAGTTCTAGGAGATACCTGAGTTAGAAAAAGATGACTTAAATAAGTTTCTGATTCTAAATTCTTTAAATAAGTTTCTAATTCTAGAATCTTTTTACTACAATTGCCCTGGGCGTATATTTTACACTCCTCCAAGCCTCAGAGTACCGTGAAACATCATCTACAATCGCAGACAGGGTATACGGATCAACTTTCTTTATAGCCAGAGGATTCTATATGTAGAATACATATCTCTATGTATTCTAGACCTTTTGAGATACACACACACACACACACACAAATGTATGTAAATGTATATGTGTAAGTAGAGGTGTTAAGATCTCTAAGGTGCCCAGTTTCTATTTGTGGTCTTTCTCAATAAGGCAGTGAAACATTGGTGCTTTCAAGTGAACTTAGAGTTGTTGAATATGACATTCATGTCATTAAAAATAGTTAGCTGTTCTTGGCTACATTCGCAAAGAAGTCCCTTAATGCTTCTTTTAATTGGCAGGATCCACACTTGGTGTCTCTTTTGCAAATGTACCCTGCACTGAGCAGTTAGAGCTGTGTATGTGTCCGTGTATGTTCTCTGTAGGTGACACTACACCCTAATCAGACAACTGGGTCATTGTACTAGGACATACTGTATGCAGACAATGCCTTGCCTACCACTCCCCCCGCCTTTTCTTAAACCCTGAAATATGGTTGATATGGTCCATTGCAAAATGAACCTATATTGGAAATGGCAAAATTGTAATGTACAATATACCGGGGTCAGTGGGGTGTGCTGTTTTTTGCATATATTTTTTCTCCCCTGACCCATGCCATTCCCCTGCATACGGGGAAAAAAGCTTCATCTCGCACAGAAATGTGATGTCCTTTACTGCCAGAGGCTGTTGCTGTTTTAAATGAGGAAAAGGCACAATGCATGAAGAAGGAAAATTAAAGCATATTCATTTTGGAAATTAGATACGGTGTCAGGAGACTCGCAGAAAATAGCCCCGTTTGAATGGAACCCCACACTACAAGACAGTTCACTGAACTTTTGACCACTGTTTATACTACGGAAGCTTTCGAAATAGGGAAGAGAGCAAAACATTTTATAGCTGCTTAATAGCTGAGTTCATATTCCTTTCTTTCTTTTTTTTCCCACCAGGCATTTGTCTCTCCCTTCATTGTGTATAAGATATGCAAGCATATCTCATATGTTATATGTTAGCTTATCGGCAGGCCTTTGTGTTAATGTCTCCAGGTTGGTTCCAGAGCACACAGCTACTGGATGAGAGTAGCTCCTGGCCAACCCGGCAACCTTCCTTACGCTCCGCGAAGCAGTCTGCTGTCTGCCTGCGGCTGGTCTGGAGTGGCCAGTCCTGCCAGGGCACACAGGCCTTGGGAGTGACAGTGACCTCTTTAGAGGTCATTCTGCAAAGGCAGAGAGAATATACCTTGCACAAGTCCCAGGGATTCCTTATGCAAAATTGGACAGGAATGGGGGAGATGATGGAAAAGGCACTTTGTCTAATTTCCCCCTTCCCATCATTTGGAAGAACAGTTCTCAATTTGTGATCATCCCTGTTCTGCTTCATTGCTTCCCTCCTGCAGAGCACATCACACCAGCCAGGTTAAGTGGGATTCAAGGGCCCTCCAGAAAGGACAGCCTAGATTTTTGACTCAACACGGAATAAGGAAGTACCTGCAAAAATGAGGGAGAGGAAGAGTTAATCAGGAGTGGAGGGCAGGATCAATTAGAGGCAGAAAAACAAATCCAATTTGTATTGGTATTAATGAAACACATGCTTTAACGTTTATACAGATATGAAGCGTGGAGCTAAATATTACAAATTACAGGTTATGAGTCTATGTCAGCTTTATTATTGTTATTACTATTAATGCGATGATATCAAACCTAAGGGGTCACTGTGTTTGTTTAATTTATTTTCTGGGAAAGCGTAGCATTTCATTTCCAAGTGAGGACCTTTTGTTTGGCCTCTTGGTGACTTGACCACACTGGCACAAATTGGACCCCGCCTCTCTCAGGATCTGTGAGCTCCTTAGCGTTCTCTCCTTTTCATCATTACCAGGTGTATTCTCATATCTTTACCCTCACTCCACTCCCCAGTCAACCGTGGGTCT
The DNA here is from genome assembly GCF_951394435.1 of Stenella coeruleoalba. NCBI lineage: Eukaryota > Metazoa > Chordata > Mammalia > Artiodactyla > Delphinidae > Stenella > Stenella coeruleoalba. The sequence goes on from NC_137159.1 coordinate 40,327,441, forward strand.
CACTTCCATTAGGAGGTGATACAATGCTGAGGTTTTAATGGTGGCTTGAGGGGGTATGAGGACAGGGGATGCTGAGAAAAGGCTTAATCATAATGGAATCACCCTGTGCCGCAAAATCCTGTAATGTGTCTCAATACTGACCTTCTGTGTGTGTCCTTGGTTTGGGAAATAGGGACGATCTGTCCCCATACATGACTGTGAGCTCTTTACAGATTCGCATTAGGACAAACTTCAACATGGGAACACATTGCTATTTTCTTCTGCCTTTTGCTCTGTGATTTTAACTTGAGAGAGCAAAAGAGTGAGCGAGCGAGCGAGAGACAGAGAGACAGAGAGAGAGAGAGAGACCATCACTCCCTCTTCCTCAATCCCAGCATTATTCATTAGGAGAGGATTGTTTTTCTCCTTTGGATGGGAAACGTCTCTCCTCTCACTAGCCAGTAACAACCCTTCTGTTCATCCTTATGCGAAACCTTCACAACTGCACTAATATGATCTCTGACAATTGGAAAGGAGCTAGGAAAATAAGGACCACTGTGAAGTCAGGAGTTAGCCCAGGGTCTTCTCAGGGCAAGAACTCTTCCTGACCACCTGCTTTTTGCCAGGACTAAGAGACTAAGATCTGTGTGCTGACCTCAGGCCACAGGCTGAGAGAAACCTGAGAAGTGCTTTAATCAAAATCTTCTTGGCCTCAAAAACGACCCTCTTTGTTTCCTGTTCTGCCTGAGGCTTCTTGGCACTGCCCGTAGCCATGTTGCTTTTGCTCTGGTTTTGTAAGAGGAAAGTCCCAGGGAGCCCTGGGGGACTGCTCTGTGCTCCTGCCCAAGCTACCCACCCACTTCCAGTCTATAGCCCAATGAAGGGAGCTGAGATAGGATGCAGGGGATGCAACGTGGGTGAGGTCATGCAGGCCACCACTTTAGCCGCTGGCAAAAACCAGGCCTCAGAAGCAGTGACATCAGGGAAGTACTTCACAGTTTAGAGCTGGAGGTGGGGGAAATAAGGGATCAGGTTTGGAAAACTCTCAAGCCCTCTCAGTCTGCTTCACCCTCCTCTCCCTACCTCTGAGGACTTTGCTGACGTGGACCCGTGGACGCAAATGCCCTGCATTTTTCTGTCACCAGTGCCTTGGCATTTGTGGTGGCCTGTAGTTCCCCTGCCACTGTGGTGTGTGACAGGGACTGGGCATTCACATGGTGATCAGATCCAGCAATATTAGTCATAATGATTTTTTCCTCTCTCTTTTTAAGCCTGTGGAAGAGAATGAGGAGACAGGCCTGGGCAGGATTTCTGCTTTGTTTAATTACAAATGGGCATATTATAGCAAATACTAATGATTTCATTAGTTTAGGAATTTCAAGTCTGACTCAAGTCTGAATATCATGTTATGATGACCAAGCTTTGAATAAAAATCTATCTCAAAAGAAAAAATTCCATCAGGTGCAATGTTGGTAAGATTACCTCATTACATATTGGGCATGTGATGGTGAGGTGTTTTCTGGGTCACAAGGGGTTTTGCTGGTAGTTCCAGAGTGTTTCTTTCATACTTATGGTAGTCTATGAAATATGAAAAATTTTTAAATAGTTTAGCCATTCCTTTCTTTATAAAATTGGGTTTCAGATAAAGGTTTCATGACACAGTAGACTAGTGAGGCAACTTGATGGAATCAAGAGAGGGCTAACTTGGGTTCAAATTCCACCTCTGCCACTTAGCTGACTTCAAGGCCTTGGGTAGGTCACTCTTTCCTGACTCTCCTGGTCTCAGTGATCTCATAAATAAAATGGGATAATAATCTCAATGATAATGATTATTATCATTACAGTAAGAGATCTTAGAGCTGGAAGATGTCTTTAATATCTATACGTTCGTTCATCCCTCCCTATGTCACAGAAAAAGAAACTAAGTTTTTGAGACTCCAAGAACTCATTAGACAACATGCAAAATGGTCTCAGAGCTTGGTGTGGTCCACATTCTCTTGATGCCCAGACAAGTGGACTGTTTGTGTCTATTTGGGCTGCTATACAAAAATTAAACAGCAAACATTTATTTCTCACAGTTCTGGAGACTGGAAGTTCAAGATTAAGTTGCTGGCAGATTTGGTGTCTTTGATAGCCCTCTCCTGGTTCATAAACAGCTGACTTCTTGTTGTGTTCTCACATAGCAGAAGTGAGGGAGCTCTCTGGGGTCTCTTTTATAAGGGCACTAATCCCACCCTGAGGGTTTCTCCCCCATGACCTCATCATCTCCCAAAGTTCCCACTTACAAATACCATCACGTTGGGGATTAGGTTTCAACATAGGAATTTTGGGGATACATAACATCTAGTCCATAGCGAGGACTTATTTGTTCCTTATCATTTCTCAGGTCAAGCCTTTCATGTTGTTGATGATGAGTGCTATATAAGAGTTTTTCTGAAGTGTTTTAATTTTTTTCCCCCATTGGGTTTTTATAATATATTCTTTCAGGTCTAGAACCTTGCATATCACTTGTTTCTCTGATGTCACAGTCTTTATTGGTCTACCCCTGTGATTCCCTTCAGCTGGAATACTTTATTACTTTCTTTGTCCAATGATTCTTTGATTGTTTTCTGTCTTGGCCTTATTTTCCCCAAAGAAAATAGAATACCTAAGCAAAAGGACCATATAACACATTTTACCTAACCTTGTGGTTCCCAGATTTTTGCTTTCACTGATTAGTAAAAACATTTCTCTCTTCCTTTCTCCCTTTCCTCCCTCCCTCCCTCCCTTCCTTCCTTCCATTTTCTTCTTTTTAATAAGGGATACAAGTTTGTCAACATTTTGGTTTTCCAAGAGCTTTAAAAAGGTTCCTTTTATCTATTGACATCACTTCATGACTATAAAAGACTTTCAAAGATGATTAAGACATAGAAATAACATAATATTAGACTTAAGGAGAGTTTTTCTCAAGAAAAAAATACCAGCAGAAAGGCACGGGCCTTGTCTTTGGATCACTTAAAATTTTGTCACAGACCAACAGAGGCCCATAAATGAGTAAATGGGAGCTGTTAGTCTAAGGGGCAGGAGTTGGGTTGCGATGCAAACTGAGCAACCTTAACCCATCAGAAGCCTAGAATGGGGACAATTTGAACTCACTTCACAGGGCTGCCATGAGGATCAAAAAAAGCGGCATGAAAAATGCTGTATATATGTTTTACATATATGAATTTATTTTCTTCCCCTCTCTCCCTCTTCCTCTCCCTCCCTCCCTCCCTCCCTCCCTCCCTCCCTCCCTCCCTCCCTCCCTCCCTCCCTCTCTCTCTCTCTCTCTCTCTCTCTCTCTCTCTCTCTCTCTCTCTCCCTCTCTCTCTCTCTCTCTCTCTCTCTCTCTCTCTCTCTCTCTCTCTCTCTCTCTCTCTCTCTCTCTCTCTCATCTAATTATATATACCAGTATATGAGAGCTCTGAAGGACAGTCATACATCAGCACTGGGCTAGACAACAGAAGTGACAATAATCCTGGCTTCCAGTCATAGTCTAGTGAACACAAAAGACTTTGGGAGTACAGACGACGAAATTATTGTGGCCCCTTCCTGATAGAATTTACATGAATACTGCCACCATCCCACCATCTGCACTGACTCCACACTGGAGGAACTTAGTCCAAATACTAGACATAGCCTCACAAAGAACTTTTGACTGACTGTCTAAAATATGTAGGCTAGCTTCCTGGAATGGGGTCTTGCCGGCAAGGCAGTAATGCTAGAAACTAAGTAATATGGAGCTGTGCAGAACCTTTAAAAAGAAAAAAAAAAGATTACCTTTCTCTCATTGTTACCATATACCTGATTCCTAAACAAACTTTGAGCCATGTTCTTCCCAAGCTCATAGATGACTGAGTGTACGATGATCTTGGGAGCACTACATATTTCAGGCCACTGCAGCTGGGCAAACGTCATGATGAGCCGTTACTGCAGATGAGGAAACTAAGGTTCACAGAAACTTGCCAGTACCACATGGCAAATAACTGGTAGGGCCGCAGTTTAGAACAAATCTGTCTGACCCAACCAAACTCATGGTCTTTCCAACAAACATACAGTCATATATGTATGACAGTATATATCTTAATGAGTACAATGAGTGAAGTTAATATAGAAGTAATGGACTTCTGTTTCTCCTCTCTTCCCCCAAATGACTTGCCTTTCACCTTTCCCATGACTAGTTCTCTAACTGTAGTCACAGTTGAATTGCTTTTTCCAAGGTCCAGAGACAGATACTAATTTGGGGGGCAATGAGTTCAGGTGTTATGCGGGGCCCAGATAACCTATGCTTTCTCAGATATCAAACAAGTCAGGTTACCCAATTATTTCTGAGAGTAATTACTGTATTTTCACTTTAGCCCATTTCTACTCTTTGGCCCATTGTTTACCTCAGAGAGGAGCAAAGAATGAATTCAAATTAAGTCTGAAATTACAATGAGATTGCCAATAGAAATCAATGACTTGTCCCATGACAAGCTAGGGTTTATGAGGCAGCCTAACAGTGGCCTTATATCTTTGCCTACCTCATTGTACTGCCATTCAAGCGGATTATACAATTTTCCTGTTATTAAGGGGGTGTAGTCAGGGCAAAAGAAAGTCTAATTGAGTTTAATAAGGCTGGAAGTGGTGGTACAGAAGCCTTATAGAGAAAAGAATATTACAAATAGGATATTCCAGTAAGAGTAGTCTGGGCTGTCTGTTAAGGTTGATATTTATGTCCACATTTATTGACCTTAGAAAGGAAATATAGACAAAGCAGATAGAGGTTAAAGAACTCACCTTTTCAGCAGCAGGAGCCTAGATCTCAGTGGAATTGAAAAGAGTTATACTCAGTGTAGTGAAATACCATTCCATCTATTTTGTACTTATGAGAACTTCTGCTTATTTGGGTAAAGTGGCTGAAAAATACACCCTTCTCCAAACAAAGCAGAAAAGCCATAATGGAGACCGTGGAGTCACAGAAGATATACATAGTTCTAATGCTGTGCTATCTGATATGGTAGCCACAAGCCACATGTGCCTACTGATCTCTTGAAATGCGGAGTTTGAAATGAGATGTGCTTTAGTTGTAAAATACATAGCAACTTTCAAGGACGTAGCATAAAGAAAATCATGCAGAATATCTCACTGATAGTTTGTATTTTGCTTACATGTTAAAATAGTATTTTGTATGTATCTGGTTAAATAAAATATTAAATTAATTTCACCTGTTTATACTTTAAAAGTGTAGTTACTATGTACAATTACATAGGTGGCTTGCATTATATTTTTAGTGGATAGCAGCGGTCTAATGCAATGCCTAAATGATATCATCTGAGCATCAAATTTCTATAATTTGTCTCTGTTTAAGTTAGAGTGTCAGTATTCACTCTGCTCGTGTGGGACATGGATTTGCACCCACGAGGATGATGTGCCTCTACACACACACCCATATTCACGCAAGTGTGAAGAATCCCGTCACCTTTGGAATGAGAGGAATCATCCCAATAAATCCCAGGTTGTTGTTTGCGCACATAGAAATGGTGTTTTTTCTCCTGCATCTCTTTGTTTTAATAAAACCCACAGCCCCAAAGAGCACCATTTGGAATAAGCTACTGGAACATTATTATTTCCTCTCCATGGATTAGAGAGGTGGTACTTGGAGCAGCTTGTTAAAGAGGAGAGCTTGGCCCTTGCCCTTGCTCTGTGTTTAATGATCCTCTCTTCACGTGCCACCTCTCTAATCTGCAGAGAGATAGGTACAAATTGTATCTATAATGTTATATTACTTAACAGTATAATGTATGATAAATCATAGAATTGCATCCCTACCTTGTAATTGGTGAGATGTGTTGCATGAGAGATCCCCTAATTCAATAGAGAGTGGCTGCTCTTATATATAACTGCCTCTCTGAATCAAACCAGTTCAGCCCACAAGTGATGAGGGGAGAGTTTAAGCCTTTTTAATTAAAAAAAAAAGCAAAAATATGACTTAAAATGACTTTATAGGCCCCTGGATTCAAACAACTGCTAACTAATCCTCTATTTGAATGGGCCACTTCTTTCTTCATTCTGTAGGCAGCAGGGATGGAACCATCTGTAGGAAATGGGTACCTGAGAGGACAGACATTTGATGACTACATGTTATCATATATGGTAATCATCACTTTTAATTTGTTCCCCTTAGCCAGGTGTTACTATTTTTGAAAATTACTGTCTTCCTACTGTTAGCCACACACATATGTTTCATTAGCAACACTTTTTGTTTTAAATCCATTCCTTTTATCTATATAGACTACTCCCTAGTTCTTCAGAGTTCTTGTATCATATTTTGTTTTCTCCTCTTATTTCCTTAAGCTTCTGGGCTTATTTTATTTTTTAGCACTGCCTTTTTTTGTGGCCTCTTTCCCTAACTGCTAACCTTCTTAACTTCCCAAGTGTTAATGGCAAAGCAACCAGCATCAGGGTTATTGCTGCAGAAGGATGGAGTACAGGTGATTGTACCTCCACTCCTAAGAATGCACAGAGGTTCTGATAGCGATATACATCTATACAGAAATAAGGGACAGTGACATCTAGATCAAGATTGTCAATAGTCACAGCTGTGTTCTTGGCCACTGAAAATCTCTGACCAACACTGAATATAATTTGATCACTGACTGTTCAGAAATTAGTTATGAAGACAACTGAAATAAAATTTGACAGGCAAGTTTAATTAAGTCTGTTACAATTGCTATGACTTGTACAAATTAGACTGTTCCAGCTGGATGAGGCCATGGATATGGCTAATCTTTCAGTAAGAACTGAGGAAACTTGGCTGCGATAAGTAGTACCAGGCTTACTGGTGCCTTGAAGGAGATCTGGTTCTAGAATGAGTTTTCCTGCCCTCAGTCATCCTTCTTTCCATTCCTTCAGAGTCTATCTCAGAAAGCTTCTCTTTAGGAGCTGAATTCTAGGACTCATTGTTTGGGGCTGAAAAATATCCAATAAAAGTTGTCACGTACTTGCTGCTTATATTTTCTATTTATCATTAAGCAAATGAGTGAGATTCTGTGACCTGATTTTGCACTTAAATTTTTTTCATATGTATTCTCTTAAGAAATATAAAATAGATTGTGTGGTCTTATCTTAATTTGATCACTTTCCAAGTCTGACTTTCTGAAAAGAGTAGAAAGGCAGCTTTTTGACATGAGTCATTGATTCTGTCCAAACAGACATAGGAAAATTGCAGCTTAGCACAGCCTACTTGAAAAAGTGGTGGGATGGAGGTGGGGTTGCCTTATGGTTTTCGGTTACATCTGCATTGCTTTTCCTGAGGTCTACAGTTTTACATCTTAGTAAAGAGAAACAATTCATTTGGTGAATAATCTATAATACAATTTCCAGAAGTCACCCTGCCATTTCTCAACTGCCAGATCTATTTTATTTTTACTCTGCATGTTACCAAGGAAAACAAGGTTGCAAAATGATGCCAGCTTATGCTTTTCAGCTATGAGATGTCAATAGCCCTTGATTTTGTTGTTGTTGTCACTAATTTCTGCAAGTTCACAAAAAAGTGTCATAAAAACAAATTGCTTTTAAACGTCCTATCGTTATTCATCCAGTATTCTTATGAGAGATAAGAATATATTTGCCATAGTTTTTGAAATCACTTTTAATCACCAATATTCATGCCTGTAGAAAAGGCTACTTAGACTCTATTTTTTATTTTCCTCTCAGTTTTTTTTCCTTCCTTGTGTTTTCACACTGACATTTTTACCATAGAGTCGCATTTTCATCTAGGACAATGGCATCTTGTTTTTAAAGCAAACAAACACGAGACTATTTGTTTTGAAAATATGTGGGTTGATGACAAAGTCATAAGAATTTTAGAGAAATGTCAGCGCGCGTGTCAGGAGAGCCAGTTCTCATGTGTTTCTTATATGAAAATGGAATTTGGTGCCTTATGTACTGACAGCCTCCACACGGCGCGGAAGTTTCTTTGTTTTTGCTGGGCATTGCTTTCCTCTTTCGCTGTAAGCCCACTGGATGATTTTGAAAGATCAATCCCACTTTGCACTGAATGTACCTCTTAACCTTTTTCCTAGAAACTGAAACAGCGTATAAGGGAGTCCCACAAAAGGGGGAACTCTAAGATGAGGGGCAAGGAAGCAAAGGGTTATATTTACAATTCACATAAGAAAGAGCGTGTTCACTAATCGGTACCCATATCATACATTTGTAAAAATGACTGCCTGACAGGTGAAAACTCTATTTATTTTTTTGACAGTGTGCATTTAATCTTAATCCAACACAACAGTTCCTTTTTTTGCTTTACACAAACTCTCTTTCACCTTTTGATAAACTTTACCCCTGTGAACCAGAGAATGTTTCAGACTCCTACTCTTTCCTGTGTTGCAGCAGTATTGTGAGGGCAATGTGAAGCAGATTCATTTGGCAGAATGTTTTTATATGCATATCAATGCAAAGGTAGGCTTTAATGATTTTGAGGATTAAAGGCTCTGTCCGAAACTTTGTGATATGCTGTGAAATACTTGCAGTGCGAATTAGACTCCTGACCTGCTGAGGCCTCTCTGAGGTGTTCTATTTTAACCTGATGCATGGAGCACAATAGCGATAAATCTTGAAGCAGATTAAGTAATTTCCCCATAGTGGTGTGTCTGTTGGAGTTTCAAATAACCCAGCATGGGGATTCAATTCTTGATACATTTGGATATTCCAGACTGTATCCCCTCTGTGTAAGAAAAGTTTCTGGCAGGGCAGCATCCTGCACTTTGACCCCCTTGTAAGAGTATAAATTGATGCCCTACTGAGTTCAGTGAATGCTAATTATTTTGCCGCTCCTGAATCCTTAAAAATAAAATAAAAGAAAGACCAAGAAGAAAAGATGGCCCATTTGCATGCTTAAAATATGCCGAAGATTGTATGAAGCGCGGAAGCTTGAGACATTATGACACTCTCAGGTCTCAGGATGCCACTGGGGATTTGATTTACTTTTCTGTTTTGCTTGGAGATATTCTGGTTTGGCCTAGGCGGTTTTGGCTAGAAAAATCTCTGAGGCTCACCAGAGAAGGCGTTCATGAGCATCAGTACCCCAGGGCAGCCAGAAAAGTATGTGCAAGGCTCAGAGGAGCCTTGCGATAGCAGTGGCTCTCCGTGGGAGCCATCTTGAATTCAGCAGTTTAGTAGGGGAGTAAGTTCTCATTGTGTCTTCTCAGTGCCAGCACCTCTGTGAGGTAAAGGTCAGATCTACATAATGAAACAAAAGCAGAGCCTGGTTGGGGAGAAGGGGACTTGTTTAATCCAGGAGACCAACAAACTTTGGAGATTTGATTGAAAACCCAAATGCTTCCCTGGGAATAAGCATCTAATTAGTATGGAAAATCTAAATGTGCCCTTGACTTTTTTGTTCCTTTCTACAAATGACAAGTCCTCTCATTAAACACATTTTAAAAAGCAGAAACTATGGGCTTGAGCAGAACACTATGTGGCCCACGCATTTCTCTACTCCTTTGAAGAAGAGAGCTGTGGGCAATATTGTCATTAGAGGGAAAGAGCACTTGGCAATATCATGCTGATAGCACATTAAGAAAAATCAACAAGAGAAGTATAGCTTGGGAGACCACACCTCTAGAAGCTCCAACTGCTGTTTCCCAGATCGAACCACAGTGTCTTTCTAGTGACCAGTCCATTGGAAGGAAGCATGAGTGGCAGGGTGGCTGTGCAGCCCAAGCAAAGAAGAAATGTGCTGCCAGTATGTGTATGGCCACTTGTATGCACATGTGTCATTGTGGGCGTGTGCATGTGTGTGAGGGGTGTATGCACACGCATTTGCACGGGGAGCATGTGCACATATAGATACATATGTATGTGTGACGGGTGTGCAGGTTGTGTGTGGGTATGTCTGTTTAAAAAAAATGATATACATGACCCATGATTTGATAAAATAACGAACACCTTTTCCTCCCTCTGCCTCTCCTACAGTCTTTGACTCCTTGCTCTTAGTTACTGCAGTTTGTCACCAAGAAAAAGAAGAGCTTACCGCTTCTTAATGGTGATAAGATGAAAATACAATTATTCCCTTTGTGATTTTTGATTCGGTCTAGGAATCTACTCCCGCACATTAAGCTGGGGAAACAGGAGTGTTTGTTGCATGGATCTGAGTCAACACGATGCTTAAATAACGTGCCCAACTCCCCTTATTTCCCATGACTTTCTTACTCTTTTGCCAGCTAAGAGATCTCACCATCTCAGTGATTCTCCACTGAAGCTCTTTCCTCCTGCTAATAACACTTCCCTCTTGGAGTTTTCTAACATGGTCTGCATTTCTTTTTCTTCCTTGTGTGTGTCTCTAATTTACAAATAATGCAGTAAAAATTCAATATCCTAGAACCCTAGACCTCAGGCTTGGAATCATAGAAACTTAAAGCTGAAAGGGACCTTGAGGATATTCTAATTCAGTTCCCTTATTAACAGATGAGCGTGTGTAGAGCGGATTCCAGAGGGCAGCTGGCTCTGGATCTGAGTATTCAAGCAATGTCATAGGGTTGACGTGGACATTTCACTAGAAGTTGTGACAATCTGTGTCGTGGCAATGACTGGAAACAATGCAAAGGACATTTCCTTTGGGAGATGAAATGTGGTAACTCACATTTGTGAAAGTTCTTTGTGAGCTATAATGTGGTAAATGCATGAAATGTAGGATGATTATCTCTGTGTTTTCTTTTATAACTAATAATGTACTAGGTGAAAATTATACCATAACTTTTGAGACTATAAAACCTAGTGAGAACTGAAAAGTCTAAGTGCATATTCCAAGGAAGCTCTCTACTGTGTCTCAAAATTGTTTAATATTTACTTTGTAGAAAGTTGCTTTGACCACTCAGCTTTTTAGACAAGAAGGAATCATTTGTACGGTTACGGAGAAGAAGCACTGGATGGGGGATCTGCAGGCCCACATTCCATTCTTGCTTTAGATTTTTGCCATATTTATTCGTATTTAACCTAAGTAGAACTCATCATTTTCTTTTATGGAAAAGTGATCTCCACCTGTTGCTATGACAGCAAATGAAACTATCAAGTGTTCATTTGCCCCAGCCAGAAATGTGGAAAGCATGCTTCCCTCCTCTTTCTTCCTTACCTCCTCCCACTGCGTCACCAGGGTCTGTCAGATTTACTGCTGTATATCTCTTCAATATCCCCACTGCTATTGTCCACATCTTCATCTCTCATCTCGTTTTAGTTTTAAGTGGTCTCCCTTTCTCCAGCCTTGTACTTTTCTCCTTCAAGTGCTAGCCAGATTGATCTTATAAATTTTAAATTTGATTTGCTCACTCCCCTGTTTAATACTGTAAATGACTTCAGAATGCCCTAAGGAAGAAGTTCAGAGTTGTTACCTCCATCCACAGGCCTTTCATGACATGGCCTCCTCCAGCTCTCCAGTCTCCTCTCACTTCATAGCCCACCCTCCAGTCTGCATGATCCTGTTTTGTTTCTTTGGTGCACCATCTTACCTCTCACCTGCGAGTTCTCACACATGTCATGTCCTTGGCCTTATACCTAAGAGTAAGCTCTTCTTTCCATCTCTGTTATCTTCTTATGCTTAAATCCATTTTATCTTTCAAGCCTCAGCTTAAATATTCCTTTGTCTGGCAGCCTCCTGTGATTGTTCCCTTCTCAGGTTGCTAATATCTCTCTACTTCTATTAGAGCACTTATCACAAATCATTAAACAGTCTGTGGTTCCCCACAATTCCATAAGCTCCCTGAGATTAGGGACCAAGTATGTATAATTTTTATGTCTCCAGGTTTTACTCCAGTGCCTCATATGTAGGATGTGCTCAAATAAATGTATGTTGAATAAATGAATGCATAAATGTCAGTGACTTATTATGTGACCGTGAACAAGTCACTTATTTGGGACACTATTTTCTTCATGAGTAGCATGAGAACACTGAATTAAAATGACATGAAGGTGGCTCCCAGTTTTAAAGTTATAAGAGTTTATTTTTATATGTGTGTTAACATGCAAGAAATGTAATAGAAATTTGAAAGTAGCTATGAGTGAGTGATACGTTTCTATTTTTGATTTGAGCTTATACCTTTAAAAGGTTTGTAATCTTTGTTCACATCTGGATCAGTACTCTCTACCTCATGATAAATATCTTTCTAATGCAGTCAATGAATGGTCACCATTAATGCCCGAGATCAAGAGTAGTTTGCACCCTGACAATGTGGGGATTTGTTGGCTCTGTGGACATATGAAAGAAACTGCAAGAAATATGTTTTTCTTGAATAATTTGGGTCTAATCTAAAAGAGAACAAATGGCTCAGAAGGAAATGCATTTTCATTCTTTATCCAGGTTAATGAAATAGTTGCTTGAATGTAATGGACTAAAGATGGGGGCCAGTCAATATTTCTCAACTACTTTGAACCTTTGGAAGTTGAACCATCAATATTTATATGGTGGCTAAGTCTTAAATTTTGCTTCTAACTGAGAAAATGTAGTGTATTTCGGTGAGTCTACGGATTATCCATGTGAGGAAGCAGTCGAGCTGAGGTAGTGCTGATGGCAAAGAGAAGCAGCAAGGTATTTGAGTGTAAAGTAGGCAGAGAAGAAATTTTTGAGCTTCTTGTTCTTAGTTTTTGGATGATCCCAAAGGTAAGAAATGCACATAATCTGCCGTCAGAGAGAGCCAGTTTGGGGGAACCATAATGCTATAGACATAGACACCACATTTCCTCCCCAGAGAAGCTGAGAAAAGGTCAAAGCACTATACTGGGAGAATGATCCAATTACATACCAATATGAAGCCAGCATGCTATGTGCCCAAAAAACAAAGCTAGCTATGCATTCTTATCAGTGTCTCTCTGAAGACACCTTCAAGCTTGACCCTGTAGTCATTGTCTTTGCTCCTCCTGATTCAGAAATATAACCAACTTTCCAAGTTTTTTGTCCTTGACTTTTTATTTTATTTTTTACCATTTTCTGTCTTACTGTGCTTATGTTTTAACATATCTCCTCTGTGGTATTGTGGTACTGGAATTAAACACTCTACATCTAGGATTATTTTTCCAATTTACTGCCTTCTGGGACAAGAATTTATTCCTTAGACTTCCTGCCAGTCTGCAGTTGCTAGTAAATGATATACTGGTTTAAAGATTTGGATACTTTAGATGGGGAAAGAAAATCACAAAAGAAAAATGATTTTGATCTGAGACTGAAATTCAGACAAAAGACTGATGGTGGTGTTTGAGTAGACAGTGGATCAGCATGTCTCTATGTGCGGTAGAAGTACCAGCTTACAGCAAGCAGGAGAGAACTCAAGAACAAAATAAACTAGGCCTACCTCTGCTTATTCAAATACCACCCACAACTTTCTGGGAGAAGAACATATGCAGAGCATATTTGAAAACATTATAAGGTGTGCATAAAGTACAATATTAGTCAATTTTATATGCTCAGTTGCATGAAATCTGTGTGTTTAAAAAATATAATAATTTGCATTTCATGGCTTTTGATAACCTCAGGAGTGCACTTGAAATTCAGCACATGCCCACAGCACCTCCCAGCTCACCCCATTTTTAACTGAAGACCAATGGTTTCTATTAAGGGATCAGGCAGGGCCTCTGACAAGCCAGTCAATAACTATGTGAGGTTACTTCATTAATGCTATAATGGTTGATAGAGTGAGAGGCAAAAAACAGGTTCCTGACAGCAGCAAATGAAAATGATAGAGATTCCTGAAGCAATGCGCCTTTCCTTTGTCATTGTCTTTTGCTTCGCTTATTCAAAATGTGGCATTTATGTATTCAGTCTTGATGAATGTTGCAGGCTTTAAGTACTTTTTCCATCTCTAATGCAGTGCCGATTGCACATTGTTCTCTCTCTCTCTCTCTCTCTCTCTCTCTCTCTCTCTCTCCCTCTCCCCCCCCCCTCCGTCCCTCCCTCTCTCCCTCTCCCTCTCTCTTCATCTCCCTCTCTCTCTTTTTTTTTTTTTTCCTATAACCTCTGCTGTCAAGGCACTGCAGGCTGAAGGGTTGCAGGCACTGGCTAAATAGCTTTTGTGCTATAAATGGTGAAGGTGATGGGACAATGCATCATAAGCGCTGGCTGGGTCATAGAGCAGAGAAGGTGGTGGGAGCCAGTGCAGCTAAAATGGTGCAAGTCCCCCTGGCCCTGCCATTCTCTTTCCTTTATTTGGAAATCAAGTGGAAATCCCCAAGGAAAGTAAAGACATCACTGTGGAGTTCAGACAGGGATGCAACTGGGAGAAGAAAGCTCCCTGCAGGTGAATCAAGAAGACAAGTCACGTGACCATGTTCAGGACCGTGCATAGATCTGGGGAGAGTATACTGACATGAATGTCTAGCTTCTCAAGGCTGGGTTTTTTTTTCCAGTTTCTAAGTGCCCTGATGGGCTGCATTCTGATCCTTGAGGGGACCATGTACTCTGTTTGGATGAGAAGAAATACAAGGTGACAGGTCTCTGGCATCAAGGAGACGGAGCTTTAGTGAGCCAGAGTGGGAGGTACAGGCATTTCCCTGATGCTGCTGGGTACCTCCTTTGAGGAGGGTCATAGTCAGGCTAAGAATAGACACACAGGGAAGCCAGAGTTGAGAGCTTCTTGGTGCCCATTCTGATGTGGTTTCTTAACACAAACAGGCGAGATTTACAATAGCCTGTTGCACCTTTGGGGGCTTGGGAACTGTGAGCCATTTTGGAGGGAGAAGTGTAAAAATCAACTGATAAATACGTATATTTGAATTTCAGCAGCCTTCACCAGGGAATTAATCTGCTTTGTGGGGTGCTTGGCTGTAGCTGGCAGAACATCAGAACAACATCAACCTGGTCAGGGACAAGGAAGGCAGGAATGAAAAGTGTGATGGCCTCATACAACTTGGGGGGCAGGACATAGCTTCAAATTGCCACCATGTGTTTTCAGAACTGACTCAAATTCATTGTGAGGAAGACTGTACCCAAATATAAACCAACCAACCAACCCACAATTAGATGCATAATTGTAATCTGGATGTACAGGTGACTACTTGGCCAGAAGCACCTTAGCAGAAAGGACTGACCATTAGTTTTCTGTGGTTGCATCACGGCATGTGGTGGTGCTCTTCTATCTTTGTTTCCTACAGAGGGTCAGAGCAGTAGTTCCTGCCTAATGGAATGTTGAGCTGTCCTGAACTACATAGTATTTTGTTCTGAGTAGCCTCTGTTACTTTGGTAATTACCAAATTCTGTATTCATTGTACCTTTTTCCCCCATTGGTCTTTACCAACTACTTACATGGCACATTTTATTCTCTCCTTTTGGTAAATGCTATGGGCTGAGTTGTGCTGTCACGCATATTCATATATTGAAGTTCTAACCCCTAGTACCTCAGAATATGACTGTATTTAAAGACAGGGTCTTTAAAGAGGTAATTAAGATAAATTAAAGTAATACAGGAAGACAAAATTAAGACATAGACAGGTATAGACTGAAGACCATGGGGAGACATAGGGAGAAGATGGCCATCTACAAGTCAAGGAGAAAGGCCTCAGAAGAAACAAACCCTGCTAACAACTTGACCTCAGACTCCTAGCCTCCAGAATTGTGAGAAAATAAATTTCTGTTGTTTAAGCCACCAATCCCCTATCATCTGTCCCCAGTGATCAGCATTTTAATGAAATAAGTGCGTTCTCTCAACCTGTGTTTTTGATTTTTACTTATAAGTTAGGGATCTATAAATAATATGTACAATTAAATTGTGTAGTTTGAAAAGTTCACATACATAAAACACTTCATATTGTTGTGATGTTCCATAACCTGCTTTATTTCACTCTGCATTAAGTGTTAACATGTTTTGATAAATATAGAAGTAATCTGTTCATTTTATCTGCCGCATAGTACTCCATTGTATAATTATGCCACCATTCATTTATCCTTTCCCCTACTGAAAGAATTTGGATTATTTCTACTTTTTTTTTAGAGTAATGAACAGTACTGCCATGAATATTCTTACAGGTGTTTTCTGGAGCACAGTATGAGAAATCTCTAAGCCATATTCTCAGAATAGGAATTAACTGGGTCATAGCATATTTTCAACCTAACTATGTATTTTCAAATTGCTCGTCCAAATAATTATAACAGCTTCTCCTCCCAGCAACAGAGTATGAACATTCCCATTTTCCCATAACCTTACCAACACTTAGTATTGTCCGGATTTGTAATTTTCTTCTAGTCTGACAGGAGTGAATGGTGTCTTATGGTTGTTTGGAGTGCCTTCCTAACATAACAGGCTGTTATTTATAGAGCCCTTATCAAATACCAGGTTCTATACTATTTGTTTTAGATCTTATTTAATCTTTATAACCCTTGTATGAAGTTGGCGTGGTTACTATCACCTGTATTTTGCAGAGAAGGAAACTGAAGCTTAGCATGATTAAGTAACTTGCTTAAGGCCAGACGACTACCGAGTGATTAAATAAGGATTAGAATTTATCTGATTCCAAAGCCCGTTGCATTAGTTTGGATTTCCTCAAAAGCAAGCCCTGAGACAAAGGACTTGCGTGCAGGTAGTTTATTTGGGAGCTGATTCCAGGAAGCACACATGAGATTTTAGGGCGAGTCAGAAGAGGTTAGGGGAGTCAGTACAGGGTATAGTAATAAGCAGATTGCCACT
This sequence comes from Stenella coeruleoalba, assembly GCF_951394435.1. Lineage (NCBI taxonomy): Eukaryota > Metazoa > Chordata > Mammalia > Artiodactyla > Delphinidae > Stenella > Stenella coeruleoalba. Next base: position 40,344,090 of record NC_137159.1, read on the forward strand.
GTGGGGAATTGGGGCTCCATCTTTCTGGGCCTTTGAGGGTTGGTGCGCCTTAGAATTATCTCATCTAGTTATGAAGAACCTAAGGGTATTCCTTCTCTAATTCCCATTTCTCATTGATTGGGTTTGGTGCTGCTCTGCCTAAGGTCTGACCAAGTTCCCCCAGACCAGAGAGAGCCCTCAGTCAGAGAAGCAGTGAGATGTAGGTCCTTGAGAATATCCACCACGGTTGCAGGGGAACACAGTGGTGGGCCACATGTATGGGGAGTGGCATCAGTGCCCACCCTGTCTCCAGCTACACTGCCACCTGCTAAAGCAGGAGAAATCTCCACACCAGCTTCTCCCTCTCATGACCTAAGGAGAAGCAACCACATTTTAATCTCTGCAATGTGGGGTTGATTCATAATTGATGAGACTTTTCCTACAGAAGTGGATGTACAGTTTTACACTTCACCAAAATCATCTAACTTGCTATGTGATGGATTTTTGGGGGGGTCACATTTATTCTTTCTTGGTTTTAATTACTTTGTATGTGATAACAAGGCTCATCACGTACTTTTGATAAAGTGGGCGAAATGTCAATTTCCTCACTTATTTCTTGGGGAATATATAAAATAAAACTCATCTCTAACTCTGGAGTGGTTCCTATAATTATCAGGATGCATTTTTCACTCTACAAAAGCTTCAATAAGGTCATGGATATAAAACTGGCCCATAAATACAAATTTCACCAGAAATCAGACTGGAAACAATGAAAACAAGGCAATGTGTTTAAAAGAAATAATAATAGTCGCTTAGATTTGTATAGTTCTTTGGGGTTTCAAAGCATTTTCATGTTATTTCACCAGAACTGCCTAACAAGAAAGTAATGTGTGCTGAGATCTCATTATTCCTTCTTACAGATATAAAAACAAATGCTCAGAATGGTAAGAAAGGCTTTGCCAGGGTGACTTAGTGAATTGGTGACCGTGGTTGAACTTGAGCTCTGGACTGCTAAAACCCAATCCTTTGCTGTTTACCCACATCAGTTTTTCAATATGCAGTTTATAGACAACCTGCATCAAAATTGCCGGGTTTATTTTTTAAATGGCCAAGTCCTAAGCATTACCTCAGAGGACAGGTGTCTGTTCCAATTGCCTGGATACACATTTGCAAAGGTGAAAGACATTTTGCTGAACACGTGTGCTGACCCTTGGATGTCATGATGATCATGATATCCTCACCACCCCTAGAGATGGTCTGGGGAGCCTACAAGCTGCCCACGATCTACTCCTCAGGCTCAGGCAGTGTCTTCACACAACCAGACGACCCTGATTTTCACAGCAAAATGTTTTTATGCCCACCCGTAGTGGTGGTCATCGTGTCGATGTGAAGAAGCCAGAATTGCCCCAGGAGAAAGAATATATTTGTGGTCATCCTTTCCTTGCCAATAATGTTTTTAAACAAAACAGATTTACCCCCAGACATACAAACAGGCTGATTCATGCAGTCTGGATAACCTTTTACTTTTTTCTTCTCTCTCTCTTAAAAAATTAACAAATGAGCCCCAAAAGCATGTCAAAGAATGACTTGTTGTGGCATTGACGAAGCGTCACTTAAGCGAGTTTTAAATACTCCCTGTAAATCTTCTAGTGTTTTAAGAGGCCAAACTGTTCAGTTTTATTTTCTCTGCCTATCAGAACTCCACTGCGGTCAGCATGTTCTCTAAAACCTTTTGAGGGTAGCCTGAACTGAGTTCTGCACCATCAGAATGAACCAGAGATGAGATACTCCTCATACTCCCTTGATTTCCAGGATTATTGCCAGAGGCTGTGGCAGCTGTCCAGTTGAGAGATGATTGGGGTTTAGACACTGAGGAGGCAGTGGGGGTGGTCAGAAGGAATTTGATCCATATACATTTTGGAAGTAGAGCCAACAGGATTTCCTGATGGATTGAGTGTGAGGCAGAAGAGAAAAGGAAGGTCAAGGATGACTCCCAAGTTTTCTCCCTGAGCCACTGAAATGATGAAACTGCAGTAAACTGAGATGGAAGAGGCCATGGATGATGCAAGTTTTGTGAGTAAGATCAGTTTGAGACGTTTTAGGTTTGAGACAGCTCTTTGACATCCACATGGAGATGTCAGTAAACTCTTGGATATATGAATCTGGACTTTGGGAGACAAGTCTGGACTGAAGATATAAATTGGGGAATCATCAACATAGAATTCAAATTGAAAGCCGTAGGACTAGAACTCACTGAGAGAGTGAGTTATAGAATGAAAAGAGGAACCAGGACTAAGCCCTGGGGTACTTAGTAGAGGTCAGGAAGACCAGCCAGCCACATTGACTTGGAAGAAACAAACAGCGAGATGTGTGGTATTTTGAATGTCAAGGAATAATGAATATTGAGGCAGAACAAATGACTTCCTGTCAAATTCTGCCGATAATTGGCCACTGGATTTAGTAACACGGAAGTCATAGGTGACCTTTCAAGAGTAGTCTCTATGGATGAGAGAGGGAAAAGCCAGCTTGGAATGTGCTGAAGAGATGAGAGAGGAGAGGAACTGGTGCCTGCATTAACTTGCCTCCTATTTAACATCTCACTTGCACCATTAACTCCAGAGGGTTGCCTCTCTGTCATGCTAGTCCAGCATCTTGGGCACATGGTCCTAAGACCACGAATTTAACCAGTTGGATAGAATGCCAACAACCTGCAAAGAACTCAAAATGACCAGTTTTTACCAGCCTGACAACGTGTAGCCAGCATCTAGAAGTGCTTCCCTCTGTTGTGGGGAAGATGATTATAATTGGTCCCAAAATAGCCTATTCGGCACCCAGCACAGTGCCTCATACATAGTAAGTATTTAATAGCTTTTTTGTGGTCTGAATGGATTTGTAAGAGAATGAATGTGCTTGGGTATATTTGGAGCAAATTATCTATGTTTGGTCAATTTTCTTTTTCAAATAAAAGATCTACAAATGATTGCTAGCAAAAATAAATAAATAAAGCCAGGGTGGGAAAAAAAAAAAAAACCTGTTAGAGACAAACACATTGTGTCCTGAAAGATCTGTTCTGTCCTGCCAGCAGTCTCATTGGCTGTGATTTGTATATTAAGAAGATTTTAATTGCTCAGGTAAGTGCCTGCACCTGCTAAGACATTGTGTATTAGAGCACTTTATTCTAATCTTTTACAATACAGGGCACACTTCACCCATAAAATTATTCTCTGCACAATTATCACTCCGTTTTGCTGAGGTAGAAAGTGCAACTTAACACTTTGGGTTTCACGCATTATTATTAAAATCATGGAAATTAGGATCATTGGGTAAAGCTTGTGCAGTTAACTGCTGAATTGCCCCCGTCCTTTCTGCTCCTCCTTTGCTTGCACCAATGAGCAGGATTTGAGTGAGTTTGTAGTTATCTGCAAGCACTGGGGGCTGGATTGTTTTCAACCCAAAAGGTGTTATAAACTCCCGGCAGAGCTTTTCTGCTGGGGCTCAGGGAACATGTGAGCTAGCTGGTTTTCTCCTTTATTTATTTATTTTTTAAAATATATATATATATATATATATATCTGATTAGAAAAGAAAAATTAAAAATACCTACATGTAGAAAGTATTGGAAAGTTTAGAAAATACAGGGAAAAACACACAAAAATTCATAATCAAAATTCATAATGTGATTTTGATATGCTTTCTTCCCGTTTATATATAAATATAGAGAATACCTAAAGCACAAACACACACTCTCACACATCCACAGACGCGCACAATTTCAGGTTGGAATAGAAGCAAAAGAGTGGTTACATTTTTCTTTTCCTAAGATAAACTACAGCAGAGGTTGGCAAACTACAGCCTGCAGGCCATCCTGCCTGTTATCATAAATAAAGTTTTATTGAACACAGGCATGCCCCTTTGTTTATGTATCATCTATGGCTGCTTTCATGCTACAACAGTAGGTGGAGGTGAGCAGTTGCAAAAGAGACCATGTGGCCCACAAAGCCTAAAATGTGTACTATTGGCCCTTAATGGAAAAAGGTCTGTTGACCCTGAATTACTACGGCAATATTTTGCCACATACCTTGCCCTGACAACCAGGTGCCTTGTTGCTGATGTTGCTACAATGTCACTTCAGTGATTGCATTATCAATTTCTTTGGTGGCAGCACTTAGATACTGTGTCTTAGTTGTGGTGTGGTTTGACCCAGCTCATCTATATTACATACCCACTTTAGGGTGATGTCTCATTTCTTCACCCATTTTTTACCCCAGTTTCCTGGGGTTTGTTAGTGCCCTGACTGCTGTGCTCCCAATAGTGTTCATCTGGGGATGATGCCAGACCCTGCCTTCTCCTTTCCCTAGAACTTCAGTTATCAAACTTCAGTGTACCTTAATATGCACCCCTAAAGATCCTGAGTCAGTGGGTCCGGGATGGAGTGTGGGAATCTGTATTTCAAACAAACATCCCTTGGCAATTCTGATGTAGGTGGTTTATGCAACCTCATTTGGAAGATATTGCCTGAGGCTATTTCTCTTCTCTCCACCTGCCCTACCAAAGTTATCTGCACTCCCTTCCAACCATGTAGGGTTTTGATCTTGGTTAGGAATTGAAAAATCCATTAGGAGTTAGAAGGTTAACATGTAGCAGTTTCTAGGCAGTATGCTCTCATTGCATTATGACTTCCGGGAGGCAAAGCCTTAACTGAGAGAAGCAGTTTTTCTGAAAATTTCAAATCAGTGGTATGTCAACATAGGAGAAGTCTAGACAAGTGGGTCTTCAGATGTCCCTAAAGCATGATCATGAAATTTGTACTTGGGCCAACCCCGTTGAACACTGACTGTTTAATAAGCGCTATATAAATTTGTGAGCTGTTCTAGATACTAAGCAAACAAAACAAAGCAGCGAGTTGACACATAAGGCAAATCTTCATTGGTCAGAAGTAGTTAATGTTCCTCTTACTTTCTGTGGTTCATATTTTCTTTCATTTCATCCATTAGCTTCTATTTTTCAACAATGACACCCTCAAAACCTCTTTGGACACAATACAGACTCTGTCTGTGTGAACACTGATTTGTAGTTATAACAGTGTTATTTGGATTACTGAGGGAATAACTTTTTCTTTTATCAAAAGCCTAAATAATTTTCCTGTTGGAAAGCTTCATTTCTGTGCATTGACCGCAAGTATTAAATGAAATAGTTTCTTTTCTTCTCTAACTCATGAGCGTGTCTTTAATATCTATTATAGATTTGTAAGGACTATAAGTCCTCAGGTTAATATGTCATTTTCACCATTCCCCTTTCCTTAGGCAGCATAGCCCTGGAAAGCAGTCATTTGAACAATTACTATTTTTTGAGAACCTGATTATACCCAGTACTGGTTTAGGCATAATGTGGGAATACAGATGTGCCACAAAGCATAGTTTCAGTTCTAGAATTGCTTATAATATGATTAGTAAGAAAGATAATTAGGTAACTTACAATTGGGGCACAATTCAGGGCATAGAATTAGACCCTTGGTGTTCAATGTTTTAACATTAATCATTCAAACAATAAATATTTATTGAACACTTACTATGCGTAGGTACTATACTAGTAGTGAACAAGAGAGACAAAATATAAGTTCCCTTGCCCTTAGGGAACTTATATTCTAGTGGAGATGACAGAAAATAAACCATAGTATGGGAGTCATAAATGCTCAGGAGCACAAGAATAAAGCAGAAAAGGGGGTCAGAGAATGTGCCTTTAGGGGTTAGAGGAAGGGATGGTGGTCAATCTATTTGTAAGCTACTCTAAAGGCTCAAAAACTGAATCTCATGAACTTTGAGATCAATGCTTAGATCCCAGCCTTTAATGCTCCTAACTCAGCATCTCAAGGCTGCTGTGTTGTTCTGGAATCCTCTTCAAGCAGGCAGAAATTCTAATCAAGATAAAAATCCTTATTTCTTTACAAAACATAGTCTTAAAAGAGAAGGTGTAATTCAATGACATAAAGACATGGGAATTTATGAATATAAAGTACATATCTCAGTTCTGGGAGAAAGGTCTGGCGGCTTTTCTGGCCAGATTTTTGCATGTTTTGCTCCTTATCGTCTGATCTCAGCTCCTGGGGGAGGTCTCTCCTGACCACCCACCTAAATCATTCCCATCACCACATACCTGATGCCACTTAATTTTTTTTCACAGCACTTATAACTAATTGAGATATATATATATATATATATATATATATATATGTACACACACCTGATAATTGATATCTTTCTTACTAGAAAGTCCCCAAGAAACTAAGGAACTTCTTTGTTTTGGCCCTGGCATAAAATAAGTTCTCAAAACACATTTGTTGAATGAAAGAAGACTGCCAAGAGTTAGCTATATCCAACCACAGGCAAGAAAGAGAAAAATTTTCCCAACCATTTTACCCTTAAAAAATTATCTCAACCTAATTTAAGATTCTAGTTCACTTTTTTAAAAAAGAATAAGTAACTTACTTTAATTGCAGTAATTCACTAATTTGGAATAATCCCAAATAGGATACTTCTTATTAGTGACATTTTAAAATTATCTAGTTAGTTTCCAGACAGATAAATATATTTTCATTTTATGAGCCCATTGTAGAAAAAGCTGTACTTAGGCGAAATTCCCCATTTTCCTAAAAACTAAGGTGCTTGCATCTTTTTTCCACTTAAATGTACCTTGCAAATGATTGTTTCCCTTTAAGTAGCCCTATTTTATGTATATCATTTGAAACAATTGTTTTTCTATACTATGAAACAATTGAAGCAAATGGAGAAGTATACAGAATAATATACATCTGTGTGCTCACCAACCAGCTTTGTCAATTCTTAACATTTTTCCATATTTGTTTCATATCTATATTTTAGATAAATAAGCATTTCAAATACAGTTGAAACCCCTTGAGTAATTCTTTTTTCTCATTCCATTCTCCCCTTTCCAGAGGTCATAATGATCTTGATTTGGTATTTAATCTCTCCATGCTTGTTTTTTTTTTTTTTGTTCTGTTTTGTTTTTATAAGTTTATACATATATGTGATTTCATAAGCATGATATAGTTGTATGTATTATTATATAAATATTATACTACATGTATTACTCGGCAACTTGTGATTTTTACTCAGCATGGTAATTTGATATTTTTCCATTTCGATACATTTTGATAAGCTAAAGCTTATCATAAGCTACTCTGTGCAGTGTCCCATTTACCGTATGATGCCATACTGGGTATGTGTGCCAGTTTATACTCCCACTGTAGTAAATACATGAAAGCTGTCAGTTCACATTCTCACGAATACCTAGTATTACTGGATTTTCTTTTCATCTTTGCCCTTCTCATGGGTAAAAATTGTTCCATTGTTTTGCCATGCATGTTTCTAATCGATAGTACAGTAGAACATCATTTTTTAGTTTTACTGGACTTTTAGATTTGCCTTTTGTCATTGCCTGTTCATATCCTTTGCCCATTTTTCTTTAGGTGATTTATCTTTGTTTTTTAAAAAGTTGATTCATAAAGGTTCTTTGAATTCTATCTACCAAAACTTTTGGTTACTTGATACAGGTGCCACTATCCCGTCTGTGGTTTATCTTTTTACTTTTTCTTTTTTTTTCTGGCTGCGCCGTGTGGCATGCAGGATCTTAGTTCCCAAAACCTGTGTCCCTTGCACTGGAAGCTTGGAGTGTTAACCACTGGACTGCCAGGGAAGTCCCTCTTTTTTACTTGTTTATGTCATATTGTGCTATACAGAGATATTTAATTTTAATTAAGTATTCAAATGTATCAGTTATTTTATAATTTATGTTTATTGTGTCTTGTTTAGGAAATTCTTCCTTACCCTGAGACCATAAAATTTTATCTTACATGCTCTTCTAAAAGGTTTAATATTTTATTTTATACATTAAAACTTTTCATATACATGGCTATATATTCATGTATGATATTAAGCTGGGATCCAACTTTGTTTCCATACAGATATATAGTTTTTCCCTACCATCTACTGAATAACACGTTCTCTCCCCACTGACTGTAATGACACCTCTGTTATATACTGATTTTTCATAATAGTTTTGTTCCATTTCTGATGTCTGTATTTGGTTCTCCTTGTGTTTTTGTTTATCTGTGCTCCAAAACATGCTGTCAGTTATCATACTGAGGATAGCATGGTATGTTCAAAGGTTAACTATCTGTGTTTGAATCTCATCTCTACCATATCCTAGTGTATGACCTTGTGCACACAATTTAGTCTCTCTGTGCTTCAGTTTCCTATCTGTAAAATGAAATTAGTAATGGTAATTAACAAATGGTTGTTCTGGCAATTAAGTTATCAAATTATTATAAAACCCTCGGGACATTATATGACACAGAAAAGCAGTTGTGTTACTACTACTACTATACATGAAAATAAGTCTTGATATTTTGATACTTGATCTTTTTTCTCAAAAGTTGTCAAAGTTAGTTATTATCTTTTGCTCTTGCATATAAATTTTAGGATTGACTTGCCATGTTTCAAAAAATAACCTAGTAGGATTGGAATTGGAATTGTTTTACTTTTTGGATTAATTTGTAAAGAATTGGCATTTTATGTTACTGAGTCTACCCATCCCTGAACATAGTATATATTTTCATTTAATTAAGTCCTTTATGATTTTCAGTACATTTAGGTAATATTCTTCATGAGAGTCTTACATAACTTTTGTTAGATTTAGTAGCATCTTTGAAATTTGTATTTCCCAGTTATTTCAGGTATATCAGAACTGTATTTCTGGTATATAGATTTTCTGATGTTAACCATTCTTGCTTATCCAAAGTTTACAGTGATGTATTTTTTTAATTTTTACTTTCATGCCTTCAGTTTGCTAATATTTTATTTATAGTGTTCACGTCAATTTATAGATTTTTATTTGCATATTTGACATTGTTCTCTGTTTTCTTTACTCATATCGCCTTAGTTTTTTTTTTTTTTTTAAGGTTACCAAGTGAGTTGCAGAGCAGGGGGTCTTTATCTGTTTTCTGGAAGAACATGTGTACATTCGGCAGTATCTATTTTCGAAGAATAGACATAGTAGATCTATAAGATATCTAGGTCTAGTGTTTTTGGTGTTTTTTTTTTTTTTTGTAGATAGACGTTTTGTATTACTTATTCAATTTAAAAAAAATTATGAGTCTATTAAGGTTTTAATCTCCTGAGCCAGTTTATTATACTTAAAAATATTCATTTTGTCTAATTTTTCAAATATATTGACAGTCTCAATATGTTTATATTTTCTAGTATTATGATTAAGAACATAATCTATAATGTGAACATAATCTGACTATGCTCACCTTTTAATTTCTGTTTAATTTTGTTGATCTCTATAGTTTCTTTGTCTTTTGTTACTTTCTGTTTTCATTATTATTTTATTCCTTCTTTCTTTGGTATTGTTCTGTTGTTCTTTCTCTTTCTTAAGTCGAAATCTTGGTTTCTTCTTTCCTATTATAGACACGTAATGCTATAAATTTTCATTTAGTCCAGTTTTTGCTGTATCCCACCACTTTTATTATGCAAAATTTCAGTTTTCATTATTTCAAGTATTTTTTAACTTCAAGCATGATTTCCTCCTTGAACCATGAATTAGCTCCATATGTTTATGTTATTTAAAATATTATTTTAAAGTACTTTTGATATTGATATCTTGCTTAATTAAATATAGCTTTAAATATGGCTATACACCATTCTTTAGTAGTGATTAGATTCTTTAGTATTTATTGAGTTTTGCTTTGTGCTTTTATACATGGTAAATTTTGGCAAATTTATAGCTGTTGGACACAGTGTTCTATTAATGTTCATCAATTCAAATTTACTGTTTGCTCAAATCTTATGTCAGTTATGTATATCAAATCTTATGTATAATTAATTCATGTGGCAAGTAGAATCTTAGGATGGCCCAAAGACTCCAAGCCTCTATTTTATACAACTTCCTCTTGAGTGTGAGTAGAACTTGTGATAAGATTTCACTCTCTTGATTAGGTTACTAACGAGTTGATTCATTAATCAAAAGGGAAGTGGCTAGTACTTGAACTTGATCTCTAGGAGCTGAGAGCAATCCCTTCCTAATAAACTACAAGAAAACAGGAACCTCAGTCCTCTAGCCATAAGGGACTAGATTCTGCCAACTAACTGAGTGAGCTTGGAATAGGTCCCTAGGCTCCAGATGAGAATGCAGCCCAGCTGACACCTTGATTTCAGTCTTGTGAGACCCTGAGCAGAGAATGCAGAATTCTCACCTACAGAAATGGTGAGATAATAAATGGCTGTTATTTTAAGTGCCAAAATTTATGACAGTCTATTACAAAGCAAGAAAACAATGATGCTATATTTTTATATTTGATTTAGCAATTATTAAGGAAGATGTATCAAGACATTATATTATGATTATGCTTGTTAATTTCTAGTAATTCTGCCCATTTTCACTTTTTCTAATTTAAGTCCATAATACTTGGTCTATATAAGTTCAAAATGCCTGCTTTTGGAAATTAATATGTAATGAGTCTCCTTTATTACTAATTATGTTTCTTACAAAACTTATTTTGTCTGATATTAAAATACTTATACCATATAACATTTGCATAATATTTTCCTGGTATTGTTTTTAATCCCCTTATTTTCAATCTTTCATTTATGTTTTTAGAAGTGTCTTTAGTGAACAGCATATAGCTGGAGTTTAAAGACTTTAAATAGTGAGTTTTATCTGTACATTTACTGTGGTTACTAATTTATTTTGATTTCTTTCTGTCATCTTATTTATCATGTCTTTTTATTTTTTAAAAAACTATTCTGTCTTATATTACTTGATCAAGTTGCCGCCTCTCCCCCATTATATTAGTTTAAGAGTTATGCATTATATTTTCATTCTTCTGGTGGTTATTTTTTAAATTTAACAGGCATCTTTTACTTAGCAAACTTTAAAATGAATCAGTGTTTTTACACTTCAAAAAAGTATCTTAGCCTTCTAAAGATCTTTCTGTTTCCATTTATCTTGTATATTATGTCATATTTTAGTTCTGCCTTATTTTTATAGCATTCCAATTAATCATTTTTATAAATATTGACCAATGCAGCCAATGCTTATTTATTACTCATATTTTCTTTCTCTTAATTGTTTTTCATCTTAAACCTTAATTCTGTGTTCAATTCCTTCTTCCTGATGAATATTCTTTAGTAGTTCTATCAGTATGCTCTTAGTATTTGCCTGAAATATGATAGTTTAATTGGGTATAGAATTATAATTTGACAGCTTTTTCCTCTGAGCACTTAGTAACTGCTATTCTATTATTTCCAGTTTGTTTGATCTGGAGAAACCTTTGACACTACCTAATAATAGGTAGGGTCTATGACTCTTCGCCTTGAATCTTAATGGTCACTGTGACTGTTTGATTAATGGAATATGGTGAAAGTGACACCTTGCCAATATGTGGGCCTAGGCCTTGAAAGATTGGCAGTTTCCATTTCTTTCCTCAGAGAATTCTCACTCTTGGGGAAGCCAACTTCCATCTAAGAAATTTGATGCTGAATGCTGTGAGGAAGCCCATGTCACATGAAAAATTGCATAGAACCAGTCATCTCAGGCCAGGTGACAAACAGGGGTAAAAAAGCCATCTTGAACATTTCATCCCCTGCTGATGTGATGTAGAGAAGATCTAAGGCCACAAGCATAAGGCCCCAATCTCATTGTCCCAATCTTTTCCAGCTGTTCAAGATACCCTAGCTGAGGCCTGAACCATTTTGGGGCAGGGAATAGCTGTCCATAATGTGCTCTGCTCAAATCCTGATCCATAAAATCATGAGCATAACAGAGTGGTTGTTGTTTTACATGATTTGAGGTGATTTGTTACAAATTAATAGGTATCTGGAATTAGCATTTTCTCTTTACAATATTTAGGTCATATTGGGAAATTATACATTAATTAGTATGAAGTATTGTTTAATGTTTATCTTCCCCCAAAGAGTAGATTCTATGAAAGTAAAAAATACTTTGTTTTATACTTTATTCTCAGGGTATAGCCTATATAGGTGCTCAATAAATATTTGGTGAATGAATAAATATTTTGAAAATTTTATAATTCTTAATTTTTGTACTAATTATTCTTTATTATGAAGTCTTTTCAAAAATTATTTTTACAGTGTTGTTTATCTGGGCTTCTGTAATCCACTAAGAAAAATCAATTAAAATAATAGATGGGAAAAGCTCCAAAAATTCAATTTAATATGCAGGTGCAAAATCAATTTCTTCTTATGTTTGTAAGGCTTAGTTGCACCTTCCGTACTGATGATTTTACTGGCCATAGAGGCCGGAAATAGTCAATGAACAAAATAAGCTAGATTGAGCAGATGAGTACACATTGAAAAGTTTAGACTTTAAATTTAAAGATTACTTAATCACTTTTATTTTAAAATCTGGGAAACATCAGAATGCTTCCCTGAAATGGACCCTGGCTCCACTATGTAGGATGTGACAATGTGGCTACTTCACGGTTTCCTGACATCTGTTGCTTCATGTCTTCATGGACAGCTGTTGGAAGTGTGATCTGTATAGTCTCCTTGTCACTTGGTTATTTCTGCTTTCACCCTCCAAAGATAAATAATTCCTTTGTAATGAGAGCCTCTTGAAATAGAGTTTGGGGAAAGAACTGTTTGATTATTTTTTCAGACCCCACTATGTCCTAGAAATTAAAGTCAGCTTATATAGACACATAAAATAAATTAACAAGATACATTTAAAAGACAGCGAAAGGAGAAAAGGAAGAAAGTAGAAGAGGAAAATAAAGGGCAATTAAATGGTCCTGATGTAAGATTCAGAAAACTCAAACCATAATGACTTTTCTTCTGGTGTTTGGTGGGCCAACATTTGTCCCTAAGCATCACAAGAAAGGGGAAGCTGGTCAGTTATGTGGTTCAAAGTGTCCACAATATGAATGTAAACCAATTTTTCAGAAGTACAGTTTCCAACAGTTTTTCTTGGTTCCCATACCATACAGTAATTTTCCCCAGGTTTTTCATAAAGAGGACCCAAAAGGAGGAACAGAATAGTTTCCACTGAACTGTACTTTAGACAGCATGTAGGAGAGGCTATAAGCAATTGAAGAATTCAGAAGAGAATAGATTGCTTTCATATTTGTATTCCTACTAACAGTGGCAGGCAAATAGTAGAAGCTTATAAATATTCCTTACTTGTATGCAAAAAAGAAAAGAGAAAGAATTTGTGATTTATTGATCATCTTTAACAGAAAGTTCTCTGAAAGAGAAACTTTCTTCCAAGGACCTGATGTGACATCTGGCACCACTTCCATCACCATTCATACCAGGGTTGCTATGGAAAGAGCATCCTGTCTTGAGGACAGTGATGGGCACCACTGAGAGTTAAGTAAATATTAATTGCGTAGAATTGAGAATGCTATTGTGGGTTTAGATGTCTTGGAGGAAATGTCTGTGTAGCTTCTGTAATGGTCATTGAGATCCTGAGAACTTGGGAGGCAAACAGTAATAGCTGGTACTGTGAACTTATATCACCTCCCTACTACACAGGGCAACTGGCCAATCTTTTTACTTTACGCCTTTGGTCTTCTAGTTCCCTCACCTTGAGCTCTGTTTAATAGTACAAAATTTCAGGACTGACCTTTTTTTTCCCTACTTCTTCATTTTCTGGATTAAATCATAAAATATCTATCTATATTCAGTCAATATTAAAGCTTACTTTTGCCATAGTTTTCTTCTCTTTACCAACCTTTATGTACACCAAACAATAATTATACTGTGGCCTGGAAGACCACAGTATCACTGTATGGTTTAAAGTCAGAGTAGAAAAAGGGGAGTGCATGAACAATGAGGCTATAGTATTCTTTCCTGTGTTGCAACTGTCCACCTAGGTTATGTGAGAAGGCCCAAAGGTGAAGCCAAGTCACAAAAATAGGTTGCTTTATTACACACTGCTCCACCCTCGGAAGCATATTGCGTCAATTAGAACAATGCTACACAATTTGTGTTGGTAAAGAATGATACAGTCTATCCCTCTATTTTCTTTGGTTAGCATTTTCTTTACTTGGGAAAGTAGTCCCTATGTGAAAAAGCAGGAAACAAAGCACCCTCATTTGGACTTTACTTTTAACCCTGCCAGTGAAACACCAAAATATCGCAGTGGGCAAGTCTCCCATGATGGCCTTTTCCACCCCCACTACTCCAGCCATTTGGCCACTGAAATGGAGACTCTTGTTGATTTTCTTCCTGCTTTTTATTAAACGTCAGAATATGCTTTTTAAAGAGCTGGTTAACATTTCTGTGCCAAAACAGAACACCTGTACAGTAAAAGAGAGAGAAAGAGAAGTAGGGAATGCAGACCTTTGCTGCTGCTCCACCGACTGTGTAGCAGATATTGAGAAAGTCCAACAAGCTCACTTTGGGTTGTCGAAGGGAAACCATGTATGGTAATCCTCCAGTGAGCAGAGTGTTAAGGAGGTCACCAGACCAACCATGTTTGAGAGAACTCACAATCTCCCAGGCATCATGATGACAGACCCACAACACACGTGCAGCCCTTGCCCAGTGGAATCTGTTGCCATTGAAACACTTATATTTGGCAAGCCCTGAAAGTGGCTTTCACATATATGTAGCTACCAAACTATAGGGGAGGAAATAGCTTGGAGGAGGCCAGAAGCGATCTTCTTCTATTTTGCTTTTTTGAGCAGTTGCCTCCACCTTGGCTGTCCTTGTGCACACAGAGGGGAGGTCAAGGAGCTAGGGCAGCTGGCGTTTCTGTAGACCAACAGCACAGCTCTGGCCAGATGACTCAGCAAACCCTTCTGCAGTGAACTGATGATTAATAAGTTATACTTGCTTGTGAAACTACAGAATCTGAAGAGAATGAGAAAATTGAGAGAAAGACGTAGCAGCTGAGCTCATATTCTTGCTTGGCCTACAGTTAATGGGAAAATGTACCTGCAGGAGGAATGGCTAAGAAAAGGTGGGCTTCAGGTAATCAGGGCTGTTTGGGTGTTCCACAAGCCGTATATAAAAGTATAAAAAGAAATGGAGGGCTTCCCTGGTGGCGCAGTGGTTGAGAGTCCACCTGCCGATGCAGGGGACACGGGTTTGTGCCCCAGTCCGGGAAGATCCCACATGCCGCGGAGCGGCTGTGCCCGTGAGCCATGGCCGCTGAGCCTGCGCGTCCGGAGCCTGTGCTCTGCAACGGGAGAGGCCACAACAGTGAGAGGCCCGCATACCGCAGAAAAAAAAAAAAAAAAAGAAATAGACCTACATACATATGGACACCTAGTTTTTGACAAAGGTACACAGGGAATTCGGTAGAAAAGGATAGTCAAATGGTGATGTAATATTCATATGCAGAAAAAAAGAACTTTGATCCATACCCTACAACATGCAAATATTAACTCCAAATAGATGATGTAAAACATAAAGCTATAAAAGTTCTAGAAGAAAATCTTTGTGATCTTGGTTTAGAACAGAATTTCTTAGAATACCAAAAGCATGATTCAGAAAAGAACAAACTGATAAATTGGACTTTATCAAAACAACAAGAACAAGGAAAAAGAATCCTGCTCTTTGGAGGACACTATTATTAACATTGAATATCCATCAGTAGGTGAGTGGATAAACAATTGTGGTATATCCATACAGTGGATCAGTAAAAAGGAATGAACTATTAATGCATGGTGCAACATAGATGAATCTCAAAATAATTATGCTAAGTTTAAAAAGCCAGACAAAAAGAGTATATACTAAATGATTCTTAAAAATGCAAACTAATCTCTAGTGACAGAAATCAGATGAACGGTTTCTGGAGACTGGGGTGGGTATGGATGAGGTAGAAGGGAAGGATTATAAAAGGGCCTGAGGAAACTTGGGAGTGATGGATACATTCATTAACTTGGTCATTGCAATGGTTTTTCAGGAGTATATAGATGTCAAAGCTTATCAAATAGTACATTTTAAAGATATGTACTTTTTATATGTCAATTATATCTTAATAAAAAGATTGTAAATATAGATGCATACCTAGAAGTAGTCTAATTGTAATTACTGTAATTAGACAAAGACATTTTAAAAATCTATGATTAATATATTCAAGAAAATAGATGACATAATGGAGATTTTCACTGAAATGGAATATAAAAGAAAGTACCAAGTAGAAATCTAAAAACTGATAAATATATTTTCTAAAATTAAAAACTCAAGAGTTAGGTTTAACAGATGACTAGACAAATCAGAGGAGAGGATTAATCAATGGGAACATACGTTATGCATTGGTTATTTATTTCATAATAAACAACCAAAAAGCATATTAAACATTCGTTTTGTTCATTGGTCTGAAGCTCATATAAGGCAACTCTGTTTTAAATTACAGTTTCTGGGGTGCTCTGCTTCAGGCTGCAGGTTTGTGATTGGCTAGATTCCCTGAACTCCATGTGCCCATGTGGAGGGGAAAGCAGCTTTAGGCAAAGGAATTTTAAAATTTAGATAAAATGGACAGTTTCCTAGAACAACACAGTTATCAAGTTACCAAAACTGACAAAAGAAGAAATTTTAAAGTCTGAATAATACTAGATCTATTATAGAACTTTAATATATAGTTGAAAAGAGTCTCAGACAAAGATCTAGGTTCAAATGGCTTTTGGGTGAAGTCTATCAATTGTTTAAAGAAGAAATAAAATCAATCTTACATCAATTCTTTAGAACAATAGGAAAAAATGGGATATGTCCCAACCCATTGTGAACTCAACATAAACTTGGTAAGAACATTACAGACCAGTTTATCTCTTGGACAATGATGCAGAACTTCTAAAAAGTGTTAGCAAGTTGAATAATATATAAAAAGGAAAATGCATCACAGCTGACTTGGGTTTATCTTAAGAAAATAATGTTGGTTTATCAATTGAAAAATCAATGTTAAGTCACTGCATTAAGAGAACAAATGAGAAAAATCATATGCTCACTTTAATAGATGCAGACATAGCATTAGAAAAAAATCTAGTTAACCATTCATGATAATAAAAGAATTTTTCCTTAATCTAGTAAAGAGTATCTACAGAACATCTACACTCTTCATACTTAATGGTGAAATATTACAAGATTTCCCCTGAGATTGGGAATGAGACAAGGAGGTCTGTTCTGACCAATTCGATTCAACGTTGTACTAGAAAACCTAGCCAGCACAACAGGGCAAGAAATAAAAGGCATAATAGTTTGGAAATAAAAAATAAAACTGTCATTATTCACAGGTTACATGATCTTGCATGTAGAAAATCTAAAAGAACTGAAGATAACGTATTAATTCTAATAAGTGAACATAGCAGAAATCAATTGAGTTTTACATGCAACGTAATAAACCTTCACAGTTCATAAAGTTTAGAATGATAAATGTATGTATGGTTACTGTACAAAAATGTTGGAGTCAGATGCCAGTGATCTCTGAGGTTAAGATTTTCTCACATGGATTTTTGAAAGACCCTTAATTGTCAAATCCCAAGAAAATGGTGACAAACTATTAGAAATTAAAATTTAAAGAATGATGCCACTTAAGATAGCATCAAAAGATCAATTGTTTAGCAATAAGTCTGCCAAGAATTTGCAATGCTCCTATGAAGAACACTCTGAAATATTACTGAGAAATTAAATAAAACCTATCATGTTCTTGGATTAGCAGACTCAACATTGTAAAGATGTCAGTTCTTCCCATGGATTAACCTATGGATTCAGTGCCATGCCAATAAAAATCCCAACAGATTTGTTAATGGAAATTGATAAGCTGATTCTAAAATTCCTATGGAAATGCACGTGGAAAGAATAGCCAAGAAAATAATGAAGAAGTTGGAGGATTTATACTATCAGATATTAAAAGTTATTATTCTTACTATAAAACGCAGGTGCTACTGCAATGCAATGGGGAAAATAATTGTCATTTCAATAATTGGTAGTGGGTCATTTGGATATCCATAAGGGGAAAAAAATGAATCTTGACTCCTACATCACACTATACACACAAATCAATTCCAGGTGCATTGCAGATTTAAATGTGAAATGTAAAACTTTTCAAAGATAACATAGGAGAATTTCTTCATGAACTTGTAGTGGATAGGCAAAAATTAATTGAGAATTTTGTACTCAGCTCCGCTGAGCAAGAAACAAGCTCAAAAGGGTGAAACAAGCTATAAACTAGGCTATTCAACTGACCATCTCACTTCAAGCCCTGCATCTTGATTTTCAATGGAGTCCACTTTTACAGACATCTTTCTATAACAGTATCTAAGATGTTTGGGGGACTTTATAAAGACAATAAAAGGAAAAATTGGGAATGCATGTGGAAACCCTGAACTTTATTTTGTTTACTATGTAGTAACTGTAAGAATGAATCCATACATCAAACTATAAACAATATTCAGGGCTATGAAATTTATTTCCAAATCTATCTCCAAGGGTTTAATGAAAACTCTGGCCAGCTGAAGCTAAAGGCTTTTCTGTCTTTTCCACTGTGATTTAGATTTCTCCTCTTTTATCACTCAGGTCCTGCTAATGTTTTGTATTCCATGCCACGCTGGAGGGATTGGTTATGGTGATAGCTGCCAATACAACCACTCTGCCAAAGCAATAGAAAGTATGATAGGAACATGGGCTTTGGAGTCAGACTAATTTCTCTGGAATCCCACCATGGTTGCTTGCTGTCTAAACTTGGGCAATATAGTGCATCTCTCTGAGGCTGTTTCTCCAGCTGAGGAATAAGATGAGATATTCATAAGGCTATTGTGAGGACTAAATGAAGATGGAATGTCCAGTCCATAATAGTTGCTCAAAAATGGAAGCTGATTTTCCACTTCTTCTTGGTAAGAGTCATTGCTAACTGCAAGGAATACTTCATCTCTGAAACAGTAGTGGCTCAAATTTAGATTTCAAATAGAAGTTTGTATCCGCAGATTTCTAAAGAAGCCTTTGCTTTTATTAAACTTGTTGCACAAATTGTGTGTGGTCAGTTACTTTGGAGGTACTTTCTTTACATTTCCCCTTGTATCTACAGCTTGTGTTTTCTCTCACCCCTTCTCCTGTGCCCAGCCCCCATGGTACAAAGGAGAGGGTTTATCTGATCCAAGGTTTCTGTTGTTGTTGTTTGTTTTGTTTTGTTTTACTGAGAAGGACAAGTCCTAGGTTGGATCAGAAGTGAAAATGGGTTTTCCATTGTGCAGAAGTGATGAGTCCCATGGTATTTTCACACAACTCCCTCGCTGCAGCAGGAGTCAGAGTTCTACTGTTTGGAAACATACGGCACAAATTATGCCATAGGCCAATTATATGCAGAATTGTGCCTTTCCTTATAGGTCTTCGTCACAGGTCCTTCTTGTTTTACTTGCAGACACTGGCATGTATTACAGGGGTTGAAATCCTTCCTTCTTAGCTATTCCGTGGATACCAACTCATGCCTCTCCCTTGGATGTCCTACTATTGAGGAATAGGGGATTTTAAAAAAATTTACAAATGTGAAAACCTGCAGCCCGGCATATGTCTTTTACAATGCAGTGAACCTTCCGAACCCTTCTCTTAGTCTCTTGGAACCAAACAAATTACATGCCACAGTGCGCTGCATATCACAGCTAGAAAGTTTGTAACGTCTGGCTGAGTGGACTTTGGGAATGGGCTTCTCTGGTGAGCTGGAGCAGATTGTGTCTTTGACTGACAAGCTGCCATTTTCTTGAGATTTGATGATTTGGGCTCCTTCACCTCTCCATGCAAAAATCTTAACCTCAGAGGCCTTTGGCATTTGACCCCAATATTTTTATACAGTCACCATACATACATTCATCACTTGGAGCTTTATGAACAGTGAAGGTTTATTACACTGTACTCAAACTTCATTTAACCTTTTCTCTTGAAGCAATACTTTAAAACACAGTTGAGAGAGTTTGTACAACTAAGGCTTGTTGGTTGACCCTTTTTTGTGCTTCCACTCCTGAGAAGTCTTTGGCATGGATGTTTGTGGTCAGTAGATGTTTTCTGTAACCTTGGAGAAATGTACCCTCCTGTTTGAATGTGTTCTCTTGGGACTTCTAAGTCCCTGGAAGCTTTTGGGTTGGCAGAAATTTTGTAATAGGCAGACCTCAGAATTGCTTGTTCTTTGGTAGAAGTGATCAGATCTGGCCCTCCGGAATACCATTAGCACTTCCATCTTTGAGCATTTCCCTTTTTCTTTTCCCCTTTTCCAATCCACACAGCAGCCATTACATAAGGGCCACATTATGCCTGACGATTATTATTTCTTTGCTTACTATTCTGGCCCATGTGAAGCTCCATTCTTTAAAAGTTTCTTCCTGCCTGAACCTACGGAATACAGCACTTTATTTCCATACCAATACTTATTGCCACACCATATTTTTAAAAGCTTTTTTAAAAATATATTTTATTTTTTGCTGCGTTGGGTCTTCATTGCTGCGCGCGAGCTTTCTCTGGTTGCAGTTGAGTGGGGGCTACTCTTCGTTGAAGTGCGTGGGCTTCCCATCGCGGTGGCTTCTCTTGTTGCAGAGCGCAGGCTCTAGGCACGCAGGCTTCGGTAGTTGCGGCACGCGGCCTTCATAGTTGCGGCACGCAGGCCCTAGAGCATGCAGGATTCAGTAGCTGTGGTGTGTGGGCTCAGTAGTTGTGGCGTAGGGGCTTAGTTGCTCCGTGGCATGTGGGATCTTCCTGGACCAGGGATCAAACCCTTGTGCCCTGCATTGGCAGGAAGATTCTTAATCACTGCGCCACCAGCGAAGTCCCTACCATACCATTTTATTACCATATTATTTTGGATTATTTTCTGATTTTTATTTGTATAAATAATGCTTTCCCAACTTGCTTGTAAGTTTCCTGAGGACTAGAATTGTATGCTGTACTTCTGAACTCCATACAAACCTAACACATAGTAGGAATACAACACGGGTTGAGTGAACACATTTTGACATCGTATCTTTAAGAATATAAGTATTTGCGTTTGAAGAGAAATATCCCTTAATAAGCAAGCAATACTTCAGAGTGGGGAAGAATTTCCTGCCTTGGATAGTTAGAAGGTACATGTGGTTATTATTCCTTGGAAATGGATCTGTTTGTATTTGGTGTCTGCGAAGGGCTAACATGTTGCTTCTCGGATCTAGAAGCAAAGCTTTAAACCCTTTGTTTTATTCCCTCACTGATCCAACTCCAGTCGATATGTAGGGGATGCATGTATCATTGAGTTGCACAAGGAGAAGTTTTAAGGTCCGTGAGAAGGAGGACCCTGTCCTCACAGGAAGAGTGAATGGAACTGCGTGTGCCGTTAATTTGTCATTGCTGCAGTATGTATCTCAACCAGGGCTGAGAGCTAATGCTCCGGTTGCTATTAATGTTACTTTTGGATCTGCTTCTTAGGTGTCCCTCTAAAACCAGAGCTAATCAACAGCAATAGCATTTTCCTCTCACTGGGGAAATGAAAGATGCTGACTCTGATTTCAAATAGGTCTGTAGACATTCAGTAATGGCCAAGTCGACCATTTTGGTTCATCTTTTCAATTTTGCTCAACCAAGCCATTGTTCCCCTTTCTGTCCTTGTTTCTAGTAGGAGCTTTCAAGGCACTTCCACTGTTTATTACCCTCCGTGGGGCTTACCATCACCATGTGCATTGTCTTTCTGGTGGTTTGGGGAAGGAACAGACAGGTGACATCAGGCAGAGCTGCCAGACACTTTAACCGGCTGGTAGGTCTGTGCTACCTACAATAGCAGGAAGTGAATTCCCGAGCCCCAGCATCTTTTTATTTATGTGGTCCATTTGGTGCTTGATACCTATCAGATACTGTTCTAAGTGCTTTATAGATATTACCATAGTTAATCCTTATAACAACTTGATGAGGTAGGTACTATAATAATCCCCATTTAATAAATGAGGCCCAAAGAGACTACAAATATTTTGCCTAAAGTCACACATTCAGTAAATGGCAGAGCTGGGATTTCAATCAAGGCACTCCTGTTCCAGAGCACATGTCTTTAAGCCCTATGCCCCATTTCTTGTGTTCTGTGTTTTTAATTGATTTTTGTTAAGCAGATACTTATGGAATACCTATGCTCAAAGCATTATGTAAAACAATTTTGGGAATCTGGAGAAGAGGGGACCCAGTTCATGACTACAAAGGACATCATTCACGAGAGTGAAGGACATGTCCAACTCCGCACAGCACGTGTAGGTGTTCTCTATGCCCTTGAGGACACCTGATTCTTCATTGGTGAGAGGAGAACAGCTCAGATGTTGGGAGGATTGATAACTCGTTTTATAAGGAGAGCAAAGTTGTTGGAAGTGCTTTTTGTCCATTAGGAGACCTTTCATATGGGTTGTGTGGGAGTGAAAAAAAATAGAACCGCTAGTCATTCAACAAACATGTATTAAGCATTGGTAAGTACAAGGTGTGATATTAGGAAATACTAGAACCTTATAGGTTCTTACTTTTAAATATTATTATAAAACTTCACCAATTCGGACTACATGGGAAAAGACAGTGGAAAAAGTAATACACATTTGCAAATTCCATGTTCAATTAATGCAGTGCTATCCTTGCACATCTATTTTTACAAGGAAGGGCAGTGAGAGAAACAGAGAAGGGGGAAGAAAACAAAGGATTGGACATATGCCAGTAATTCCGGCACATTTCAGTTACTAGGGCCTGTGGTTCTTCACTCTTTCTCCAGATTCTCAATGTGGGTACCCCTGCTTGGCATTTTTAAAATCCATAGGCAGCATGAACTCGGCCAGTGTACCAGCCCCTTAAGAATACTAAATGTACCCCATTTCATTTATAGGAAAGAAGCAAATTAAGACAGAACACTTTTGTGTAAAACATAAACTGCATTTAACAAGGCAGGAGGCCTGGGAATCCATGGTCAGGCTGCTTGTTTTTCCTGGCACCTTGCTGAGCATGGTTGGAAGTTTGTATGCTGGGGAGAAGCCCACTTTCTCTTTGTTCCTGGGAATGGCTCTAACCAACCTGGTAGACCTGGGTGGTTGGAGTACAATCTTAGATACTGGGGCTGGAAGAGGACCGGGGAGCTCAGTGGACCTAAATTCACTACCTTCAAGCAGTGCCCACCTCTGTTGGGCCCCAGGGCCTCTGCGTGAGTCCTTCTGTTTGCTAAGCCCTCAAAAGAACAGGGCTGCCTCAGACACTGATTCCAACATCTAATAACGCTTATTATCAAGCCACTCTTTCTATGTCTAAATTAAATCCTTCATCCTGCAGTTTAGTGCATCTCCTTTTGTTCTGCCCTGAATAAAGATGGAGAACAGCTGGTCAGCATTCCCTGTAGAATAACTCTTCAGACAGACACTTGAAAGCTATTATTAAGTTCCCTCTGAGTCTCCTCTTCTCCAGACAAATGCTGAAGCTTTCTCCCACTTCTTTTCCACTCACCTTTCTCTTTCTGGCTGTAGGTCCTTCTCCAGCCGCTTGCTTCTCGAAGCCACCTGGAATTCTAACTCCATTTGCTCCTAATGGTATTGTTACTGGGAAATGATGGTCGGCGATTTTGCTTCTCTTTTGGTCATCATTTGCTGGTGAACTTAGTCTTTAACTGTCTTAGAATTTCATTCATTGGTTTGAATTAATGGAATAATTTCCCCCCAATTTTTAAGTATTCTGTGTCTATAGAGCCTTTGCTAGGAAAATTGTGTGTGTGTGTGTATCTGCATATGCAAATATGTATGGTTTTCTCTGTTTTTCATTCATCTCTTCCTAAATATTATAACATGATAAAATGTGTACTTCCATTTTAAATGTGGTTTTAAGCCACATTTCTTTCTGAATTAAGCATGGGATATTGGAGTATGTGTGTGAGTGTGTGTCTATGCGTGTGTGTGTGTGTGTATTTACTAATTCTGATTAATTTGTAATACCTGCCCAGAATTCAATGGTGAGGAGGATTCCCAGGCTCTGTGTAGTTAAGCAGGAAAGAGTAATGATGAATGTTTTGTAGCATTCGCTATGGGTGAGAACAGGTGTGGCAGCATTGTTGCCAGGTTGTATGGTACCTAAATAAGTGGTTGAAAAATTAAAATAATAAATAATTGTGTTTTCCATTCCCTCTCTTGATAGTTCCTTTAGGAAATACAGCCCTTTTTTTGATCTACCTGTGGGGAGCATCATTAATTAACTTCTCATTTACTCTGATTCAGTATATCCCAGTGCATTTTGGTACGTCCCTCACCTTCCTCCCCTATATTCTAATGGCTCACTGGCAGTCTCGGGAAGCATCTTCATCGCATCCTAGCAAGTGATTAACCCATTCCTGGATTACTCACAGCCTGATAACAGCCCGCTGGCCTTTTTTCCCACCACTTGGCCACCCTGCCAACACCCTGGTGGATACTTCATTCTTGGCAGCCCCTTGTCAAGAAGAGCTAGTGGATCAATAGGGCTTAATGCAACCCATCTAAATGTTTCTTTTTTTTAACTGACTTTTGGGGTTCTCCAAAGTAGATATCATCCAGTATATTTATTTTAGTTTCTTACCACTTTCCAGAAACCCTTTTGTTTCAGAATTTTTAAAGTACATTTTGCACATTCAAAGAGCTGTTACCATCCCACCTCGAATCTCCTCCCCTCTTTCCAGGCATCTAAATCTTACCCATTGTATGCGACCCATCATCCATGAAGCTTTTCAAAATGTAGATTTTCAGTCTTTATTGATGTCTCCTTTCTCTAACCTCCTACTACAATTATATTCTGTCACTTAGCCCAATTATGTACAGTTTGTGTGCCTCGCTAATTGTTCCACGTGAACCAACTGGTCTACTCTCTTCAGTTACATTCTAATTTTCTTCAGAGAAGAAACCATACCTTCCCTTTTGTCTGTTTGTTTTACCCTCCTTCCTGTTGTTTTCATCTGCCCCACAGCAGTGCTGTGCTCAGAAATAGTACTCCAAAAGTACCTATTACATGACCCTCCAAATAAGCAGTCTGCTTTTCACAAAAGATTAGATTAAAAAACATAATCTGACCACTCTTTATGGCTTTGGATAGATTAATATTTCAGAAGGTAGAGTTACTAGTGGCATTAGTAAAGTAAAACGTATTTGGGGGTCACGCAGAGTTAATTGATGATTTTCTTTTGGAGAAGAATAAAAGTGATTTCATTTTGATGGAGCTTAAAGTATTATTAATTACATAGATGCTAAAGTGATATTGAGGAATAACATAGAAAGGTACTGGAATGCAGTTTCTCATCTGGCTTGCATAAAGGGCGATGCGATGTCTAACATAAGATTTCTCTGCTTTGGTACAGTGAACATATTAAAAATTGCAGGCAAAATCCAAAAGCAGAAACAAAATTCTTAATCTGTCATTAGTAAATAATATTCACTAGTGTGGTCAAGAAAAATCAGAAAGGAACCTGTTGACTGTGACTCACTGGCACAGTGATGTTTTGGTAGTGTGTGCTTCAGGCAAGGGAGGTTTTAGAAACCCAGGAAAGACACTGGAGGACCCCAGCATGGCTATCATTCTATTCCCCACGTAATAGTGGAGCTCCCTGAAAGTCACCTGAGAGGCAAAGCAAAACTGTGCCATAAAATGGCATTTCTGAACCACAGCACAGTGGCTTAATTGATTCATACTTTAGTCTTTTCAAAAGACAGCTGAATGTCAAAGGTCTTTCTTCTGTGTAATACTGGAAAACTGGTTGTCAAACAACCTCCACTCATTTAATAATTTATCCCATTTTGTAAAAGAAAGGCAGCTGACATGCAGTAAATCTACTCCATATTTAAATTACTACATTGAACAATAATAAGGAGAATGAAAAACCTAGTCCATTATTTAAAATTAAACATATATGAAACTGTTTTTTTCCAAATGATCACCAAAGGCTATAGTTTAAAGGCAGCACCGAAGCCCTGCGTGAAATAAAAATGCCTAACAGTACTTTGCAAATGGCAGCAGAATTATTTATTCTATTTTTTCTATACATAAGGAATTGAGCTAAATGAACAATGTTTAAGCATGTCAGAATTTCATCAATTTTGCATGAGCATTCTCAAATATCCTGGTGGGGGTAATTGCTTGCAAATACATTTAAACTAATGATACGTTATATCCTTACTTGATATAACACTATTAAAAGATACGTTATTGCATTTGACAATGCCATGCAGCTGGGTCAGATCTTAATGACAGATTTCTGCATTTGTGAATTAAGGTACACTCTGCTGGAAGCAAATATTTTGTAAAAATAAAAGCTATATACTATGTAAGTTTGATCATTTATCTTAAATTTCCATTTCTGTTTGTTGGAAGCTATAAGACTTAGGAGAAAGGAAGGATTTGTCCCTTTCCTAAAATTGGGAAATGAATCCAGAACTATAATTGAATCCTACTCATACCCCTTTCCCCTCAGCAGGAGCGAACAGAACTTGTAAAATCCACCATGTGGTTTTAAAGGTCCACTTAAAGTGTGGTTTTGCATCCCTTGCAGGCTGAAGTGACTGACGTGCCTCAAACCAATTAGAGAAAGTGGCCCTTTCCTCCCATGAAAAAGGGATGTTTATTTTTAAGGGGAATTAAACTAGGCTGAAAGGAAACATCAGATGGGAAAAATAATTCAAGGGAAAAAAATGAAACAAAAATCCACTTGCAGAAAGAGTTTTATTAAAAGGAAAGTGTAACAATTTTCTGCAAGGATTCTTTGGTCCTTCACTTTCAGAGGATAGTGGCTTTTTTATTTTTTAGTCTCTTTTTGGTTTTGCCTGAGGTCAGTATACACAGGGTCCAGTTTGTATCATCTTGGGTTTTACTTGCCTGGATCTCACCCTCTGCTCTGTGATCAAAACCCCTGTGTGATTTCCTTTCTTGACAGTGGGCTAAAATGCATATTAATTTGTCTCCAGTGCCAGGATGTGAGACTCCAAGATAGACTGTGAAGCAGGCATTAATGCTCATACGCGGTTATGGAACTGGGGGAGCTAGCTGGGCATCCCGCTGGAAATCAGATGATGTTATGATTACAAGGGAAGTATCGATATACTTCCCTAACTGTTTCTTAGGACTTTGGGTTCTGTTTATGATGTCATTACAAAGGCATGCATTATCTGCATAATCATCAAGTAAAAGACTCTCATGAAGGAAAACACGTCCCACTGAGATAATGCCGCAAGCTACTGCTATACATCCAATGGCATATGTACGGTGTTGAAATAATAAGACAGCGCGGAATAGTGATGAATTCTTGTTCCCATCATTACAGAAAGCTTTCCTGAAATTATCATTATTACTGGCTTAATTGATCCATGCTCAGTGAAAGGATTTCAGCAAACGGATGGCTTGGGACTCAATCCCCACTCTGCAGTACAATTTCTGACGGTATCAGCCTAAGAAAGGCCAGTTATTCTTTGCAGGAGCTGTGATTGCCCTGCATAGAATGTACAGGGCATCTGCAGAAGAGAGAGAGAAAGAAAGGGGGGCGGAAATGTGTGTGTGTGTGTGTGTGTGTGTATCTTTACACAAACATGCACACACACAATTTGGCTGATAGCTTAGGGTTGAAAAATAAAGGCAAGATAAACTTGCCTCTGGAATAAGAGGAAGATAATTTTTCTCAGTGAACAGACTATTCACAGAGTGAAAAAATTACACATCATTGTCGCTTGGTGTTTTATATATATGACGCTCTCGCCTTGACTCGCCAGCCTAGCAGGACTGGATCTTTTATGTGGCAAAGAACAGTACAATGTACCTTTACTGCAAGGTTTTCAGTTACACGATAATTCTGATACATATTCTCTCCCTCTCCTTAAAAGGCACGTATGCTCTGATTTTCAACTTCACTGAAGATTATTACAACTTCACTTCATAACATACTGTAAGTTTTATTATAAAGCACCAATTCCTTAGCTCCTAAGAACAATCTTAGGGAAAGAGTGCACTGTACTTCTTCCTCTTTCAGTAATGTGAGAGGAGACCTAATGAAGCTTTTTATGCAAATTTTCCAGTTATCAGGTAAAATCTTCACATCGAAATCTGTCACATGTTGTAAAATTTCTTTATGTTATCAAATGCTAATGACGACTCAGAACACAGCCCACAGAGCGTCTTTGAAATCCTTCATAAAAACAGTATTCCACCCCAATATCAGAGGCCTTGGAAATTCCACCACTCTGAAGACGCAGGTTTGTAATTAGCATGGTGCAGGCTTCTCTGCCCTCTGAAACCATAATGTTAATTACAAAAATTACACTGTGTTTAAAAGTGCAATTAAGAGACTCCACCGCACAAAGGGAATCTTGGAACCTCTTTTCACACTTTGAAGCCGGGTCATAATGTAGCCCATAAAAAGGAGGCCAAGGCTCATTCCCTTTTAAAGGCTTCAGAAGATCAGAGAGGCGATCTCAGCAAGAATGAGCTCTACTGAGCTCTGTAGAGCTCTTAATGAACAATGTACTACCTGGAGCCAGGGAGGAGGAAAAGGAGAAAAGCAGCTGAAAAATGATGGCTGTTCTACACCCAGCTTGGCTATTGCCAACATCAACGCCCAGCTTGGGTCTACTTTGGGCCAATTCTGGAGTCATTTGCTTGGTCCTGGTGTCTTTGTGGCTCCCAAAGTGGGACCCATATATCTGTAAGTAAAACTATAAGACAGAGTTTTGTGGATTCAGGCCTGTTTTTATTTTAATTTTTTGTACTTCATTCAAGATGGAACACTGTCAGATTAATTTGAACAAAAATTATACCAGGAAATAAGTCTCCCCTCCCCCAACTTTTTTTTTTCTTTTTTTTTTTTTTTTGCGATACGCGGGCCTCTCACTGTTGTGGCCTCTCCCGTTGCGGAGCACGGGCTCCGGACGCACAGGCTCAGCGGCCATGGCTCACGGGCCCAGCCGCTCCGCGGCATGTGGGATCCTCCCGGACCGGGGCAAGAACCCGCGTCCCCTGCATCGGCAGGCGGACTCTCAACCACTGCGCCACCAGGGAAGCCCCCCTCCCCCAACTTTTTGGAGGAACTAGGAAGAGAAATTGTAGAATTAAGCTGGGCACTTCTTTGGTGACTTAATGGTGGGACTCAAGCTACATTGTTGGTGGTGAAATGTGTTAATGGTTAGTACAGTGCAAGCAGTGTAGACTAGTGGGCAGAACATGAGATAAGAAACAGAAGCCTGGAATTAAGAGTCTCAGGTCTATAGCTGTGTGACATTTAGTGACAGTTTTATTTCTCAAAACCTCAGTTTTCCCATCAGGAGAGTAGGAAAAATGCAGATCTTGAGGAAGATCAAGATAGAATTATCTGGAATAAATAATTGGAAGCAAAAATATTCGGCAGTCTATAGAGAGTCAAGCATGTACAAATCAGCGTTACTTTAGATATGCCTTGGTTAGACATTATGAGAATTTTGGTTTACTCTTGAGGAAGTTCTTTATCTCATCCTATGTTAAATTGGTCCCCCTCCACCCCCGCAACGTATATGTTGAAGTCCTAACCCCCAGGACCTCAGAATGTGACCTTACTTGGAAATAGGCTAATTGCAGATTTAATTAGTTAAGATGAAGTTTTTGGGGGTGGGGGTGGTCTCTTATCCTGTATGACTAGTAACCCTTATAAAAGGGGAAATTGGGGCACAGAGACATAGACACACACAGGGAAAACCAGGTGAAGAGACGGGGGAAAGACTGCCACCTATAAGCCAAGGAGAGAGGCCTGGGACAGATCCTTCCCTCTCAGCCCTCAGGAGAACCAACCCTGCCGACACCTTGACCCCGGACCTCTAGCCTTCAGTACTGTGTGAGACGGTAAATCTCCGTTATTCATGCCACCCAGTTTGTGGTACTTTGGTATGGCAATCCTAGGAAACTAAGACACCTTGGGATTGAATACGTCCTCCTTGAGGTTATTTTTTTTGAAAACTTTGCAATATTTTAACTGTCTTTCAGACAAGTATACGTGAGATCACACAGCCCTTTATGTCATTTGTCCTTCACTCACAGCTTAGTCTTTAAGTCACTATTCTCCACTACTGGTCCTTTGTGTACACTTTTGGATTCCAGAAGCCTACCCTAGTTTCTTTCCCTCCCTTTTCCTTTTCTTAGGGAACACCCTGCTACAGAATTGTTGCTATCTGAGGAGTTCTACTGGGATAAGAATCAAGAAGTAGCCTTCAGCCCTATGTCTGTGAGGCAGCAAAAAGCTTCCCCAAATTTATTTACACCCCCGAGGTTTTTATTTTTGCACAAAGAGCAATGAAAGATAGAGAGTGAATAAATTGACATTAGCTAGAGATTTTTTTTTAAGAGTTGTGGAATGGGGCCAGAATGTTAGAAAGAAGTTGGAGAGAAGGTTCTTCTCTAACCAGAAGTTAGAGAAAAGGTCCTAGGAAGAGCACAGACTGGGAGATAGGCAGTTCAGCTTTGGTATTCTGGAGAGGATAAGGCAGAAAGGTATTTTCATGTTCTATTAGGCCGGTCGTGTGGTTTCAGGTCAGGAACTGTTCTGGCATCTCAGATGACAGTGATAATTGCTCTAGAAAGAGATGTATATATGGCTGATAAAACGATTTTTAAAACTCAGGAAGGCATTTTTTAATCACCTTTTTTTTAATGCTTGTCCCCATTCTTTCCCTCTCTGACACACATAAACACACACACACACACACACACACACACACACACACACACACACAGGCATGCATGCTAAATCCCACATGGAGGATTTTGCTTTTTCTTTGGTAGACTTGCAAAATCTACAAAAATGCACTTCTCAGGTGTCTAGAACATCAAGATGAGTGCTGCCTAAGTAATTTCCATCAGGGGAATTTTTGATTCTCTGTGCCCTGAAGACCTGGGACTTGCTAAACACACCGGTTCGTACTCATGAGCCCCTTTGTGGTCTCTGAGCTAGTGCACTTTGCTTAATCCTTTCTTCCATTTACAAATAAGTTTCTTGTGAAGTCTAATGTGAAAACTCCCAACACTGCTCAATAAACCACCACCCTTACCTTTTGTAGAAACACTGAAGGTTGGTGGTGTAACCGATTTAAAGATTGGAGGGAAATTCCTTGTCCCCCTAGGCCCCTAAGGCCCCCAAAGTCCTGCATAGTATGCTGCCCATTGGCCTAAGCTGTTTGGCCTGTGTGTCTGGAAA
Organism: Stenella coeruleoalba; assembly: GCF_951394435.1. NCBI lineage: Eukaryota > Metazoa > Chordata > Mammalia > Artiodactyla > Delphinidae > Stenella > Stenella coeruleoalba. The sequence continues at coordinate 40,375,233 of NC_137159.1, forward strand.
AATTCACTTCCTCCTCCTTCATCTTCTACCTGCCCGACTCGTTACAGAACCAGACAGTTTACATATGTGATCCTTCCTATTTAGAAAATTAATGGTGTTTTCTGGCTCCAAATCACAGCTTGTGGTGCTCTGCAGGCGATGAAAAACTTGGCCAGCTTTAGCAGCAAGGCAGCCATTAGAAAATTAACCCTTGGTGACCAGGGAGCAAAGGTAGGTGAGTGGGGTCCTGGCGACGTTGCAGGCTGTAGCTTTCAGGTGTCGATACATATGTTAGCCATGTAGGAACAGCACACATGGGGCCCCGTGAGAGCTTCTAGCTAGCATGTTTGTGGCTGGCCACTGTGGAGAGGGCACGGACATAGCACTTGGCAGCCAGTGCAACCAATATGCCACGCTTTTCATTAGAGCTCAGGAGAAAGCACAAAGCCCAGCTTTGGAATCCCAGCCATCACTGTCTTGGCTGTACCCGATTAAAAGATGAGCCATCCATCGCCTTCCCTGCGTGCCTTCATTTCACACCCCTGTGCTATACTCTGCCTGCCTGCCTCAGGAAATGGCTGACCTCAGAAGGACAGAATCATAAAAGCCAGGGTGGGAAAAAACTTTAAAGTGGCTAATTCCACTTTCATACATTAACGTATTCAATAATTTAATACAGTAACTTAAGTCTCCCGTGTTTGCTTTCTTTTAGGGTTTTTTTTTTTTTTTTTGGTTTGCTTATTTGTTTTGTTTTGTTGTTGTACATGGCAGCCAAAAGGGGCTATTTCCTTGGCAGTTTTGAAACTTACGTGTGTGTGTGTGTGTGTGTGTGTGTGTAGAGGGGCGAGGATCAGAGTATATGGCTTGGAAGCATCAAATCTAACTTCGGGAATTTGGTTTCTTGAGCGCAGTTTTCTTGGACCATTGTTACAGTTTTCGCTCTTCACGGTAACGACTGAACCAGTGTGTTTTCAAGGTTCAGCTCTGGTCCTGGATTTATCCCTGATGCATATAAAATCATTCTTTACCCTGTCCCAAAGGAACTGGCATCAGTGGCCCCCAGGATCAAGTGCATTGAGACATGCTTTTCTATATTTATTTCTTAAACTGATGTGATACAAGGACTCTAGGTTCTGAGCAGTAATGGATCCCCGAGCCTACCACTGAGGTGAGAAAAAGGGCAGCGTAGAGTGTAGCAGCACGGGGGAATCATGGACTGGAGACTTCCTGTCTCCATCCCCTGCACACCTATCCTGCAGTTCTGAAGCTGGTTTTATTTTCAGGTTCCTAGTACAGGAAAACACAGCTGCTTATTTTACTGCTTCTTAATGCTGTGCTCTGTGGCATTCAGTGAAATCAGGCTATATTCATCTCTAACATTGTGTAACACCAGCTTTAATACAAACAGGGGTAAATAACGCTGGCACGTTAATTACTCCTTTCTGGTTTACTCTGACAAAAATGTACTAAAATGAAGACTAATATAATTATAGATGATGCATTTTCAATTAGCCTTTGTTAATACTATTAATAAGATTAATAATACATACTAAAAATGTCAATATGCTTATCTAAATAAATTTTTTAAATCATCCTTTCAAGTCCCAGCATCAAACATTAAGGCACAGCGTCTTAATTACATGTGCTCATCAACAAAGTTAAATGGATAACATCCCTCAAGTGTGGCAGAGACAGACAGAGGCGAGCTCCAAAGCTGCCTACGTGTTCACCTTTCTCAGCCCCATTTGACTTTCCGGTGAACCATCAGCATTTGCGGAGAGAGCGAATCCAAATCAGCACATGGCTTTGCCAAGCTCTTATACAGTGAGAGCTGCACAAGGCGCGGCTTTCTCTCTAACACACACACACACCCCTGACCCCTTTCTGAACTGAATGATAAAATGGGGGGGGTGCCTTTATAATTTTAATAATATACAGCGTAACTGTGACTGGTGTTAATGTATAGAATTAATTGCCCCGGTGAGACAGTTCTTCCAAAAAAGCAATAATAGCTGGATTCTCCTTGAGAATGTGAAAACCCTGTGGTATACTAATAAAATGAAAAAGGTTCACAAAATAATATCCTAAATAATTGGGTTCCCTGTACCAAAGGACCCTATGTAGTTTCTCTTAAGTGATCTAAAAAAATTGTGATTATTCCTTTGGACTTAATAAAACATAATTGAAAAAATATCAGTGAGGATAACGTAGAGCAATCCCATCCACGTCCCCTTAATATTTTTAAAGGTGAAATTCTTAACACTTTCTCATTATTAAGGAGAAAAGATGTTTTGCAAGAAAATAATGATGTTTACTCGGCTGATAACATATTGGTAACATGCCCAGTTCCCCCACCCACCCCACTCAGTGTGTGCGTGTGTGTGCGCGTGCGTGTGACTGTGTGTGTGTGTGTGTGTGTGTGTGTGTGATGTATACTTGTTCATTAAAACTTTTCAACAGCTCCAGTTTGTAAACCCACTAGCCCTTTCATCCCCAGAAACTGGGAAACTGCATACTCCTACTGTGTTGTATTCATAAACAAATTAGTGTCCTTTGAATAGATTTTCTCTCTGTGTGTGTGTGTGTGTGTGTGTGTGTGTGTGTGTGTGTGTGTGTGTGTGTAGGGAGGTTGGGAGCACAAAACTGTTCTCCTGCCTGGATGGGTGTTTTCATCCTAGTAGCTTTTCTTTTTTTCCCTTCAGACATAAAGGCTTACTCAGACTGAAAATCCCACCCTTCATTCTTTTTTCCTCCTCTTCTTAACCTGTTTATTCACTTGTTCTTATGCTAGAACAACCAGAAAAAATAAAATAAAAACAGTGGCTGGAAATGAACATAATTTCCATGAAGAAAGAGGAGCTGTGGAGAATGTTGGGGGCCTGGAGGGAAATGCAAAGAGGACTTGGGACAGAGCTGGGGATGCTAGAGTGACAGAATGCTGAAGATAGTTGTCCCAGCTACGAGATAAAAGCTACATTACATGAAATTAATGGAGGCTGTCTGCGACATACATGAATCACTGTTTCAACACTAAGAAACCAGCACAAAAGAATAAAGAAATCTGAGTACTAACTACATCTTCAAAGGTCTCCTATTTACCCAGCTATACTGGGTACTGACACAAGTGGGGGGAAATATAAGAAAAAAGCACTGCTGTGATCGAATGAATGCGACCATATGAGCTATATTGGAGCCGTATGCATCCTATTTAGCTGATATCAAACACAGTTTAATGAAAGTTAAATAGTTTCTGAGGAGTGCATGAGCTGGAACAGATTAGATTCCACCGAGGGGTCTCTCAGCATATTGTTGCTCACATGTATTCCCTGCTCAGGGCTGCTACAATTCCAGCACTCCATTAGCAATACACAAAAGACTTATGCAGATAGCGGGCATAAGCTCCTACCGCCATGTTGGGAAATAAAAACACACACACAGACACACGCACACACGGATGAAGGTTTTGTTCAATGTGTTCATCTCAAAATAGATCTCTGTAATTCAAAACTGATAAGAGCATTTGTAAGAAGAAGGAAGTAGCTGCCTATATTTTAAAATAGAGAAATATGTAAACTGCCTCAAACAGAAGGTATTGCATCAGGCATAGAATGAGAGTTTGTTCTTTCAGAGGACAGCGACGTGGGTGAATGTCATGCCCTCTTGATCGATAAGCTCCATCTGGTCTAAAGGTACAGCAGCTTCCCTGTTATCACCCCATGAAGTTATAGGGGTATACGCTTCTGCAAATCCTCACACACACAGTATCCCTCCAGCAATCCCTCATTTTTAAAATGTACAGTTCCTTCCAGAAATACTGCTGAACAGCCTGTCCATCTATTCACGTGGCTGTCGCAAAAACTGACATGAATTGCAATTAATAATTTCATTACTTGGCAAAGATTTTTTTAAACTTCTCTACAATTAAATTGTCTATGTGCTTTTTTCCCTTCCTTCTGTCCAAGCACCTCCTGCTCTGTCTTTATCAAGCTGACTTTTCATGGACAGTGACAGCGGTGTTTTAATCTAAATAAACAGGAGAGCTCTTTCATATTGGTCTTTTTATAAAAGTGGCCAGAACAGTTGGACAAAATTGCCTCATTTTCTCCTTTTAGATGAAGAATAAAGGTCACTTCCAACCTTAGCTGTGTTCCCTTTTTCACTCTTACATAATTGCAGTCAAACTTCATTGGACATTTACTCTTAGGTCCAGCATTTTCTCTGTGCTAGGCTGCATTATATAGATGGATCAGATATGCTCCCTATACTTAAAAGAGTTTACAGTTTAGATTTTGTCAGCTGGGGGGGTGTTATTTTTGACCCCCCCTACCCCTAGAGGATATCTAGCGATGTCTGCAAACATTTATCTTTGGTTGTCCTAACTGGGGGAACGCTACTGGCAGCTGGTGGGTAGAGGCTGGGGTACCGTTAACCATCCTACAGCACAGAACCGCCCCCACAAGAAAGACTTCTCCAGTCCGAAATGTCAGTAGTGCCAGGATCTAGAGAGGTGATTGTTTCCTAGGAAGGAGCAAGGTGAAACTCCCAGTAAACGCTGAACTTGCTGGTGTATCTACACTTTCTTCCTATTCACAGTAGAGTCTGAACACTTCGGTGTATTGTCACCTGGTGGCACTCAGGCTGAATGATTCTCCCACGGCATTTTGCTTACATTTGGGAGTAAATTTCTAAAAGCTTTTTGCAGCCAGGGACAATCCTCCAAGTTTTTGGAAACCCTTTTCAATTTCTTAAATAACTGCCTGGGATTAGGGATAGGACTCAGCCAAGGAAGTGGAGAACAGCGAACACCATGCATCTGTTCTATATGTTCTTCCTCAGCTGTGGGGAGACTTTCCTATTCACATTATTCAAGCCCTTCTAGAAGGGGTGGAATTTTCTCAGTCAGCTCTTCTCTGCCCTCTTAATATTATTCCTCCAGATAAGAATGGCCTCACGTTAAGGATCTGAGTGCCTGTTTAGGGAGGCCTGTCAGTTGCTCTGTGGTAATCGTCTCAATTTCTTCATCTCTGTGCTCAGGTATAATAATTTCATTAAGAAGCAGAGTAGGTATTAAAGTTGTCACCAGCTGCCTGTTCTGGTCAAGAAGGATTTTCTCACATTATTCCTGCTGTCCCTGCCCTCACATTACATCGTCACACTCCATGGGACATCATGTCAGAAGTTTGTACGCACGTTGAAAGTTGCCTCCATCTGGTGGTGGCAAAATGGGGGGGGGGGGGGCTATGTCCATTTGGCAGCATCAACTAACCTAGAATGTCTGTGAAAATACTGATGGTTACGTCCTTCACTTCCTCGTAGATTTGTGCTCTTCAGATAATTGGGAATACAACATCACTGTGGCTAGAAGCTGAAGCATAATTTATAATGAACTGATAGCAGAGTTTATCTACTATGACTAATAATCATAATGTAGTAATGGTAATGTCAGTCATAATAAGAAGGAACTAATTAGAGTGGAAAACAATATCTCTCCTTAAGAAACCTTACCTAGCTGAGAAAATAAGACATGTGGATGGCACAACGTGTGCTAATTCATTTAGCACAGTGAACCCAAGTAACAGCACTTGCATGGAATGATTGATTGACCTAGGAAATAATTCATGTGGGAACGAATTGACTGAGGATAACTCTCATACCACCTTTACCTGTGACACGCGACACTTTACAATGGCACTGGGATGCTATTGCATGAAGTAGCCCAAAGCAATTATTTCCTAGGAAATGACTCCTTACATATTCTTAGATGTAAGTGTCAGCTGGACTGAGTGTCGAGTAAAGAGGGGAGGCTGGCTACAGTGGTGACTGCAAAGGCACATTTTTGATAAAGAACACTGTCAGTGTAATGAGACTACATTCCTGCTGATTGGCAAAGATTTGGGGAATATTTTGGAGGGTCTTATTATAGTGTGCTATGAGGATTGCAAGAATCTTGCAACAGTTTCTCTTTAACCTGCAGGTGGCATTAGTAGTAAAAATGTATTTCCTATCTTTCTTGAAAAAATATTCAGCAGTGAAGTGAGGGAAACAGTAAAGGGCTTCACAGCATGAGTCAATTAGAGGAGCAGGCCCGATTCATCGCAGATGGCTTTTTGCTATGTTTAATAATCCAGGGAACTCAATGATCCAAATCCAGAAATAGTAAACTACAATCCTTATAGGAATTGAAAAATCAGGGGGAGTTTTTTCTTTCTCTTGAGTTTGGAATACAAGCCTACGTCTATATGCACACACACACACACACACACACACACACGTCTTTGTGATTCTGTTTCCATGTGGGAGGCCAAGAATCTGAGCACTGGGAGCAAACTTGGTTCTTTACTTACAGAGCGAGGATGGAAACCCAACAAAGTGTGATCGAAACTCTGTTTCTGAAACCAGTCCTCTAAGGTTCTCTTTCATTGATGCTGGGCCTATGTCTAGTCCCAGAGAAACCATGCATTGCTAGCATAGCAGTTCTTATGACCGCGGTACGTATTTTTCACTTCTTCATGGCACAACAGCAATTCACTAACTTCACTGGCCAAGCAAATCCTCGGACATGATGAAATACCTGGGATAGAGCCAATGTAGTGAAGTCTTGCCTCCCAGCCTCTCCAGATAGCTGCCAATCCAAGTATTTATACCAGTAATGGGAATGGGAAACTAAGTATTGCTTTAGAAACTCCAAAGCATCAAAGAGATTACAAACTCAAGAAAACGAAGAGCAGTTGTAAAACCTGTTGGGATTGTGGTCTGTAATCTTATTCTGAATTAGATAGAGCAGGGTAACTGTTGGGGAGAAGATGTTAAATAGGGTGGCCCAGCATATGGAAGGCAAGCAGTCCCTAAGCATCCTTCAATGAAAACATGGCCTTCTAGCAGGAAGAGGAAATGATAAGCACCGATTGGAGTTCGTGTAAACACAAAACTCGGATTGATGGATAAAGGTTCTCCAAGAACAGGCTGCTAACCACGAACTAGTAAAGTTATAGGTTGTTCAGAAGTGAACATTTTCTTCACTGATGTTTTTCACATTTAAATGCTTCACTGTTCATGTCTCTGCTTCCCTTCCAATAGACATTTGAGTATTTTGTTGTTTTCTCACCGTCCTGATCAAAATGCCGGCAGTAGATCTCTAGTCATGGAATCTGTTTCTCAAAGTTCTTTTTAGATGAACTAATCTGAAGGCCAATATCTTATCCAATATTTAGCACTGATATGTGAAGCAGTCTATCAATGAATCAGTTACATCACTAACTTTTATTGAACCTGCAAGTTATCATCTGAATTTCCATTTTCTCATTAGCCTCTGTCTGGCATTGCTATTTCTCTGGCTCCATTACACAGGCTCTGCCTCCCAGGAAGCACGGGTCTTCCTACCACCAGTATTGGTGGGAGTTTCCATCAAGAAGTCCATTTCTACTGAGGTTACCACTGACTACATCTCTCACTGCAACCTGGGCTTTGACCTGATACTGCTGTGCCTTTGAGCCCTGCTGTTCCCTGCAGTCAGTGAGATCCTGGAGCCCAGAGAGCCCCCTAGGCTACACAGCTGATCCGTGGGGAAGTGGCAAAGATGGCCTTCCTCTCCTTCGGTGTTGTCTGCTATTAGAGGGGCTTCAAGCTGTGTTATCTGTGCCCAGAGACTTAAAGAGTATTTAGGAAAAGAGCTTCTCCAATAATAACTTTTAACTTCTAACCTTTCCACAGAACTCAGAAACAGGTTTCCTGGAGGCTGGGCTGGGACACAGAGCCACCATACATACCCAAGACACAAACAACCCAGTCCCTGTCTGGGACTTCCTACCTTAGACATGCTGTGTGTCAGAACCTGTGCTCCCCAATCAATGTAGCACACTATACTCAGACTTCATACACTCGAAGTAGTCTTATTCCAGTACCTCATTTTCCTTTCCTCCTACTGAATCTGGCTGGGGACATGAATGCCCTGATTTCTTCTGTCTGGTCTCCTTAACTCTAGATCTTGGACATTTAAAAAAGAGATCCACTAGTCTCCTTATTTAGATTAAAATATTATCTGAGCTAAAATTTAGGACATGTGGTCTGATAAAGGATTTTTCTTTCTAATTTGGAAAGTTATTATTTACATTGTTCTATAGATTGAATATTTGTATTCCTTCCAAATTCATATGTGGAAATTCTCATCCACAAAGTAACGATATTTGGAGATGGAGGATTTTGGGAGACAATGAGGTCATGAGGGTGTAGCCCTCATGATGGGATTAGTGCCCTTATGAGAGGAGACCTGAGAGCTTCTTTTATCTCTCTCTTTCTGCCATGTGAGGACAAAACAAGAAGATGGCCATCTGCAAAACAGGAAGAAGGTTCTCACCAGAACCCAATCCTGCTGGCACCCTGATCTTGGACTTCTCAGCCTCCAGAACTTGTGGGAAATAAACTTCTGTTTTTTTAAGCCATCTAGTCTACAGTATTTTGGTACAGCAGACTAAGATACATGGTTTTAAAATCTTTCACAATTGGTTTTATATTTAACAAATAACTTTTTAAAAATCACATGAAACCAAGACAGTCTTAGAAAATCTGGACATGAGATTGTATCAGCTTCAGTGTAAGCAATAGTAGTGAACCTCAGCAGCTGAGAAAACATTGTGCTCAGTCACCTCTACTTGGAGTTCTCTTATTAATCAGTTCATTCTGTCAGGGTTTTAGCTCCTATATGTTATAGACTATATGGTATCTATGTGGCAATTTATGAGACCCCCTGCAACTTAATTATGTTACATAATTATAATCTCTCTCTTGATTCTGTTTTCTATTCCTGGCCTGCTCCTTGAGTGGGCAATGGGCCCTCAGTTTTCACTGATACCACTGTTGTAGTGTTTCAACTCATTTGTATTTCAGCAACCTTGGTGAAACATTAGTTCACTTTCATCAAAGTCCCTTCAAAGATCCTTTATAGATAAGATGGGCCTTGGCTTTATGATGACTCCAATATATGCCTCCCACCTCTGACCAGGTGGAAGATGAAAATTACCAGTCCTTGTAAATCTACTAATATGTGTTCGACTTTTGCTTCCCTTGCACTTGTTTTCATTTCTATTCTACAGATATACACTGGACTAGCTCCAAGTTGCCCCCAACCCTTTGCTCCATAATTCCTCCAAGACACACGTGCACACACATGAAAACACACACACTCCTTCAAGTATATGCAATTGAAAGGGTACAACTTCCAGCTATAAGATGAATAAGTCTTGAAGAACATGGTGATTATAGTTAATAATATTGTATTTATATACATGAAATTCGCTAACAGAGTAAAACTTAAATGTTCTCATTACAGAAAAGAAATTGTAATTATGTGATATGATGGAGGTGTTAGCTAATGTGATGGTGGTGATCATTTTGCAATATATAAGTGTATCAAATCAACACATTGAACACCTTAAACTTATGCAATGTTGTATTGCAATTATAATCCAGTAAAGCTGGAAAAATATATGCAATTGAATCCAATTATTCATTTGTACATCCTACTCTATGCACAATTCTGAAGAGATTTCATGATTACAAAACAATGGGCACTTCAGATTTTTAGAGCCGAGGGGTTAAACTATTGGTGAAGGCAGGATATAGAAAGTATGAAGGTAGGATATGGGAGATAGGAAATCTAGGGCTTGAGTACTGCCTTTATGAGTTAACCACTCTGTGTCTCAACTTACTCATCTTGGAAACAGGAATATCTTGCTCTGTGTATTTTGTACTGATATCAAAGCAAATAGAATGAAAGAAATACTTTGAAGAACATAAAATAGTTGCAAACATAAGGATGGCTGCTGTTAGATTTATTACTGCTAAAAACATCTAGATTACCTGTAGGATACTCAGCAGTGCCCAGGAGTCTCACCCAACATGGAGCCGTACTTGCTAAGGCAAACTCGTATCCCTATAAGGCCCGTAACCATGGATTTGGGCCTTATGGGCAGTGGTATATTAGGTGTTATCTCACCCTTTATGAAAATTCTCCTTCATCCATTCATTTGACAGAGAAAATCAAAACGTGAGAAGGAATGGTTGTCTCGAAAGTTTGGGTGTGTAGAATTGGTAAAGCATAGGGAGATGCCTCTGTCAGGAGTGAGTGCAGAGGGAAATATGGAAAGTGCTTTGGACTTTGCAGCTGGAAGATGCAGTGAAAGGAGCTAAGGAAGAAGGTGTGTTTTGTTTTTTTTTTTAAGGAGTGCTAGCCCTTTAAAGAAGGGAACGCTGACCCAGTAAATCTCAGGCATTTTTATAAAGGACTTTAAGACCCATTTGTTTTGACTTAGGTATGCATATTTCTAAATTTCTGCCCCTTTACAAACACACTTGTTCTCACCATATTGCAACAGATCTGCATTTCCTAGCCAATTCCCTTGAATTCTTAATTCTTGTTAACAACTCTGGCAATTAACCAATTACTCCTTCCACTGAAGGGCTTGGGGAGGAAGGGACTGATGATTTATAGCAGCACAGCATCCCTGCTTGTTGAATTGAACTCAATTGCTGAAGTACTTCATTTAGAGAATAGATAGGCAGATGAATAGCCAACAGGCTGAAGCCTATCAAAAGACTAAAACTGCCAACAGGTGACAGGTTGGAAGTGCGGCTTCCTCTGTTTTGTGCTCTTTGTTTCTCACCTCCTCTCTCTGTTCCCAGAACTCTGTCGAAAATCTGATGCTGTCCCTGTGGGTCAGCCAGCTAATCCAGTGCTGACGGTTTTACAGAATGGTGGAATCACAGTATTTAAGGAGTCTTAGAAGTTGTCTAGCCTGTGAGTATAGGAAGCTGTTCTAAAATGTCCTACTGAATGGCCATTTAGACCCTTTACAAGTAGTATCAGTAATGATTTTGGAAGGCAGTTCATTCCATTGCTGGACAACCCTGTTGTTTGGAAAGTCTCTCTTAAGATGAGAAAAAAAAAATCTTCCTCTTTGTAGTTTATACTCACCACTGATCCTACCCTCATCCTGTGAAGCAATCCAGAATAACTCTGCTCTCCCTTCTAGATAATGTGCCTCCAAAGCTAGAGAACAGGTTTCATGTTTCCATCTTCTTCCTTCACGGCAGTTCTTCTAATACTCATGGAATGTGGTTTTCTTATCTTTCCAGCATCATCTAAAGACACCCTTTCCTTTTTCAAGGCTCTTCTTAAATTGCAGTACCAAAATTTTAATGTAATTGCCAATATCGCACTTTTTCTCATCCCTGTTCCTGGTATTTAACATTCCCATATTATCTTTGGTTCCAGTAAAGCATAGATTCTGAGGGAACTATTCAATTAAAGCCAATAAAGTGACCAGGAACATTCTGATGACATTTACTAGTTCTTACCTGAAATAACTTTTGGAATCATCATTTCTGTTTCAAGAACTGTTTCTAGGGCTGTGTGGCATGGCTTGAACTTCTGATGTGCTCTTTAAGAGAATCTAAATTTACTGAGTTAATAAAAGTATAGACACTGTTAAAGGCAATAATAGAACAAGGGGAGGTGAGCAGTGGCATCAGCCAGAGGGAGAAAAGGGAAGGTCAGTCTCGGGAGAGTCACGCAAACGGTTCTTGCAAAACAGAGAGCTCTTTGGTGGTAGATGTGGAATCAGCCCAAAGGGCAGGACTGACCAGGTGCGCAGACATGCCATTGTGTACGTGATGTGGATCCAGGGGTGCTAAAGCACTACCAGTTCCCACATATTCGTTTCATTCCTCCTGCCACCAGAAATCCCCATGTGGTTAACACCTTTTGCTTAAGGCCACCATAAAAATGTAAATGTTCTCTGGGAGATTAAAATATTAATCCATTATCAGCCAGTAACATCTTAGCTATACATGACCAAATTAGTACTAGCTGGTCACTGAGTGGATCCCTAAGGGAATAGGCTACATAACTGATAGGTTTTAATTGGAGGAAAATGAAGAAGGATATAAAAAGATAAAGTTTCAAGACTTTGTGGTGCAAGGGGGTGAATAGGAGGAATAGAGATAAAGATTTCGTGGGTAGTAAGCTGCCTGAAACAAGTGGGGGACCTCTGTGGAGGCCTGTGGCACCCCCAGCAGTTGTGTGGATACTGGGAACTGGATGAAGAGAGGGAGGATGCTAAAAAGCAGCTCTAAAGGAATATTAATAAATCTCTTAGGTTGAAATGCTGTGGAGGGAGGCACTGAGGAAATATCTATAGAGCTTGAGCTCAGGAACTCTGAATCAGCTGGGTAGGCATGATGCCCTGGTTCTTTGATTTTTAATTATCATTTCCCACTTCTGTATGGACTTAAATGACTTCAGAACTGTAAACTATAAGAGGAAATATCACTTGGTTCCCTGCTTTTTTTTCCTTTTTATTTTATTCTCTTTGATTTTCCCCATTTTATTCCTGCTATTTTCCTGGCCAAGCCCCAAAGAGTGCTGAATTAGCAAATGGTTGGGAGGAGGGGTCAGAAAGCAGATCATAAATGGGAAAAAAAGATAAAGAAGAATAACTTTCATACTCTTTATAATAATGAACTAGAAGGACTCTTTGACTTCCAGTGGCAGAGAAACAACTCGAAGTAGTTTAGGCAAAAGAAGAGTCTATTTCTTACCATAAACAAGAGTGGAAAAGGGAAGGTGATCTCAGGTCTGCCTTGATTCTGGCAATTCAGTGCCAGCATCTCTCTCGCCTCCTGTCCTCCTAGTTTTCTGTGTGCTGCTTTTTTCTGCCTACCATGGAGGGGTATATTTCTCCATATTGAAGGCTTATATCTTCACAACCTCATGACTGTATGAGATATAGTCCTTTTTCTTTAAGTTTAGTGTAAGGAAAAATATAAAACAGAGAAGGCTCCGATTTGTTCAGTGTGGGTCGTGTGCTTGTTCCCAGGATGGTCACCAGCCAAAGTGCAGGGTGCTGTGATTGACTTATTCTGGATCCCATGTTGCTGCCATGGCCAGGAGGCTGATATCTGTTACCAGACGAGAAAGAAGGGGTGTTGAACAAACAAGTTTAGAATCGTAATAGAGAGGAATATTGGGGGAGGCATTTGATAGCAGTGTCCCTACATTCCAAGTGAGAATGACGATCTTGGTGGGGTTTTTTACAACCTGCAATCTACTTAACAAAATTTTGAAATGGACCGTACTACTCTGCTGAGGCTGCCGTAACAAAACATCACAGACTAGGTGGCTGAATAGCGGAAATTTACTCTCACGGTTCTAGAAGCTAGAAGTCCAAGATCAAGGTGAGGCAGTGTTGTTTTCTCCTGAGGCCTCTCTTCGTGGCTTACAAATAGCCTCCTTCTCACGGTGTGTTCAGTCTATTTCCATTGCGCACACACCCCTAGTGTATCTCTCTTCTCATAAGGACACCGGTCATTTGGGATTTGGGTTTCACTTTTATGACCTCATTTAACCTTAATTACCTCCTTAAATTCCCTGTCTCCAAATACAGGTACATTGTGGGTTACAGCTTCAACATAAGGATTTTGAGAGGATACAGTTCAGTCCATAACATGGACTAATCTAGGTTTCACTAAGGAAATGGGCCCAGCTGAAGGATGCTGTTTGAGTTTAATTTTTTCCCCTAAATCTTAAGAGGTAGGTATAGATTAGGGAGGATGAACCCGCTTAAAAAAATACATAGAATATCTGCAGCATAATATTTGATGAGATTAAGATCATGTGGTATAACTAATAAGGCCACTGAAGACCAGTTCTAGCAAACAGGTAAAAAATTATTAGACTAGTGTGAGCTGGGAATTCTGCCTAACAGAAAGACTTATGTTAAGTTCTTGGTAGGGTCGCTCCAAAGAGGAGAGCCCTAGTTTTGAGAGAGGTGAGTACTTCTGTGCCAGGTTAAGGAATAATCTATCTCTGATTTTGTCTGATGTAGAAGTTGGCCATATTTTTTAGCAGTGCTATCATCTGAGAGCTAACTTTTTCAAAATGTCTAGGAAAATGTAATACTTATCTGCAAATGTGAATGCTGATGGAACCCTATTGCTGGCTAATTCCCATCGGAGGAAATAGCTACGTATTTTAAAGATCTACGATTAGACCTTTAAAATTATCATTTCTATTAAAAGGCAGTTTATACCAGAGCTCTTGTTTGAACTAAAGGGAAAATCCAGTCTCTATACTGAGAGACTAATAATCTGGTAGACCTCCTTATTTAATGGGAAGAATGAGGTTTGGGAAAACAGAAATAAAAGCACTTTTGGAAATCAGTTAGGTCTTGGAAATAATTTCCATTGTGATCCATTGAATGGAAGTTGTGTGTTTGTTCACTTGGTGGGTAGTTCATTTATAATCCTCCTACGTATGTACACAGACTACATTTGGAGTGTGTGTATGTAAATTTATATCTGTGTATGTGTGAAAGAGAGAGAGAAAGAGGAGAAGGGAGAGAGAGAGAGATAGGGGCAAAAGAGAAGAAGTGAAAGAGAAGGAAATCAACGTATGAGTAGCATAATTTAGAAATTATCCTTTTTTAATAATATAGTTTGAAAAATAAGATAAACCTGGCAATGAGTTTTCTTTCTTATAGCCAGGTTTGTGTAAAAAAAAGGAAAAACTCGGGGCTTCCCTGGTGGCGCAGTGGTTGAGAGTCTGCCTGCCGATGCAGGGGACATGGGTTCGTGTCCCGGTCCGGGAAGATCCCACATGCCGCGGAGCGGCTGGGCCCGTGAGCCGTGGCCGCTGAGCCTGTGCGTCTGGATCCTGTGCTCCGCAACGGGGAAAAAAAAAGGAACAACTTTCTCATATACAAATGGAAATTCATGTATTATGCCCTCCACAAATATAAGCAAGGTTGTGCACATATGTCCCAAATTAATTCTGAAACAATTTCAGACCCAGATTTGTGTTAATGTATTTAGCAAATAATTAGTTGTCCATTCATTCATTAACAGCATATTTTAAAACTTCTTGCAAAACCCCACCTCCCCCCTTAACAAAGTGGCACTTCTAAGAAGCAGAAGGGATATAAAATGTGTCGGGTAAGATGGGAAAACAAATCAAAAGAAGAAAATTACATGTTAGTTGTAGAAGAACATTAGTCATAGAAATGGGATTTACAAAGAAACAGTTTGCTTCCCTTTACCTTTTCACACAAAAAGGGTGAAGTTGTGAATTGGAGCTGCATCAGTGGGTACTTTAGCATTTTATGATTCCAGTTTAGTATAATGCTTTTCTCTCTTGGACATTATAATTTTTCTTCCATTTGTAAAGTGCTTTATAGTTTTCTAAGCAGTTTCACATAGCATAGTTCATTTGTGGAACTAATAGCATTTACGTGGGATAACAGTATTCTAATAGAATTGTGCAATTCGCATAATGAGTTTAACTTGTTATTAAAATGAATGTCACTCGGATAAGATTGAAGGAGGAACCAGACTGGTCAAGTCTTGAGGTAAGTGCCAACTATTCCTGATTTGTAAGAGGCAGGGGTCCATGTGTCCTCCTTCAGGCTGCTTGATTCTTTTCCTTTATTTGTACACCACCTTTCCTTTGTCTCCATTTTCAGTTAGCACAGAGGATATCTTTGGGGCAGGGAAAGTGGGAATCAAAGGGCTTAATATCCTGCTCTGTACCTACTAAGGGTACGAGAAATATATATGTTTATTTTTTATTCATTTTCATACATTTCATCAAAAATATTAAAATTGGGATCCAAATGAGTATAGCTGGCCACTTTTTAGTAGCTGGCATAAAGATTTGAAAATAGTCTATGCAGAGGTTAACAGAAACCCAAAGCAGTGTTTAGAATGAGCTAATAGCATTTTACCCAATTAAAATGCACCTCTAGTCTTGGCATAGAGAGACTAGACAATACCTAATGCAGAATCACCCTGTCTATTCTTTCTTCATCTCTTCTCTGCTCAAACATTGATGGAGGCCTGGTTTTCCACCTTCAGAGCTTCATACCTCCTTAAAATCTTATTTTTGGTAAAAATGCAAAATCATCTAGCATGGGATAATTGGATAGCTATCAATTTAAAGGTATTCTTGGAAAAAGGAATTGGAGGGTCTGGGGCAATAAAGAGGAAATGGGGGAGTGGAAGGTGAGAAATAAAATTACTTTGGATGAATATGACCATGGGTAAAACATTTTAACTTTAAAACAGGAAGGCTAAAGGCACAGATAGCTGTCCCCACTTCATATTTTCCTTAAGAGTTGTGACGGAGATTCCTGGGTTCCATTCTCATTTTTCCCTCTTACAAACATGTCACCCACATTATTTTATGTGGGAATGTGCCCAGCTGAAAATCTGCATGGCCCAGCCACCCTTTCTCCTTGTTTATATCAGCCTACAGTTTTTGCAGTATAGTTAGACTTTCTGACCACAAGGACTTGTAGAGAATGGAAGCTATGCTAAGGATAGAGGGAAAGAACATGAAAGGAATCTGAGATACTTATGCTGTGTTGAACACCTCTTGTGTTTGCCTTTTATTCCAGCCTCTGCTAGGTGACCAGCTTAGAATCTCTAATCACTGCCTTCACATGGGACGCTAGTAGGAACGTCTTTGACATATTAAATACTAATCTAGAAATGTGAGTGGTAGTGTATACGGAGAGTTAACACATCTTGGAACTACCAAGTACCCTTACCAAAGGGAGGTGGGGGACAGGGAATCCATTGTCCTCTTTCCGTCAGAAGATCCTGAAATGTATTTCATAAAGCTTCTCCAACAGCCCATGGAACAGTGAAATAAGCCATCCATAGTGGTGATGGCTCGGTAAAACAACCCTGTATTGGCATTCTTTTCTCCTCCAGTATACACTCCCTCTGTACTCCACTCCTGCCCATAAATAAATGACTTTTGCCTCAGACTGGCAAAAGTCTGAGGCAAAAGTCATTTTGCCTGGAACCTCTTTCCAGAGATTCCAGGTAGCTACAGATAAAATCATTTAGTAATAAAACAGTCCTGAACTGCCTAACTCTGAACTTTTTTCTTCTCTGACAAGAGAGTTTTCAGCTCAAGAATTTCTATTTGTTCTTCTTTTGTAAAATACTTTATTTTAGAGTAGTTTTAGGTTCACAGTAAAATTGAGAAGGTACAGAGATTTTTCATATATGCCCTGCCCTCCTCAACGTATACAGCCTCCCCCATTAAACATCCTCTACCAGAATGGTACATTTGTTACCACTGATGAACCTATCCTGGCACATCTAATCACCCATGGTTCATAGTTTACCTTAGAGTTCACTCCTGGTGTTGTGCATTCTCTGGGTCTGGACAAATGTATGATGACATGTATTCATCATTACAGTATCATGAAGAGTATTTTCACTGTCTTACAAATTCCCCACTCTCTACCTTCTCATTCCCTCCCAAACCCTGGTAACCACTGATGGTTTTAGTGTCTCTGTTGTTTTGCCTTTTCTAGAATGTCATATAGTTCGGATCATAGAGTGTGTAGCCTTCTTAATTGGCCTCTTTCACTTGGTAATATGCATTTAAGGTTGCTCCGTGTCTTTTCATAGCTTGATAGCTCATTTCTTTTTAGTGTTGAATAATATTCCGTGGTCTGAATGTACTAGTTTATTTATCCATTCACCTGCTGAAGGACGTCTTGATTGCTTCCAGGGTTTGGAAATTATGAATAAATCTGCTATAGACATCTGTGTTCTTGTGGAGACATTAGTTCTTTTTTATGATTTCTGTTTCTAATTTATATTCTCTATTTAATGAGACATTATTCTTGTACTTTCCTTTAGTTCTTTAGTCATGTTTTTTTTTAGTTCTTTGGACGTATCTTATATAAAGTTTTTCTACTAAGTACAATTTCTAGTTTTCATGATGACAGTTTCTGTTGACTGATTTTTTTTACTGTGCATGGACCATACGTTCTTTTTTTAATTTTATTGGAGTATAGTTGATTTACAATGTTGTGTTAGTTTATGCTGTATAGCAAAGTGAATCAGCTATATGTTCACTCTTTTTTAGATTCTTTTCCCATATAGGTCATTACAGGGTATTGAGTAGAGTTCCCTGTGCTATACAATAGGTCCTTATTAGTTATCTGTTTTATATATAGTAGTATGTATATGTCAATCCCAATCTCCCAATTTATCCCCGCCCCCTTTCCCCAGGCCATATGTTCATGTTTCTCTGTATCTCTTGCAGTTTTGTTTGTTGAAAATTAAGAAGAAAAAATCTTTTTCAAATTTAAGTAATAGCCACTTGGCAAATCAGATTTCCCCCTACCATCTTCAGAGTTTGTTGTTACTGCTGTTTGTTATTTTTATAGCTGTTTGTTTAATTACTTTCCTTGACTAATTCTTTAGTATTCATATTATTTTTCATGTGTGGCCACTGAAACACCTGCGTGGCTAGCTGATTGGCTGGCCTATTAGACAAATTACACTGAAATATCCTTAAGTACCTTGAACCAATAATTTTCTGGGGAGAAGCTGTTTTTAGAAGATGAACTTGAGAATAGTGAAATAAAGATAAGCCATGCAAGTTGGGGTTTCCAGGGAACTTTCAGACAAGTAACATATGACAATTATGTGGGTATGGAACTTCTAAGGAGGTCCAACCATTTTGTATCCATGTCAGTGGCCCCTAGACTGTTAGGTTTTATAACTACTCTGATTGTGAGGACTTTTGCTTTCAAGGATTCTGTAGATCTGAAGAGAGAGTTATGGGGAAATGACAAGTTAAAATGCCATAAAGTTTCCTGTTCTTACCATGGTCCAGCTATTTTTCCTAAATAGACACTTCTTAGATTGTTGCAAGGCTTTGGTTAAGTTCCAAAATTCTGAAAATATTTATTTTACTATTTCCCCAGTATTCTCATCGCTTTCATAGAAGAATGGAATTTTGCAGGTCCTTACTCTGCCATTCAGGACAATGTTGCCCCCAGAATACTGTCTTAATTCAAGAATGAAGGGAAACCTAAAATATTCTCAGATGAAGGAAAACTAACATAATTTGTCACCAAATGGGCATTAGACATTTTTTCTCCTCTTGAGTTTTCTAAATTATTTTTTTAAATATGGTCCTCAGTGTATGTAGAGGAAACATTAAAGACAGTTATACAGTGAATGTGGGAAGGTAAAGAGATGTAAAGGAGGTCACATTTCTACACTTCACCCTAACTGGTAAAATGATGACACAAGTAGACTCTGATAAGGTGTCTATATTTTGTAATACCTAGGACCATCACTAAAAAATACAAAGAGATAATAAGCTCAAAGCTACTGTATATAAATCAAAATAGAGTTATAAAAATGTGTAATTATTCCATAAATAGATAAGAAAAAGAAATTAAACAAAAACAGAGGTAACAAATAGGGGGAAAAACGCATACTTAAGCCCTAACATATCAATAATTACATTAAATATAAAAGGTTTAAATACACCAATTAAAAGACAATGAGGGCAGGGTTGACTAAAAAATAACCTAGCTGTTGTTTATAAGAAATTTACTTCAGGGACTTCCCTGGTAGTGCAGTGGTTAAGAATCCACCTGCCCATGCAGGGAACACAGGTTCAATCCCTGGTCCAGGAAGATCCCACATGCTGCAGAGCAGCTAAGCCCATGTGCCACAACTACTGAGACTGTGCTCTAGAGCCGGTACACCGCACCAAGAGAAGCCACTGCAGTGAGAAGCCCGCACACCGCAATGAAAGAGTAGCCCCACACTTGCCACAACTAGAGAGAAAGACCATGCAGAGCAACAAAGACCCAGCACAGCCATAAAAAAAAAAAAAAAAGAAGAAATTTACTTCAAATACAGTGATATAGGTATATTGAAAATAAAAGGGTATAAAAAGATACATCATCCAAATATTAATAAAAAGAAAGCAGGGGTAGCTATATTAACATTATATAAAGTAGACTTCAGAACAAAGAAAATTGCCAGGGACATTACATACTAATTAATTGATTAGTGTATCAAGAAGATATATCAATTCTAAGTGTGTATGCCCCAGACAAAAGAACTGAAAATATGTGAAGCAAAAACTGATAGAGCTGAAAGGAAAAGTAGACAAACCCACAGTTATAGTTGAAAATTTCAATATCCCTCTTTCAACCATTGATAATATGACTAGACAGAAAATCAGTAAGATTATAGATGATCTCAGTAAGATATATCAATTCTAAGTGTATATGTCCCAGACAAAAGAACTGAAAATATGTGAAGTAAAAACTGATAGAGCTGAAAGGAAAAGTAGACAAGCCCACAATTATAGTTGAAAATTTCAATATCTGTCTTTCAACCATTGATAATACGACTAGACAGAAAATCAGTAAGATTATAGATGATCTCACGGGATCTATTTGACATTTATAGAACATTTCAACCAAAACAACAGAATACACTTTCTTTTCAAATGCTAATGGAACATCTACTAAGGTAGATCATATCCTGGGCCATAAAACAATCTTAACACATTTAAAAGAATTGAAATCATACCAGTTGTGTTCTCTGACCATAGTACAATCAAATGAATAATCAATAGCAGAATTATAATATGCAAGTCACCAAACTACTTGGAAGCTAAACAACACACTTCTAAATTACTCAGGAGCCAAAGAGGAAGTCCGTCCTAAGGAGTATTAAAGAATTACATTGAACTAAATGAAAATGAAAACACAGCATATCAAATTTTATGATATGTTGATGAAGTAGTGCTGAAAGGCAAATTTGTAGCAGTAAATTATTACATTAGAAAAAAGGAAAACTTTCAAATCAATAATCTAAGCTTCTGGCTCAAGAAAGTAGAAAAAAGAGCAAAATAAATGGAAGCAAAAAGAAGGAAGGAAATAATAAAGAGCAGAGATCAGATAAATTTAAAATACTAAAACATTGGACAAAGCCCATAAAACAAATCGCTGGGTTATTGGGGGAAAATTGATAAAATTGACAGTCCTTTAGCAATACTGACAAAAAAAGAATAACACAATTGACCAGTATCAAGAATGAAACAGGATGCATTATAACAGACACTTCTGACTTTACAATGATAATAAGGAAAAAATACGAACAATTTTACACATATAAATTTGAAAACTTTGGTGAATGTAGATGATCGATTTCTCAAAAGTACAAACTATTACAACTCATTCAACATGTGACAGATAATTTGAATAGTCCTACAACTATTGAGAAAATTAAATTTGTAAGTTAAAGTCTTCTGAAAAAGGATTCTTGAGGCGTCAATGGTTTCATTGAAGAGGTCTAAGCTTTACAGAAGAATTAGCACAAGTTCTACACAATATCTTCCAGGAGATAGAAGAGGAGAAAACATTTCTCAACTTGTTTTGTGAAGCCACTCTTAGCTTGATAACAAAACCAGAGAGGGAGAGTACAAAAAATTTAACAATTTATCAATGATATTAATACTGTTTTTTAAAAATACATGTGTATCTATTATAATTTGGCAAGTCTGATTAAGAAAAGAGTGACACTACATAAACATTTGATTTATGAAATGGGTTGTAATTACAGATGTGAACGATATTTAAATAATAGCAAGAGCATACCATGAGCATATTTAAAGCATATTTAAGGCAACAATTATTCTTTTCATATGGATATTGTACACACACATATAACTGATGCAAGAAAAAGTGGAAACTTTGACTAAATTAATAACAAAGAAGGACACTGAAGGTCAGTCAGCTCTGGATTTCCAATTCTGATAATGATGAATAGGTAGTGTAATCAACTATCCTGTTGAAAAAAAACCTGAAAAATGTAGACGAAATGTGTGTGTGTGTGTGTGTGTGTGTGTGTGTGTGTGTGTGTGTGTGTGTATGCCTGAAGGCACTGGAGAACTAGTAAGCCACTGACAACTTAACAGACCAAAACAAGAGAAGTCAGAAATATAGAGGTGAGCCCAGCACCTAGGGTCCCTTTTAGTCCAGTGTATTTGCTGATACCTTATTCAGTGATCTGGAATGAGAACAAAGAATGGCAAATAACTAGAAGCTAAAAATAATTATTTAAAACTTTTATTCAAGTGCCAGAATTAAACAATATAATCACCACAACTGAGAACTAATGCACAGATTTAATAGCATATTAGGTAGAGTTTAAAAGAGAAATAGGAAGCTAGTACATAGTTAGATGAAAACTAGTACATTGTTAGATGGAAAAAGTCATAAATGCAGCAAAGAGAAACAAACTGAAGGAAAATACAAAAGAGAGAAAAGAGATACAAAAAGGGAGGTTTTAACATACATGCTAAGACATGTCTAGAAGAAAAGTAGAGAAACTTTAGAGAGAGTAATATTTGAAGAGGCAATACCTGAAATATAAATACAAATTATACATAGAGCTCTATAAGTCTCAAGTAAAAGAAATTAAGAGAAAATTAGACCTATCATGTTAAAACTAGTGAAAACTAAGGACAAAGAATAAGATCTTAAAAGCAGCTGAGCAAAAGGACAGTTATTCTCAAAGGACCCACAACTTGACTAACAGAAGACCTCACTATAGAAACGATGGAAGCCAGAAAGCATTGAAATGATATCTTCAACATGCTGAAAGACAAAAATGGTTAACCTAGAATTTTATAACTAGTGAAATTATCCTTCTGAAATAAAGATATTTTAAGAAAAATAGTAAAAAATATCATCTATAACAATAACACATTAAAAGAAATTTCAAAGGGTTAGGGTAAGGGCTGCAAAGAAACTAAATGATTTACTGTATGAAGAAAAGAGAGAAAAGTACAAAAAAAGTAAACATATGGGTACATCTAAATGATATTGACTGAAAAATAAAATGAATTACATGTTTTTAGGGTTTAACACACACATGGAGAATCAAAATAGACAACAGTAGCAGCTTAGTAAATATAAAAATGGGAAATGGAGTTAAGGTGTTCTGAGGTCCTTGAAATGCCTGGGAAAAGATGGAAGTCTCATCTTGTATCAGTGTTTTATATGTCAAGAATTTATGCTCTAATCTCTAGTGTTATTATTAAAAATAAATATTAAAAGTAAACAATGTTAAGGTAATAGAGGAAAGAAATAAAATAGTTTCTAAAAAAACTGTAAACCAAAATCAGGCAAAAAGGACAAAAATTCAAATAAGTGGGATGTACTTACAGCAAATAGTAAATTTGACTTTATATTTGGAAACAACTTACATTAACTATTCCTTTAAATATAAATAGAGTAAATTCTCAAAGACAAAATTGTCAGCCTAAGTAAAACACAAAAACCACTTAAATGCAAATTAAAAGAGACCTTAAGGACACAGAAAAGTGAAAATTAAAAGGTTAGAAAGTACACACCAAGCAAACATTAACCAGAAGGCAGGTTGTGTAACTATATTATTATCAGACAAAGACTTCAAGGAAAAAATCATTAGTAGATATAAATAAGGACACTTTACAATGACAAAAGTTTTAATTCAATCAGGAAAGAATAGTAATCCTAAATTTGTATATTCACCCAAAAAATAAATTCAAATGTATAAAACAAAAGTAACTGAAAAACTACTACCAAAAGTCCTAATAAATCTACGACCATAATGATACATTTTAACACATTTCTCTAAGATAACTGATAAAACTATTCAGAGAATAAAGCAGTAAGAAAAGAGAATATAGAATATTTGAATAACACAATTAACAAACATCATATGACTGATATAGAATACTGCAGATCCAACATCTGCAGAATATAATTTCATATGAGTTACACATGGAGCATTAACCAAAATAGATTATCTGTTGATTCATATAGAAAGTCTAAACAAATTTCAAAGGATTGTAGTCATGTTCTGTATATTCTTTGATCACAGAGTAAGTTAAGCAGGGAAGAAAAACCAAAAAGATAACTCATAAATTTCTATATGTTTGGAAATTAAGACGTATACTTACAAATATATTTTGAATCAAAAAAGAAATTAGAGAAAATTATAAATTTATGAGTGATAATGAAAATACAACTTGCAGATCACAGCTAAGGAAATTTAGAGAGACAGGTATAGATTTAGATGTATATACAAGAAGATAATAAAGATTAAAAAATAATGTGAACATCCATCTAAAGAAATTAGGCAAGAAAGAACAGTGTGAAATCCAAAGAAAGTAGAAGGAATTAAATTATAAATATAGCAGAAATTAATGAAATAGAAGACAAACATGCAATAAAGCCAAATGTTAACTCTTTGAAATGTTTTGAAATGTTTCTAAAATTTATAGATTTCAGTTTTTAAATAAAACTGATAGAGGGAGAGAATCAAAATCAGGAATGAGAAAAGGACATTGCTACAAATCTTACAAATACTGTCATGCTTATATTATGAACAACTTTATAAAAATACAATATTAAATGCACAAATTCTTAAGGAAAATTGTTCTTACAAAACTAAGAATAAGTAGAAATAGAAGATTTAAATGTAAATAACTGTTAGACTACAAAAAATAAAATACACTCCATGGCCAGATGGTTTCATGAGTGAATTCTACCAGTTATTTAGGGAGAAAAATCATGGCAGTCTTATACATCTTCTTCCAGAGAATAGAAAACAAAAACAAAATTAGGGAATACTTCCAACTCAGTTTATGTGGTGAGCATAACCTCAATACCGAAAATGACGAAGAATTACAAAAGGGACTCTAATAGGTCAATTTCTCTTATAAACATAGATGAAAAATTTTAAACAAAAAGCTAACTGAATGCAGCAATAAATAAAAATGGTCATATTTCATGATCAAGTTGGTTTTATTCCAAAAATGCAAAGTTTAACATTAGAAAATTAATTACTATAGCTCACCACATCAACACAGTAGAGGAAAATAAAAACATTTTCAACAAATACAGAAAAGGCAATTTTAGAAACATTTGCTATTTATGATTAAAACAAACATATAAACAAAACATCTTAGCAAAATAGGAATAGAAAGGAACTTCTTTCTTCTGATAAAATATAACTGTAAATAAACTTGTAGCAAATATCCTACTTAATGGTGAAATATTGAAAGGTTTCAAGATTGGGAATGATTCAAAGATGGCTCTATGAGTACTAGTCAGAATTTTACTGGAAGTCCTTTTCAGGAAAGTAAGATTTAAGAAGATACTAAAGAAATAAGAATTAAGTGAAAGAATTATAATTTTCATTGTTAAAGATATTATAATCATAAAAATCTGAATCAGATGAATTATTAGAATTAGTAAATGGGCATAGCAAAAGTAAAAAATCAATTACATTCCTGTGTACTAGTCTAAAAAAGTTAGAAGAAAATGAAATACATCAGAAGAAACTATTTCAATGTATAAAAATATTTATTTAGAGCAAATGTAATGAAAGATGTATATACTTGCACACAGAAAACTATAAAACAGTTTTGAGAGAAAATGAAGAAGTTCTAAACAAATGAAAGAATGTTCATTGATTGGAAGACTCATTGTGAAAATATCATGTCTCCCCAAATTGATATTTAGATAGAATACAATCCCAAACAAATTCTCCAATAGATAGTATTATGAAAATTAACAGGCTAATTTTTAAATTTGTGTGGAAAAGGGCCAAGAATATTTTCTAGGACTTGTTCTATTAGATATCAAACTTACAATGAAGGTACAGTAATTAAAACAGTATGGTATTGAAAAGTATACTTATGGAATAGAACAGATTTAGAAATAGACACACACATATATGGAGATGCAATTAATGATGGTAATCTTTATAGAAAAGTAGGAATGAACAGTTTTTTCACTAAATTTTGGAGGTCAACTGGCTATTACTATAGGAAAAATAATACTATGAGGATTTGACCCTTATCACACACCAATAGCAAAATTAACTTCAGGTGGGTTGTAGATTATAAAAATTCTAAAAAACATACAACCTCCTAACTCCAAGTGGGATGGAGGCTTGTATGGGCACTTCAAAAAGAGAATATATAAATTACCAATAAACATATGCTCAAAAAATGAAGATGCAAATGGAAATAACTATGAGATATGTATTCGTATGTATTCTCTAGACTAAGAAAAATTTAAAACACACAGTGGAGATCTGTAGCAAAAATAGAGAATGTGGAGCAATGCTGCTGATCACTGTTGCTGGGAGTGTCAATATCACTGCTTGGCATTATCTACTAAAGCATTTCTACTCCCTGAGATACCCTATAGAGATACATGCACATATGTACCAAGAAATATCAAAGGATGCCAATAGAAGCATGGTTTATAATAACCAAAACGTGAAACAGCATATTAGATACATAAAGAGTAATATATCTGTATAATGACGTATTATAAAGAAATGAAATTGTTAGAGTATTGCTACATGTTAAAACATGAATACTCACAAGCATATAACGTTGAGAAAAGGAAGCACTACATGAAATGGGATACATACTATATGATTCCACTTATATTCAGTTCAAAATCAAGGAAAACCAGATTATAATGTTCAAAATTAAGATACTGATTGCACTGGTCACTCCCATCAGGAAACTTGCAAAAGCCTCTTAGAGGTCCTCATCCACCAGAGGGCAGACAGCAGAACCAAGAAGAACTACAGTCCTGCAGCCTGTGGCACAAAAACCACATTCACAGAAAGATAGACAAAATGAAAAGGTAGAGGGCTATGTACCAGATGAAGGAACATGATAAAATCCTAGAAAAACAACTAAATGAAGTAGAGATAGGAAACCTTCAAGAAAAAACATTCAGAACAATGATAGTGAAGATGATCCAGGACCTCGGGAAAAAAATGGAGGCAAAGATCGAGAAGATGCAAGAAATGTTTAACAGAGACCTGGAAGAATTAAAGAACAAACAGGGGTGAACAACACAATAACTGAAATGAAAAATACACAAGAAGGAATCAATGGCAGAGTAACTGAGGCAGAAGGATGGACAAGTGACCTGGAAGACAGAATGGTGGAATTCACTGCTGCGGAACAGAATAAAGAAAAAAGAATGAAAAGAAATGAAGACAGCCTAAGAGACCTCTGGGACAACATTAAATGCGGAAACATCCGTATTATAGGGGTCCCAGAAGGAGGAGAGAGAGAGAAAGACCCAAGAAAATATTTGAAGAGATTATAGTCAAAAACTTCCCTAACATGGGAAAGGAAATAGCCACCCAAGTCCAGGAAGTGCAGACAGTCCCATACAGGATAAACCCAAGGAGAAACACGCCGAGACACATAGTAATCAAACTGGCAAAATTAAAGAAAAAGAAAAATTATTGAAAGCAGCAAGGGAAAAATGACAAATAACATACAAGGGACTCCCATAAGGTTAGCAGCTGCTTTCTCAGCAGAAACTCTATAAGCCAGAAGGGAGTGGCATGATATACTTAAAGTGATGAAAGGGAAGAAACTACAATCAAGATTACTCTACCCAGCAAGGATCTCATTTAGATTCAATGGAGAAATCAAAAGCTTTAAAGACAAGCAAAAGCTAAGAGAATCCAGCACCACCAAACCAGCTCTACAACAAATGCTAAAGGAACTTCTCTAAGTGGGAAGCATAAGAGAAGAAAAGGACCTACAAAAACAAACCCATAACAATTAAGAAAACGGTCATAGGAACATACATATCAATAATTACCTTAAATGTGAATGGATTAGATGCTCCAACCAAAAGACACAGGCTTGCTGAATGGATACAAAAACAAGACCTATATATATGCTGTCTACAAGGGATGCACTTCAGACCTAGGGACACATACAGACTGAAAGTAAGGGGATGGAAAGAGATATTCCATGCAAATGGAAATCACAAGAAAGCTGTAGTAGCAATACTTATATCAGCTAAAATCGACTTTAAAATAAAGAATGTTGCAAGATACAAGAAGGACACTACATAATGATCAAGGCATCAATCCAAGAAGACGATATAACAATTATAAGTATATATGCACCCAACATAGGAGCACCTCAATACATAAGGCAACTGCTATCAGCTCTAAAAGAGGAAATCGACAGTAACACAATAATAGTGGGGGACTTTAACACCTCACTTACACCAATGGACAGATCATCCAAACAGAAAATTAATAAGGAAACTCAAGCTTTAAATGACACAGTAGACCAGATTGATTTAATTGATATTTATAGGCCATTCCATCCAAAGATAGCAGATTACACTTTCTTCTCAAGTGCGCATGGAACATTCTCCAGGATAGATCACATCTTGGGTCACAAGTCAAGCCTCAGTAAATTTAAGAAAATTGAAATCATGTCAAGCATCTTTTCAGACCACAACACT
Source organism: Stenella coeruleoalba (assembly GCF_951394435.1). Taxonomy (NCBI): domain Eukaryota; kingdom Metazoa; phylum Chordata; class Mammalia; order Artiodactyla; family Delphinidae; genus Stenella; species Stenella coeruleoalba. The sequence goes on from NC_137159.1 coordinate 40,403,402, forward strand.
ATGTGATTAGAAGTCAATTACACGGAAAAAATGTAAAAAACACAAACACATGGAAGCTAAACAATACATTACTAAACATTACTAAATAACCAAGAGATCACTGAAGAAATCAGAGGAAATAAAAAAAATACCTAGAGACAAATGATAATGAAAACACGATGATCCAGAATCTATGGGATGCAGCAAAGCAGTTCTAAGAGGGAAGTTTATAGCTATACAAGCCTACCTCAAAAAACAAGAAAAATTTGAAATAAACAATGTAACCTTACATGTAAAGGAACTAGAGAAAGAAGAACAAGCAAAACCCAAAGTTAGCAGAAGGAAAGAAGTCATAAAGATCAGAGCAGAAATAAATGAAATGGAAACAAAGAAAACAGTGGCAAAGATCAATAATACTAAAAAGCTGGTTCTTTGAGAAGATAAACAAATTGATAAGCCATTAGCCAGACTAATCAAGAAAAAGAGAGAGAGGACTCAAATCAATAAAATTAGAAATGAAAAAGGAGAAATTACAATAGACACCGCAGAAATACAAAGCATCCTAAGAGACTACTACAAGCAACTCTATGCCAGTAAAATGGACAACCTGGAGAAAACGGACAAATTCTTAAGAAGGTATACCTTCCAAGCCTGAACCAAGAAGAAATAGAAAATATGAACAGACCAATCACAAGTAATGAAATTGAAGCTGTGATTAAAAATCTTCCAACAAACAAAAGTCCAGGACCAGATGGCTTCACAGGTCAATTCTATCAAACATTTAGAGAAGAGCTAACACCCATCCTTCTCAAACTCTTCCAAAAAATTTCAGAGGAAGGAACACTCCCAAACTCATTCTATGAGGCCACCATCACCCTGATACCAAAACCAGACAAAGATACCACAAAAAAAGAAAATTAGAGCCCAATATCACTGGTGAATATAGATGCAAAAATCCTCAACAAAATACTAGGAAACAGAATCCAACAACACATTAAAAGTATCACACACCATGATCAAGTCGGATTTATCACAAGGATGCAAGGATTCTTCAGTATATGCAAATCAACCAATGTGATACACCATATTAACAAACTGAAGAAGAAAAACCATATGATCATCTCAATAGATGCAGAAAAAGCTATTGACAAAATTCAACACCCATTTATGATAAAAACTCTTCTGAAAATGGGCATACAGGGAACCTACCTCAACATAATAAAGGCCTATATGACAGACACACAGCAAACATCATTCTCAATGGTGATAAACTGAAAGCATTTCCTCTAAGATCAGGAGCAAGACAAGGTTGTCCACTCTCACCACTCTTATTCAACATAGTTTTGGAAGTCCTAGCCATGGCAATCAGAGAAGAAAAAGAAGAGGATGGCAATCAGGGAAGAAAAAGAAAAGGAATAAAAAGTGGAAAAGAAGAAGTAAAGTTTTCACTGTTTGCAGATGACATGATACTATACATAGAGAATCCTAAATATGCCATCAGAAAACTACTAGAGCTAATCAATGAATTTGGTAAAGTTGCAGGATACAAAATTAATGCACAGAAATCTCTTGCATTCCTATACACTAAAGATGAAATATCTGAAAGAGAAGTTAAGGAAAACTCCCATTTACCATTGCAACAAAAAGAATAAAATGCCTAGGAATAAACCTCCCTAGGGAGAAGAAAAAACATATGCAGGAAACTGTAAGACACTTATGAAAGAAATTAAAGATGATACAAACAGATGGGGAGATACACCATGTTCTTGGATTGGAAGAATCCATATTGTGAAAATGACTATACTCCCCAAAGCAATCTACAGATTCAATGCAATCCCTATCAAATTACCAATGGCATTTTTTACAGAACTAGAAGAAAAATCTTAAAGTTTGTATGGAGACACAAAAGACCCTGAATAGCCAAAGCAGTCTTGAGGGGAAAAAAATGGAGCTGGAGGAATCAGACTCCCTGACTTCAGACTATACTACAAAGCTACAGTAATCAAGACAATATGGTACTGGCACAAAAACAGAAATGTAGATCAATGGAACAGGATAGAAAGCCCAGAGATAAACCCACACACCCATGGTCAACTAATCTATGATAAAGGATGCAAGGATACACAATGGAGAAAAGACAGTGTCTTCAATAAGTGGTGCTGGGAAAACTGGACAGCTACATGTAAAAGAATGAAATTAGAACACTCCCTAACACCATACACAAAAATAAGCTCAGAATGGATTAGAGACCTAAATGTAAAGCCAGACACTATAAAACTCTTAGAGTAAAACATAGGAAGAACATTCTGTGACATAAATCACAGCAAGATCTTTTTTGATCCACCTCCTTGAGTAATGGAAATAAAAACAAAAATAAACAAATGGGACCTAATGAAACTTAAAAGGTTTTGCAAAGCAAAGGAAACTACAAACAAGACGAGAAGACAACCCTCAGTTTGGGAGAAAATATTTGCAAACGATTCAGTCGACCAAGGATTGATCTCCAAACTATATAAACAGCTCATGCAGCTCGACATTAAAAAAACAAGCAACCCAATGCAAAATTGGGCCGAAGACCTAAACAGACATTTCTCCAAAGAAGACATACAGATGGCCAAGAAGCACATGAAAAGCTGCTCAACATCACTAATTATTAGAGAAATTCAAATCAAAACTACAATGAGGTATCACCTCACACCAGTTAGAATGGGCATCATCAGAAAATCTACAAACAACAAATGCTGGAGAGAGTGTGGGGAAAAGGGAACCCTGTTGCACTGTTGGTGGGAATGTACATTGATACAGCCACTATGGAGAACAGTATGGCGGTTCCTTAAAAAACTAAAAATAGAATTACCATATGACCCAGCAATCCCACTACTGGGCATATACCCAGAGAAAACCATAATTCAGAGAGACACATGCACCCCAATGTTCATTGCTGTACTATTTACAATAGCCAGGTCATGGAAGCAACCTAAATGCCCATCGACAGATGAATGGATAAAGAATATGTGGTATATATATACAATGGAATATTAGTCAGCCATAAAAAGGAATGAAATTGAATCATTTGTAGAGACGTGGATGAATTTTGAGACTGTCATACAGAGTGAAGTAAGTCAGAAAGAGAAAAACAAATATCGCATATTAACGCATATGTGTGGAACCTAGAAAAATGGTACAGATGAACCGTTTTGCAGGGCAGAAATTGAGACAGAGTTATAGAGAACAAACCTATGGACATCAAGGGGGGAAAGCTGCGGCAAGTGGGGGTGGTGATGTGATGAATTGGGAGTTTGGGTTTGACATGTATACACTGATGTGTATAAAATGGATGACTAATGAGAACCTGCTGTATTAAAAAATAAATAAAATTCAAAGAGTAAATAAATAAAATTAAAAAGAGTGGAAGAAAAGGAAAAAGACATTGATTGCAGTTGAAGAGTAAGAATAGTACAGTGATTGGAAAAAGTCATGGAAGGAGGTCATCTGGGGTCCTGGTAATAGTCTACCTCACTATCTAGATGGACATTACATGGAAGTTCGCTTTGTGATAGTCATTGAGCTATAAACTATATTTTTGTACACTTCTCTATATTTTCTAATATCTGAAGTATTTTAAAAGTGTTTAAATAGTTAATTATATTCCCCAAAGTCTCAAGGAAATCATACATTATAAAAGTATTCCAGAACCTAGAAAAAAATAAATAAATGGAACCTTCTCAATCTGTTCTATAATATTAGTACATTTAATTCCCAAACAAGATAAAAACAATATAAAAAGCATACAAGGAACAAAACTAAAAAACAATCTTATTATTAAGCATAGATGCAAATGTAAGTGAATATATCCAAGATAACAAATGTATTCAATACAAGTACATTTTATCTAGTAATGGGTAATACTAAATCCTGAACAAGTAAGATATATCTCAGAAATGCAAGCATAATTTGATGTGAGAAAATCTATTCATATAATTAGCAATTAATTAAAAGAGAAACAATATATGATCATCTCAATAGAGAATAAAAATATCTTTCATAAAAATCAATACCCATTCTCAATAAATATTTGAAATAATAAAAGCACAAATTTTTTTAAAGTAAATAAAAAGAAAGGCAATAAAGTTTTTGTAGAAGAAAATTTAGTACATTTTTTTAAAGTTTTGGAGTTGAGAAGGTTTTTCTGAGCCATAGAAAGGGAAAAAAACTCAGAATCTATAAAGGAAAGATTGATAGATTTTATAACATAAAAATTGAATCGTCTGTATAACAAAGATTCCAAAGGCTAAGTGAAAAAGACAAATCACAGGCTGAGAAAAAAATAACTGAAGCATATTAAAAAGAGCAAGCAGGCTTCCCTGGTGGCACAGTGATTAAGAATCTGCCTGCCAATGCAAGGGACATGGGTTCGAGCCCTGGTCTGGGAAGATCCCACATGCTGCGGAGCAACTAGGCCCGTGTGCCACAACGGCTGAACCTGCGCTCTAGAGCCTGCAAGCCACAACTACTGAGCCCACGTGCCACAACTACTGAAGCCCATGCGCCTAGAGCCAGTGCTCCACAAGAGAAGCCACCACAATGAGAAGCCTGCGCACCGCAAAGAAGAGTAGCCCCCGTTTTCCGCACCTAGAGAAAGCTGGCATGCAGCAATGAAGACCCAACACAGCCAAAAAAATAAAGTAATTAAATGGGGGAGAAAAAAAAGCGCAAGCATTTTCTTTCTCCCTTCCTCCCTTCCTTCCTGTTGTGTGTAGGCGGCGGCGCGGGGGTGGGGGTGCGGGTAGACAAAGAATGACTCAACAGAGAAAGCAGGTATCTCAATACATTGTCCAAAAAATGAATAGTCAGTCCAACATAAGAACAATATGTTCAGATAAACAAAATGACACATAAATTGAAATAGACTCTACATCTTAAAAAAAATCAGGAACATTCAAATGAAAAAGAAAAAGACACTTTAAAGGATTAAAAACACATTCAGTATTTGAGCTTATATAGAGAAATACAAACCATCATACACTGTTGGTAGTAATGTAAATTTATATAGTCTTTCTAGGGGGGCAATTTGTCAGTTTCCATTAAAATTCCCATAGACTTTTCAGTATTTACTCTGAATGAGCAATGTTTGCAAAGAACACAAAGAAGCAGGTAAAAGGATGTTCATTGTGGCAAATTTTTTTGGTAATAGAAAAACTGGGAGTAAAAGACCCTAATAAGTTTCAATAATCAAATATTCATGAGTTAATTTATGTCATGGAAAACTATTCAGAAATCTAAAAGGATACAGTAGATTTACAAATACTGAAATAGAAAGATCTTTATAAGAATTAAGTCGAAAACAAATTATATAACAGTATTGCGTTCTATCCTATTTATGTAAAAGTAAACCATTAATTTGTATATTAAACACACATATGTGAATACATATTTTTTGTAAATGAATAGTAAAATGTCAGCAAGATACACTTCACTGATAACAGTTATAGCAACTGGTTCTATGGAGAGGAGTAATGTTGGGGTTATGTGAAGTGAGATTTTTACTCTTATTCTATCTAGCTACATATTGTTTCAATTTATAAAACAAATTTGTGTTTGTGCATTGTTTGATTAAAATATACTGTAACACTCACTTGTGTCAAGGTATATGGGTCTGTGGTTTTATCAGCCCCTCTGTGAGATTTATTTTTCAGGAATGCAAATGCATGCTTTTATGTTTCCCGACAAACCCTCTCCGGCATCAAATGATGAAATTCCAATCTGAAATATCAATTATAAGAAAAGGGTCTAATAGAAAACAGTAGTACTAAAAAGTAGTAAAGAGTTGTAGTAACATAGGAAAAATGATTCACAATAGGTTATACCTTTCAGCTGAATTTAGTATTTGAGAACACTTAGAATATTGAGATTTTTTAATAGATTACTCTCTGAAAGATCTCTACCTAATATTTTGATGCAAAAACGACTCTATATTCTATGTGATATTTGCTGCAGAACTGGGGACTTGCACAGGAACATTCCATCCTCCACCTCTTCATTCTCCACTTCCCTTATTATTATGGTTAGATGGAGAGAGTATTGACTTCTGTTCCAAGCATATGTCTTTCTTAGTGGGACTCCCCTTCTGGGCCCTGGGGACCTTGAACAACTAGTTTGTGTGCCAGCAGTTCTGTATTTTTGGAGGTTGAAAATTGATCTTCCTGCTTTTAGCAGGTGCAGTCTCCAAGTGAGCCTCTCCCCTCATGACCTGTGCAGATTATGCCATCAATAGAGGGAGAGGGGACCAAGAGGAACATTTGGAGCACTCGGCACACAACACCAAAGGGCCCCAGGAAGGCTTGCAGCAATGAGGGTGCACTAGGAAAACGATAGTAATAAACTTAGTTTAGAACTGTTTCCTTCTTGATACTTCCTGGACAAGTTCAGTGTCTACACGCACTTTCTGGGATTATCTAAATGGATAGACTTTCATGCAGGGCTGATTATGGTCTGTACAGTTCTAAATGGATCATTCTTGTTAAACTTGAACAATGAGGAGACTCCTTTAAAGGAAAAGAATAAAGATTATAAAGGATCACAGTGTGACTTACATTATGTCTATTATAATGTACCTATATTTTTTCAAACATAAATTTTTTGTGCTTACAGATGTTTTACAACTATGATGGTCTAGCACAAAGATGAGACTTTATTTGGTACACATTGGAAAAACTCAGAGATTTTGAGTTGGAAAATAAATATAAAAGTTCGTTTTGTGCTTGCATATAGGATAGATTTGGGGCTTTGAGTCTAGATACAGGATGACCAATTAGAAAGTTATCGCAGGTTCCTAGGTCTAAGTTGTTAAGTGTCTGAACGAGTATATGATGGCTGTAAGAGCAGGGGTTGTGGGTAAATGCAGGTAGGAAAACAAGAGTCTTTCTACAAAGGATGTGAAAATGCAAGAGCAAAGCCTCCCAATGTTCTTGGTATTTTTAGGTATTTAAAGGTAAGACTGGCATCTAGCATTATAAGTTAGTGTCAATGTATAGCTGATTCACTTTGTTATAAAGCAGAAACTAACACACCATTGTAAAGCAATTATACTCCAATAAAGATGTTAATGGTAAAATTCAAAAAAAAAGATGTTAAAAAAAAAACCCAACAAGTTAGTGTCGACTCTTAAGACCTTTGGAGATTGAGAAAGAAAAGGTGTGGTTGGATGGTAGGATTGCCAGCTGGTTTATATGAAAATCAAGTCATTCTGGAGTGAATACACAAGACCAGCAGACAATCTGCTGTGACAATTTATGAGACAGTTTCTAGGAAAAGCCACACAAAACTGTAGTTGATCTGGACATCCAGAAAGTTTGGACACTACAGGAATCATCCTAATGCTCTGTGGTACTCTAGGTTAATTTTCCTCCTTCAAGTATTCAGTTATTGCATGTACTATAAATAGTAGTTTGTCTCCTTGCCAGAGGAGAAGGTACATGAGGAACAGGTAAAGGAGGAATACTTTTTAATGCTTCAGATAATTATATGATGTGGAGGAATTCTAGAGAGGATGAAAGAAAATCTGCAGAATTAAAGCCCAAGAAAAATACTTGGAATAGTCACAAGAAAGCAAAATCGGGATCATATAACAGGAGACAACATGAAGAGGATGCAAAAAGCAATTCAAAGATGTCCAATTTTAATTCATATGGGACAGATGTAACCATGAGTAGATATCAGGATTAATTTCAAATGACTGAATTTGAAAGGATAAGTGAGGCTCCAAACCAAAGAGCAGGACTTATTTTGCTGGAAAAGTGTTTATGCCATTAAAACTAAGCAAAAGGTGATATCTTAGTGAATTGACCAAGAGCTCTGAAGATAACTTTGAAAGAGAGAAAAAATCACCAAGCAAAACCCTAAGGAAAAAAAAATAAGGGTAAGTACAGCAAATGATGTGCCCACAAGAATAGTGTATAGGGTCCCCAGTATTTTTCTCTAAGAATATTATAGGTTTTCATATGTTAATATAATGGGTGGCCAAGTGTGGGTAGCAAACAAATTAAAAATTTGATATAATGGCTTAAAACATATACCTGGCATGTGACTTGTGATTGGAATACAGAAACACAGGAGCAAATCTTTTTTTTTTAACATCTTTATTGGAGTATAATTGCTTTACAATGGTGTGTCAGTTAGTGCTTTACAACAAATTGAATCAGTTATATATATACACATATGTTCCCATATCTCTTCCCTCTTGCGTCTCCCTCCCTCCCACCCTCCCTATCCAACAAAGCACCGAGCTGACCTCCCTGTGTTATGCGGCTGCTTCCCACTAGCTATCTACCTTACGTTTGGTAGTGTATATATGTCCATGCCTCTCTCTCACTTTGTCACACCTTCCCCTTGCCCCTCCCCATATCCTCAAGTCCATTCTCTAGTAGGTCTGTGTCTTTATTCCTGTCTTACCCCTAGGTTCTTCATGACTTTTTTTCCTTAAATTCCATATATATGTGTTAGCATACGATATTTGTCTCTCTTTCTGACTTACTTAATTCTGTATGACAGACTCTAGGTCTATCCACCTCATTACAAATAGCTCAATTTCGTTTCTTTTTATGGCTGAGTAATATTCCATCATATATATGTGCCACATCTTCTTTATCCATTCATCCGATGATGGACACTTAGGTTGTTTCCATCTCCGGGCTATTGTAAATAGAGCTGTAATGAACATTTGGTACATGACTCTTTTTGAATTATAGTTTTCTCAGGGTATATGCCCAGTAGTGGGATTGCTGTGTCATATGGTAGTTCTATTTGTAGTTCTTTAAGGAACCTCCATACTGTTCTCCACAGTGGCTGTATCAATTTACATTCCCACCAACAGTTCAAGAGGGTTCCCTTTTCTCCACACCCTCTCCATCATTTATTGTTTCTAGATTTTTTGATGATGGCCATTCTGACTGGTGTGAGATGATATCACACTGTAGTTTTGATTTGCATTTCTGTAATGATTAGAGATGTTGAGCATTCTTTCATGTGTTTGTTGGCAGTCTGTATATCTTCTTTGGAGAAATGTCTATTTAGGTCTTCTGCCCATTTTTGGATTGGGTTGTTTGTTTTTCTGTTATTAAGCTGCATGAGCTGCTTATAAATTTTCGAGATTAATCCTTTGTGAGTTGCTTCATTTGCAAATATTTTCTCCCATTCTGAGGGTTGTCTTTTGGTCTTGTTTATGGTTTCCTTTGCTGTGCAAAAGCTTTGAAGTTTCATTAGGTCCCATTTGTTTATTTTTGTTTTTATTTCCATTTCTCTATGAGGTGGGTCAAAAGGGATCTTGCTGTGATTTATGTCATAGTGTGTCCTGCCTATGTTTTGCTCTAAGAGTTTGACAGTTTCTGGCCTTACATTTAGGTCTTTAATCCATTTTGAGCTTATTTTTGTGTATGGTGTTAGGGAGTGATCTAATCTCATACTTCTACATGTACCTGTCCAGTTTTCCCAGCACCACTTATTGAAGAGGCTGTCCTTTCTCCACTGTACATTCCTGCTTCCTTTATCAAATATAAGGTGACCATATGTGCGTGGGTTTATCTCTGGGCTTTCTATCCTGTTCCATTGATCTATCTTTCTGTTTTTCTGTCAGTACCATACTGTCTTGATTACTGTAGCTTTGTAGTATAGTCTGAAGTCAGGGAGCCTGATTCCTCCAGCTCCATTTTTCGTTCTCAAGATTGCTCTGGCTATTCGGGGTCTTTTGTGTTTCCATACAAATTGTGAAATTTCTTGTTCTAGTTCTGTGAAAAATGCCAGTGGTAGTTTGATAGGGATTGCATTGAATCTGTAGATTGCCTTGGGTAGTAGAGTCATTTTCACAATGTTGATTCTTCCAATCCAAGAACATGGTATATCTCTCCATCTATTTGTATCATCTTTAATTTCTTTCATCAGTGTCTTATAATTTTCTGCATACAGGTCTTTTGTCTCCTTAGGTAGGTTTATTCTTAGATATTTTATTCTTTTTGTTGCAGTGGTAAATGGGAGTGTTTTCTTGATTTCACTTTCAGATTTTTCATCATTAGTGTATAGGAATGCAAGAGATTTCTGTGCATTAATTTTGTATCCTGCTACTTTACCAAATTCATTGATTAGCTCTAGTACTTTTCTGGTAGCATCTTTAGGATTCTCTATGTATAGTATCATGTCATCTGCAAGCAGTGACAGCTTTACTTCTTCTTTTCTGATTTGGATTCCTTTTATTTCCTTTTCTTTGATTGCTGTTGCTAAAACTTTGAAAACTATGTTGAATAAGACTGGTGAAAGTGGGCAACCTTGTCTTGTTCCTGATCTTAGTGGAAATGCTTTCAGTTTTTCACCATTGAGGACGATGTTGGCTGTGGATTTGTCATATATGGTCTTTATTATGTTGAGGAAAGTTCCCTCTATGCCTGCTTTCTGCAGGGTTTTTATCATAAATGGGTGTTGAATTTTGTTGAAAGCTTTTTCTGCATCTACTGAGATGATCATATGGTTTTTCTCCTTCAGTTTGTTAACATGGTGTATCACGTTGATTGATTTGCATATATTGAAGAATCCTTGCATTCCTGGAATAAACCCCACTTGATTATGATGTATGATGTGTTTAATGCTTCTGTTTGCTAGTATTTTGTTGAGTATTTTTGCATCTATGTTCATCAGTGATATTGGCCTGTAGTTTTCTTTATTTGTGACATCCTTGTCTGGTTTTGGTATCAGGGTGATGGTGGCCTCGTAGAATGCGTTTGGGAGTGTTGCTCCCTCTGCTATATTTTGGAACAGTTTGAGAAGGATAGGTGTTAGCTCTTCTCTAAATGTTTGATAGAATTCGCCTGTGAAGCAATCTGGTCCTGGGCTTTTCTTTGTTGGAAGATTTTAATCACAGTTTCAATTTCAGGGCTTGTGATTGGTCTGTTCATATTTTCTATTTCTTCCTGATTCAGTCTCGGCAGGTTGTGCATTTCTAAGAATTTGTCCATTTTTTCCAGGTTGTCCATTTTATTGGCATAGAGTTGCTTATAGTAATCTCTCGTGATCTTTTGTATTTCTGCAGTGTCAGTTGTTACTTCTCCTTGTTCATTTCTAATTCTATTGATTTGAGTCTTCTCCCTTTTTTTCTTGATGAGTCTGGCTAATGGTTTATCAATTTGGTTTATCTTCTCAAAGAACCAGCTTTTAGTTTTATTGATATTTGTTACCATTTCCTTCATTTATTTCTGATCTGATTTTTATGATTTCTTTCCTTCTGCTAACGTTGGGGGTTTTTTGTTCTTCTTTCTCTAATTGCTTTAGGTGTAAGGTTATGTTGTTTATTCGAGATGTTTCCTGTTTCTTAAGGTAGGACTGTATTGCTATAAACTTCCCTCTTAGAACTGCTTTTGCTGCATCCCATAAATTTTGGGTCATGGTGTCTCCACTGTCATTTGTTTCTAGGTATTTTTTGATTTCCTCTTTGATTTCTTCAGTGATCACTTCGTTATTAAGTAGTGTATTGTTTAGCCTCCATGTGTTTGTATTTTGTACAGATCTTTTCCTGTAATTGATATCTAGTCTCATAGCGTTGTGGTCGGAAAAGATACATGATACAATTTCAATTTTCTTAAATTTACCAAGGCTTGATTTGTGACCCAAGATATGATGTATCCTGGAGAATGTTTCATGAGCACTTGAGAGGAAAGTGTATTCTGTTGTTTTTGTATGGAATGTCCTATAAATATCATATAAGTCCATCTAGTTTAATGTATCACTTAAAGCTTGTGTTTTCTTATTTTTTTTCATTTTGGATGATCTGTCCATTGGTGAAAGTGGGGTGTTAAAGTCCCCTACTATGAACGTGTTACTGTCGATTTCCCCTTTTATGGCTGTTAGTATTTGCCTTATGTATCGAGGCGCTCCTATGTTGGGTGCATAAATATTTACAATTGTTATATCTTCTTCTTGGATCGATCCCTTGATCATTATGTAGTGTCCTTCTTTGTCTCTTCTAATAGTCTTTATTTTAAAGTCTATTTTGTCTGATATGAGAATTGCTACTCCAGCTTTCTTTTGGTTTCCATTTTCAAGAAATACCTTTTTCCATCCCCTTACTTTCAGTCTGTATGTGTCCCTAGGTCTGAAGTGGGTCTCTTGTAGACAGCAAATATATGGGTATTGTTTTTGTATCCATTCAGCCAGTCTGTGTCTTTTGGTGGGAGCATTTAATCCATTTACATTTAAGGTAATTGTCAATATGTATGTTCCTATGACCATTTTCTTAATTGCTTTGGGTTCGTTATTGTAGGTCTTTTCCTTCTCTTGTGTTTCTTGCATAGAGAAGTTCCTTTAGCAGTTGTTGTAGAGCTGGTTTGGTGGTGCTGAACTCTCTCAGCTTTTGCCTGTCTGTAAAGGTTTTAATTTCTCCATCAAATCTGAATGAGATCCTTGCTGGGTAGAGTAATCTTGGTTGCAGGTTTTTCTCCTTCATCATTTTAAGTATGTCCTGCCAGTCCCTTCTGGCTTGCAGAGTTTCTGCTGAAAGATCAGCTGTTAACCTTAAGGGGAATCCCTTGTGTGTTCTTTGTTGTTTTTCCCTTGCTGCTTTTAATATGTTTTCTTTGTATTTAATTTTTGACAGTTTGATTAATATGTGTCTTGGTGTATTTCTCCTTGGATTTATCCTGTATGGGACTCTGTATGCTTCCTGGACTTGATGAACTATTTCCTTTCCCATATTAGGGAAGTTTTCAACTATAATCTCTTCAAATGTTTTCTCAGTCCCTTTCTTTTTCTCTTCTTCTTCTGGAACCCCTATAATTCGAATGTTGGTGTGTTTAATGTTGTCCCAGAGGTCTCTGAGACTGTCCTCAGTTCTTTTCATTCTTTTTTCTTTATTCTGCTCTGCGGTAGTTATTTCCACTATTTTATATTCCAGGTCACTTATCCATTCTTCTGCCTCAGTTATTCTGCTATTGATCCCATCTAGAGTATTTTTCATTTCGTTTATTGTGTTGTTCATCGTTGTTTGTTTCATCTTTAGTTCTTCTAGGTCCTTGTTAAATGTTTCTTACATTTTGTCTATTCTATTTCCAAGGTTTTGGATCATCTTTACTTTGAGTATTCTGAATTCTTTTTCAGGTAGACTGCCTATTTCCTCTTCATTTGTTAGGTCTGGTGTGTTTTTATCTTGCTCCTTCATCTGCTGTGTGTTTTTCTGTCTTCTCATTTTGTTTATCTTACTGTGTTTGGGGTCTCCTTTTTGCAGGCTGCAGGTTCGTAGTTCCCATTGTTTTTGGTGTCTGTCCCCAGCGGCTACGGTTGGTTCAGTGGGTTGTGTAGGCTTCTGGTGGAGGGGACTAGTGCCTGTGTTCTGATGGATGAGGCTGGATCTTGTCTTTCTGGTGGGCAGGTCCACGTCTGGTGGTGTGTTTTGGGGTGTCTGTGGACTTATTATGATTTTAGGCAGCCTCTCTGCTAATGGGTGGGGTTGTGTTCCTGTCTTGCTAGTTGTTTGGCATAGGATGTCCAGCACTGTAGCTTGCTGGTCGTTGAGTGAAGCTGGGTGCTGGTGTTGAGATGGAGATCTCTGGGAGATTTTCACCATTTGATATTATGTGGAGCTGGGAGGTCTCTTGTGGACCAGTGTGCTAAAGTTGGCTCTCCCACCTCAGAGGCACAGCACTGACTCCTGGCTGCAGCACCAAGAGCCTTTCATCCACATGGCTCAGAATAAAAGTGAGAAAAAGTAGAAAGAAAGAATTAGTAGAAGTAGAAAGAAAGAAAGGAAGGAAGAAAGGAGGGAGGGAGGGAGGAAGGAAGGAAGGAAGGAGAGAAGGAAGGAAAAGAGAAAGAATATAAAGGAAAATAAAATAAAGTAAGATAAAATATAATAAAGTTATTAAAATAAAAAAATAAGAGTAAAAAAAAGTAAACAAAAAAAAACACGGATGGGTAGAACCCTAGGACAAATGGTGGAAGCAAAGCTATACAGACAAAATCTCACACAGAAGCATACACATACATACTCACAAAACAAGGAAAAGGGGAAAAAATCATAAATCTTGCTTTCAAAGTCCACCTCCTTAATTTGGGATGATTCGTTGTCTATTCATGTATTCCACAGATGCGGGGTACATGAAGTTGATTGTGGAGCTTTAATCCGCTGCTTCTGAGGCTGCTGGGAGAGATATCCCTTTCTCTTCTTTGTTCTCACAGCTCCCAGGGGTTCAGCTTTGGATTTGGCCCCGCCTCTGCATGTAGGTCACTGGATGGCGTTTGTTCTTCGCTCAGACAGGACGGGGTTAAAGGAGCTGCTGATTCGGGGGCTCTGGCTCACTCAGGCCGGGGGAGGGAGGGGCACGGAGTGCGGGGCGAGCCTGCGGTGGCAGAGGCCGGCGTGACGTTGCACCAGCCTGAGGTGCGCCGTGCGTTCTCCCGGGGGAGTTGTCCCTGGATTCCGGGACCCTGGCAGTGGCGGGGTGCACAGTCTCCCCGGAAGTGGGGTGTGGATAGTGACCTGTGCTCGCACACAGGCTTCTTGGTGGCGGCAGCAGCAGCCTTAGTGTCTCATGCCTGTCTCTGGGGTCCGCGCTTTTAGCCGCGGCTCGTGCCCGTCTCTGGAGCTCCTTTAAGCAGCGCCCCTAATCCCCTCTCCTCGCGCACCAGGAAACAAAGAGGGAAGAAAAAGTCTCTTGCCTCTTCGGCAGGTTCAGACTTTTCCCCGGACTCCCTCCCGGCTAGCCATGGCGCACTAACCCCCTGCAGGCTGTGTTCACGCCGCCAACCCCAGTCCTCTCCCTGCGCTCCGACCGAAGCCCGAGCCTCAGCTCCCAGCCTCGCCCGCCCCGGCAGCTGAGCAGACAAGCCTCTCGGGCTGGTGAGTGCCGGTCGGCCCTGACCCTCTGTGCGGGAATTTCGCCGCTTTGCCCTCCACACCCCTGTGGCTGCGCTCTCCTCCGCGGCTCCGAAGCTTCCCCCCTCCGCCACCCGCAGTCTCCACCCGCGAAGGTGCTTCCTAGTGTGTGGACACGTTTCCTCCTTCACAGCTCCCTCCCATTGGTGCAGGTCCCGTCCCTATCCTTTTGTCTCTGTTTATTCTTTTTCCTTTTTCCCTACCCAGGTACGTGGGGGGTTTCTTGCCTTTTGGGAGGTCTGAGGTCTTCTGCCAGCGTTCAGTAGGTGTTCTGTAGGAGTTGTTCCACGTGTAGATGTAGTTCTGGTGTATCTGTGGGGAAGAAGGTGATCTCCGTGTCTTACTTTTCCACCATCTTCCCGGAATCCTGATTGTTTCTTATATA
Organism: Stenella coeruleoalba; assembly: GCF_951394435.1. Classification (NCBI taxonomy): domain Eukaryota; kingdom Metazoa; phylum Chordata; class Mammalia; order Artiodactyla; family Delphinidae; genus Stenella; species Stenella coeruleoalba. Next base: position 40,418,674 of record NC_137159.1, read on the forward strand.
AAAAGTCTTTTTGGTATTAATTGATTCCTCAGTGAATCAACATAGGAATTGATGCATTGGAAGAATTTTAAATGTGTATTATATAACATATAAAAATACATTATATATTATACATAAATATATATGAAGTTTACAGTCCAACATCTGAAATATGGTGCACATTTCTGGATTCCACACTGTAAGGACACATTGCAAAAACTAATGATCATTCAGAGGATCCCAAATGGAAAAATGCCTTGTCTGATTGTCATTTCATGGAAGAAGTGGGACAGAAAGCCAAGAAAAGAAAATACCTTCATGTTGCATGGTTACTTTTCAAATATTCCAAATACCCTTCCAAGTATTTGGAGAGCTGTTGCGTTGAGGAAGGACTGGCCCTCTCTATCATACTAGAGGGCAAAACTTGGACCAACAGGTTAAAATTCCAAGATGTGTTTCAGTAAGTATAAGGCAAAGGTTTCTTTGTAACACTAAACACTTCCCCACCTCAGAACAGCTTTCCTGTGAGGCAGGGATGTTTTGTCACTAGGAGTGACCAACCTGAGTTTGGGTGACAAGTGCGAAAATTGCTGCGGAAGATTTATTTGTTGGATGGAAGGTTGGACTAGGTTAAAGCTTCCTTCCAACTTCAACATTTTATTATTCTATGAAAATAACTTAAGATCTGGCTTTTCAGACTGTGGCAGCTCTGCATATGTGGTTTTCACCTTGTCTATAAAAATGAACTGAGAGGGATTCCAAAAAAAAAAAAAAAATCAACCAGAGCAATGCTAGGATAATGGGAAATACTTCCAAATCAGACACTTTGAAAATTAAAACACTTGTTTAAACAAACAAGATCATGGACAGGTGAACATGGATAGTATAGCTGTAGATATAGATATTCATTACTTTATAAACATATCTCATATGCTCGAAGATATCCAGATATTATAAGGGATCTTCCAGTGAACACTTCTTGAAGTGGCAAGGGAAGAGTTAACCTTTTGTCCTCAAAGCCCACAGGAATGTTTATCAACTCTGCAGCAGGCCTCCTTTCTTCCTCTTGGTGAGTTAAGTCTGTCTCTGCTTTGTTTGACGCTGCCCATTTGAGGAAAGCTTATCCCTGACCTTCTGCCAGAGAGACTGATGACAAGGATAGTTTGCACTAACCTTGACATTCACCAGGGTAAATGGCTTTTTCCACAAGTAGTTGGCAAACAAGGAGAGCCAGTCAAGAGCTAATGAATCTGCACCTGATAGAAACTGAACACCAATTGTGCTTTTAAAGAAGAAAAGAGTCCTTGGAAGGTGCGGGCCCATCTGGTGCTTAGGGGAAATTAACTCTTTTAGCCAATGCAGTTTGAAAATAAATAAATAAAAACAACCCCTGGTCTTAAAATCTACCAAGAGAGGTCCTTTTTAAGTTTGACCTTCTGGTCTTTCCTGCCTTGAATGAACTTGCAGTGCCATTTGGTGGAACCCGGGGAAGATAGACTAATGTTACAGTGACCAGGATGGCAAGGCACATTTTTTTTCAGCTGCCACTTACGCCACTCAGCCCAAATCCTTCTCCACCGAGTTCAAGGGAAATAAATTGTGAATCTTATTTTTTTAAAAGAGTGGCTTAATTTATCTACCGTATATGTTATTAAAAAGACCACAGAAACAATGCAAATCAGACTTCCCTATCACAGACAACCAGACAAACTAATACTCTGTAAGGGATCCTTGAAGCCAGGTATAAATCTCAATGGTCTTTTTTGTTTGTTTTGTTTTGTTTTGTTTGTTTTTAATTTTCTAATTGAATTTTATTTTTTTATACAGCAGGTTCTTATTAGTTATCAATTTTACACACATCAGTGTATACATGTCAATCCCAATCGCCCAATTCAGCACACCATCATCCCTACCCCACCGCGGTTTCCCCCCTTGCTGTCCATACGTTTGTTCTCTACATCTGTGTCTCAACTTCTGCCCTACAAACTGGTTTATCTGTACCATTTTTCTAGATTCCACATACATGCATTAAAAAAAACAAAAATCAAAAACCAAAAAACTAATACTAAACTTTCTTTGGGTTATTTGTATGGAAGTATGTTAATATATAATTTTCAGACATTACATGAAATTCCCAAAAATCTTATATGTTCTGGTATAATGTTATGTTATAATTCTAGTTATTACTTTAAAATGTATATCTCAGAAATAACTAAATTTCCATGTCAGTTGCATCATCATGAACTTTCATCAAATCTTTAACCGTGGTCATTTTTAAGTCTTCTGTCATTATAGACAGTTCTGGGTGTACTCTGATGCTTTTGCAAAAATGTTTGTATAAAAGGGTTTCATCTTCAAGGAATTCATGGAAAAGACTCTGACAAGTACAGGTTTCTGGTAACTGACTATACTGCTGAACTGAATGAATAAGCATTTTCAGAACTCTAATGGAAAACTGATGAATTCATAAAAGTGCTAACAAAAGATCAAGATGAAAAAAAATTAATTACATGGGACTGAGTGAACTGATGGGGATGATTATAATTTGGGACTTTCTGTTTGAATAAAAAAAAATGTTAAAAAAAAAAAACCTCAATGGTCAAACTAAAGACTGTAGCCCTGTGATATTTTGCATCCAGAGCCCCACTCAATGGCCTATGAATTCTACCCTTATTTCCTTCAGTATTGATTACTCTATTTTCATCATATCTGTATATTACAATCTCTTCTATATAATTTTGTGCTGATGCAAACTTACTAAGACTATTTTTTATTTTGGATGTGTATACCTTGGCTCTTCACTAGATTTGTCAAAAAATTATTTAGGTTATAAGACATTTTTTATCCACCACAATGTGTTAGTCAATTAAGAGTTTATCTTGGAAATGTATGCTGGTGCCTTACAAAAGTTGACCAGCTGTATTTTCCCAAGCTTCTATTATTTTTTTTGCTCATCATCATGTAATGTCAGTGCTGGTGTTCTCACCCAGATGACTTAATCCACCACAGCAAAAGTGTTTATACATTTCCATTACTCTCTGTTCTTCTTTATTTTTAACTATTACATTTTAACATACATAGGTAAAGTGCATACATTTTAAGTGTACAATGCAAGACATTTTTACAGAGTGACACATCCATGCAGCTACCACCCAAATGAAAAAACAGCATATTATCATTGCCCCAGAAGTTTCCCTAATGCCTTGTCGCAGTCACCTCTTTTCTAAGTGTCCTGTGGCTAAATTTTTTTCTCTAGTGTTATGTTTGTGGTTGAGTGTAGCCGTAGATTCTTCATATTCAATGCTATGTAAAATTTCATTGTATGAATATACTATTTATTCGATCTCCTGTTGACAAACATTTGGGTTGCTTCCATTTTTTAATTAGAGTTGTTATTAGGAGTAATGCTGCTGTTTATATTTTTATACATATACCATTTTGTTGGGAATGGAATTGCTGAGTCATAAGCAATGTATATGTCAGCTTTCATAGATATTATCAAATATATTATCAAATAATATTCTTTTTTTTTTTTTTTTTTTGCGGTACGCGGGCCTCTCACTGTTGTGGCCTCTCCCTTTGTGGAGCACAGGCTCCGGACGCACAGGCTCAGCGGCATGGCTCACTGGCCTAGCCGCTCCGCGGCATGTGGGATCTTCCCAGACCGGGGCACGAACCCGTGTCCCCTGCATTAGCAGGAGGACTCTCAACCACTGCGCCACCAGGGAAGCCCCTCAAATAATATTCTTAATGTATTAGAATTTATCTTGCTCCAAATCCTCTCAGTACTTGATATTACAATATTTTCTTTCTTTCTTTCCCTTCCTGCCTTTATTTATTTATTTTTTCTATTTTAGCCTCTCAGGGGGAAGGGAAGCATGGTTAATTTCCATTTCCTTTTTCCAAAAAAAAAAAATCTTTTTATTTATTTATTTGGTTGTGCCGGGTCTTAGTGGTGGCACGTGGGATATTCATTGCCGTGTGTGGGACCTTTAGTTGTGTCATGCGAGATCTTTATTTGTGGCATGTGCTATCTTTTAGTTGCAGCATGCGGGATATTTTAGTTGTGGCATGCAGGGTCTTTTTTTAGTTGTGGCATGCAGGATCTTTAGTTACGGCATTTGAACTCTTAGTTGTGGCATGTGGGATCTCGTTCCCTGACCAGGGATCAAACCCGGGCCCCCTGCACTGGGAGCACAGAGTCTTAGCCACTGAACCACCAGGGAAGTCCCTCCATTTCCTTAATACTAATGGTATCAAACATCTTTTCAGATTTTTTTTTTTTGATTTTTGGACATCCTCTTTTGAATATGACTTTTAAAGTCTTTTGCTCATTTTCTTACTGAGTTTTTTGTCTTTTCATTATATGTTCTGGATACAAATCCTTTTTCAGATTAATGTATTGTGAATATATTCCCCCACTACATGGCTTGCCTTTTCATTAAACTTGTAATAGTGTCTTTTGATAACATAAAGTTCTTAATTTTAATAATATTCAATTTACTGATATTTCTCTTTATGTTTTACTTAAAAAATTTTGCCTCCACCAAGATCATGAAGAAATTGTCCTTTGTGGTCTTCTATAAGCTTTATTGTTCTACCTTTATGATAAAGCTAGAATCCAGCTGAAATTGATTTTTCTATATATGTGAGGGAATCAAGATTCATTTTTATATGATTATTCAGTTGGCCCAGAAATTAACCTTTACATTAAAGCAATCATACATGCCTGAGTTTCTTTGTGGATTCTCCATTCTGTCCCATTCAAAGTCTGCATATGCTTTGGCAATATTTATTTATTTATTTATTTATTTATTTATTTATTTTTTTTTTTTTCTGTACGCGGGCCTCTCGCTGCTGTGGCCTCTCCCTTTGCGGAGCACAGGCTCCGGACGCGCAGGCTCAGCGGCCATGGCTCACGGGCCCAGCCGCTCCACGGCATGTGGGATCTTCCCGGACCGGGGCACGAACCCGTGTCCCCTGCATCAGCAGGAGGACTCTCAACCACTGCGCCACCAGGGAAGCCCTGCTTTGGCAATATTACACAGTATTCTTTACTGTAATAGATGAAAGATGATGGTACAAACTTCATTTTCCTTCAAGATTGTCATAATATTCTTGGTCTTTGAATTTCTGTATGAATTTTAGAATCAGCTTGTCACTTTCTATAGATACATACATATATGCACAATCTGCTAGTATTTTGACTGGGATTATACTGATTATATAAATTAATATATAAAGAATGACTATATATTAGTGAAGTGAATTACTTGGCTTATAAACATTTGGGCATTTTCTAGTTATTGCTTTAGATTGTTATCATAATTTTACTATTTTCAGGGAACAAACTCAATATAATTTCAGTATTTAAAATTTGTGAGACTTGGTTTTGCTCTATATTTTAAATATTGCATTTATTTTTAAAGAATTTTTATTCTGTAGTTTTGCAGTTTCACATTTTATATAAGTCAGTTAGGTTAAGTTGGTCATTTATGTTGTTTAAATCTATATCTTTGCTGATTTTTTTGTCATCTTATACAATCAGTTGCTGAAAGTGTTTCTAAAAGTCCAATATGATTGTGTATTATATGCTTCTACTTTTAGTTTTGCCAGGTTTTGTCTTATATATTTTAAGACTATGTTATTAGTTACATACACATTTAGAATTCTTATATCCTAGTCAATTGACCTTTTTGTCATTATGAAGCATTTCTTGTTATCTTCAATAATGTTTCTTAACTCAAAGCCTATTTAATCTGATATTAGAATAGCTAAATAGGCTTTCTTTTGGTTATTGTTTATAGTCTACTCTTTTTCTCTCAATCTTTTCATATCTTAATATTTAAAGCAAAGTAGTGTTGGATTTTGTTATTTTATCCAGCAAGATAATTTTTATTTCTTATTTGGAGTAATGAATCCATTTACATTTAATGCAACTACCTTGGGGGCTTAAATATACCATTTTGCCATGAATTATCTATTTGCATCATGTGTTCTATTTTTCCTCAATATTTGCCTTCTTTTTGGTTAATCTGGTAATTATTTTAATATTTCATTCTTTTATGTTTCAGTTATATATTCCTTTGTTATTCTTTTAGTTGACCCTACATATTACAATATGCATCTTTGACTTATTGTAGTTTATTATAAGTTAGTATTTTTCCTACTTTTCTGACAATGCAAGGGATAATTTAACCCATTTACTCCCCTTCCCAAATTTCTGCTACTATTGAGTTTAATTCTCTGCACATGCCAAACTACATACAACTAATTTTAATGTTTTGTTCATTCAATATTCATGTAGGTTTTCCCACACATATACCATTGTGCATTTCTTCATTCTTGAACCTCCAGCTTTCTCTCTGGGATTATTTTCCTTCCATTTGTAGAACATTGTTTGATAGTTCTTTTGCTGCAGGTGTAATGATGATTATTTCTTGCAATTTTTGTTTGTCTGAAAATGTCCTTTATCACTGATATTTTGGAATAAATATTTACCAATTTAGAATTACAGTTTGAGTTATTTTCTCTCAGCACTTTCAGATTGCATTCTATTGTCTCCAGGCTTCATTGTTTCTCTTGAGAAGTCAGTGGTACATTTTGATATCTCTCCTTGGAAGATAATTATCTGTAAACCATAATGTCTATTTCTGTCTTTTTAATATTTTACCTTTGTCTTTGGTTATAAGCAGTTTTTCCATGTTTTCACTAGGTATATTTTTCTTTGAATTTATCCTGCATGTGATTCACACTGTTATATATTTCTGTGCCTTGATAACTTTTCTTAATTTTGGACATTTTTTTTTCTTTTTTGCTATTTTTCCTTAACATTTTGCTTATGTCCCCTCTATGACTTTACATGATGTTCTTTATGCCTTTTTCTAACTTGCCTCCATCTGGATATTTTCCTTTCTGATGCTATGTCTAATGTGTGATAAATCAATTTACTGAGTTCTTCATTTAGTTATTGTATTTTTAAATGTATAATTTCCATTTTATTTTCTAATAGATTCATCTCATTATCTATTTTCATAAATACATTAGATCTGGTTACCTTTGTAGCACTAACATCCAAATTTCAACACCTAAACTAATGTTACCACTGAAAGCTTTAAGCTACCATTTTCTTCTTGGGTTTCCTTGACCTTGGGCTGCTTATTTGTGGTAAGATGCCTCAAGAAGAAAGTAGAAGATGATGCCAGATCACCTGAACGTCTTTTCTTTCTCCAAAAATTATGGTCCCTCAAGTCCTAGATGCCTTTGTTGCTCTCTGCTGCCTTCAGATAACTATATTTTATAACTTGTCTGGTTTTTGTAGTTCTCTGCAAAAGGCTTGGTCTGATACAATGTACTCCTCATAGCCAGATGACTACAAGAATTAGCACATTCAAATGCTATTCCAGGAGAGGGTAGTAATGGAAACTCGGCATACTTCTTACATTGAAAGGACCAAGAAAAGGAGTGAATAACAATTTGCAAAGTTTGCCTAACACAGGCAGTAATAGATAGATTGGGCAGGTAGAATTTCTCTGACCTAAAATTTTTGTATGTATTAAAATAATTTTAAAAATTTGATCTAGAAATTATTAAGCTCATTCATTAATAAGCTCATTCATTAATAAACGGAGGAAACTGCATCCCAGAGAATCTTGGCATCCGACTCTAGGACCAGCTTATAAGAATCAGAGTTGAAAGTACCTCCCAGGTTTACAAACTTCCCATAAGGTATTCCCACAAAGATCGTACGTTGAAGCCCTCACTAAATGAAATGACTTCACTTGGAGAAAGGGCCTTTAAATAGGTTTTTAAGCTTAAATGAGGTCACAAGTGTAGGACCCCAATCTGATAGGACTCATGGCATTATAGGAAGAGGAAGAGAGACCAGAGCTCTCTCTCCCTATAGGCACACATAGAGAAAAAGCCATGTGAGGACACAGTGAGAAGGCTCATCTACAAGCCAGGAAGTGAGGCCTTACCAAATACCAACCCTTGTGGCACACTGATCTTAGGCTTCCAGCCTCAGAACCATGAGAAAATAAATTTGTTTTTAAGCCACCTGGCCTGAGGAATTTTGTTATGGAAGCCCGAGCAGAATAACAGAGTGGCCTTTCCACTAAACCAGCTTCACCTTGTTCTTCAGAGCTCTGTTGAACCATAAGGATGTCTAAAGGGAGTCACTTTATGTCCACTCACACTTCAGTCAAAGGAAGGTCGGGATTCTTTATAAGATTTTGTTTGAAGAAAGGCTCTGCTAAAAATAATTCGGAAGTCAGTGATCCCATAATGTATCAAGATTAGGAGCATTTCATCAAATGTGGATATGTAAAAAAGAGAGCAATATTTTCTTCCAGTTATTGTATTAGAAAGAGAGCTGAGATTGCTCTGTTGGACAGTGTGACATGAGGCAATTGATTTTAATTTCCCCAAGTTTCATTTTACCCACCTGTGTACCAGATAGTAATTCCAGTCCTTGCACAAAGTTGCCTGTGCAGGAAATACAAGTTTTGTCTTCTATAATTCAACTTAATTTTTATTTTGTCAAGATGGTAGAAATGTAATGTCATTCATTTTGAGATGCCTCTCTTTTCCATGGCTGTTTCTAAGTTCTGGGAAACTTAGTGTTATGGCCTCATTGTGAGGAGGAGAGGATTAGAGGGTATCTAACTGTTGATGATATGTATTCATGATGGCAAACACTCAGACATCCTTTTTCCCATGTGTTCGACTGTGGACACTCTACACAGGTTGCTGTTTGCTTCTTTCTGCAAGTCTCTTCAGCTTCAGCAGCTTTCTCTGCTGCTTTCATGTTGTAATGTTCACTGGATGTGTTGAACTCTTGAAGGGGTTCGGCTTGAAGACCTCGGCTTTGCCGTTTTATATACAGCATGCGCACATTTCCTTTTGGTGATTTTGTATTCGTTTAGCCCATTCTGCATAATGGGAAACAAGTCACCAATGATTTCAGCTGCTGAGAATCTAGGGGTTTTACTAATTCTCTGGGGCTTAACCCAGGGAGCTGCACATGGGACTCTACTTTCTTTGGGAGTTACCAATTTCTGTGCATACATTGTTTCTTGAACCCAATTTAAGGGAAGTGGATTGCCTTAGGGTATGAGAAGTTTTGTTCTTTTATCATTACCTTTATTTCCAAATTGATAGTCTTTACTGAGTCATTTCTGTTGCTTCGAGGGTCTTGGCTTTTGAAACACAAAGCCATAAATACACCTTCTATCTTTCTTTTCTACTGTCATATTTCTTCCCCGAGGCAGAAGCACAGAATGGTCTAGCTGCCACTTGAATAATGGAGAAAGTAGGGAAAATTATAGGGAGGGAGGGAGGGAGGGATGGATGGATGGATAGAGAGATTGGTAGGTAGATAGATAGATTTCTCTTAAAATGTATTGCTTCAACTAGATATCTAGATTTACTTCTAGTTTTACAATTCTGGATTATAATAAAAATAATTATTTCATAGTTCCTTTTGCTGAGTGCTCACTCTACCAGGTTACCATGATGAGCACTTTACATACAATAATCATTTTTAACCTTCCCAGCAATCCTATAAGACAGTCTTATCTTTAATTCACAAATAAGAAAACTGAGACTTGGAAATGGTAAACTAAGATCATGGAGTTCCTAAGTGGCAGAGCCGGTACTCTAGTCCAGGTCTATCTTACCTTAACACTTGTTCTCTTAAACACTTTGAACTACTTCTCTTTAGGTGACTGAAGTCTTGCCATTCTATAACCTGTGTCAGAATATATTTAATTGTGTTTAGCAGATGGAAAGCTATGAAAGCATTAAGGCATTGACATTAGGTGTGAACCAAGCCATAACTTAGCCTGTGATAAGTAACCTGTTTATGCACATGTCTATTTAATCTTCACAGGAAAATTAAAAGATTTTCCTGTTATTACATTCATTTTATAGATAAGAAACTGATGCACAGAAAGGATTTGAACTCATGTAGCTGGGCTCTAGAGGCTATGTTCTTAACCACCCTGTTTGGCTGCCTCGTCCATAAAAGAGATAGGAGAGTGATGTGTACCCTTAGGAAGAGCCAGCCAAGTGATAGACAAATTTATAGCTTCTGCAACTCTTCATGAGATCCTTATATCTATGACTTCAACCTGCATGAAGGCTTACTAAGCCAAATTATATACAGTGGGGAAGGTAATATTTCATCTCCCTTCAGGTCAGTTGGTTCTTAGCAGCATGCTTTCTGGCTTGAGATTTGAGGATCTCCAGACAGACAAACTCCACAATCCCTCAAAGGTCAGTCTAAATATCAGTCATATAAACAGAACCTTAATCATAAGCACATGGCTGATTTATAGTTCTCAATTGATTCTTGCTTTTTCATGATAGGGCATAACATGGATAACAGAGAAGGCAAAGAGTCAAGGAGCTTCCTGACTCCCTTTGAACTTATCCCAAATTTATTTCCCTGGCTATTTGCACTTGTAACCCTGTACAACCTGAACATTTCTTTCTAACTTTGCCACCTGTTGAGTCTTGTGTCTTCCTTTACTTTTGCCCATTTCCTTTGTAATAATAGTACTAGTAGTAGTAGTTGTTGTTTTGTGTGTGTGTGTGTGTGTGTGTGTGTGTGTATGTGTATATGTATGTGTATGAGAGAGAGAGAGAGAGAAAGGGAATATGTATTTATAAAAATATACCTTTGTTGCAATTTGTAAAATTAAGACATAATGAATGGAAACATACTTTGATTCTCAATGCATTGGTTTCAGCTTAATAAATGTATGTTGTTCATGATAAGTAGGTCATTACTCGGAACTCCATCCCGGCAAACTTCTCCTTTTCTTCCCCACAGGCAGCACCTGCATGTTGAAGTCCTCCTCAGAAGCCCACAGGAGATGAGCAGACATCACTGAGCCCTTTCTCAGGTGAGCATCTGTGATTGGACTCAATCATAAACTGTCTTCACTGTCTTTTTGACTGTTTACTCCCTCTGACAATAGCAGTGAGGAAATAATCTTCTAGTTCTGCTAGTAGATATCAACTGGGCTAGCTTATTGCATTTAATGGATTTCAACAGACCTTTGACAAACTTTGTAATTAAATTGACTTACTTGCTCCCAGCTTTCTTTTGTTACTAAATGAACACTAATGCTACTGAGTTGCCATGGGTGTACCAGCATAGAAAATGACCCTGGATGCTTAGCTATGGTAATTTTACACTTTAGTCAGTCAGTGGGCATTACTTTAGGGAATCTAATTCTTTCTGCCATCAGCTTTTAGGTGGAGTCCAGTTCATCATGGGCCCGTGGTGATTACAAATCCAAATAACTCTTAGTTATCTGAGTAGGGTTTACTCATGTGGTTTTGTCCCTGAGGCTAATATCTTTTCTCAGATTGGCATCATCTGTTCTTGGTCCCTGGTATAGAGGGACTGCTAGAGAATTCAGATGTTATCCTAAAGTAATCTGACCTTGTCCCCAGATCACTATCCCCATAATATTCACTGTTTCAAAGAAATAATAGAAGGCTTGTTTGTTTGCTGATACGCTTGTCAATGTACCTCTGCTGTGCATCACCTGTATTACTTATGTGGGGAGAGTATTTCCCCAAAAGCCGAGACCACTTTCCACCCTGGGTTCTGACACTCACTGATGATGGTTTTGAGCAAGACATCTGATCTTTCTGGATCTCAATTTCTTCATCCGTACAGTGACAGAGTTGTTGTACTTCTAAGGACCTTTCCATCTCTGAAACTTCCCTTATTACACTCTGGAAACCTCATAAACCTTCCTTTCCACATTTTCTATAATATGCCTTTAAAACTTTGCCTGATGAGCATATCATGTAATAGCTCATGAGAGGGGTTGAGGAAGCAGTTGTATGGTTTAGATGCCTAGCATGTGCTAAGAGCACTGTGGGGTGTTCTGTACTCTCCTGCCAAATTGATACTGAGCTGAATCAGGGAAATTGCCCAGTAAGCCTCCGTCTTCCTTCTCTCCATATAGTCAGCCTTGAATGTTGATTACATTCAGATCACAGTAAAAATTTTCATCCATTTAAAGAAATATATGTTTTCCATTCTAGAACTTGATTTTTTTTTCCCACTTGAACTCATTTGCCTTTTCCCAACAGACACTATATTTAGTCAGATTGTGGAAACTAATTTTTGGTGTCACTGCACATTTGCTCAAGGTATTTATTTATTTTTAAAGTATAATAAGCTAATATTTGCCAGCAAAGGATCCTGTTTGAGGTTCACTGATGCAACTGGAGATGCTGGCAAGGGAATTCTAGTTCTGTTACCCAGCTTCCTGACGATGGCTCAGTATTCTAAATTGCACAGATTATCTCTCTGCTCTGAAATCTTAATACAAATAACTTTTCAATAATTAGTAAGGTTTTGTCACATGCATAAAGACATTGTAAAGTTATGAAAAACACTAATGTTGTTTTAATTGTCTTTAAGTTCCCTATGGGAGTTATATTTTCATAAGGATACCCCTTATAATACAGTTGGGAGGACACATCTGAGTACAGAGAGGAGTACCTTTTAATTTGCTTAACTCTTTCAAGCCCTTCCTTTATTTTGTATCCCAAATACTGTTTGACTTTTATGTATAAAAATTCTTATTTGAGGACTGCATTCAATTTTTAAAACATGGTAAATGGGAGATTCAAGTGCATACATAGGGGAGTAGCTAGGAATAGCTAGGCAAGAGAAAGGGAAAGGCCAGCAGTGAGATATTACCTTTGATCAACAAACCTAGGTATTAGGCATGTGGCATGCATGCTTCAAGAATGCAAGTGCGATTTATACTTTAATAAGAAACATGTAATTAAAATTTAATTCTCAAGATCATTTTCTTTAAAAGCAACAGAGATTTCTTAGAGTTATTGGCCCCCTGCCTGGCCACTTTGGATACAATGCATTGGGAATGCATAGTTGAATTATCAAGCAAGCCTTGGGCATCTCTTTAGGTCTGATATGGAAGGACTCAACAACTTCCAGTTGGACCTTACATACAAAACCCCTACCACCAACCAGGGAAGACCAATCAAGAATCATTGCTGCAGAAGTTTGTCATGCTCCTGCCATGCTGGAGTCCCCGTCATCTTTCCCTTTTCCAGAGAATCTGCACTGTCCACTCCTAAAATTCATCCCCAAGTCCCCACTTCTCACTTCACCTCACTGTTGGTAAGTCAGCAAGAGTAAGAAGTGAACAAAGGAAAGCTCTCCTCATCCTTGGCTCTACTTTTCTGAATTCCAAATGGTATTCTTCAGTGCAGTATTCTTGCTTTTAGAATATAAAACCATATAGCCATTGTTAAATGGTTATAAGAGACTGACCTTGACTAAGAAACATTCCCTTTGGTCTATATAAAAGTCTAGTGCAAAGCTCCTCATTCACTCAGATCCAACTTGTTATAGATACTATGACCAATGGCTTAGAGCTTCCACTGCCCAACAGGTGGGATGGTGGGTGGAGGGGAATATTAAGTCATTCTGATGAATATTTTGCCAGAGAAGGAGGAGGCATGTGTGCTAATATAATTTCTAACTCTTAACATGTTTTATTGTCATTTGTTTCTAGGTATTTTTTGATTTCCTCTTTGATTTCTTCAGTGTTCACTTCGTTATTAAGTAGTGTATTGTTTAGCCTCCATGTGTTTGTATTTTTTACAGATCTTTTCCTGTAATTGATATCTAGTCTCATAGCATTGTGGTCGGAAAAGATACTTGATACAATTTCAAGTTTATTAAATTTACCAAGGCTTGATTTGTGACCCAAGATATGATCTGTCCTGGAGAATGTTTCATGAGCACTTGAGAAAAATGTGTATTCTGTTGTTTTTGGATGGAATGTCCTATAAATATCAATTAGTCCATCTTGTTTAATGTATCATTTAAAGCTTGTGTTTCCTTATTTATTTTCATTTTGGATGATCTGTCCATTGGTGAAAGTGGGGCGTTAAATTCCCCTACTATGAATGTGTTACTGTCGATTTCCCCTTTTATGGCTGTTAGTATTTGCCGTATGTATCGAGGTGCTCCTATGTTGGGTGCATAAATATTTAAAATTGTTATATCTTCTTCTTGGAGCGATCCCTTGATCATTATGTAGTGTCCTTCTTTGTCTCTTCTAATAGTCTTTATTTTAAAGTCTATTTTGTCTGATATGAGAATTGCTACTCCAGCTTTCTTTTGGTTTCCATTTGCATGGAATATCTTTTTCCATCCCCTTACTTTCAGTCTGTATGAGTCTCTAGGTCTGAAGTGGGTCTCTTGTAGACAGCATATATATGGGTCTTGTTTTTGTATCCATTCAGCCAATCTGTGTCTTTTGGTGGGAGCATTTAGTCCATTTACATTTAAGGTAATTATCGATATGTATGTTCCTATTCCCATTTTCTTAATTGTTTTGGGTTCGTTATTGTAGGTCTTTTCCTTCTCTTGTGTTTCTTGCCTAGAGAAGTTCCTTTAGCATTTGTTGTAAAGCTGGTTTGGTGGTGCTGAACTCTCTCAGCTTTTGCCTGTCTGTAAAGGTTTTAATTTCTCCATCAAACCTGAATGAGATCCTTGCTGGGTAGAGTAATCTTGGTTGCAGGTTTTTCTCCTTCATCACTTTAAATATGTCCTGCCAGTCTCTTCTGGCTTGCAGAGTTTCTGCTGAAAGATCAGCTGTTAACCTTATGGGGATTCCCTTGTGTGTTCTTTGTTGTTTTCCCCTTGCTGCTTTTAATATGTTTTCTTTGTATTTAATTTTTGACAGTTTGATTAATATGTGTCTTGGTGTATTTCTCCTTGGATTTATCCTGTATGGGACTCTCTGTGCTTCCTGGACTTGATTAACTGTTTCCTTTCCCACATTGCAGGTTCTTATTAGTTATCCATTTTATGCATATTAGTGTATATATTTCAGTCCCAATCTCTCAATTTATCACACCCTGCCCACCACCACCACTATCCTCCCTTGGTGTCCGTATGTTTGTTCTCTACATCTGTGTCTCTCTTTCTGCTGTGCATACTGGTTCATCTGTACCATTTTTCTAGGTTCCACATACATGCGTTAACATACGATATTTGTTTTTCTCTTTCTGACGAACTTCAGTTTGTATGACAGTCTCTAGATCCATCCACGTCTCTACAAGTGACCCAGTTTTGTTCCTTTTTATGGATGAGTAATATTCCATTGTATATATGTACCACATCTTATTTATCCATTTGTATGCTTCCATGACCTGGCTATTGTAAATAGTGCTGCAATGAACATTGGGGAGCATGTTTCTTTTCGAATTATGGTTTTCTCTGGGTATATCCCCAGGAGTGGGATTGCTGGGTCATATGGTAATTCTATTTTTAGTTTTTAAAGGAACCTCCATACTGTTCTCCATAGTGGTAAAAGCTGGTTCTTTGAGAAGATAAACAAAATTGATAAACCATGAGCCAGACTTATCAAGAAAAAAAGGGAGGTGACTCAAATCAACAGAATTAGAATTGAAAAAGGAGAAGTAACAAGTGACATGGCAGAAATACAAAGGCTCATGACAGATTGCTACAAGCAACTCTATGCCAATAAAATGGACAACCTGGAAGAAATGGACAAATTCTTAGAAAAGCACAATTTTCTGAGACTAAACTAGGAAGAAATAGAAAATATGAACAGACCAATCACAAGCACTGAAATTGAAACTGTGATTAAAAATCTTCCAACAAACAAAAGTCCAGGATCAGATTGCTTCACAGGCGAATTCTATCAAACATTTAGAGAAGAGCTAACACCTATCTTTCTCAGACTCTTCCAGAATATAGCAGAGAGAGGAACATTCCCAAATTCATTCTACCAGGTCACCGACACCCTGATACCAAAACCAGACAAAGATGTCACAAAGAAAGAAAACTACAGGCCAATATCACTGATGAACATAGATGCAAAAATCCTCAACACAATACTAGCAGACAGACTCCAACAGCATATTAAATGGATCATACACCATGATCAAGTGGGGTTTATCCCAGGAATGTAAGGATTCTTCAATATATGCAAATCAATCAATCTGATACACCATATTAACAAATTGAAAGAGAAAAATCATATGATAATGTCAATAGGTGCAGAAAAAGCTTTTGAAAAAATTCAACACCATTTATGATAAACACCCTCCAGAAAGTGGGCATAGCGGGAACTTTCCTCAACATAATAAAGGCCATATATGACAAACCCACAGCCAATATCATTCTTTAGTGGTGAAAAACTGAAACCATTTCCGCTAAGATCAGGAAGAAGACAAGGTTGTACACTCTCACCACTCTTATTCAACATAGTTTTGGAAGTTTTAGCCACAGCAATCAGAGAAGAAAAAGAAATAAAAGGAATCCAAATTAGAAAAGAAGAAGTAAAGCTGTCATTGTTTGCAGATGACATGATACTATGCATAGAGAATCCTAAAGATGCTACCAGAAAACTACTAGAACTAATAAATGAATTTGGTAAAGTAGCAGGATACAAAATTAATGCACAGAAATCTCTTACATTTCTTTACACTAATGATGAAGAATCTGAAAGAGAACTTAAGGAAACAGTCCCATTTACCATTTCAACAAAAAGAATAAAATATCTAGGAATAAACCTCCCTAAGGAGACAAAATCCCTCTATGCAGAAAACTATAAGACACTGATGAAAGTAATTAAATATGATACAAACAGATGGAGAGATATACCATGTACTTAGAGTGGAAGAATCAATATTGTATAAATGACTCCACTACCCACAGCAATCTACAGATTTCAGTGCAATCCCTATCAAACTACCAACGGCATTTTTCACAGAACTAGAACAAAAAATTTCACAATTTGTATGGAAATACAGAAGACCCCAAATAGCCAAAGCAATCATAAGAAAGAAAAATGGAGCTGGAGGAATCAGGCTCCCTGACTTCAGACTATACTACAAAGCTACAGTAATCAAGACAATATGGTATTGGTGCAAAAACAGAAATATAGATCAATGGAACAGGATAGAAAGCCCAGAGATAAGTCCATGCACATATGGTCACCTTATTTTTGACAAAGGAGGCAAGAATATACAATGGAGAAAAGACATTCTCTTCAATAAGTGGTGCTGGGAAAACTGGACAGCTACATGTAAAAGAATGAAATTAGAACACTCCCTAACATACACAAGAATAAACTCAAAATGAGTTAAAGACCTATATGTAAGGCTAGACACTATAAAACTCTTAGAGCAAAACATAGGCAGAACACTCGATGACATAAATCACACCAAGATCCTTTTTGACCCCCCTCCTGGAGAAATGGAAATAAAAACAAAAATAAACAAATGGGACATAATGAAATTTAAAAGCTTTTGCACAGCAAAGGAAACCATAAACAAGATAAGACAACCATCCGAATGGGGGATAACATTTGCAAACAGAGCAACTCACAAAGGATTAATCTCTAAAATTTACAAGCAGCTCATGCAGCTCAATATTAAAAAAAACAAACAACCCAATCCAGAAATGGGCAGAAGACCTAAATAGACATTTCTCCAAAGAAGATATACAGACTGCCAGCAAACACATGAAAGGATGCTCAACATCACTAATCATTGGAGAAATGCAAATCAAAACTACAGTGAGGTATCACCTCACACTGGTCAGAATGGCTATCATCAAAAAATCTACAAACAAATGCTGGAGAGGGTGTGGAGAAAAGGGAACCCTGTTGCCCTGTTGGTGGGAATGTAAAGCGATACAGCCACTGTGGAGAACAGTATGGAGGTTCCTTAAAAAACTAAAAATAGAACTACCATATGGTCCCGCAATCCCACTACTGGGCGTATACCCTGAAAATGCCATAATTCAAAAGGAATTGTGTACCACAGTATTCATTGCAGCACCATTTACAATAGCCAGGACATGGAAGCAACCTAAGTGTCCACTGACAGATGAATGGGTAAAGAAGATGTGGCACATATATACAACAGAATATTACAAAAAGAAACAAAATTGAGTTATTTGTAGTGAGGTGGATGGACCTAGAGTCTGTCATACAGAGTGAAGTAAGTTAGAAAGAGAAAAACAAATACCATATGCTCACACATATATATGGAATCTTAAAAAAAAATGTTTTTGAAGAACCTAGGGGCAGGACAGGAATAAAGACACAGATGTAGAGAATGGACTTGAGGTCAGAGGGAGGGGGAAAGGTAAGCTAGGACGAAGTGAGAGAGTGGCATGGACATATATACACTACCAAATGTAAAATACCTAGCTAGTGGGAAGCAGCCGCATAACACAGGGAGATCAGGTCTGTGCTTTGTGACCACCTAGAGGGCTGAGAGGGAGACGCAGGAGTGAGGGGATTTGGGGATATATGTATACGTATAGCTGATTCACTTTGTTATACAGCAGAAACTAACACAACATTGTAAAGCCATTATACTCCAATAAAGATGTTTAAAAATAAAAAGTACTTTTCCTGAAATAAATAAATAACAATTAGGAAAGAAAAAGCTCCAGATAATACCCTGGTTTTCTTCTCTGCTACTTAATTTTTGGAATTGATAAATGAATGGTCAATTTTTTGAAGCAGAATTATGAAACAGTAGTTTCCTTCTGAAATCAAGCTAAATTATGTTTTCCACTTAGAGGTACAGCCGATCAGACAAAATTGTCAATCTAATGGCACCATGGAGGCATATTCAATGAGTACTTTTCTGTATCTTATTTTCATCCACTTTAAATGGGAGTAGTGGTAGTACTGAACTCACAGCTATATTATGAGAATTTTATAAGGTAATACATGTCAATCATGCCACACGTAGTTATGGCTTCTACTTTTCCAATCTTACTCTTCAATGTTAATATTATTATTACCTGTTTAAAAACGTACACACTATTCAAAAATATTTCGTTTATCTCAAAAACACATATTACAGTTTGTAATCATACACTCATTTATGTGGTTAATTGAATAATGTCATCTCTCCCATTAGGCTGTATGCTCCCTGGCTCTGTTTCCTTCCATTTGTTCACCTCTGCACCCCGACATCTTCCATGGTACCAGCACATAGGATTAGAAACAGGTAGACACTATTTGGCCATATTTGAACTGCCAAAATGACATTTTCAAGTGGCTCTACCCAAGTCATCACTATATGACTTTTCCTTTTGAAATTATGCTAAAATCTGCTTTTTATTTTAAATTCTCACAAAACCCATTTTCCAATAGGTAGAGAACTGCAAAGCAACAACTAAATATATATATATATATATATATATATATATATATATATATATATATATATATCCAACTGAGTTAGGCACACACACACAAACTCACCAACAACCAAACAATAACTCCTTTCTTCTCTTGCCACACCCCCATATCTGCACCCACCATCATCCATCTGCTTCAAGAGTAGAAGCAGAAAAGGAAATAGGTCTGTGGAATATTCTGGGGTTAGAGGTGTCTTGCTATACCTGGCTGTAGAGGGTCATTGCTGTAGAAAGCTGTACTTTTCTGTGAGCTTTATTTTGTCCGTATCTCTTTCTTACTGTTATAGGGGTCAGTCATGTGAGAAAGCCAGGGAGCCTGGAGATTGTCACGCACCAAATTCTGTCCAATATATATTTCATAGGGGCATATTTCTTGCATCTACAGAAAGTCAAATGCTATTACAATCATTTTAACATCGACATTTCCTTTTTGTGGACTGTATTCGTTCTGTTTCCATCTTCACAAATACTTCCTAACTCTGCATATCATTTCTCCCTCAACCACCACTTGCTCCTCTCTCCACTTTTCTCCGCTCCGTTGGAAGAAAGAGTCTTTGGTCTGTAGAACGTATCCTAAACTTTAATCTACCAACACTGTTCACAACAATACGGATTTTTTTCTCACCCTTCATCTATACCATGGGATCAACTCATTGCCCTCTTGACCTCTTCTGGGAGTAGAATTAATACTACACACATGTTCCCTATGATGCTTTATTTTGGGGTTGGATCAGTGGTATATTTCCAGTCTTCTTTGTTGTGTCTGATTCAGTGTCAGTGCAGTTTGAACCGTGGGGTATGTCCCCACCTGCCACTTTTTGTCAGGATCTGCTTGGAACTAAGAGTCCAGGAAGAAAGGCTTTAAATGAGCAAAATGAATGAAGGAGGAAAGAAGGCAGTACATAAACAACAGAGATTTTGCTGCAATTAAATGGGGGAGTGTGATCAGATGGAAGCTGGTTAATACTTTCAATATTTACCAACGATGATTTGTGATGGGATAGTCATCACAAATAGTCATGGATAAGTATCTTCAGCCTAGAATCCTGCCAGGCCTCTCCAGACAAGAAATATTCAATATGTTTACCAGATTAATAAAATATATTCCATGAAAACCACTGCAGGTCTTATGCAGTGATTTAACACTGGCAGAAAAGCAAACAAGACAATAATTTGACTGATAAAAGGGATGGATTCACATTTGCCCTGTCCTGAGTTGTAATTGCTTTATTCATTTGAATGTTCTCAGGACTATATAGTTTTAGGATTGGAACTTGGAGAGGGCCATTTTCTAAAACTAACCTGTGAAACTACTCAAAGTGAGCTCCAGTCCCACATTATTAGAAGATGATGTAAACTTTGGGAGACAGGAAGGCATGGGGAATAACTTACCTAGTAAACACTTCATTCATTTTGGCCTCCTAGCATCTGAGGCCATTTCCTTGTTTTAGAGAATACCCATCTTATTTAACAGAGCCTGCCTCTTAATATGCAGTCTCAGAATTCCAGATATTTGCTTTCTTAAGCATCCTTGCAACTAAGTGTAGGACCTCTACCTTAGGCTCATGACCTGGGCACTACAGCCCAGACATGCTGACTCCAGACATTGATTTTGAAGCTAGTAACACATTATTGGAAAAACAGGGATCCTCTTGTGGCTGGCAGTGGCCAGTGGCTACATGTGCTTTCCAAAAGCAGCAGTAGCTTTAACAGTAGACTCTCATGTCTAGCTTGGGTGGTGCTGATTGTGTGAACTGGAGTCAATGCAGTCCCGTGGCTGCAGCCATGGTATCTTCATGGGGCCACTCCCACTGTGTGATCTGGAGAATTGCTTCTAACTGCATAGGCTGCAAGCCTGGTTTCCCCAAACCTTTTGGAGATTATGTGAGCTATGATATAACCTCTGGTTAATAAGTTAACCAGAATTGACTTCTGTTGCTTATAACTAACACCTTAACTAATACAAAGCCAAGGATAGACCCAGAAGTGATTTGGCTATTGTATTAGTTTTTAATTGCTGTTTAACAAATTAACAAAAACTTAGTGGCTTAAAACAACAAACATTTATCATCTTACACTTTCCATGGGTCAGCCATCAAGGCATGGTATATCTGTATCCTCTGCTCAGGATCTCAAAAAGATGTAATCAAGATGTTGGCTGAGTTGCATTCTCATCAGAGACTCGATTGAAGAAGGATTTGTTTCCAAGCTCCCTCAGCTTGTTAGCAGAATTCATTTTTTTGCAGCTGTAGAATTTGTGGTGGCTTGTTTGATTAAGTCCAGTAGGATGGAGTTGCAAACCTTTAGACATTCTTTGAAATAGCTCACCTGATTTGGCCAGGACTGCCCAAGATAATCTCCCTTTTGATTTAACAGAGTGTTTCTATTTGGTGCTTTAATGATATCAGTAAAATCCTTCCACCTTTGCCATATAAGGTAATTTAATCAGAAGAGTAACATCCCATCACCTTAGCCATATTCTAGTGGTTAGAATCAAGTGGCATGTCCTGCCTGCTCTCAAGAACCCATACAAGAGTGTGGGTCATTAGGGGTCATCTTAGAATTCTGCCTTCCACAGTTGTGTTCACACACATGCATCTTTATGCAACTGAACTTACCATTTCAAATTGAGCTTTTTTTTTTTTGGCATGATTCTTTTTTATTATTATTTATTTATTGGGGTATAGTTGTTTTACAATGTGTTAGTTCCTACTGTACAGCAAAGTGGAGTTTGCCTGTGCTATACAGCAGGTTCTTATTAGTTATCTATTTTATACATATTAGTGTATATACATCAATCCCAATCTCCCAATTCATCCCACCACCACCACTCCATCCCACGCTTTCCCCCCTTGGTGTCCATACATCTGTTCTCTACATAATGGTTCCTAGTAAAAATCCTCCTAGTGGTATTAGGGCCCTCCATAAAATCCTACCTTGAAGAAAGGATTTCCTTTTGAGTTAATAAGCTGTACTCTGAATTAGATGATGATTTTGCTCCCAAGTTTATAAAAAGATGATACAATTTTGTTACATAGCTATAGACTGACTAAGCCTGTACTTGTTTGGATTACCAGAGAGTAATTAAGGTTAATAAGTTCAGAGAATCTGTGGGTAATTAGTACATGGGGAGCTTAGCCTGTGTTTGCCTGGCTGTTCTCAATAAAAGGTCCTCTTCCACCCAGTGAAATCCCCCCAAAAGGTGAAGCCCTCTTGGTTGAGCAGCCTGTCAGTGTCTGTTCTGTGCAGTTACTGTTCCATACACTGGGACCTGCTCACAGAATTGCCATCCTGATTGGCTAGGGCTGAGGCAATGCTGCTTAGAGAGGGACCTCATGGGCTGCTCAGTTGTTAACTCCCCTTCCTTGCCCCCTGCACCATCTTGGCATCTTGCCCATGAGACTTCAGTGTAAGACCCGGAGTGTGTCTTGCTCTCTTCCGCACTGAGAACCTTCATTTTCTCCATGAGATGTAGAGGTGGTAGGAGTTGGCCATAAGCTTGCTTTTGTTTTTACTTCTTTCTGGTGAATTCATGTTCCCTAAGGGCCCACACAATTTAATTAAAATAACTTGCTCTTAGTTTTGCCTTCAGAAATAGAAGATTATTTTTGTAAACAGGCTAAAAAATGGTGGGAGATAGGAGTCAAAGTTGTTTTCTGGAGTGTGATAGGAAGCACAAAATTAACTTAGACTGTCACAATCTTCTGGACTTTCAAGACTGTTATTTATTGCGCGTGTGATGTCTGGCATTCGTTTAAAAGGCAAATGTGTATCATTCTAATCTAATTCGTTCATTAAAATTTTAACTATGCTTAACTGGAGAAGGAATTCATCTTTATGTTTTGATGAGGCTTTCTCCCTCGTATATTTTCACTTCTCTTCTCCACTGATTTTTCTTGTCATTAAATGCAAGTTCAAGGCTCTCTTAATCTTAAAGCCAGCAAGCAAATGAACAAAGTCTCTGTGGTCCGAAGTTCCCTGCTAGCTACTGCCCTGGCTTGCCTCTTATCTTCACAGTCACGTTCTTCAGAATCTACAGAACTTGGTCTCTTCTTTCTTGCCTCTCGTTTACTCTGCAGCCCACACTGATCAGACTCTGCCCTTGCTAGCTCGTTGAAATGGCCCTAACATTTGCCCCCGTGACTTCCTGATTACTTAATTAATGAGCATCACCCTGTTGTCATCTTTTGGCATCCTTGGCCATTCGATTCATGCTTCTTGCCTCTAAAAGACAACACACTCCCCTGGTTTTCCTACCTTTTAATGTCTTTTTCTCAGTGCCCTTTGTCTTTTATCCTCCTCTTCTTATACCTGCCACCAGCGACTGCCTCCCCCCACTCCACCAGCCTCATATTGTTATTCTCTAGAGTCAGGACTTCATACTTCTCTTGTCATGCTGCATGATCTTTGGGGGATTTTTCATATTCTGTGTTTTATCAATCACATGTTTACTAGTGTCTCCCCCTTCCCCACCAAGAGATAATTGCTACTTAAATTTTGTATAATTGTTTTCTTGCTCTTTATAGTTTTCCTATCTTTGTTTACATCTGTGTATTTTACAAAATACTACAGACTGAGCGGTGTAAACCGCAGAAATGTATTTTCTCCCAGTTCTGGAAGCTGGAAGTCCAAGATCAAGGTGTCAGCAGGTTTGATTTCTCCCCAGGCTTCTTTCCTTGGCTTGCAAATGGCTGACTTTTTGCTGTGTCCTCACATGGTCTTTCCTCTCTGCACACATATCCCTGAAGTCCGTGTGTGTGCAAATTTCCTCTTCTCATAAGGACACCAGTCACGTTGGTGTAGGGCCCATCTTACTGACCTTTGAACTTATCACCTCCATAAAGGTGCTATATTCAAATACAGCCACATTTTGAGGTGCTAGGGACTTGGGTTTCAACATATAAATTTTGGCCTTTTTGAGATTTTTTCCTCTACTTTGTTGTTATCAATCATCTTTTACCAATGACCCCTTTCCACATCACAAGATAACATGTAAATATTTTCTTTTCTTTATAGTAGTCCCATATTTGTTAATCTCTAAATAATGTTTTGTTTATTTTTGAAATTCATACATATGGAATCATATTGTATATATGCTTTGGTGACTTGTTTCTTTCATCTACTGTTAGTTTTTAAAGATTCGTACACAATGATGCTTGTAGCTGCGTTTCATTCATTTTCACCATTATTTAGTACTTCATTGTATAAGTATACAACACTAAATTTATTCACTTTATGGCCTATAGATATTTATTTTCTAGTATTTTTGACTGTTATGAACAATACTGCTACAAATAATTCTGGCACATATCTCTTAGTGCCCAAGTCTTTCTCTGTTTAAGAGTGGACACTTGAAGGATATATACAAAATTAACTTTATCAGGTAGTGCCAACCTTTCCAAATACATTGAGTACATTTAGTCTCCTTCTATCAGAGGATTAATTTATTTTGTTCTATGCTATTACAGCCTTGCCCATCTACAGTTTAATATATTTTGAATCAAGTCATAAACTGTTGTCTAGGAAAAGAATGGTGCCTGTAGACATTGATTTTGCCACTGAACCTACGACTCATGGGGAGCCTAAGGATTCCAATTCCTTATGTGACGATTTATGAAATATGAAGTTAGGCCTATTATCCAGGTGATTTAATTTAATTTTTTTTTCTGAGATATCCGTATTAGTGGGATTGGAATACAGTTGAAGTCCTAGCAACTATATTGAGCTAATTGCTTAAATTCTCCAAAACACTTTTCATGAGAGTAGTTTTTGATAATTTCACTTCAAACAAACTTTTTTTTAGGTTAAACTTAAAGACACATATATGTTGACCAAGTTATAAAGGATAGCTAACATTTTTGTTTATTTTTTCCTATTCCTTTCTCAGAGGTCTTTGGAATAGCTTACTAAAGTAAACCCAAACATTACTTTGGGAATAATTATCATAAGAATGTATATCAATTGGATAAGTTGACAGTTGTAAAACAAAACTTTTGGCCTAGGCCCTAATCCAGATAGGAAAGTGTCCAAATGACTTAAAAGTTCCAAGTAGCATAAAATGATTCAGCAGAATATACTACCAGTGGTCTGATTATTTTTTCAGAAATGTACACCAAAATAGGCCACAATAATATTTTATTTTCTAAAAATTTGTGTGTGTGTGTGTTACTTTCTGCTTTATAAGAAAGTGAATCCGTTATACATATACATTTATCTCCATATCTCCTCCCTCTTGCGTCTCCCTCCCACCTTCCCTATCCCACCCCTCAAGGTGGACACAAAGCACCGAGCTGATCTCCCTGTGCTATGCGGCTGCTTCCCACTAGCTATCTGTTTTACATTTGGTAATGTATATATGTCCATGCCACTCTCTCACTTCGTCCCAGCTTACCCTTCCCCATCCCCGTGTCCTCAAGTCCATTCTCTACATCTGCAGCTTTATTCCTGTCCTGCCCCTAGTTTCTTCAGAGCCTTTTTTTTTTGGTTTAAATTCCATATATATGTGTTAGCATACGGTATTTGTTTCTCACTTTCTGACTTACTTCACTCTGTATGACAGACTCTAGGTCCATCCACCTCACTACAAATAACTCAATTTCGTTTCTATTTATAGCCGAGTAATATCCCATTGTGTATATGTGCAACATCTTCTTTATCCATTTGTCTATTGATGGGCACTTAGGTTGCTTCCATGTCCTGGCTATTGTAAACAGTGCTGCAGTGAACATTGTGGTACATGACTCTTTTTGAATTATGGTTTTCTCAGGGTATATGCCCAGTAGTGGGATTGCTGGGTCGTACGGTAGTTCTATTTTTAGTTTTTTAAGGAACCTCCATACTGTTCTCCACAGTGGCTATATCAATTTACATTCCCAGAAACAGTTCAAGAGGGTTCCCTTTTCTCCACAACTTCTCCTGCATTTATTGTCTGTAGATTTTTTGATGATGGCCATTCTGACAGGTGTGAGGTGATACCTCATTGTAGTTTTCATTTGCATTTCACTAATGATTAATGATGTTGAACATTCTTTCATGTGTTTGTTGGCAATCTGTATATCTTCTTTGGAGAAATGTCTGCTTAGGACTTCTGCCCATTTTTGGATTGGGTTGTTTGTTTTTTTGATATTGAGCTGCATGAGCTGCTTGTAAATTTTGGAGATTAATCCTTTGTGAGTTGCTTCATTTGCAAATATTTTCTCCAATTCTGAGGGTTGTCTTTTCATCTTGTTTATGTTTTCCTTTGCTATGCAAAAGCTTTTAAGTTTAATTAGGTCCCATTTGTTTCTTTTTGTTTTTATTTCCATTTCTCTAGGATGTGGGTCAAAAAGGATCTTGATGTGATTTATGTCATAGAGTTTTTCTGCCTATGCTTTCCTCTAAGAGTTTTATAGTGTCTGGCCATATATTTAGGTCTTTAATCCATTTTGAGTTTATTTTTGTGTATGGTGTTAGGGAGTGTTCTAATTTCATTCTTTTATATGTAGCTGTCCAGTTTTTCCCAGCACCACTTATTGAAGAGGCTGTCTTTTCTCCATTGTATTTTCCAGACTCCTTTATCAAATATAAGGTGACCATATGTACGTGGGTTTATCTCTGGGCTTTCTACCCTGTTCCACTGATCTATATTTCTGTTTCTGTGCCAGTACCATACTGTCTAGATTACTGTAGCTTTGTAGTAGAGTCCGAAGTCCAGGAGCCTGATTCCTCCAGCTCCATTTTTTTTCTCAAGATTGTTTTGGCTATTCGGGCTCTTTTGGGTTTCCATACAAATTGTGAAATTCTTTGTTCTAGTTTTGTAAAAAATGCCATTGGTAGTTTGATAGGGATTGCATTGAATCTGTAGATTGCTTTGGGTGGTATAGTCATTTTCACAATGTTGATTCTTCCAATCCAAGAACATGGTATATCTCTCCATCTATTTGTATCAATCTTTAATTTCTTTCATCAGTGTCTTATAGTTTTCTGCATACAGGTCTTTTGTCTCCTTTGGTAGGTTTATTCCTAGCTATTCTATTCATTTTATTTTGAATTTTATTTTCTTTATTTTTTTAAACAGCAGATTCTTATTAGTTACCCATTTTATAAATATTAGTGTATACATGTCAATCCCAATCTCCCAATTCATTACACCACCATCCCCACCCCCCCTCCACTTTCCCCCCTTGGTGTCCATACGTTTGTTCTCTATATCTGTGTCTCATTTTCTGCCTTGCAAACCAGTTAATCTGTACCATTTTTCTAGGTTCCACATATATACATTTATATACAATATGTGTTTTTCTCTTTTTGACTTACTTCACTCTGTATGACAGTCTCTAGATCCATCCATGTCTCTATAAATGACTCAATTTCATTCTTTTTTATGGCTGAGTAATATTCCACTGTATATATGTACCACATCTTCTTATCCATTCGTCTGTTGATGGGCATTTAGGTTGCTTCCATGATCTGGCCTTTGTAAATAGTTCTGCAATGAATATTGGGGTGCATGTGTCTTTTTGAATTATGGTTTCCTCTGGGTATATGCCCAGTAGTGGGATTGCTGGGTCATATGGTAATTCTATTTTTAGTTCTTTAAGGAGCCTCTATACTGTTCTCCATAGTGGCTGTATCAATGTACATTCCCACCAACAGTTCAAGAGGGTTCCCTTTTCTCCACACTCTCTCCAGCATTTGTTGTTTGTAGATTTTCTGATGATGCCCATTCTAACTAGTGTGAGGTGATACCTCATTGTAGTCTTGATTTGAATTTCTCTAATAATTAGTGATGTTGAGCAACTTTTCATGTGCTTCTTGGCCATCTGTATGTCTTCTTTGGAGAAATGTCTGTTTAGTTCTTTGGCCCATTTTTGCATTGGGTTGTTTGTTTTTTTAATATTGAGCGGCATGAGCTGTTTATATATTTTGGAGATTGATCCTTTGTCTGTTGATTCATTTGCAAATATTTTCTCCCATTTAGAGGGTTGTCTCTCTGTCTTGTTTATAGTTTCCTTTGCTTTGCAAAAGCTTTTAAGTTTCATTAGGTCCCATTTGTTTATTTTTGTTTTTATTTCCATTACTCTAGGAGGTGGATCAAAAAAGATCTTGCTGTGATTTATGTTAAAGGGTGTTCTTCCTATGTTTTCCTCTAACAGAATTATAGTGTCCAATCTTATATTTAGGTCTCTAATCCATTTTGAGTTTCTTTTTGTTTATGGCGTTAGGGAGTTTTCTGATTTCATTCTTTTACATGTAGCTGTGCAGATTTCCCAGTACCACTTTTTTGTTTGTTTGTTTGTTCTTTTGTGATACGCGGGCCTCTCACTGCTGTGGCCTCTCCCATTGCGGAGCACAGGCTCTATAAGCACAGGCTCAGCGGCCATGGCTTACGGGCCTAGCCACTCCACGGCACGTGGGATCTTCCTGGACCAGGGCACGAACCCATGTCCCCTCATTGGCAGGAAGACTCCCAACCACTGCACCACCGGGGAAGCCCAAGCACCACTTATTGAAGAGACTGTCTTTTCTCCATTGTATGTACTTGGCTCCTTTGTCACTGATTAGTTGACCATAGGTGGATGGGTTTATCTCTGGGCTTTCTATCTTCTTCCATTGATCTATATTTCTGTTTTTGTGCCAGTACCATATTGTCTTCATTACTGTAGCTTTGTAGTATAGTCTGAAGTCAGGGAGTCTGATTCCTCCAGCTCCGTTTCTTTCCCTCAAGACTGCTTTGGCTATTCAGGGTTTTTTGTGTCTCCATACAAATTTTAAGATTTTTTTTTTCTAGTTCTGTAAAAAATGCCATTAGTAATTTGATAGGGATTGCATTGAATCTGTAGATTGCTTTTGGTAGTATAGTCATTTTTACAATATTGATTCTTCCAATGCAAGAACATGGTATATCTCTCCATCTGTATCATCTTTAATTTCTTTCATCAGTGTCTTATAGTCTTGTGCATACAGGTCTTTTGTCTCCCTAGGTAGGTTTATTCCTAGATATTTTATTCTTTTTGTTGCAGTGGTAAATGGGAGTGTTCTCTTAATTTCTCTTTCAGATTTTTCATCATTGGTGTATAGGAATGCAAGAGATTTCTGTCCATTAATTATGTATCCTGCTACTTTACCAAATTCATTGATTAGCTCTAGTAGTTTTCTGGTAGCATCTTTAGGATTCTCTATGTATAGTATCATGTCATCTGCAAACAGTGACAGCTTTACTTCTTTTCTGACTTGGATTCCTTTTATTTCTTTTTCTTCTCTGATTGCTGTGGCTAAAACTTCCAAAACTATGTTGAATAATAGTCGTTTGAGTGGACCACCTTGTCTTGTTCCTGATCTTAGTGGAAATGGTTTCAGTTTTTCGCCATTGAGAACCATGTTGCTCGTGGGTTTGTCGTATATGGCCTTTATTATGTTGAGGTAACTTCCCTACTTGCCTACCTTCTGGAGAGTTTTTATCATAAATGGGTGTTGAATTTTTTCAAAAGCTTTTTCTGCACATATTCAGATAATCATATGGTTTTTCTCCTTCAGTTTTTTAATATGGTGTATCACATTGGTTGATTTGCATATATTGAAGAATCCTTGCATTCCTGGGGTAAACCCCACTTGATCATGGTGTATGATCCTTTTAATGTGCTGTTGGATTCTGTTTCCTAGTATTTTGTTGAGGATTTTTGCATCTATGTTCATCAGTGATATTGGCGTGTAGTTTTCTTTTTTTGTGACATCTTTGTCTGGTTATGGTATCAGGGTAATGGTGGTCTTGTAGAACGGGTTTGGGAGTGTTCCTCTCTCTGCTATAATCTGGAAGAATTTGAGAAGGATGGGTGTTAGCTCTTCTCTAAATGTTTGATAGAATTTGCCTGTGAAGCTACCTGGTCCTGGGCTTTTGTTTATTGGAAGATTTTAAATCACAGTTTCAATTTCAGTGCTTGTGATTGGTCTGTTTATATTTTCTATTTCTTCCTGGTTCCGTCTCAGAAGATTGTGCTTTTCTCAGAATTTGTCCGTTTCTTCCAGGTTGTCCATTTTATTGGTATATAGTTGCTTGCAGTAATCTCTCATGATCCTTTGTATTTCTGCCGGTTACTTCTCCTTTTTCATTTCTAATTCTATTGATTTGAGTCTTCTCCATTTTTTCTTGAGGAGTCTGGCTAATGGTTTATCAATTTAGTTTATCTTCTCAAAGACCCAGCTTTTACTTCTTTTAATGTTTGCTGTTGTTTCCTTCATTTCCTTTCATTTGTTTCTGACCTGATCATTATGATTTTATTTCTTCTGCCAACTTTGGGGGTTTTTTGTTCTTCTTTCTCTAATTTCTTTTGGTGTAAAGTTAGGCTTTTTATTTGAGATGTTTCTTGTTTCTTGAGGTAGGATTGTATTGATATAAACTTCCCTCTTAAAACTGCATTTGCTGCATCCCATAGGTTTTGAGTTGTGTTCTCATTGTCATTTGGTTCTAGGTATTTTTGGTTTCCTCTTTGATTTCCTCAGTGGTCTCTTCGTTATTTAGTAGTGTATGGTTTAGCCTCCATGTATTTGTATTTTTTTCAGATTTTTTCCTGTAATTGATATCTAGTCTCATAGCATTGTGGTCGGAAAAAATGCTTGATACAATTTCAGTTTTCTTAAATTTACCAAGGCTTGATTTTTGACCCAGTATATGAGGTATCCTGGAGAATGCTCCATGAGCACTTGAGAGGAAAGTGTATTCTGTTGTTTTTGTATCGAATGTCCTATAAATATCATTTAAGTCCGTCTTGTTTAATGTATCATTTAAAACTTCTGTTTCCTTATTTATTTGAATTTTGGATGATCTCTCCATCGGTGAACGTTGGGTGTTAAAGTCCCGTACTATGATTGTGTTACTGTCAGTTTCCCCTTTTATGGCTTTTAGCATTTGCCTTATGTATTGAGGTGCTCCTATGTTGGGTGCATAAATATTTACAACTGTTATATCTTCTTCTAGGTTTGATCCCTTGATCATTATATAGTGTCCTTCCTTGTCTCTTGCAATAGTCTTTATTTTAAAGTCTATTTTGTCTGATATGAGAATTGCTACTCCAGCTTTCCTTTGATTTCCATTTACATGGAATATCTTTTTCCACCCCCTCACTTTCAGTCTGTATGTGTCCCTAGGTCTGAAGTGGGTTTCTTGTAGGCAGCATATATATGGGTCTTGTTTTTGTATCCATTCAGCCAGTCTGTGTCTTTTGGTTGGATCATTTAATCCGTTTAAGGTAATTATCGATATGTATGTGCCTATTACCATTTTCTTAATTGTTTTGGGTTTCTTATTGTAGGTCTTTTCCTTCTCTTGTGTTTCATGCCTAGAGAAGCTTCTTTAGCATTTGTTGCAAAGCTGGTTTGGTTTTGCTGAATTCCCTTAGGTTTTGCTTGTCTGTAAGGTTTTAATTTCTCCGTCGAATCTGAATGAGATCCTTTCTGGGTAGAGTAATCTTGGTTGTTGGTTTTTCCCTTTCCTCACTTTAAATAAGTCCTGCTACTCCCTTCTGGCTTGCAGAGTTTCTGCTGAAAGATCAGCTACTATGGGGATTCCCTTGTATTTTATTTTTCCCTTGCTGCTTTTAATATTTCTTCTTTGCAGTTAATTTTCGATTGTTTGATTAATATGTGTCTTGGCATGTTTCTCCTTGGATTTATCCTGTATGGGACTCTCTGCGCTTCCTGGGCTTGATTGACTATTTCCTTTCCCATATTAGGGAAGTTTTCAACTATAATCTCTTCAAATATTTTCTCAGTCCCTTTCTTTTTCTCTTCTTCTTCTGGGACCCCTATAATTCAAATGTTGGTGGGTTTAATGTTGTCCCAGAGGTCTCTGAGATTGTCCTCAATTATTTTTATTCTTTTTTCTTTATTCTGCTCTGTGGTAGTTATTTCCACTATTTTATCTTCCAGGTCACTTATCCGTTCTTCTGCCTCAGTTATTCTGCTATTGATTCCTTCTAGAGAATTTTAAATTTCATTTATTGTGTTGTTCATCATTGTTTCCTCTTTAGTTCTTCTAGTTCCATATTAAACATTTCTTGTATTTTCTCCATTCTATTTCCAAGATTTTGGATATCTTTACTGTCATTGCTCTGAATTCTTTTTCAGGTAGACTGCCTATTTCCTCTTCATTTGTTTGGTCTGGTGGGTTTTTACCTTGCTCCTTCATCTGCTGTGTGTTTCTCTGTCTTCTTATTTTGCTTAATTTACTGTGTTTGGGATCTCCTTTTTGCGGGCTGCACGTTCATAGTTCCCGTTGTTTTTGGTGTCTGCCCCCAGTGGCTACGATTGGTTCAGTGTGTTGTGTAGGCTTCCTGGTGGAAGGAACTGGTGCCTGTGTTCTAGTGGATGAGGCTGGATCTCGTCTTTCTGGTGGGCAGGACCACGTCCGGTGGTGTATTTTGGAGTGTTTGTGATGTTATTATGATTTTAGGCAGTCTCTCTGCTAATGGGTGGAGTTGCGTTCCTGTCTTGCTAGTTGTTTGGCATAGGGTGTGCAGCACTGTAGCTTGCTGGTCATTGAGTGGAGTTCGGTCTTGGCATTGAGATGGAGATCTCTGGGAGAGCTTTCGCTGTTTGATGTTACGTGTAGTCGGGATATCTTTGATGGACCAGTGTCCTGATCTTGGCTCTCCCACCTCAGAGGCACAGGTGTGACACCCGGCTGGAGCACAAAGACTCTGTCAGCCACCCGGCTCAGAAGAAAAGGTAGAAAAAAGAATGAAAGAAAGAAAAAATAAAATAAAGTTATTAAAATTTTAAAAATTCTTAAATTATTATAAATTGTAAAAAGTAATTTAAAAAAGGAAAGAAAGAGAGAAAGAATGAAGAGAGCAATCAAACCAAAAAACAAATCCACCAATGATAACAAGCGCTAAAAGCTATACTAAAAAAAAATAAAATGGACAGACAGAACCCTAGGACAAATGGTAAAGCAAAGCTGTACAGACAAAATTACACAAAGAAGCATACACATACACAGTCACAAAAGAGAAAAAGGAAAAAAAAATATATCTATATAAAAGGAAGAGCAAGCAAATCAATAAACAACTCTACCAATGATACTAAACTCTAGATACTAAGCTAAGGTAAACATAAGACCAAAAACAAATTAGATGCAGAAAGCAAACCCGAAGTCTACAGTTGCTCCCAAAACTCACTTTCTCAATTTTGTGATGATTTGTTGTCTATTCAGGTATTCCACAGATGTAGCGTACATCAGGTTGATTGTGGAGATTTAATCCTCTTCTCCTGAGGCTGCTGGGAGGGATTTCCCCTTCTCTTCTTTGTTCTCACAGCTCCCGGGGTTCAGACAGGACAGGGTTAAAGGAGCAGCTGACTAGGGGACTCTGGCTCACTCAGGCGGGGGGAAGGAGGGGTACAGAATGCGGGTCGAGTCTGCGGCAGCAGAGGCCAGCGTGACGTTGCACCAGCCTGAGGCGCGCCGTGTGTTCTCCCGGGGGAGTTGTCCCTGGATCACGGGACCCTGGCAGTGGCGGGCTGCACAGGCTCCCGGGAGGGGAGGTGTGGATAGTGACCTGTGCTCGCACACAGGCTTCTTGGTGGCGGCAGCAGCAGCCTTAGCGTCTCATGCCCATCTCTGGGGTCCGCGCTGATAGCTACAGCTCACGCCCGTCTCTGGAGCTCATTTAAGCGGTGCTCTTAATCCCCTCTCCTCGTGCATCAGGAAACAGAGGCAAGAAAAAGTCTCTTGTCTCTTCAGCAGCTCCAGACTTTTTCCCGGACTCCCTCCTAGCTAGCTGTGGCGCACTAGCCCCCTTCAGGCTGTGTTCACGCAGCCAACCCCAGTCCTCTCCCTGCGATCAGACCTCCAAAGCCCGAGCCTCAGCTCCCAGCCCCCGCCGGCCCCGGTGGGTGAGCAGACAAGCCTCTCGGGCTGGTGAGTGCCGGTCGGCACTGATACTCTGTGTGGGAATCTCTCTGCTTTGCCCTCTGCACCCCTGTTGCTGCGCTCTCCTCCGTGGCTCCGATGCTTCCCCCCTGCCACCCCCTGCCTCTGCCAATGAAGGGGCTTCCTAGTGTGTGGAAACTTTTCCTCCTTCACAGCTGCCTCCCTGAGGTGCAGGTCCTGTCCCTGTTCTTTTGTCTCTGTTTTTTCTTTTGCCCTGCCCATGTACATGGGGAGTTTCTTGCCTTTTGGGAAGTCTGAGTTCTTCTTGCCAGTGTTCCGTAGGTGTTCTGTAGTTGTTCCACGTGTAGATGTACTTCTTATGTATTTGTGGGGAGGAAGGTGATCTCCACGTCTCACTCTTCCGCCATCTTGAAGGTCTTCTCCTAAAAAAGTTTTGAAAAATGTAGCTGAGTTTATGACTCCCTCTATCAATTCTGAATGATTTCTTTGAAAAAAAACCCCATTAATTAACTCTGGTTTTGAACTTGATGTTTCCTATTCTTACTTATTGCCTTGGGTTATTTATATATTTATTTGTCTATTTCTAGAACTACTATTAATGGCAATATCTCCCTATTTAAATGTTGTGACTAGATAGTCATAAAATCAGTCATGTTTTTCTTTTTATTTATTTGTATTTTGCAACCATGTAAATGTCAACCTGGTACCTGAGTGGTCTACGAGGGTAGTTATGGTGATGAACTGTTTTGATGGCTATTACCATGTATTTAATATGGTATTTTACCATTTTTAAAGCACTTCCATATACAAGTGAGGAGACTGAGGTCAAGAGAGTATAAGTGACCTGTCCAGCTGCAAATCAGCTATTTCTATTTGATAAAAAGTTAGAGATCAGAGAGATATTAGGATGTGCCAAGGCTAGAACAACAGTTTTGTTCTTCTGAATCCTTCACTGGTACATTTTTTCCTGACATTCCAGGCCATTCTCGTGAAGCAAATCAACAGCATATTGGCTTGTTCTATTTGATACATATTATTACCCACTAGCTAAAGATTTCACAATGAAGTGGACTCTTTGGAAAAAGAAAAACTTTACCAATACCATATACGACCATATACTTTTAGGTAAAAGTGTGTTTTTCAGCTTTGTCAATTCTGTTTTATTTTGCGGGGGTGGAAGTGACCTGCGTCTACCCATGACACAGAAATAGATTCATTCATTCAACAATAGATAAATATAAACAGTTCTAGTTTAAGAGAAAGTGTCCAACCTTTACATGGTCCCAGATACTGCTGGGTCATGGGAGACCTAAGAATAAAACCTCAAGATTGCACTACAACGAATGGAATATATTCTAAAATGTAAGGAAATACAAAGAAATAATTGCGTTTGGAGGAGGAACTGGGTATTCACATTTATTGCTGTGATATCATGTAACAATAGCCATACTTTGAAACTGCTACAGAAATTGGCGTTTTTTAATTAAACTATTGATTTGAGCAGGGTGCTACATATATCATATACTTGTATATGATATAATATATTTGTGATGGGTGGGGTAGACATGGGTAAGGCAGTAAAGCTGGAGGAGAAAAGGCAAGCAAATAAGAGGAAATAAAAGTAGGGTTGCTTTATCTGGCACTGTTATCTTCCTCTTCCTCCCTTTCTTCTTCCTCTTTCTTCTCTTTTCCACTCTCCCCTTCTAGGGCACAGAGTTTGCAATTTGATCCTCAGTCCTTTGCCAGCCATTGTTGTGCCAGATATGCTTCATTCATCCCTGCTTCTGCTGGCCTTTGAAAACAAGCACCATGGCCCTGCTCTGTTTGTTGTCAAGAATGAGTGGCTCAGAGCAGGAATGTTTCCCAGACGGGAGGTGAAGGGGTCAGTCTGGACCTCTGGACATTTGCAGTGCTTGACTTGCAGGCATGTCATGTGAAAGGAAGGGCGGCTCCCAGCGCTTCTGATGGCAGTTAGTATATATGCCGCAAAGCACTGCTCAGATCATGAGATTGCCTGTCAGGTCATCTGCTGTGAAATCCATTATGAAAAACACCCGGAAACTGATGCCTGACTTGAAATCCTTAGTTTACTAAATTGCAGAAATTATCTTTGGAAGGTTTTGTCACTTTTATATTTTTTTTATAAAAAAAATAATGTTTGCTGTAATGCCTCATGCAAAGTGCTAGTTGAATGAATCTGTCACTGAAACTTCAATTCCAGATTACCACACTGCAAGATCTGCTATTATAAATGAAAACACATCTTTAGAAAGTTCACAACAGTTTGAAGTAGATGAGCTATTGAAATGCAATAGAAAAATCTACCCTTTACAGATTAGCCAAATAGTGATTGTAGTCCAATATGTAAACACAGTCTCACGTTATTGTCAGGGTAAAATGGTCCTTAATGTGCTACTCCAAGAGCAGGGTAACATTACCTAAGCCTACAAATAATGATATAAATTATCTTTAAGAATTCTTTGCTTGTGAGTATGGCACAGAATTCAAAAGCAAATGGAAAATTGTTGCATTATCAAACTACTAGACTCTTGATAAGTTTTTTTTTTTTTTTTAATCTCTACAAGCTCCAAACCACAATTTACTAGAAGAATGTTAATGAGCAGTTCTTAGGAAACCTGTAAAAGTAGGTTTTATCCAAAGAGGCCTAAAAGAGCCACATCCTTGAAGGGACAAGATCAAATGTGAATAAGTTGGTCTCACATCCAGTGCACTGTGCTGTTTATAGGGGGTATATAGGTAGGGTCTCCTTTTGGTTTTTGTATTGTCCCTTCAGAAGATTATTATTTATTCAATGGTATTTTACTACTAATGTGAGCTATGCTTTTTATAATAAAGATTGTATTTACTTAGTTTGCCAAACGACAAGAAATTGTGCTAAGGAAAAAGAAGTGGGACTTACAAGGTGGGAAGAATGAAGAAGAGAACCTTGAGAATCTTGGACAAATACATCAGAATCTTATCAGACTTGCAATTTTTACTTCAAGACAAGCTCTCTACAAAATTTTATATTTCATGTACTTATAATCAAAACCTTGAAGTGGTGATTCAACTTCTGAAATTAGTAGAGTTTGGCAAGGAAGGAGACAAAGAAGAAAAGCACTGAGCATGAGAAAAGAACTAAAAGTTCTTTTGTATTTTCCCGGTCCTGAAGCAAATGTCCTCAGAAGGGACGCGATCACAGCTATCCATTTAGATTTCAGGGCTGGCCATGGCACGTATCTCTACTACACCTTTTTTATTTGCATAAAGCAATTACCCCCGTGGTCAGTGGCTTCAGAGTTGTCTAGACAACATGCTTCAGATGGTATCGGTGACCTCGGATACACTAAGCTAGCTCTAAATTAGTGATGAGCGGAGCTGGAGGGATGTATTATAGTAGTTACAAACCATAAGAAGGTATTTAAATAGTAGATAAGACACATGCAAATCTTTTCATTGCCATGACAACCATCTTGATATAGGTTTTCCATATGTAGCAAGAAGGGCAGAGCAAAAGGCATTGGGAAAATAGCAGGAACCTGTAATGAAAATTAACCCTGGCAGGGGATTAGTCCAGATCTTGGTCATTTATTAACTCTTAATAGAATACAAACTTCTGCGGTAATACACTACTCACTGGGTCAGAGAAGCATTATTTTCAAACCTCAGCTGTAAAGTTCTCAGCTATATGGTTACATCTCAGCTGTAAAGTTCTCAGCTGTACGGTTACATCCCAGGTCCCAAGTCTTCACAATGGCCCTGACTGATGCCAGAAAGGAGGGAAGGAGGAATACTGGTGTGCTACTAAATGCAGATTCTTTGGTGCCCCCCAGAGAGCTTTTCAGAGCAGGGTTCGTCCAGTACTCAAATGCGTAACTGGTACACATGTCTTCAGCTGTTTGTTTGTGTTGATCAGAGAATCTAGTGAACACCTAAATAATCACAGCATGCGGTAGTACATTTCAAAGGAGGATGGGATTTGTTCTTGTGCAACTCCCATGAGGGAGAAGGAGTGAAATGCTGCCTGCCTCTCTCCCTCTTTCCCATTTTGCTTCCCTCCCTTCTTCTCTTGAGCTCTCATCTCCCTCATCTGTCTGTTTTTCCTCCTAGAGTTCTTCATTTCTTCTAAGTGCCAAAATCGTTGCAGGGCTAGCTCTAGGCACTGGTGGTTTTCCTGTGGCCTGGGAAGCTCCCTCCAGCCATGCTTCTTTCTGCCACAGGTCTGCGGAGAGAATCCAACCCTGCCAACTATCATCCCAGCCTGCTTCACCCTGACCATCTGCTCAGAGGTGAATGATGGGGGCGGGAGAACACAGGGTACCTCCAGCTCGGTGTAACATTTTCCTCTGCAGATCACACACCTTCACACGGTCTTGGAATCTTTTGAAATATAAATGGCAATTCTACTTGCTACTTTTAAGGCCAAGACTGGTACCGTGGGCACCACGGAGTCACTAACGTTCTTCATTCAGATCTTTGTATGTACAATCAATGTATGGATTCCTTTTGACACAAACTGGAATTTCAACACACAAGGGAACATTGGTGAAAACAAGCTGGTTTATTAATTAAAATGATAATAAATAATACCCCTAAACTTCAATATGTTTAATGCAAGTCTTGGCTCAGTCATCCGTGTTCTGAGGCTGTTTTAAAATGTGGACATCCTTTGTGCTCTTTCTAGCATGAAACTGAATCAAAGCCAGAAAGACCCTTTCCTATCACACAGTAACTTAAATACTAATTGGTAGTAGTTCTTATAAACCAAACTGTATAGGGTATTATTTAAATATGGTTTGTTTAAAAACTAAGTGACAACTTACTATAGTAAGTTGGAGGCTTACTGTAGTAGGAGGCAGAGACAAGAAGTGGTTAAACAAGAAGCACCCTTCAGCAAAGCACAATTTAAAATCTCATTCATCAGATTCCACCTGTCCTTCGGAAAACATTCTAACTTTATAGAAATTGAAGACTAACCATAGCCTCGAAAACTGTTGGTATTAACACTGTAGGGCATCCTGTGTACTGATGTCTCAGTTCCTTATCCAGAATACGTGTTCTGTCTGACAAATTTGGGGGGTGTTGTTTGCCTTCAAGATACTCAGATGTTCCTTTTTTGACATCTGGGGTTTTAATTAACAGTCTTCCCATGTCTTTAAAGCAAAATGAACTTGGTCTGGTCTGGACAATGCTGTGAAGCATTGTTATTTATGAACGCCACCCCTGTCATGTTAATTTGTACCACGTTTCTGATTTATCCTAAAAGAACACAGTACCCAGTAGATTTGGAGGAGTTAAAGGGAATCTACAGGGTGACTTTAATCTTTATGTCTTTATATACTGGAGGGCATTTTATGGCCCCTCTGCACTGTTCTCACTATGCAATCGTTTTCTGCTTTAGAAATGTAGCCATTTGGATCAATAGTTACAGTACAATATATTGTACTTCTGATGGGGGCCTCCTAGGACAGTTAAGAAGCACAGGCCACGGTGATTGCACCAAATGCTGGGTTATATTCTGAAATCTATTTTTAAAAAGAGTTAGCACAACATACGTAGAGTCAAATTTATAGGCATTCTAATGAAATTTTACTTACTCTACTTATGTATATTAAAATAAAATTAGGAAGAATGGAGTGCAAAAGAACAGTTTGCAGCTTGAAAAATAGAGATTTTTAGCGGGACACCAGAGCAGTAGCAGCTAGAAGTAGCTGTCTTTCGGAATTTGTAGCTGCTGCTACCAAACACTGAGATTTTGGATTTGGCCTCTATTTCTGGATGTTGTGATGACTGTACACTTCTAATGTTGGAAAGAAAGGGGAGAAAAAGCCCTGAGATGGCCACAGATGTTTGCAGAGTGCGATGATGGAGCTAGCAAAGATGTAAAGAAGTTATATGTCTCTTAAAGTGTTAAATGTAGGCTGCAACTTGTGGATCTTACTGTAAATTCTTTATCTATAAACAAACTGGGTTATCACAGCTGTTTATTGTACTGCTAGCCCTGATTCTAACCTTTATGTCTTTATTGCTTACATACCATTCCCTTGTTTATGTGTCTGTACCATTCAGTGCCCTTGAACTTGGTCCCTCAGAGCCCCGACCCCTGCATGCTTGCTCACTCACTCCACTCACGTCTGCAATCAGTAAATCTGAGACAGGCCCTGGCTGATAGCCGAGCTGCAGTAGGGCAATTAACACAGAACTAAAGTGTCATTCCTGGCAGGGTGGGGAGAGTGGCAGACCACAGATGACAGTTCTCAGTTCTGAAGCTGTGACATCCAGGCCAGACCTGGGATTATAGGGAACAAGGGGAAAAAAGGAAAGAGGGAGTGAGGAGGGGTACGTTTGTGGGGAGAGAGTTCCTCAAAGAAAAGCACCGAGTAGCTTCTCTTTGAAGAATTGTTTATTCCCTGTATCAGATTCCAGCTGTCTGACCAGTTAATTGGATGAATACCTAGAGGAAAACATTCTGTGCACTAAGTGAATTGAGGAAAATGGGTATCTTTCTTTCTCTTTAGAAGGAGAAAGTGCTTTTCCTTTAAAAAAAAAAAATCACCAACTCTCAATCACCTTTTAATGGTGTTCCTGCCAGACTTAGATTAAAAAAAGGAAAAGAAATATCTTTTATTAAGTGCTTGCCTCCCCCCACCTTTTTGCCCACTCACGGTTTCCCCTGCAGCCACCTACCTGCTATGGCTCTGATATCTTAATAAAGTTAGTGTTGAATAGAAGCAGGGCACCCAGGCAGCTGCCTGCTGAGAGGCAGCTTCCCTTTCAGCCCCTTCCTCTAAGGAGCTCTGGAGACCCACCTATACAATAAGATAAAGCTGTTCTTAATCCCGAGGTCCAGAGGACCCCCCCCCCCGACCACCAGGGGGCATCATGGATCCTGAACTTGGGCATCCAGCTGTCAGCTTCTTGGGAGCTGTGCAAATCAATTTTGAGAGCAAAGTCAGCTTTTCCTCGGATTGAATGCTCTCTCCTCCCTCCTTCTTCCCACTCTAGGCTTTGCCTACTACTCTCCTCAAACATTATAACTTTTCATGGGATGGCTTCCGATTGTTAGGAAACCATAGTTAGTAATAGCAGCTATCATTTACCGAGTATTTAATTGATGTCACATGTTCTATAGACTATATCTTATTTATTTCTCACTAAGAACAAACTAAGATACAAACCCCGTAAAGCCTGGGTTATTCTCTCCACATTCCAGATGGAAAAGCTGAAATTCAGAACAATCAAATATCTTGCCCAAGGTCAAAGGACTGTAAAAGGTAGAACCAAATTAAAATCTATACTGATGCCGGAAAATATGTCTGTGTCTGTCAAAACGTGAGCCTCTGTCTCAGGTCTTTTCCATATCGCCTGTGAGAGCTTTGGACAGTCCCTAAATCACTTTATCTCAGGCTCCTTAACTGTAAAAAGGGGCTGATAAACCTAGTAAGATTGTTGGGAGGATTCGGTGAGTTGATGCTGCACATGCAAAGTACGTGGAGTACTGTCTAGCACATCTTAAGAGTCCTATAGATATAGTTGCTTTTGTTGTTGCTGTTATCATCGTCACTATCATTACCTTGCCTCTCTGATGGTTTATAGTGAGGAGCTGAAGGGCTGGCAGGTTGAGGAAGCCAGTGTGGTAGTTTGAACAAAAGAGTTTGCAATCTACAGGAGTAAGGAAGAGGAAAAAGGAAGAAGAGACCTGGATTTTAGACACAAGAGGATTTATGTGTGAAGCATCCCGCAATTCCATCCTGATGAATATAGGCGATCCAGCTAGGCACTGAGGTCACACAAACAATGGGCTGTCCAAAAGGAGCTCCTACGCTAACTTCTTCACGTGAATGATTTGTTAGTAATGTAGCTGATAAGGCTTTGGCATTACCGTGTCTAATACTGTACAGTCTAATACTGTACAGTCTACTATGTGGTTGTGAAATGAAGGCAGTTTTTTTCAAACTCTGCCTTATGAACATGATATACTGGAATCAGCATCTTGTCCAGGAAGATAAGATTCAAGTTCTGAATATACATTTGATAGTGTGGTGCTCCATATTAGCACTAAGTGGATTGTAGAACCCATTTTAAGGATGTGGTGATGGACTAGTTAAGTGCTATGGTGGTTTCCCATATGTGCCGGGGTGAAGTCCAGCTACCCAGTCTCCTGTTTCATCACTTTTCCCAGCACACCACGCTACACCATGCACCTCTGTACTTTCTAACAATATGTAGAACACAGGAAGTGACAGGTGTGCCCAGGAATTATTACAATATCAAGATTGGTGTCATGTAGCACTCCGAATGAAAATAAGAGAATTGTTAGTTATTATTCTGTCGAAAAACTAGGTGAGAAATCTTAATTCTGGTTTCAGCATTGAAGTCACTAAAGACTCCTTCAAAAATGGCACTTGCTAGGAATCCACCCTTAATGCATGTATTTGTGTTTGTATTTGTTATTGCCTTTGAAGCATTCTGAATGTGACCCCTAGTTTAACTGAAGGGCATTAGAGCAAACCTCCCTCTACCTCATTCCTATGCCTCTGCTAATTCCACTCTTACTCTGAGCTCTATTTCCCTGACAGATGATAGGTGTTTTTCAGAAAAGAAAAAAACAAAAAAGACAAACATTTCTGTGACAAAATAAGTTTGGAGAATTCTGAATGGTTTAGTGTCTTCTTAGAGGCTCATGACAACCATTATTATATTTGAATTTTAAAATTATACAAAGGAAGAAAACTCTTTAATTTTGCTCGGCCTAGCCTTGCCTAATCTTATTTAACCATAGAATTATTTTCTTGAATAACAGCGTATAACTGTAGCAGAACTGTCTGCTGAATCATCTGCATCCCAGTGCAGTCAAGGGAAGGAAAAGTGTGGATCCTGTAGGACACAGAAGAGGCAAATCCCTTCTGCCCACACGCCACTGGCCACACCCAACCACAAGGGAAGCCAGAAAATATAATTTAGCTGGTGCCCAGAAGGAAAAGGAACTATGACTTGGGAATAGCTAGTTCATTTTCACCCACATCTATCAATTGATAACATCTTTCAGAATGAGGGTTCCATAATCCAGAGACTGAGTTCTATGCCACGTTCTTTTACCTCCTTAATGTGTGACTAGACGCTCTCTAAAGTTTTCCAAATAAAAAAGACCTAAGATCTACAAGTTTGTCTTTAAGGTATGCTTGTTAATGGAGCAGACAGCATTTCTGCTGTAATTTGATTTAGTAAAAGAAACGTTCTGATGGGTCTTATTTCTCTTAATTACAACAGTGAAGAATCAATATAAATCTTAATTCAGAAGTAGAAGGGAGGGAAGATGGCCTTATGTGGCTCAGACACAGATCTCTCTGCTGTTCTGGGTTGACACAGAGATAGTTTAGAGACTGGGAAGGAATGGTTGTTCATGACTCATTTGGCAGTATTTCTTACACATCAGATGTCTCAAACCAGCTTTAGACCAGTAATGGCTCACACTCATTCATGGTTGAATTGTCTGATGAATATTTGAAATGTTGATACCCTGTGCTTTGAGTTGAGAAAAAGGATACATAGGGTTTAGAGTTTAGGCAGACGGGAAGCAGACTGGCATGCTGGTGTGAAAGTTCTGAAACCAGCTTGTTTTTCTGT
Organism: Stenella coeruleoalba; assembly: GCF_951394435.1. Classification (NCBI taxonomy): domain Eukaryota; kingdom Metazoa; phylum Chordata; class Mammalia; order Artiodactyla; family Delphinidae; genus Stenella; species Stenella coeruleoalba. The sequence continues at coordinate 40,462,413 of NC_137159.1, forward strand.
AAGGCACATGTTCAACTATTAGCCTATGGGAGTAGATCACAGGACTGCTTGAGGGTGAGACCAGGAGGTTTCTGGAAAAGAAGTAATGAGTCGACTCTAGCTCTGTGACGTCCACAGAGGTGATGTCACTAGAGCTCTGAATCCTTCCTTTGGATCTGGGAAGTATAGTAAAGATAGTTTTACTAATAGTTGCACTGACCATAATTGAACATCAATGCATAGGAAATAAATGATTTTGCAAAGAAAAATGTCCCTAATGGGGCCTCTAGGTTAGGTTAATTCAAAACCCATCTTGAAAAGTTTAACTCGGATCAACTCATAATCATACCATGTATCGAGTTTAGAACATATCTTAGAAATAATGTAATTTCCTGATTTTATAAGAGAGAAACTTAAAGTCCAAAGAGCTGAAATGGCCTGGCCAAAAATGCATGTTATTTGTGGCAGAAATGATCAGAAACTTCGTGTGTGTAACGGCATCGCCCAATCTCTAGGTGATCAGTTATTTCAGATTATTTAAATAATCCATTTATATATCTATTTACTTAGCGAAGATAAACTTACAGAACACTGTGAATTTAGCATTTTTTTTCAAAACTATTTACTGAGTGCTGTGATAGGTGCTGGATTTATAGCCAGTAATAACAAAAAGAAGTCAGAGGTTGTTGTGAGGAATAAATGAGCGAATAAGGTGTGCACTTAGAACAGAGCGTGGCAAATAGTAAATGATCGATGAACGTTCACTGTTGTTGCTGTTGTCACTGTCATCCTTGTTATTCTTGCCTTTATGAAGCTTTAGTAAAACAAGAAAACACCTCCCCATTTGGTTTCTTCTCTGTAAAATCTCAGGTCCTGTGCTTGTGACTTCAGGAAGTTCAGCTTCTTCTGTTAGACCCCCTGACACAAGCCCCTTATTCTTCATGGACTTCATTCCTTTGTGATTCCAAGTCAGACCTTGTTTGGCAAGAGGTTTCCTGGGAATATTTATAGTTAGCAGCTGATTTGGAGCAGACAAATGATTTAAGCTTTATAAACAGCTTGTATTAATACTTTTTACTATTTTTTTTCCTGAATTGACTGTTTGCAGTTGTAGCAGCTACTAAGCTTTCCAGCAAAAGATAAGAAAGGAGAGAGGGAAGGAGGGAGAGAGACAGGCAGACAGACAGAGATATCAAGGGATGATTACACAAGTTTTAAAATTTATCAGTGCTAAGGAAGTGCTACTGTTGGTGTTGCAGGGACAACAGTATGGGTGAGGTCCATCTTTGTGCTTAGAGGACTTTACAGTCTACTCATGGACATAAAGAAAGTGCACAAACAGGAAAACACAAAGTAGAACAGACCCGTGGAGCTCTGTAAAGGAAACAGAAACAAACTCTGAAGGGAAATCAGAGGAGACAGAGGGCTCTTGCCTTTCAGATCATCAAGAGCAATGACCATTGGGCCAAGGAAGGAAGTTGTTGAACTCAAGATGAAACAGCACTTTCTCCAGTGTTCTAATAGCACAGGTTGTTGGCTCGTTTGCTTGCTATAAAAATATATGTTCCAAATTGCCTAGTGTTATGTTAGTATTTATTTTTGCACTGCAAGTGCACCCTGTGCCTGAGAGAATTTCTCTTCAAGTGTTTCAGGTAAGACATTTCAGGTATAACAAAGGTGAGAAGGGGTGTCAACTCAGAGGCAACATTGTTAGGAAATGTAAAGCCTCAATGCTGAGCAACCGTACAGGATTCAAAGGCATTGAGACTGAAGAAGACAGAAATGTAGATTGAAAGAAGGGGCTTATTTTCTGGGTAGAGAGAAGTCCTAGTGTTTCAAGCTTTGGAAATTTTTACAAATAAACTTATATTCTCAAACTTGGTGAATAAAACTGTTAAAAATACTCCACTAAAATAGGAAGCAACCTAGATACATTTCATTTAAAATATATCATCAACTTCATCAATCAGCACTTGAGAGTTACAGAGTTTTCCTCTATGCAGTAATCATTTCAAACCAATGATTCACTCCAAATTATTATAACGTTAAGTCACATGAAGAAATGGAATAAGGAGGTGCTCCGTTAATAGCAAATAGCTATTTTAAAGAACTAAGTCAAATGACTTTGATCTTCAGCCAGATTTTTGTTTGTTTGTTTGTTTTCTGTTCTGTTTGTACATCTAGGTTCTTGATAATTGCTAATCGTTTATTTCAACTATATTAAATGCCTCCCTTGGGAAAAAAAAACCCTATTTCATACCCCTACTAGTTTCCTCCTATTATAAGGACAGTGTTGATATCATGAAAAATATAGTGTCCACACATTTCCAATTATCAGGGTATTCTGCACTGTTATACAACTTAGTGCTTTTATCTTTTATTCATTCATTCATTGAAGTGTCATTGATTATCTACTATATGTCAGATACTCTTAAATCTTGGAGATAAAAAGATTGACAAAGACATGTGCTGGTCATCTTTGCTATCCTTCCAGAGTCACCCTCTACTTTTCTTCTCCTTGTTCTATATCATGGAAGACTGATTTTGTTTTGGTTTGTTTTGTTTTGCGGTATGCGGGCCTCTCACTGTTGTGGCCTCTCCCGTCGCGGAGCACAGGCTCCGGATGCGCAGGCTCAGCGGCCATGGCTCACGGGTCCAGCCGCTCCGCGGCATGTGGCATCTTCCTGGACTGGGGCACCAACCGTGTCCCCTGCATCAACAGGCGGACTCTCAACCACTGCGCCGCCAGGGAAGCCCATGGAAGCCTGACTTTTATGAACATTGTAAATGGGTTCTTTTGAGCTCTGAGCCAGTGGGATGTACTGGAAGAAGAGAAAGGTTGGGGTACTTTTTACCCCCAGTCCCCTCTCTCCGCCAGGTTGCTCTGTGTGGCTGTGTTCCACTGATGAAGAACTGCCTGCTATCAAGGGTTGCTTTCCACAGTGCTACCCTTTCTAGGTTCTAACATCAGCTCCTTTCCCTAGTCCCTTTGGGCCAAGGGGTAGGAGAGAAACTGCTGTTACCAGGCCCATGATACTACCCTATCCTTCTTGGTTTCCTTAACACAAATTTCAAATAACTCCTTTCAAAAACTCTACTGAAATTCTAAGTTTGAGAGTGGACTCTTTCTTTCCATGACTCTAATCTGATACATCATGTTTCTTGCCTTCAATCCTGAATGAACACCTATTAATGTTAATAGTTACAAATTTTCTAGGCCTTACTGGATTCAGATAGTTGCAGTGGCAGCCCAACTGATAAAAAATAACCTTATGACACTAACTCTACTTCTGTTGCAAATTGCTCATAGATATTTTCATCATTTCTAGATGCAAAAATATTTCCTGTCAAGCATTCCAGTAGGATCTTAATGGTTATAAATATTCTGTAACTAAAACTGCCCTTTCTTTTTAGAACACATAACAAAGACATTACAATGGTTTCCAAAGCTTGAATCAGGAGTGTCATGTAAGGCTATGTGTGTGTTCTGATCTCCACCTCAGCTTCGAGTCTGTCTAAATAAGACCCATTGTAAAAATCCATTCACCATGTCACATCTTTTCATGCCAGCATACTTGCACATCCACATATACTTAGAAAACAATGAAAATTCCACACTGGCTTTCTTCTTCCCATTCACAACCTTTTCTCACTTACTGTTTTGTTTCCTTTGCTGAAGACATTAAATCTCTTGTGTTTTCAGTATGGCATTCTAACAATTTTTTGGATGGTTTTACTGTTCTTAGATTTCCCCCCATGTTTCCCTTTTATCTTTTGAAAAACATGAAGTCTTCCTAACTAGAGGCAACATTAAAGGTGACTTTTTAATTCTGTATTTCCTGAATGGCTATTAAGATGTTTTAATATATAACAAAGATGTATTATTTTTCACATTGTCCTCAATTTCCTTCTTAGTACAACCCAACATCCTATTTATTTTTTTAATCTTCTCCTGTACATCAAGTCAACATATTTTTGAGGTATTGATAGTGGCGTCTCAATTTCTTTCTTGAGAGGCTGTGGGTAATTCAGAAGCCATTAGTGTACTGTGTATGAGTAGTTTGAATTGCTTCCTCCACTGGGTCTTACCTTGAACTTGCTACACTCAATTCCATTCGCCATTGTGAAGCTTGATTACTTAACTGCCTTTGGTCTTTCTGAAGTTCTTCTCACTCCTTATTCTGGAATACATCTATGCTTAGTGTATGAATAATTATGTGGTTTTTTGTTTTTTTTTTTGTTTTTTTTTTTGCCGTACACGGGCCTCTCACTGTTGTGGCCTCTCCCATTGCGGAGCACAGGCTCCGGACGTGCAGGCTCAGCGGCCATGGCTCACGGGCCCAGCCGCTCCACAGCGTGTGGGATCTTCCCAGACCGGGGCACGAACCCGTGTCCCCTGCATCAACAGGCGGACTCTCAACCACTGTGCCACCAGGGAAGACCAATTACGTGGTTTTGATAAATTTGCCTCCCTGCTATTCCCCCCAGCTTTCATGTTGTTAATAAACTTATGGAATGCCAGTGTCGCTTTGATCCAGAGGCCATCAACTAATTTCTGAGTTGATAACTAGTGATTTCTCTCAGCATTCTTTGTTTTAACCAGTTTCCAATCTGATGCTCCTAGAATTCAATGGGTTTTGTTTTTTTTTGAAGATACCAGAAAGAATCAAACTCTTATTATTCGGTGAAAATAAAAATAGTTAAAGCTATTATGAAGATGCAACCTACATATTATCCTGACTTAATATTCTAGAGCCTCTTTTTGAATCTCAGCCCATGGCCACCATTTTTCAAAAGTGCAAATAAATTATTTCCCAAAGATTTCTCCTTTTTTTTTTTTTTTTTTTAAAAAAAAAGACTTTTAGGGCTTCCCTGGTGGCGCAGTGGTTGAGAGTCTGCCTGCCGATGCAGGGGACACGGGTTCGTGCCCCGGTCCAGGAAGATCCCACATGCCGTGGAGCGGCTGAGCCCATGAGACATGGCCGCTGAGCCTGCGCGTCCGGAGCCTGTGCTCCGCAACGGGAGAGGCCACAGCAGTGAGAGGCCCGCGTACCACAAATAAATAAATAAAAGACTTTTAAATATTATTAACAGGCAAGGCATTATGGGATATAACTTAATATTAAATGCAATTTGCCAATCTGGTGAGATTTATCAAACTACCCATTTATTGGCTATTTACATGTGGAATATACTGTTCTAGGTACTCTAGGGCAGACACAGAAGTTTAAGTCTTTTTTCTTACTTCCTTTAGGGAAAGTAAAACATAAGCAAGGATTTACCACATGAGCCTACAAAGAGTTATGTAAGAATACATGCAGCAATATGACAGGATTCCAAAAGATGAATTATAAGCAATTTTATGTTTAATTGTCAAATTAATGTTGGAAGCAATAAGTGTTCTCAGAAGATCTTATTTTACTGGCTTCATAATGGAGTGAAAAGAGCATGGACTTTAGAGTTAGGCTTTGGCTTGAATTTTCCGAGTGAGCTCTGGGCTCACTCACCCAGCTTCCTAAGATCACAGCTTAGGTGGCTCACAGTTGACACAACAATGACTTGTTCAAAATTAAACTTTGGATTCAGCCTGTTGTTTCCCTCACCTACTTCCTCCCAGCCTTCCACATGTCAACAAATGCAAGTATGCTTTCAGTGGTTCAAGTTACAAATTTAGAAATTATCTTTGATTCCTCTGTTTTCCTCAAAATCCTTACATTTCACCCTTCAGCAAATTTATCAAGTCTACCTCTACCACTAGAATCACTTTTCTGTCTTTGCCATGCCATCACATTAGCCTGGCCACCATCATCTCTCATCTGGAATATAGCAATAGCCTCCAACACACCTTCCACCTTCTGTCCTCGCCCTACTCACCCACCTTCCATGAGGCAGCCACTGTAATTTTCTTAACATTCAAATTGTAAAGTTTGTCTCTTGATTAAAATCCTTTAATGACTGTCACTACATGTGGAAAAGAAAATCTAAACTCATTCCCACAGCTGCCAAGGACCTACAAGGGTCTGGTCCTTCTGACCCTTCATTTCACTTGTGCCACTCTGCTGTCCCTACCCTACAGCCACCCAGGTCTCACCTCAGTTCCACAAATCTGGCAGTCTATTTTCTGCTCGTGGTCTTTACACAAATTGCCCCTGTGTAGAATATTCTTTATATGGGTTGCTCCATTGCCTTTAAGTCTTAGACTTCCTTAGGGAAGAATTTTTAATGACACTATTTATATTCCTTTTATTTTCTACTTTGTATGATTTTTCAATTGTTCTGTTATTTCTTTTTGTTGTTTTTGGTAATTTCTTTGTCTTTCTCCTTCATTCGGGACATAATCTCCAGGAGGGTGGGGACTTATTCTGTCTTGTGCACTGTTGTATCCCTAGTATGTGATATGTGGTTGGTACTCAGTATGTTAACTAAATAACTAAAGAATAATAAAATAAAATTCTTCTGGCTCCTATTCTAATTCGTTTGGATAGTTGTCACTGTTTGCAGCTTATATTAGCATCCCTCTTAACCTTTCTAACTTAAAGTTCATTTTCTATGACCTCAAATTCTCCTGATATCTTAGTTAGAAGATCTTTGCTTATGGACAACAATGACCAGGGAGGTCAGACTGACAAAGCACAAAATCTTCTAAAGCTTTGTGAAATGAGAAGTTTAGGTAAAACTTGAAGTAAGTGGTATTAGATTAAAGACATTAAATAAAATCAGAGACAGGGAAGAGAAAATTGCATTGTAGGCTTATGAGTCCCAACCATTTCTTTCAGGTAAGATCCCAATTCAATATTTATACTAAAATTGTTCTACTTGTGAGCTGGAATGATTTCATAGTATCTTGATACAGAATATGAGAAAGTTCTAAGAATAGTTTCTGATGGGTTTCCACAGTCCTCTCCTGAAGAAGGGAGAGTATGGAGAGTCACTACAATAAAAGAGAGAAGCCCTGGTGGGAAATAGCTCCTCTGGTTCAGTGAAACTGTGTACTAGTAGCTGAACTGCTAACATTTGATCCAATGTATTATCTGCCCACACACTGTTTAAATTATTGACCATGGCTCTGTATTCTTCTATAGCGTTTCACCTAGAAATGGAAGAAATCACTGAATTTCCTTTCTGTAAATTAAAAGGGACGTGTATATCCCAGCTCAATCTCTGAAATCTGGAATCTGCACTAAGACCCCATTCTTTTCCCTTTGGCATTATCCTGCCTATTGCCTCTTTCAGAGGTTGGTCCTCTTCCATTAGTTTTGCCAAGGTCTCAGCAGCCTCACGTTGCAAAGAGATGCCATACAAGGATACCAAGGTAGAGTTAGAGTGTGACCATAAAAACCGTAAGGTGCAAACAAACACTGCAGGCTGGCTGTTTATTAGCAACACCCAGAGAGCGGAACACACAATCTAATTAGCTAATCACCTAAATACAAGTTGTCCCATTGGCCATCTCAGGTGAAAATGAAACAGCTGTTTAATTTAGCTTGTATGAAAGAAACTCATGTCTGAAACTTTGATATCTTTATTACTATTGCAATTTATTTATTTATATTGTTTTGATCTTCCTTGGGATCATTATGTTGTTCTGTAACTGTGTTTCTCCAAGTATATGCCATGCATGGTCCATGGTAGTGTGGATAATGATTTTAAGGGAGTACTCTGACGAATTTAAAATAACGTAATAGTGGTCTATTTATGTTTAGGTATATTGGAAAACATATGTATAGCCCTCAAATCCCTGATTTATTCCTTAGAACAAAATGAAGCAATGAAATGGGAGTTGATTTGAAGTATTTTTATGATAGAGTAAATAATAATGCAAAAAATACTCAGATCTCCACAAAAATCATGAACGTGGTAAACGACTACCTAAATTTTGGGAAGCGTGGTAATATTCTCTGGTCATAATCTATCTTGGTATATGACAGGGATAAAAGAGGCCAAGTAACTTCCTCCTCATTTGGCGACTTGGCAAAAAAGAAAGTTTTGCCTGAATGGAGCCCTGTTAAAAGTCCTTGCTGTGAAAAATGCTAAAGGTGAAAGTGGAGGGAAAAAAAGAGAGTAGGGATGGGAGAGAAAAAAGGAGGAACAGGAATGAAGTGGGCATTCTGGTTGTAACAGCATACTTGTGTGCCAGGCTGGTAAGTGGAGGAAATACACTTTGGGAACCTGGACTACTCAAACTCTTAAAACCTCCCAAGAAAAGAGCTTTGGTGGGTCTGAGGCTATGCAATTGTCAGCCACAACTGAATGCTTTATTGCCGTCTGGAAGTGTTTATTTTCTGAACATAAATTCAGAGGACAGATTCAAGGCATGTCTAGAAATAAAGCATATCATCATGTGAGCTGAGCTGACAAGGACAATTTACTGTACCCTGCATTTGTTCGGGGCCAATCGGAGGAGAGCCGGTGATTAACATTCTAAAATCCCTGCTGTTCAGTTCTGATTGTCCCTTCACTGAACTTTGGGATGGCATGGATTAACCCCTGAGAGACTCCAGTGCAGAGCCCAGAGCCAAGAAGGGACTCTTGTTCTACCCTAGAAGATATATGCAGCATCGGGATGTCCCTGTATCAGCCGGCAGGGCTGATCTGTGCCTTTGAGGACCCTGGGAAGAAAGGGACAGCCAAGAGCTGAACTGTTTCCTAAAGGCTTTTGCTAGGAAAACTGAGGTTTGGGATTTACTGGTTAAATTCCCATTTGATTCGGCAGTAAAGATGGGGCAAGTGTTCATGCTGATTGTTTGAACAGGGACTGCAAGCCTATTAATTGGGAGAGGCAGGAGAAGATAGTGTTTAAGAGCATGAATTCCAGAGTCTGGTAGAGCTGGATCTGAATGACAACCCCATTATTTATAGCTATGTGCAAATTATTAGTGCATCTGACATTTTGTTTCTTATTTACAAAGCACAGTAACACCAATCTCATAAGGAAGCTCTGAGAATTAAATGAGATAATGTGTGTGAAGTGTCTGGCTCAGTAAATACTGTGTCCCATAATTGTTGTTATTTACTAAATATTATTGTTTTGTTCACATATTGACCAATAAGAATCTGCAGGGGAAATTTTTGCTATTTTTTCCTAGAGGTATGAGTGTTATTTTGCACACGATTTTTAGAAAACCTAATCTCAGCTATAGGTGGCAATGTTTAAGCCATTACTAGAGTGTATAATTTTTAAATCTTTCTCAAACCTTAAGGACTTCAGATTGAAAAAAAAAAAAACCCTTCAGTTTCAAAACACCTCAATAGAATAAATTTTAGAATAGTCTATGGAGGCAAGTTCACAGTCAAATAACTTGCAATCACTTTGATGTGCAGCATATTAGAAAAATGAGCCTAGAATTAAGTTGAAGTTGGAAAAAGAAATTGGCTAGGGTAGTTTGATATATTTGAGATTGAGATTTCAGTTTGTGTTCCTTTCCATCATACAAATGACTAAGCACTTAAAGTTTGAATGTTTTCATGATAGGAAGGCATTTTCTACCATTTTTGTTTTGGGTTCTTTTCCCCAGCTCCCTCCCTTCTGCTTCTGGCTCTTTGCTCTAACATCAGCAGTCAGAGGTCAGACAGTTGGGGGGTGGCGGTGGTGGGGAAGAAGAATCACAAGGAAACATTTATCTGAAAGGACATAACTTACACTCTTGCATAATTTTTCCTGAGAGACTTCTGACCACCCTACTGAGTTACTGGGTAGACACGGATTTTAGAAGTACGGGTTTTATCTTACTTAACATTAATAATTGGTCCTTAAACATTCATCTGAGAGGCAAAGAACAATATCATTTGGGGGGAAAAAACCTACAAGTTCTTATTGTCTATCTTGATGGTTCTATAAGAGACATTTTCATGGCAAGTTGATTTGTCAGTTGAGAGTATGGAACAGAGTCTTCCTCCCTCCCTCTCCCTTCCTTCCTTCTTTCCTTCGTCTTCCTACCTTCCTACCTTCCTTCCATGTATTGTTTGATTCTATGTGTCTACGAAGAGGAGCCTACATTTTAAAATATACTATTGATGATTATTTATTTTCAATTGTGCCTCATCTTGACTCATGTAAAATAAGGATTAAGGTAACCCAAGTAGGATTCTAATTCCTAGTTTTGCAGGCTTATTGTCAATTATGTTTATTTATGATATCCAAGTTAGTGATAAATTTCTCAACTATATAACTTAATAAGGCTATTTTTAGAAATATACAAATTGAGGAATTAAAAAGCTGGCTAAATGGCATATTCCGTTTCTCTCATAGATAACGCTGTATCTTACTACTGTTTAATAATTAATGTTCTTGTTTTTAAGATATTAACAATTTAGTCTTTGTTCTACTTAATCCGCTTTTATAATGAAAAGCTCAGTGTGTTCTATGGGCCTTGTATCGATTCCACACTAATTGTGATGAAACGTTCAGTATAATGCACTGATAAATATTTGAAAATTGAGCAGAAGGAATGTGGAAAAAGCACTTTGTGTTTTTAATTGATATGCTGAACAACATTGGTTTAAATGGAACTAATGCATTTGATCTTTTTTCTTTTCTGGATGTGATTTTAAAATTGTGGTGCCTGAAATCACCTAAGTTGGTTATTCAAACTCTAGTTACAGTGTCTATGTCTATGTCAGTCGTCCTTTAGTTACAGTGTCTATGTCTATGTCAGTCGTCCTTGCTTCCTTTTTCTTTTATTCTGTAAGAAACAATTTACTAGCAATATATTCAACTTAGTGACCAAGTTCATTTAAACTGATATAAAGTTTTTACTAAAATCTGGTTCACCGTGACCTCTTACTGACCCCACTCTCTGCCCATTTTTGTTTCTTACTTTTCTGAAGTCTCCTTTCTTGTTTTGCCTGGTTCGGTCATGTTTTCCTGAATTAATTTCAGAACTGAGAGCCACTGTGCATCTTTCACTTTTATGGAGTGTCAAAATTATGGGCTTAGTTTTGAGTCTTGGAACTGTGCTACGTTTTAGTCACTTAACATTTATTTAGTTAGTTCCCTCTCTCGCTCCCTCTCTCTCTCTCTCCATATATATATATATACACATATTTATGCCTTTTTCAGGTTAAAAAAGGATCTCTTGATGTCTTCCATATCTGTTCCATTCAGGTTTTCCTATTTGGAATTTAGTGGCAGCCTCACAGCTATTGAAGTCTTTCCCCACAGGTCAAAGTATTCTGGATGCCCCAGGCTCTTCAGGATTTAACCACTTGCTTCTTCGGCCTCATCTGCTACATCACTCCATCCCTACCCCACTCCACACACACACACACACACACACACACACACACCAACTTTTGCACCTTGTGACCACATTAAAGTACTCATGTGTTCTCTCAAGCCTCTGTCCTTGAGCTCAGAAGATGTCACCTCCCAGTATCCTTCCTGATATCCCAGGGCAGAGATAGGTTTTCTTGCTCATTGAGATCATAGAGCCCCGTGTGCTCCCTATCACACTGCACTGTAATGGCCTGTTTACTTGTCTGCCTTTTGCATTGGACTGGATGACCTTTGAGGGAAAGAGCCTCTCCTGAACTTCCATTCCTCAGTACTCAGCAGAGTGCTTGGAAGCGGTAGGACATATTTTTGGTTGAGTGAATGTATGAATGAACATACTGTAATTGAATGAATGAATTCTCCTGAACAAATGCTACAACCTCCAAAATACTACTAGATTATAGAGTCCACAGAATTGCCTATCCTGGAAATTATTTCTCTTTTCCTTTGTCTAGCAGCAAGAAAAAAATTAAGGTAATGACAGTTTTCTGGTACCCACTAGTGTTTTCAGCACTCTTTAGATATAAAAAAGAGATGAAAGACAAGAACCTTTCTTTAGGGAGGCTGAAATTCCAAAATATATCAGTGACTGGACACTGCTATTGTTACTGTTGAAAATAGCACTATTAGCTGAGTGTTTGGTGATCGCTCAGCCGTTGTTTAAGAATTGACTGGGTGGCTAAGACAGGGTGGGAGTTTTTTGATTAGAGGCAAGAAGAAGACCAGAAAAGATCTGAGATGGTACCATTTCTACAGCCACTTAGATACCCTTAATTTAGGAAGATTGACCACAAATGTAGTATTGGCTCAGGCCCCTCCCTGAAATTTGTAAGCCTTTGCCCTCTTTTCTCCTCTCTTTATATATGGACACTTTGTGTTTTTCTCTTGCCTGTTAGGAAGTTCTACACATGGAATTTTGGGAATTTTTTTAATGTTATAGTAATGTAGCATGGCTATCCCAGCTTTCCATCAGAAGTGGCAGGCAGCCAAAAACTAGAATCATTGTTTGCAAACTCTAAATATAGAGTCAAGATTTATATGAAGAAAACAGATATGTCTTGTTATAAAATCATGAATAAGCATTGGCACAAACATAATAGTTTATTCTTCCTTGATACTGCTTATTTTAAATAGCTATCTATCTTTTACTAAGATACTGTAGAAAGATACATTACTGAAACATTTGCTTCAGCTCAAAGTACTGGAGGGTTGGTTGCTCTTTTCTTCATGCAGTTAAGACTTCATTATTTCTAGGAAGTAATGAGGGAAATAAGAGCCTAAAGGTGATTTGGCCTTTCTGTGCTTCAGGTAGCCCGTGGGGATGTTATTATTAATAAAGCATCATATTCATGTTTAGGTCACTGTTGATGTGGTTTGCGTTTTCATTCTGGATTTGTTCTAACTTTGCACAAAGGTTGCCTTGATCCTGAGACTTCTTTGCTCTTTGGTTTATAGGATGTCGTGTTCAGCAAAGAAAGAAGTCTCTCCCATACCCCACCTGTGCTTCTTTCTGCTTCCTTCCCAACCTGCCCCCTCTCTTCTGATTTCCATCCCCTTTAATCATTTCTGCCTGGTCCACAACAAACGGGCAGCAGAGGGAAAAAAGACTTTCAGAAAGAGTTAAAAAGGATGGATGAAATTCCTACAATGTACACCATATGGCCTGACATTTTCCAGATTAGGTAAACATTTCTATTGGGGATAAATAGTCCTGTACACTGATGTAAAGAAATTGCATGAGACAAGGGCATATTCAGCATAGCTATGCTGTGGAGTAATGTTTGCTCAGTGAGAAAAATATGAAAATTCAAGGGCAAGTGGCAGGGGGCAGGGAGAGGGGCCTTGGTACAGCCCAATTTTTGGAAGAAGGGGTTAAAAATCATGAGTTTGTGGCCAAAGTAAATACTATCTCCTCTAAGTTGAACATTCGTAATTGTTTTCAAATGCATGCTCACATACACACAGACACACATACAAAATTCCCCACAGTCTATCATCAGACCTCTCTGAAAAAAACTGAAGGATTAAATTTTGTCAAAATCCATTTCTGAGTGGCCCGTACCTTTAGAGAGATGCTTGCAATGGCTGGCAGACTGATTCTAGGTGGATCGTCGCCAGTGTGTGTGCTTGCATTGGGCGTAGACCGAGCTGCTCCTTGGTGAACAGCCCCAGAATCATAGATTTCATCTGATCTTTGCAAAGGCTAACATCTGTCTGCTGTCATTTTAGTAAGATTGATGACAGGCAAGAGAGAGGAGAGGGGAGAGGGTCAAGGGAATGAAGACCTGGAGGAGGAGCTCTGGGCAGCCCCAGTGGCGGTGGCCGAGGCTGCCAGGGGTCACCGCTGCAAGCTCTCTGGCCGATGAGGGCCTTGGTGGGAAGCAGCCAGACCCCACCCTGGCAGTGGTTGCACTGGCTTGTTACAGCTGATAGCTGGAACTCCAAGACACAAAGGCGGCATTCTGCACCTTATATATCTTAATAGATTACTCACATTGCAGGCAGCACCAAGCTAAATGTTATGACAGCCATAAGAATGTAGTTTACTGTTATCTTAATATAGCTGGGCAGCGCAGGGTAAAGCCATCAAAAAATATTATATTTTTTAAAAGTTTCCAAGAGAAACTAACTGATATAGACATGGAGCTATTTTTACACGAAGTCCTGAATTTTGGCAAACTCCTTTCAAACCATAATTTTAAATATATACACACATATTTCACATATGCATATGCATATGCATCTATGCACATTTGTATATGCATTTCCTCCACTTGCTAAATACCACTTTTCTTTCACTACTTCCCTTAAATTGTTGTGTGAACACCATATAGGGAAAAGTCACTTTAGATATTTTTAAGAGGTGATCTCATATCTGGAGTTTGTCTAGCAAATAGTAAACATTGTTTCTGAAGATATAAATGGCCCACTTGGGAGATTTGGCATGAATGAATGAACAAACGAACAAATGAATGATGACTTAGACCTTCCGTTAACAACATGGTTTAAATATACTACCTGCATTCGGTTTCTCTAGGTATACGCACCTGGCAGGAAGACTCCTGTACTAACCTGTGAAGCAAATGAAATTTGATAGGGTTAAACACCCCATAGAACAGGGGGAGTCCAAGGATAGCAATAAGCCCTATTTCTGTGCATTTGCTAGTTTCTGTACTGGTGTGGTCAGATGTTTGAGTCAAACTTGCTGAAGCAGTGGCTGCAGGGAGTTTTAGGCTAGTTTTGGCCTTTATCAGCGGGAGGCTGATTTCATGAATAGAATTTGATCCAGACACATAGAGCACTTTCCAAATTTAGTTGGAAAGTTAAACAACTTTGCTTTATTCAGTGGGCACCCTCAGGGCCTTAGGCTTCCTTGTGGCATCGTGGTGATGACATGATATAGTGGCCGAGTTCCACAGCCCAATTTATGCAAATTCCAGGACACTCCAGAAAGCAGCCTTAAAGGTCAGGCCATCTCATGCAACACAGTTATTCTACAAATGAGAAAATGGGTATTTAAAAGAATTAATCTCAAAGAGAAAAACAAATACCGTATGCTAACACATATAAATGGAATTTAAAAAAAAAAAAGGTTCTGAAGAACCTAGGGGCAGGACAGGAATAAAGACACAGACATAGAGAATGGACTTGAGGACACAGGGAGGGGGAAGGGTAAGCTGGGACGAAGTGAGAGAGTGGCATGGACATATATACACTACCAAATGTAAAATAGATAGCTAGTGGGAAGCAACCGCATAGCACAGGGAGATCAGCTCCATCCTTTGTGACCACCTAGAGGGGTGGGATAGGGAGGGTGGGAGGGAGACGCAAGAGGGAGGAGATATGGGGATGTATGTATATGTATAGCTGATTCACTTTGTTATAAAGCAGAAACTAACACACCATTATAAAGCAATTATACTCCAATAAAGTTGTTAAAAAAATAAATAAAAATTAAAAAAGAATTAATCTCCAAATATCTTGACAGAATTCTCTTCAATTTGGCATACAAAGTTGTGCTTTGAATGTGTTCATATACAGCTGGATCGGCAGTGAGAGAGAATAAATGTTTAAACGTCAGAAGGGAGTGAACACACAAATGAGTGTAGGTTGCTATTTGTACCATATCAAAGAAACTGTTTGAAAATTGTCGAGGCCCGTAGGGTTGTAGTAAATTAGGTGATTGATTTACATGGTATCAATCAATTTTACTATAGTTTGTTTCACTGAATTGTTCTGTTATTTGGGGGAATTTTTGAAATGTGTGAATATGTTCATGGAAGTTCATTATGTTTTAGTGAAGGGTAGGGAGAGCTTCATTATAGAGATTACTCGTTTCTTCCTACAGAGTTCCAAAATTAGAAAATATCTAGCTGTAGCATAGCAGAAGCATGGAGAATTAGCTCTTCTGCCCCTGTGGCTTTTTTGCAAGTGTGTTCCCAAGTTTTCAGTGATGAATCTTGCTGAATGAATCAGGAAGGATTGATTCCACTGAGGGTGAGGGAGTCTCTGACTGAGACTGGGAATTCATGTCAGAATCTTGGTTGATAAGGTTATATTTAGGTTTCTTATTAAAGCATTCTCAATGCTATAATATGTAATCTATATAACTATCTTAGGGTCCATGTACATTTGAAAGGATAATGGAAGCAAGTTTAATTGTAGCTTGGGCAGGGTTAAGAGGATCCCCAAGGGATGGTGAAGCCTGAAGGAGAATAGGACCAGGACTCCTCAGAGCTAGACTCACTTGTAGTGGGTTGAAAGACGGCCCCTCAACAGACATGCCCACCCAGAACCTCCACATGTGATCTCACTTAGAAAAGGTTTTTGCACATGTAATTAAGGATTTCAAGATGAGATCATGCTGGATGGTCCAGCTGGGCCCCAGATCCAATGGTAAGTGTCCTTATAGAAGAGAAGACAGAGGGGGGAGAACCAGAGAAGGCCATATGAAGACAGAGGCAGAGACTGAACTTACAGGCAGCCACAGACCAAGGAATGCCTGGAGTCACCAGAAGCTGGAAGAAGCAAAGAAGAATTCTCCCCTGTAGCCATCAGAGGGAGCATTGGCACTTCTGACGCCTTGATATTAGACTTCTGGCCTCCAGAGACGGGAGAGAGTAAATGTCTGTTGTTGTAAACCTCCCAGTTTGAGGGGGTTTGTTATGGCAGCTCTAGGAAACTAACACACCTTTGGACAGGGGCTTCAGGGTAAGAGCCACTGCCAACACAGCTGCCAACACGGCTGTCAACACGGCTCATGGGGAGGAAGCAGGGACGACATAACACATAACCTGTCCTCCTCCCCCATCTCTGGTCTCTCACTGGTGCCTCCCATTGGCCAAAGTGCATCACAAAATGGGTATAAGAGAGCCGCAGGGAGATGGTCCAAGGAGGCCAGGCTTTTGGATATGGAACAGAGGAGAGAAGGATTTGGAGGGGAAACAGAGTCTCTTCGGCACAACAATGATACAATACGTATTCCATTATAACTCAGTCTCCAAAAGTCAAAACTTTATAATTAATGTCTCATTACTCATAGAGAGCCTCAGGAAGTAAACTCAAACTCCAGTTATCACTGATTTGGGGGAGCATGCCCTCAAGAGGGGGTGATGGTAGTCATGAATGTTGGGGGCTGGGTTAAAGTTGGAATTAGTATGTTTAGGCTCATCAAAAGGCATGTGTTTTAAAAGGCTGAGAAAAAAGTAGTCTCTGAAATATACAGGGAACTCCAAGCAAATATGGAATATAAGAAGATATAAACAAAATGAATTTTTCTAGTTGCTCCACTCCGTTCTTTCCATGCTCTATCATAATCTGCTTCTAGTCAATTATCTATGACTTCTTTTACATTCAGATTTCTAACTGTCCAATCAAGTTAGGATTTGAGCTTCTCCGTGAGAATCTCAAGCTTCTTATACTTGTAATTAGATAACTTCTGAGAGGTGAGAGGTTTCATAACTTTTATCATATAACTGTGTATATTTCAGATCGTATTTGAATTATATTTGAAAACTTCAACCAGTTTCCCAAACTGTGGGTTTTCAAATTATGCATGGAAACCTGGCATCCTAAAGTGGCATAGAGTAGACATTCATGGAGACACTACAGAAAAATAATACTCGACACATTACTTTCTCAATTTTAAGTTTTTCTTTTGCAAATGTTCATTAGAAGTGGTGCTTGCTAGCTAGGACATGATGTGTAATGATGTCTAATTTAGCACAAAGTGTACATTTTACACACTTACTTTACATTTTCTATATCAGTTTTTCATGGTAGCGTACAATGAAAATTCCTATTTCCAGGTGTTCTATCACATGAAACTTTTAAGAAATATAGTCCCAAAGTTTCCCCTGTTGGAAGTTTCACAAGACATATTAAAATTAGCAATATTTTTTTCCTGGACCTTCATCTCTGTGGGATTCTTCCCTAAAGCAATACATTGTTCCAGCACTGGCCTTTCTATTAAAATTAAAGTATTGATTTAAAAGTAATTCCCTCTTGCAGAAGTTAATGAGCCCCTCTCTAACTATTTTTACTCTATTGGAATAATGGAAAGAGCTTTGGAGCCAGGCAATCCTGGAATTGAATTCTGACTTTGCCACAAACTCGAGGTGGAACCTGTTTTTTTCTAAACCTCAGAATCCTTATGTGTAAAATAGCCCATCACACAGGATTGCTACAAAAATTAAAATTATGTAAGCAAAGTTCCTCATATAGTGCCTGGTCCATTGTAGGTGCTCAGTAAAAACGTAGTGATTAAATGATCTTTAGATTGCTATTAAATAAGGAGGACCAGGAGATGAGATGGAAAAAACTCACATGCCTTGAAAAGTTGTCTTTGATTTTATCACTTTGGGCTTTCTGGAACACCCCTAGCTCCTTCTTCCTTTTTTCCCCATCTGTTCTCTTGCAGCCTTGTCTATCTTCATAATTTATCTCCCATCCTTCTCATCGTGTTTTATTTCCACCCATTCTTACCCTCCTCTGGCTGTTTGGTGCCCAAGAGAGAGCAAAGCAGGAGGATTTGGCTGAGGGTAGTGTCCCCATTTCCCTCCCCAAATTAAATGCAAGCTCTGCCTTGGCAGATCAAGTTCATTTTCTTCAGCTCCACAGGACCTGTGTGGGATAAGGAGCCGGTCTGTTGCTAATTAGAATCAGTGACCCCGACCCGATTCCAAGATTTAGCAAAAGACAGAGCTACCCATCCTAGAACTGCCTGATACTTGATAGCGTTACGTTTCTTCTGGCTCCCTCTTCTTCCTGAACTGAATTAATTCATCTATCCGTGCCCTGGAAGTCCATCTAATCAACTGTCCACTAGGTGGGACAGAACACACACTCTTGAACTTTGCTCATGTTACAACAATGCTTAAAGTGTGATGGATAAAAATGAGAATGATGTGTAGCTTGGAGTCAGGCATTGAGCAAAAGCCAGAAAAAAAAATTTGTCTGCGTCCCCCCTTTTGGACAAGTGATGCAGTTTCTGTCCCTGTCAAGTGCTTTTCTCAGGTACATTGCTCAATCTTATTAAAGAATCACTTGTGGTGAGGGCAAACTGTCCCATGCAGGACATTTATATTAACCTGGATATATTTGGCTGTTTATAATTCTGTCCTAACAATCACTTCCTGAAAGAAATGTCTCTTCTTGGGATCTTTACAAAATAGAGTAGTAGAAGAAACTGCTGATGAAAAATTTACTTTATAAAAGTAAAAAATTAGTTTAGAAAACAAAAGAACAGGACACATATATCTCAATGATATATGATACGGGTTATCACAGTTTCAATCCTATTTGGGGCAAAAGGTTATGTCCAAGTTACAGGTGCTATAAGCGTTACAAAGTGTGTTTCCTGCTCTCTGTTACAGCGGAATTTAAGGAGAAAATCTTCCTTCAAGAAAATAACCTTCTTTACATGGGTTGGATATCATTAGATATTGCCAACAAGGGTGTTATCATCATAAAATTACTGAAACTTCTGCTCTTTCCCAATGGAAGGAGCCATTCACATGGTCTAGAGAACTTGAAAATAAAATTAAATAAATAAAGTAAAGTGTGATCAGGGATGGATCACGTACCTACAGCCGGTTGACAAATGATGTTCCAGCACGCAGAGACTGGGCAGAATGAAGGCCACTTGCTTTTCTGTTGAGAGAAATGCTACAGATGCTTTGCAATGAGCAGTAACCCCTTTATATCTGCCAAGCTTTAGAGTTTGTTCTCCACGGGGACAAATTTGGGGTTACACTAGAAGTAGGGGTTGGCGAGGACATGAAGAGATGAAGCTTTAGAATGTGCGTATGAGTAGAAATAGAAATATGGTTGTGTGTGTGTTGTGTGTGTCTCACCAGAAAAAGAAATGCATTTCGGTAGCAATACAAACAAAAGCTGCAGATTCAGTGATAGTGAAACTCACCTTGTAACAGAATGCTATGTAAAATCATAAGTAGTGTAATTTCCTCAGAGCTAACTCCCTTTCTTGCCTCCATATTCCTAGTATATAGATCAGTCCTAGGACATGGTAGGAAACTCTTAAACACTAATTCTGAAGGAAAATGAGGAGTATTCTGTTTAAATTATAGACCTACATGTGTTTTTAAAGTATGGTATTCTCTCTTGTGAAACACAAACCAGAACTGAGATCCAAGCAATATGCTAAAAGCTGCAGTATTAAAAAAAAAAAAAAATCACACACACACACACACACACACACACCCTAACACAGGCCCTACAAAATCCTAACTAGTCATAATTTATGGTAATGGAAAGTCTGTTAATTTTTTATTTGCACCAGGTTTTCTCTTACCCT
Organism: Stenella coeruleoalba; assembly: GCF_951394435.1. Lineage (NCBI taxonomy): Eukaryota > Metazoa > Chordata > Mammalia > Artiodactyla > Delphinidae > Stenella > Stenella coeruleoalba. Next base: position 40,482,479 of record NC_137159.1, read on the forward strand.
CCCTCTCCTCCATTTTTAAAAATATATTAATTTTATTTATTTATTTATATTTTTGGCTGTGTCAGGTCTTCGTTGAGGCACGTGGGATCTTTCTGTTGTAGCGCACAGGCTCTTTGTCGTGGCGCGTGGGCGTCTTTCTAGTTGTGGCGTGCGGGTTTTCTCTTCTCTAATTGTGGTGCATGGGCTCCAGAGTGCATGGGCTCTGTAGTTTGCGGCACGCCGGGCTTTCTAGTTGAGGAACGCGGGCACAGTAGCTGTGGCGCGTGGGCTTAGTTGCCCCCCAGCGGATGGAAACTTAGTTCCCCAACCAGGGATCAAACCCGCATCCCCTGCACTGGAAGGCAGATTCTTTACCACTGGACCACCAGGGAGGTCCCTATTTTTTATTTTTTGAAAAGCAGAATCTTTACTGGAGTTTTGATAGGAAATCTTATTGGGGAGAGGAGAAAGTTTTAAATCTAAATTCTAATGCATATGTGTAATAGGATATTTTATCTTTCATCCAATATTCATGGCCACTCACCATGTGCCTGGCATGGCGCTAGGTAATGGGCTGCGTGGGTGAACAAGATAGAAACCAGTGCAGATTTTGGTGAGGGAGGCTATTGAGGAATCAGAAAGCTTAAAAATAGTGAGAGAATAATAATGAGTAATATATCTTGAATTTGATATGCTAGATACTAGTCTAAGTGTTTACGATGTGCTAATTTATTTAATTCTCATAAAGAAAGGTAAAATATACTTGGAATGGTCAATATAGGCTGAAATGGGGGTGCATGGTTGGGGAGCAACTAACCCAGATGCTGGGCGCACTGAAGGTGCCACACTAAAGGTTAAATCCAAAGTAGCACTTAATCAGTCCCCAAAATGTTGAGAAGCACTTTCCAGGCAGCGAATCCTGTATACCTGTATTGCAGCGACCGAGAGCATGATATAGTTGGCCCTCCATACCCATGGGTTCCACGTGCTTAGGTTCAACTAACGATGAATCATATAGTTCTTTGTTTATGATCCTTGACTGGTTGAATCCGAGGTGGGACCCATGGGTACGGTGGGCAGACTAAGGAACTTGAGCATCCCTGGAGTTTGGTAGCCATGGGGATCCTTAAACCAATCCCCCACGGATACTGAGGAATGACTGCATATATTTGAGACTGGGATTACTTCAGTTTCACTGGAGCCAGATGACAAGGGGGTCAGGGATGAGACATGAAGCTAGAGAGGTAAACAGAGGTTGTTTGGTTCTCAAAAGATAATGAAACCCTTTGACTAAAGGGGATATGAAAGAGAGATGGTTTTTTTCCTTTCCCTCTTCACAAGTGCTTAGGTGATCCCCCTCTCTGTGCAGTGAACAGTAGAATCCAGGAGATCGTGAAGGCTGAAGGAGGAGTTTCATGAGCACCCTCTCCCTGTTCTTGGCATCACTGGTCTTGCTGTTGCCATTGGTTTGTCTACAGGGAAAAAACCAAATGATTCAGCAGATTCTAGCCTGACTCTATCTAGTTTCATTGATGGTCTAAGCAGTGGTCTCCAACCTGTTTGGCACCAGGGACTGGTTTCGTGGAAAACAATTTTTCCGTGGACGGGGGCAAGGGGGAATGGTTCAGGCAGTAATGCGAGCAATGGGGAGCAGCATATGAAGCTTCACTCACTCGCTGCTCACCTCCTGCTGTGTGGCCAGGTTCCTGACAGGCCGTGGACTGCTACCGGTCCGTGGCCCAGGGACTGGGGACCCCTGGTCTAATGCACCCTCTTAAACCTCTGCTGGCTTGTCCTCTCCTCTCTACACCTTTGCTCTTCTCTCTCCAAATTTATCATAAGATACACAAGATTAAAAATTAAATTATAGACTTTATTTGTAACTCAACATATTGTAGGTTCTCAAAATATACCCATTAGTTTGTTGGCCATCATGCTCCTGGAAAAATTGGTTATGAATTGCATGTTGCTTTCTAATATATTTTAGCATTTAACTATTCTGAAAACCTACTGGCCTTAAAATATGAGCATTGTGCTGAACACATAGAAGGCACTCAAAAATTGCATTCTAAATTGAGAAATAAATTTTGGAATTTAGAGAATAGGTAATGAGCCATGTTATTTCTGAATTATCTATAACACACATAAGTATATATATATATGGAAGTTCTTTGAATGATAGACATTAAATGAACTATGTTATTTATTTTACTGTTATTAATATTAGTTTGTGGAGATTGACGGTTGCATGAATCACTTCCTGGCTAACAATTCTTAAACCTTTTCAATCTCAAAGACAATCTTTATAAAATGGTAATGAGATGCAAATGTTTCATGTTCTCCTTTGCGTTTCAAATAACACATGACTTTGGATATCTGTTACTTCACCTAAAGACCATCAGATTTAGAAAAGGGATTGGGGGCAGTTGAAGTCATTTTGGGTGCCACCTTGTGTAAGTGAGCTTCAGGTTCAGATGACAGAGCTTATCAGAAAACCTAAGGTGCCTCAAACTGGTGAATGTAGGATTTTTACCTTATGGATCTGGTGTTTTTTATCTTAGTATTCCAGGATGGGGAGATGTAATAAAAGGGGGAAAAAATGGAAAAAAGAAGCAAATGGCTTCAGATCTTCCCATATCTCAAATGGGAAATGGGAAGAGGATGCATGGTCTTCTAGGCTAAGTTTTCTGACTTCCAAATAACAACTATGAATTTCCTAAAATTTTAGTTTCATCTTTCTGAAGAAAAAGTTTAAGAAAATGTTGTTAATGATGAGTAACAGTGATAGCATGAAAGGTTTCCTCTGACTGAATTGCTCTTGTTGAATTGCATATTGGGCATTTACAGATGTTTCTAGTAGATAAACATTGGGTTGGCCAAAAGGTTCATTAGGTTTTTTCCCGTAAGATGGCTCTAGTAGCACTTAGTTGTCTTTAACCTCATTTGAAACAATTTTGTTAGATTGTATGTGACAGCTGTCATATCAGTGTGCATTTTAAAAAAATTTATCTGGAGATTGGTTCAAGATGGCAGAGTAGAAGGATGTGTGTTCACTCCCTCTTGCGAGAGCACAGGAATCACAACTAACTGCTGAACAATCATCAAAAGGAAGACACTGGAACTCACCAAAAAAGATAACCCACATCCAAAGACAAAGGAGAAGCCACAATGAGACAGTAGGAGGGGCACAATCACAATAAAATCAAATCCCATAACTGCTGGGTGGGTGACTCACAAACGCGAGAACTATTATACCACAGAAGCCCACCCACTTGGACTTGGAGTGAAGATTCTGAGCCCCACGTTAGGCTTCCCAACCTGGGGTTACAGCAATGGGAGGAGGAATTCCCAGAGACTCAGACTTTGAAGGCTAGTGGGATTTAATTGCAGGACTTCAACAAGACTGGGGAAACAGAGACTCCACTCTTGGAGGGCACACACAAAGTAGTGTGCACATCAGGACCCGGGGGAAGGAGCAGTGACCCCACAGGAGACTGAACCACACCTACCTGCTAGTGTTGGAGGGTCTCCTGCAGAGGCAGGAGGTGGCTGTGCCTCACCGTGGGGACAAGGACACTGGCAGCAGAAGTTCTGGAATATACTCCGTGGCATGAGGCCTTCCAGAGTCTGCCAGTAGCCCCACCAAAGACCCTGTAGCCTCCATTGCTGGGTCGCCTCAGGCCAAACAACCAACAGGGAGGGAACTCAGCCCCACACATCAGCAGACAAGCATGTTAAAGTTTTACTGAGCTCTGCTCACCAGAGCAATGCTCAGCTCTACCCACCACCAGTCCCTCCCATCAGGAACTTTGCACAAGCCTCTTAGATAGCCTCATCACCAGATGGCAGATAGCAGAAGGAAGAAGAACCACAGTCCTGCAGGCTGTGGCACGAAAACCACATTCAAAGAAAGATAGACAAGATGAAAAGGCACATGACTATGTACCAGATGAAGGAACAAGATAAAAACCCAGAAAAACAATTAAATGAAGTGGAGACAGGCAACGTTCCAGAAGAAAAATTCAGAATAATGATCATGAAGATGATCCAGGACCTTGGAAGAAGAATGGAGGCAAAGATTGAGAAGATGAAAGAAATGTTTAACAAAGACCTAGAAGAATTAAAGAACAAACAAACAGAGATAAATGATACAATAACTGAAATGAAAAATATACTAGAAGGAATCAATAGCAGAATAACTGAGGCAGAAGAATGGATAAGTGACCTGGAAGACAGAATGGTGGAATGCACTGCCATGGAACAGAATAAAGCAAAAAGAATTAAAATAAATGAAGACAGCCTAAGAGATTTCTGGGACAACATTAAACGCACCAACATTCACATTATAGGGGTCCCAGAAGGAGAGGAGAGAAAGGACCTGAGAAAATATTTGAAGAGATTATAGTCAAAAACATCCCTAACATGGGAAAGGAAATAGCCACCCAAGTCCAGGAAGTGCAAAGAGTCCCAGGGAAGATAAACCCAAGGAGAAAAACGCCAAGACACATAGTAATCAAATGGACAAAAATTAAAGACAAAGATAAATTATTAAAAGCAACAAGGGAAAAATGACAAATAATATACAAGGGAACTCCCATAACGTTAACAGCTGAGTTCTCAGCAGAAACTCTAAAAGCCAGAAGGGAGTGGCACAATATATTTCAAGTGATGAAAGGAAAGAACCTACAACCAAGATTACTCTTCCCAGCAAGGATCTCATTCAGATTCGATAGAGAAATCAAAAGCTTTACAGACAAGCAAAAGCTAAGAGAATTCAGCATCACCAAACCAACTCTACAACAAATGCTAAAGGAACTTCTCTAAGTGGGAAACACAAGAGAAGAAAAAGACCTACAAAAACAAACCCAAAACAATTAAGAAAATGGTAATGGTAACATACATATCGATAATCACCTTAAATGTGAATGGATTAAATGCTCCCACCAAAAGACCAGGCTCACCGAATGAATATAAAAACAAGACCCATCTATATGCTGTCTACAAGAGACCCACTTCAGACCTAGGGACACATACAGACTGAAAGTGAGGGGATAGAAAAAGACATTTCATGCAAATGGAAATCAGAAGAAAGCTGGAATAGCAATACTCATGTCAAATAAAATAGACTTTAAAATAAAGAATGTTCCAAGAGACAAGGAAGGACACTACAAAATGATCAAGGGATCAATCCAAGAAGAAGATATAACAATTATAAATATAGATGCACCCAACATAGGAGCGCCTCAATACATAAGGCAACTGCTAACAGCTATAAAAGTGGAAATCAACAGTAACACAGTAATAGTGTGGGACTTTATAACACCTCACTTACACCAATGGACAGATCATCCAGACAGAAAATTAATAAGGAACTACAAGCTTTAAATGACACAATAGACCAGATAGATTTAATTGATATTTATAGAACATTCCATCCAAAAACAGCATATTACACTTTCTTCTCAGGTGCACCCAGAACATTCTCTAGGACAGATCACATCTCAGGTCACAAATCAAGCCTAGGTGAATTTAAGAAAATCGAAAGCATGTCAGGCATCTTTTCTGGCCACAACGTTATGAGATTAGAAATAAATTATAGGGGAAACAAATTGTAAAAAAAAAAAAGAAAATAGAGGATAAACAATACGTTACGAAATGACCAAGACATTATTGACGAAATCAAAGAGGAAATCAAAAAACACCTAGAGACAATTGACAATGAAGGCACTATGATCCAAAACCTATGGAATGTAGCAAAAGCAGTTCTAAGAGGGAAGTTTACAGCAATACAATCCTACCTCGAGAAACAAGAAAAACCTCAAATAAACAATCTAACCTTACACCTAAAGGAACTAGAGAAAGAAGAACAAGCAAAACCCAAAGTTAGTAGAAGGAAAGAAATCTTAAAATCAGAGCAGAAATAAATGAAATAGAAACAAAGAAAACAATAGCAAAGATTAATAAAACTAAAAGCGGGTTCTTTGAGAAGATAAAAAAAATTGATAAACCTTTAGCCAGACTCATCAAGAAAAAGAGGGAGAGGACTCAAATCAATAAAATTAGAAAAGAAAAAGGAGAAGTTACAATAGACACCACAGAAATACAAAGCATCCTAAGAGACTACCACAAGCATCTCTATGCCAATAAAATGGACAACCTGGAAGAAATGGAAAAATTCTTACAAAGGTATAACCTTCCAAGTCTGAACCAGGAAGAAATAGAAAATATGAACAGACCAATCACAAGTAATGAAATTGAAACTGTGATTCAAATCATCCAACAAACAAAAGTCCAGGACCAGATGGCTTCACAGGTGAATTCTATCAAACATTTAGAGAAGAGCTAACACCCATCCTTCTCAAACTCTTCCAAAAAATTTCATAGGAAGGAAAACTCCCAAACTCATTCTATGAGGCCACCATCACCCTGATACAAAAACTAGACAAAGATATCACAAAAAAAGAATATTACAGACCAATATCACTGATGCATATAGATGCAAAAATCCTCAACAAAATACTAGCAAACAGAATCCACAACACATTAAAAGGATCAGACACTATGATCAAGTGGGATTTATCCCAGGAGTGCAAGGATTCTTCAATATACACAAATCAATCAATGTGATACACCATATTAACCAATTGAAGAATAAAACCATATGATCATCTCAATAGATGCAGAAAAATCTTTTGACAAAATTCATCACCTATTTATGATAATAACTCTCCAGAAAGTGGGCATAGAGGGAACCTACCTCATCATAATAAAGGCCATATACAACAAACCCACAGCAAACATCATTCTCAGTGGTGAATATCTGAAAGCATTTCCTCTAAGATCAGGATCAACAAGAGAATGTCAGCTCTCGCCACTCCTATTTAACATAGTTTTGGAAGTTTTAGCCACAGCAAACAGAGAAGAAAAAGAAATAAAAGGAATACAAATTGGAAAAGAAGAAGTAAAACTGTCACTTTGCAGATGACATGATACTATACATAGAGAATCCTAAAGATGCCACCAGAAAACTACTAGAGCTAATCAATGAATTTGGTAAAGTAGCAGGATACAAAATTAATGCACAGAAATCTATACTTTCCTATACACTAACAACAAAAGATCAGAAAGAGAAATTAAGGAAACAATCCCATTCACCACTGTAAAACAAAAAGAATAAAATACCAAGGAATAAACCTACCTAAGGAGGTAAAAGACCTGTACTCAGAAAACTATAAGACACCAATGAAAGAAATCAAAGATGACACAAAGAGATGGAGAGATAAACCATGTTCTTGGATTGGAAGAATCAATATTGTAAAAATGACTGTACTACCCAAGGCAATCTACACATTCAATGCAATCCCTATCAAATAACCAATGGCATATTTTACTGAACTAGAACAAAAAATCTTAAAATTTGTATGGAGGCACAAAAGACCTCGAATAGCCAAAGCAATATTGAGGGGAAAAAAATGGAGCTGGAGGAATCAGACTCCCTGACTTCAGACTATGCTACAAAGCTACAGTAATCAAGACAATATGGTACTGGCATAAAAACAGAGATATAGATCAATGGAATAGGATAGAGAGCCCAGAGATAAACCCACACACCTATGGTCTACTAATCTATGACAAAGGAGGCAAGGATATACAATGCAGAAAAGACAGTGTCTTCAATAAGTGGTGCTGGGAAAACTGGACAGCTACATGTAGAAGAATGAAATTAGAACACTCCCTAACACCATACACAAAAATAAACTCAAAATGGATTAAAGACCTTAATGTAAGACTGGACACTATAAAACTCTAAGAGGAAAACATAGGAAGAACACTCTTTGACATAAATCACAGCAAGATCTTTTCTGACGCACCTCCTAGAGTAATGGAAGTAAAAACAAAAATAAACAAATGGGACCTAATGAAACTTCAAAGCTTTTGTACAGTAAAGGAAACCATAAACAAGACGAAAAGACAACCCTCAGAATTGGAGAAAATATTTGCAAATGAATCAACGTACAAGGGATTAATCTCCAAAATATATAAACAGTTCATGCAGCTCAGTATTAAAAAACAAACAACCCAATCAAAAATGGGCAGAGGACCTAAATAGACATTTCTCCAAAGAAGACATACAGATGGCCAAAGGCACATGAAAAGCTGCTCAATGTCACTAATTATTAGAGAAATGCAAATCAAAACTACAATGAGGTATCACCTCATACGGGTTAGAATGGGCATCATCAGAAAATCTACAAACAGCAAATGCTGGAGAGGGTGTGGAGAAAAGGGAACCCTCTTGCACTGTTGGTGGGAATGTAAATTGATACAGCCACTATGGAGAACAGTATGGAGGTTCCTTAAAAAACTAAAAATAGAATTACCATATGATCCAGCTATCCCACTACTGGGCATATACCCAGAGAAAACCATAATTCAAAAAGGCACATGCACCCCAACGTTCACTACAGCAGTATTTACAATAGCCAGGTTATGGAAGCACCTGACTACCCATCGACAGACAAATGGATAAAGAAGATGTGGTACATATATACAGTGGAATATTACTCAGCCATAAAAAGGAATGAAATTGGGTCATTTGTAGAGATGTGGATGGACCTAGACACTGTCATACAGAGTGAAGTAAGTCAGAAAGAGAAAAACAAATATTGTATATTAATGCATATATGTGGAATCTAGAAAAATGGTACAGATTTCTGCAAGGCAGAAATAGAGACACAGATGTAAAGAAGAAACATATGGACACCAAGGGGAGAAAGGGGTGGTGGTGGTGGGATGAATTGGGAAATTGGGATTGACATATATACACTAACATGTATCAAATAGATAACTAATAAGAACCTACTGTATAAAAATAAAATTAATTAAAATTTAAAAAAATTTTAAAAAATCGGTGAATTTTTGTGTAGCCATTTTAATAATGAAGATGGAAGAAATTAAGGAACATTTTTGCCATATTATGCTTTATTATTTCCAGAAAGGTAAAAACGTAACTGAACCACACAAAAAAAGATTTGTGCAGTATATGGAGATGGTGCTGTGACTGACTGAATGTGTCAAAAGTGGTTTTTGAAGTTTCCTCCTGGAGATTTCTCACTGGACAATGCTTCACGGTCGGGTAGACAGGCTGAAGTTGATAGTGATCAAATCGAGACATTAATTGAGAACAATAAATGTTATACCCTGCAGGTGATAGCCAGCATACTCAAAATATCCAAATCAAGTGTTGAAAATCATTTGCACCAGCTTGGTTATGTTAATTGCTTTGATGTTTGGGTTCCACGTAAGTGGAAAAAAAACCTTCCTGACCGTATTTCTGCATGCGATTCTCTACTTAAACATAACGAAAATGTTCTGTTTTTGAAACAAATTGTGACGGGAGATGAAAAGTGGATACTGTACAATAATGTGGAATGGAAGAGATCGTGGGGCAAGCAAAATGAACCACCACCAACCACACGAAAGGCCAGTCTTCATCCAAAGAAGGTGATGTTGTGTATATGGTGGGATTGGAAGGGAGTCCTCTATTGTGAGCTCCTTCTGGAAAACGAAACAATTAATTCCAACAAGTACTGCTCCCAATTAGACCAACTGAAAGCAGCACTCAGCGAAGAGCGTCTGGAATCTGATTCATCCACCGTACTCACCAGACATTGCACCTTCAGATTTCCATTTATTTAGGTCTTTACAAAATTCTCTTAATGGAAAAAAATTTCAATTCCCTGGAAAACTGTAAAAGGCACCTGGTATGGTTGTTTGCTCAAAAAGATATAAAGTTTTGGGAAGATGGAATTGTGAAATTGCCTGAAAAATGGCAGAAGGTAGTGGAACAAAAGGGTGAATACGTTGTTCAATGAAGTTCTTGGTGAAAATGAACAATGTGCCTTTTATGTTTACTTAAAAACCAAAGGCACTTTTTGGCCAACCCAATAGTAGTTATAAAGCTTGCAACATCAGGCTCTAGAATTTTGGTCCCATCAGCCCCAAGCCAGCCTAGAAGAGAATGAAAGTAACTAGTTTTAATGTGATGATGTGTTTTAAAAGTGTCTATATGTATGGCATGTATGGAAAATCCACAAGTGCCATCTGCATCGGACAGGCTGAAGCATACAATTCGTACAGTTCGGGTCAGGAGATTGTGACTTACTTTTTAACTATTAGGACCACTGAAATGTTTTATGAGGACCATAGGAATGAAACAGGGCCCATGAAAGAGGAAATGAGTGGCCAGAATTGGCTCAGCACCACTCACCAAGTGCATGTCCTCAGATGGAGCCCCACAGTCGGCTCTTTTAGATGCTATTTTCAAAATCTTCACAAAGGACCGTGCAGTGATTATATGTATTCATGATGTGCATATCGTGTGCTCAGCTCAAAGGATATTTGAATGATGCTTTGAGAATTACTCCTAAAAAAGGATTCAGCATCTGTAAACTGCTTCATCTTTGAGAATGGGAAGAAAAAAAATATGGCTTGATTTTCTTAAAAAACAAGTCCCAACTCATAAAGCAGAGCAGCTTCTGTGAGATGGTGTTGATGCCCTGTTACCCACACACACACTGAGGATAATCACATGCATTCATGTGCACACAATCACAAGCACACATAAGCAACCGTGTGGCATCGGTGCTTTAAGTTTTCTTTATTTTCTAGCATATTCTAAGCACTGAAGGATTGTCACCCAAAAGCAGTATCATGGAGTCTAAGAGAACTTTTGCTGTCTGACAACTTCATACTTATAAATAAATGTTAATTTAATATTTTACTTAATTGCAAGGTATTAATATTTTAACTATATACTCCGACTATGGTACAAGGTCTTACACTATGTTAAACCAGTTTATTCTCATAATTGATCGCAGAGAGGAGCTATGGCCGTGTGGTAGAAAGAGGAAGAGTAGCAGATGGGCACTCGGATGGCACAACCTCAAAGGCTTCTAACCTTGAGACATGATAACAAATATTTCCTCTGTCTAATGGTAAATAAGGTTGTGTTCTCAATCCTTAACAACTACATAGACATGGACCTGTTCATGAAATTATTTATATTTGTTCAAGCTCAAAGAATGTACTAAAATTCTAAGTTGCTTTAAAATTTCAAACTTAAAATAACTGATCAGTAAGATGCCTAACTCGTATGCCTGTTGACTGCACCAATTTGTATACGAGTGAATACTCTCAAGACTCAAGAGAATGTGTAAAGACAGCAGAAGTGCAGTGAGAGGACTTTATTAGCAAATATATAATAAACAGAATGTTACAATATGAAGACAACTTGTAGAAAGAAGCCAAAACTTCATCTTGTGAGTGGAGGATTATCTGGCACGACAGGAGAGAAACAAGTGAAAGAAAGTAACAAGTGAGAGAGAAACTACTTGTTTCATAATCTAGAAAGTCTTCCCAGATGAGCTGGAAATGTCTAAGCTTCATAAGTCAGGATTGCAACCCCTAGCCAAAGAGTGGCGCTATGGGGTTGTAAAGAGTTTTGCTCATCTGTGTTTTCTTAACCCAGAAAACTGCTGCAGCACTTCAAGAATTACAGATCTTACAATGGCAATTCATACTGAACAAATCTTTGCACTGTTTTAATTTCATGCCATCAACATCAGCAGTCATTTAGCATCAGAGGTGATGTGGGTTTTACAGAGTAGAGAAGACAAGGTTACTGTCCACAAAGAAGTTGGGCTGTGGGAGTCCATTTATTCACTTAGTTCAATCACTTAATCAATCAACCAATCTGTCCAGCAAGTGTGAAACATCAGAACCCTGCAGTTCATTCGGCTTCTCTGGACCTTAGGCTGTGGCCTAGTACTTTCATGTAGTAGGTGCTGAACAGATATTTGTTGAATTGGTACAAGTGTTCCATATATTTTGATTGACTGATGGACAGTGTCCTGGGAGTGCTGCCAAGAAATCAGGAAGGAGAAGGCTTCTGGAAAAGGATTTTCTCTTCCTGTGGTATCTGGACCTCTGTTTAGAACTGACTCTTCAGCTAAGAATAACAACAGGAGTTGAGAGCTCCTTTTAGGTTGCATGATTTGGGCTTTCATCCAAAAGCAAGATACAGCATAGCCCATGTGTTTCTCAATTTTTCTGTCTTTATCCTTGTGGTGTTTAATGTGCATGTCTAGGTCCCAGCAAAAGTAGTTTAGAGAAGGGTTTTAGTCACTGGCTTCATTAGGCCTAAATGTTCATAAGCCTCAGTTTTGTCTGTTATATTCCTTGCTTCTCATAAACATATTTAGTTATTAGATCTTCTGTCCCAGTTTATTTTCATTTGACAAACATTTCCAGTAGGTTTACCCAAATCAGGTACCCAGCCAAATCAAATATGTGATGTAGAGAATTAATTAGCTCTCCCATAGAGCATATATTGCTTCTGTCCCTCACTGTTGCACCCACTCTGTGGCTCCCAGAGGGCAAGGGTGATGCTCTGAGGTGCTCTACACCAAGAACAGATCTTAGGGATTAAATTGGGTAACAACAGGTAAATACGATCACTTTATTTTTTTTAACATCTTTATTGGAGTATAATTGCTTTACATTGTTGTGTTAGTTTCTGCTGTATAACAAAGTGAATCAGCTATACATATACATATATCCCCATATCCCCTCCCTCTTGCGTCTCCCTCCCTCCCACCCTCCCTATCCCACCCCTCTAGGTGGTCACAAAGCACCGAGCTGATCTCCCTGTGCTATGCTGCTGCTTCCCACCAACTATATATTTTACATTTGGTAGTGTATATATGTCAACGCTGCTCTCTCACTTTGTCCCAGCTTACCCTTCCCCCTCCCTGTGTCCTCAAGTCCATTCTCTATGTCTGCATCTTTATTCCTGTCCTGCCCCTAGGTTCATCAGAACCTTTTTTTTGATTGTTTTAGATTCCATATATATGTGTTAGCATACGGTATTTTTCTCTTTCTGACGTACTTCACCCTGTATGACAGACTCTAGGTCCATCCACCTCACTACAAATAACTCAATTAATATGATCACTTTTACATGCAAGTTATAATGAGTGAACCATGTGGATTGGACTAGATGAAGAAAGGCCCACAGCAAAACTTGGTATTCTCAGACACAGTTAATTTTGGGTCAACTTTTATAGCAAACACTCAGTATCCCACCCAGATCCTCTCAGTACGCACCATTCTGTGCACGCTGAGGGCTTTCTGCTATAAACACCCCCACTCCCCTGGGGAGCTTTCTTTGGCTGTTGGAGCATATCCAGCCTTCTTATGGGGTAGGCAAGAGGGATGTGGAGCCAATATCTGAGGGACTGTTGGCCAGTGACCAATAGGAGTTGGTGGATAAATGCAGCTGCTTTTATAGCCCTCAAGTGGGACAGCCCTGCATGTTCCACACTGGCATCCAGCGGTCTCCAGCAGGATTGAGCTGCAGCTGACCACAGTGGAAATCTACCCATGAACACACCGTGTTGGCTTCCTTCCCTTTCCTGTCTGCTTCTTCACTCCACTGCTACATCTTTGTGGAATCACATATTGAATGAATCCTTATCTCAAGCTTTAGTTCCAGGGAGATCTAACCTACACAACTCTTAGTATGAATTCTGAATTTAGAGAGATAGTGTCTTAAGCAAAGCCTGGAACAATTAAAAAATATCATGATGGTGATCGTTGCTTCCCTTTCTGATTAGTTTATTCCATATCTGAATTATAGAAGAGCTGCTACAAAACTTTAAAAATGTACTATTTAAATCTAAACATTAAATTTAAAAAGTTATTTTGAAATATCAGGTTCCCTCCCTTCCTTCTTTATATTTAGTTTCTTACTTATAGCCACTAGAATGAATGTCTTACATCCTTGAGATAAACTCAGTACCATCCTCACTGACCTAGCAAGCCATTTTTTTCCGTGATGACAAGCTAGGATCACACCTCTTAATGACGGCTGCAGGATTGTCTTGTTAGGAGAAGGGCTAAGGTGGGATCGTCTTTAGTGACAGTGAAAGCACCTCATAAAATCTGACTCCTCAGTTTTACAGGCATGAGTCTGGAATTTTAGCAGATGTAGACTTACTAAATCAGTCAGTCAAAAATTATATCAGTTGAAGTGCAATGTTCCTGGCAGTCCAAAAATCCTGAACATGTAGGTGATCTGGAGGGCATTTCGTTAACTCTTTAATTGGTCACTTCAGTGCTAGAGGCAATAGCTAATTGCCTGTAGGTCACTGTAGTCCTGGAGCTTAGGTAAACGTATATTGTCTATGTCACATTTTCATATGGTTCCTTTGCACAGGTTGGTAAGAATGATTGCTGCGTAATTAAAATTAAGACAAGGTGGGAAAATGATTCAATTAAAGCCCTGGAGCCATTGCACAAATTATCTGATGTGCCAAAAACTAATGAATAGTTATATCTACTTTTATATTTTGCCTCCTTGTTCTTTAATCCTGTGTGTCTCATAGAATACCAGGAACCCTTCAGATTCTCTGTGGCTGGATATTGGGTGGGCAACTGGTGGCAGGAACAAGGGTGTGAGAAGCTCAAGATTTTAAAATACACGTATACAGAAACTCTGTGGTTGGGGATTTAGACTAAAACTAGTCAGATGAGAAATTCAAGAGGTCTTTCCATAGCTTAACATTATTTTGAAAACATCTGCCATATTGCAGTATTCATGGAACAGATATTATATACCAGGTGAGTGATGACAGGGAAAATAAATGAGATTTGTCGTACCCCAAATATCCCATATTTTACATCATTTATTTTACAAATCTCCAAATATTCTCAGGAAGCATTAAGTTGGAGGCAAGGGTGAGAATTTTGTGATGCCACGTTTAGCAACAATTTTAATTACTTCATGTTGGCATAACAACTGAATGCATATCTTGCTTATGTAAAATTAAGCGAGAAGGTTGTTAAAAAAATACAGCTTTCACTCCACAGAGGCATTTATCTCCTGAATTCTGTGTGTGGAGTGAAAGCTGTTCCCCTTCAGCCCTGACTTTATCCACATTCAGGGAAGAAGTAGCCTTTAGTCAGATATGAGTAGCAACTTGAGTTGAGACTCATGGTCTCAGGATCCTGATTTGAAGTTAAAATCTTCCTGGGAGTGTGTCAGAAAATTAACAGCATCTAACCACTTATAATTGCTACCTTTTTTTTTTTTTTTTTTTTTTTTTTTTGCGGTACGCGGCCTGTCATTGTTGTGGCCTCTCCCGTTGCGGAGCACAGGCTCCGGACGCGCAGGCTCAGCAGCCATGGCTCATGGGCCCAGCCGCTCCGCGGCACGTGGGATCTTCCCGGACTGGGGCACGAACCCGTGTCCCCTGCATCGGCAGGCGGACTCTCAACCGCTGCGCCACCAGGGAAGCCCTTGCTACCTTTTATTAATACCAGTTGCCAGGATTTTACATATATTGTATCTGACACAACATCTCTGTGAAGTATTACTGTTGTCCCATTTTAGAGTTGAGAAATCTGAGCCTCATAAAAGTTAAATTTCTCTATAAATGGCAGAGAAAATGTTCTCACATGGTTAGTCTTTCTAACAAACTATCCTGAAACTCTATGGCTTAAATGAAGAAAACATTTTATTGCCTGTCATGATTCTGTGGGTTGCCTGGGTTCAGTTGATATTGGGTGAGTCTGCAGACAGCTGAACTGGAATATTCTGGACCCCCCACTCACTTGTCTTAGGTCTGGGTGGGGTTGGCTGGAAGGCTGAGCTCAATTGGGATGTGAGGATGACGGGGATTCCTTCCCTCTGTGTAATTGCAGAACCTCTTCCTCTCCACATCGCCTTTCCATGGGATGTCTTTAGCAGGATAGCTGGATCACTTATGTGGTAGCCCAAGGATCCCCAAAAGCACAAAAGGAGGACTTGTGAGGCCTTTGGGAAGCTCAGACCTGAAACTGGCATTGTGTTACTTCCACCATATTCTGTTGGTTAAAACATGGCCACCCCTAGATCCAGTATGGGGGGTGGGGTGACTGCACAGGGCCATGAATACCTGAAGGCATATTTGGTTGGGAATAATCTTTGGAGATTCACTACTATACTGTGTGATTCCAAAGCAGACAACGTTTTCACTAAGCATCTACACTGATGCTTGCTTCGTCATGAGAATAGGGATCGTGACTGCATTTTCTTCTTTTCCTCATCTTTATATCTCTAGCACCTGATACAGTATTTGGAACATAGTAGGTGATCAATCAATGTTTTCTGAATGAACTGTTTTGAATGAACTGGGATCATCATGTTATGAACTGTCATAGGTGCATGTTTGCAAGATAATTTCCCTGAGAATGAGTTCAGGTAGACCTGAGTTAAATATGATAAAATATGATCAATTATTCCATTGAAGGCTAAAGATGAGTCAGGAATGAACAGGAATGAATTCTTCTGTGCTTTGGAGTGTCAATTAACAACAACAAGATTCTAAGCCTTTTCTCACTACCCACTTGAATTAATTCATTTAATTCTTTTAAAAATGCTATGAAGTAGGTACTATATATATATATATATATATATATATATATATATATATATATAAAATAGGAAACTGAGACACAGAAAGATAAAGTAATACACCCAAGGTCGCACAGCCAATGCATGACATGGCTAGGAACTGCATCATTGCATTATCCTGTGTCTCTATATTAATTGGTCAAGACTGTCCTACATTTCAAAGGTGATTTTTTTCATACTGGAAACTGGAAAAGTTGTATGTAACATTCTGTTCAGGAGGATTGAATCAGGACAATGTTCCATTTTGAAGTGTTTAAACAGACTCACCCTAAAAGATCAGAAAACAAATCAGAACTTACAGACAATTGGCCCAGGAGTCTGGGAGGGAAGAAAAAGCCATCACTGGAATTACACCAACAATTCCCAGACGAAGTATTTTTATCTAAGGAGGAGCCCCTTATACTCAGCTAGTAAGGCCCTGCTCTCCTTTTATTGGAATCCTGGAAATAAAAAACTTACATGTTGAAAATGTGACTATTTTTTAAGTTATCTGTATTTTCTGTCATTATTTTATGTTTTACAATTTACATTTTGGTAAAGTTTTGTGGAGAGCCTGAGGCTGCCTCTATCCTAAGAATATCCAAGAATCTTTATCTATGCCTGAGTCAGGGAGAAGAGGCAGCAAGGAACCCTGGTGAGGGAAGAGAGGTGGGACCATTAGGAATAAGTGTGACAAAATCTTAGAGGGGAAGTGAAAAGTGTAAGAAAACCTGAGAGATTTTTTTCTTAATTGTATTTTCAGAGACAATTTGGACAGGTCAAACTTACGTTGTGTTTTTATTTTATTTTTTAAATGCTGATATGCACTTTATTTTAATAATTCTTTTTTTTTTTTTTAATTTACTTATTGGCTGTGTTGGGTCTTCGTTGCTGTGCGCGGGCTTTCTCTAGTTGTGGCGAGCGGGGGCTACTCTTCGTTGCGGTGTGTGGGCTTCTCATTGCAGTGGCTTCTCTTGTTGTGGAGCACGGGCTCTAGGCGTGTGGGCTTCAGTAATTGTGGCACGTGGACTCAGTAGTTGTGGTGCACAGGCTCAGTTGCTCCGCGGCATGTGGGATCTTCCCGGACCAGGGCTCGAACCCGTGTCCCCTGCATTGGCAGGTGGATTCTTAACCACTGCACCACCAGGGAAGCCCTATGATGTGTTTTTTAAATGGAGGCAGCTTAGAAGTGGATAACACAGTGACTAACATAATAATGTCCTTTATATAAATAGACTATGTCTGTGAAGACAGGAGGGGCTAGGGTCTCATCATTTTCAGGCCACTTCTAAAGTAAAAACAACACCAAATTTTACACATAGGGCACACGACAGTTTGAACATTGGGAAGGCTAAATGTGAGTGAGATGCTTCATATTCCTAGAATTGAAACTATTCTTTGAGGTGATCTCAGAGAGAGAAGGGTAGGTATCTTGGGCTTGGTAAGTGAGCTGAGGAGAGAGCTCTTTCTTTGCCCTTTAAGGGAAAAATAGCCATGAAAGTGAAGATTTGGACAACTGGAAAAAGTGGACCACTAAAATGCTGAAAATTATAGAAAATTTAGAAAATATATATTTAGAATATGTAGAAAATATAGAAAAATTATAGTAAATATTTATGGATTGGCTTCTCAGTTCTTTCTGCCAAGAGCTGGAAGTCACCATAAGCCAACCTGGAAGAGCCCAGTCATGTAAGATCTGCAGGCAGTATTCCCAGGGGAGGAAGGTAGGTCATTAGTATACCTTTATGTCCTTCCACCACCGCCAGGAATACAAGTTAATCCCTAACATGTCCTCTGAGGCCATCCGTACCTGAGCTTTGCCTCAACTGATTTCAGTAGGATAGAAATTGGATACTCACACTGTCTTTCTTTAAAAGAGCTGTCGCGAGCATGACCAACCATTCATGGGCAATTATGTAAGCTGAGGGTTATAGAAATATACAGGATTAGGGATGGAAACTGAAATTTTGGTACACACAAAATACCCTCAGGGACGCTAATTTCACATCATTGAGAGGATGTCATAGTATTTTGAACAATGGTTTGATTTTAAAAGCAGCCAATAGTATAGGCAATCATAAATCTTTGTTCTTAAAAAGTACTAAGACACTTTCACCAAGAACAAATATTATGAATTTCTACTAAAGTCAGAAACATTTATTGAGAAGCTGCTATGGGCCAAACCAAGTTTCAGAGTCAGGCACCCAAACCCTTGTAAAAAACTTGTACTTTTCAAGTTCCTCCCAACCCAAAGTCTTTCTTTTTCCTTTCCTGCCTCAAAAAATCAGAGCTAGAAGATCTGATTAAAGAATGTTGATTCTTTTATTGCTGATAACAGCAACAGAAAAACAATCTACCAAGCTACAGGTGTCTTTTTTTAAAATGAGTCTCCCTAGAACACTGAGAATACCCCCAAAAGTATTAAAACTATATGGACAAGGGACAATGTAATTCTTCCTCACAGCTTTGGCACTGAAGCTAAAATAATGGAAAGGGATTAGGAGTTACCCTGCTGAGGGAATTTCACGTATTTCAATTCTCATTGGGTAAAGGTCTCTAGAGAACACATCCAATATATTAAAAACATACAAAGACTTTTTTTGGCTACCCTTTCCTGAGATGTCTAAAATTCAGATGTGGAAATCTGTCTAAGTTCAGTGAGGTTTGGATGGTGGAGGGGTGAGGTATGCAGCAGTGGGACACCTAGAAACAGAAGCAGCTCTACATCCTACAATAGAATGCGTGGTGCGAAAGAGAGCTAAGCAACTAATCCAACAATGAAGTGGAAAATCTTCATGGAGAACATTCTGTCGTCCCAGGACCATTTTACATGCTATGGTAGGAAAGACAGTGCAAATGTGTCTAGTAGTGGAGACAAAACAGAAAAGCATGAGTGTTAAATAACAGAAAACTTGATAATAATAAATAGTATAAGGGACCACATAAACATTTACTAAATTTGGAGGGAGGCAAGGACACTTGAAGGAGGAGACATACAAATTGAGCTTTAGTCTTATTGATCTTAGAAGATAGGAAAAGAGAGGGTAATAACTCTCCAGAAGCAGATGGCCCTTTAAGTCCTAAGTATCTCTCTAAGTGGCTTTCTCCTCCTTTCCTTCCTTTCTCCTCCCCCTCCTTCTTTCTCTTCCTCTTCACAGGAAATGACTGTATGGATTATTCTAAGCTGCTCTCTCTTCTGTTAGTGCTTTGTTATTTTGAAGAGAACCCTAGAGTAAATGGAAAAGAAATTCCTGAAATTCTAATGCACGCCTGATGATTGCAGATGAAAATCAGGGTTTCCATGGCTATTGTGGGAATTCTGTGATATAGATTAAGTGTGGAAAAGGGGCTACGCTCAAGAGAGCTGCATGTCTCAGTTGGGGAAATTGGAGTTCAGAGAGTATACATCTGATAAAACTTCCTGGTGACCCTTATAAAGAGGTAGTTGAGTAAGGTCTTATTAGGCCCTGCCACACCTGATGTATTAACAGTTAAAAACTTCCTGGGGATCACTAGGTGCTCTTAGGACCATGTTTTCAGAATCAAGAACCTTTATCTGGAGGTTAGAGGTGACAGGACACTCTAGTGGCAGTGCTCGTTAGGCACTCAGCTTGACATCCGTTGATACTGCATTTTGGCAGTGCCACACCCATTCTTCCTCTTGATTAAGTTAGTAACTTATCCCTGCTGCAGTCTGATAAACTGAGGAGAGAGGCTGAGAGCCCGGCAGCTGTCTAGCACTCTCAGCCTCTAAGCTCCCAACACTGCTTAGACTGGAAAGTGATTATCCTCGATCATAATGTCATTTCATAATTATAGTTTTTGAAATCAGAGTTTCTGTTTTCATACTTAAGGAGAATAAAAAAGTTAACTTCATGGAAAAAAAACTAATGATCATGATCTCAAAATGATTTCCATCCTGGTTAGACACTTTGATTGCCAGTTTGCTCAATTAGACAGTATAGCCCCATTAGACCTGATGCTCTATATGGAGGGAGTTATATAAATTTTTTATCAAAGGTTTAATGTGGCTCTTGGAGTCATGCCACATTTCTTGAATATCTGTACTTAGGCATATACACATTTCTCTATGAACCAAGATGTTATCAAATTGTGAGAGATGTTGAATCCGGTTTTCTGACTCCCTCGGGCAGATTTTAGAGGTGAATACTGTCGCTCTAGATTCTAATTGCTCTTTGACTCTGAATGTTTATCACCAGACTTCAGGTCAGAAAAACCTTTGAACTCACGTTACTCATCATTTATCTGGAGGAAAGTGAAAATACTCATAACATAAATATTGCTATTGGTTTATTTACTCACGTGTCTTGAGAATTTGACTTTTTGAGACTATCAGAAGGCTTAAGACTATTTTAAGTCCTGAGGCCCAAGGAAGAAAAGGATTCTCGCCTATCAGTGTTACACTCTAATGGGGAAAACAGAAAATAAATAATTTCAGATATAAATGAGCACTACAAAGAAAACAAATCAGCTAATCGGATCAAGCGTGGCAGATGTGTTGGTGGGGAAGCTATTCTAGAGAGGATGGCAGAGAAAGCCTTATACGTCTGAGCTGAGAGGAAGTCAGCTCGATGAAATTCTGGAAAAGATAATTTCAGGAAGAGGTAACAGAAAGGGCTGATATAAGTCATTACTGAGAAATAGTTTTATGACATTATTTAACAAAAGTTCTTGAAGTGGACATTGGAGATGGGGGTATTCAGAGCAGAGTCTCTCAAGAAACTTATGGTTGAATTTGGATGAATCTGCAGAGAATTACACTGAGTGAAAAGACAATCCCAAGATTATAAACTGTATGCCTTCATTTATATATCATTCTTGAAATGACACAGTTGTAGAAATGGAGAACAGATTAATGGTTTCCAGGGGCTAAGGGTGTTGGGTGGAAGTGAGTGTCTCTCTTAAAGGGATCCTGTGATAATGGAAATGTTCTGAATCTTGACTGTATCAGTGTCACTATCCTGGTTGTGATATTGTAGTACATCTTTCCAAGATATTACCATTAGGGGAAATATGGCAAAGGATACATGGGATCTCTATTATTTCATAAGTGAGTCTACAGTTATATAAAACTATAGTTATCTCAAAATAAAATCTTAAATATGGGAAAGAAGCCATCACAAGAAATATGGTAGAACAGCAACACATATATATAAGGATATAAATAGAACCTAGACCCTTATCTCATCCATACACAAGAGATTAAATTGAGATATATAGTTCTAAATGTAAAAGTTAAGATTATAAAGCCTCAAAAAGCCAATAGGAGGATATGTTCATGATGTTGGGTTAGCCAAATAATATTTAAGCGTGACACAACAAACAATAACCATAAAGATTATAGGTTGAACATTATTAAAATTAAAACCTTTCTGTATATCAATATATAGACCATAAGCAAATGAAACACAAGCCACAAACCTGGAACAGTTTCCCCAATACATATATCTCAAAGAGGACCTTATTCAGAATATATAAAACTCCTATAATTAAACAGTAAAAATACAAATCACCTAGTTTTTAAAAATGGGTACACAACTTGAACAGACACTTTACAAAAGAAAGTACAGAAGTGATTAACATATAGAACTCAATATCATTAGTTGCTCAATATCATTAGTCATCAGAGAAATGTAAATTAAAGCTATAGTAACATATACATTTATATCTTTGGGGATAGATTTTTTTGGAATAAGAAATACTGGCTATACCAAAAGTTGATGAGGATGTGGAGAAACTGGAATTGCTGATGGAAGCGTAAAATAATACCACTTTGAAAAATTGTTTGGCAGTTTCTTTTAAAGTTAAGTATACACATTCCTTATGACTCACTAATTTTACTCCCAGGTATTTACACAAATAATTATAGACATGTGTTCACAGAAAAAGGCTTATGAAAGAATATTCTTATCAGCCTCATTCATACCTGCCAAAACCTGAGCAAACCACTCTGTCAACAGAAGAATTAGGTAAACTATGGTGCGTTCCCACAATGGAATACTACTCGGTAAGGAAAATGAATATACCATTGATACAGCAAAATGAATGGATCTCTAAAACGTTACGTTGAACAAAAGACGCCAAGTATAGAAGAATACATGATATGTTACATTTTAATGAGATAAGGAACAGGTAAAGCTAATCTAAGTTGATAGAAATAAGAAAGTTCCTCTTAGGGATGGGGAAAATTGACTAGAAAGGGATGGGGAAAATTGACTAGAAAGGGATGGGGAAAACTGACTAGGAAGGAATGGGAAGGGCCCTTTTTGTGGTGACAGAAATGTTCTATATCTTGTTTTTGGTGATAATTTTATAGGTTTACAACATTGTCAGAATTCATGGAACTGAAAAGTTTAGACCTTTGTCTTTTATTATACTTAGATTATACCTCAATAAAAAAGCAAAGTTTAAAATATATAAGCAGGGCTTCCCTGGTGGCACAGTGGTTGAGAGTCCGCCTGCCGGTGCAGGGGACACGGGTTCACACCCTGGTCCGGGAAGATCCCACATGCCATGGAGCGGCTGGGGCCGTGAGCCATGGCCGCTGAGCCTGTGCGTCCGGGGCCTGTGCTTCCCCAACGGGAGAGGCCACAGCAGTGAGAGGCCCGCGTACCGCAAAAAAAAAAAAAAACAAACAAAAAAACATAAGCATTTGAAAAAACATAAGCATTTGATGAGATTTCTCTAACAGTGTAAAGATAATGTTAACTTATTCCTACAATTACTGACTTTTAAAAAATTGCATGCTGAAAAACATCCGTTGAGTGGGGTTCTACTTGGACCTTCAAGCGCAAGAATCTAAAATGTAAATAATTTCTCATTATTTCCCTTATTTAATTCCCCAAAGATTCAGTTAGTTGACACTAACATACAAGGTGGAGAGCTGCTAAGAGATAGAAACAACTGTAAAAGAGAAAAAAAATGCAAGAAAACCCAGAAGTTTTCCCCTTTCCCTTAAAAAA
This sequence comes from Stenella coeruleoalba, assembly GCF_951394435.1. Taxonomy (NCBI): domain Eukaryota; kingdom Metazoa; phylum Chordata; class Mammalia; order Artiodactyla; family Delphinidae; genus Stenella; species Stenella coeruleoalba. Next base: position 40,505,936 of record NC_137159.1, read on the forward strand.
TGTCCAAACAGATTTTCTCTTTCAATTTGTGAAAAGAAGGAAGTCTCTTTTCAACTGAGTCTTATTAAAGCACCAAAGTATTGAGCAGTCAGATGAGAAAGCTATGAATCAAAGGGTTCATAACACCTATGCTGACAACCCTCTCTCCAGGGCTCAAGGTGGAAAGAGAAAGGTGGTGGAGACCCGCCTCCGCATTGTCCCCCATCACCAGGCCTTACTCCTCCAGTCTCCAGCCCCACCCACAGCAGCTCAGATGTACCTTAGAACTAGGTAAAGGATGTGACTTGTGGGGGAGTCCAGTCCATCTCAATTCATCACCTTTAAGTGAAGATAAAATTAGGAACTAAGATGCCTTTTCAACTCTAGTGGGAGGTGGGTAGATTGAAAATCCCATTCACTTTATACTGTTAGCTGGCCAGTGTCATATCTTTATATTGATTGTATTCCAAGATAGAAAGGTATCATGTTATTTTGAACCTGGCTTTTCTCTTGAATTCATGTTTATTTATTCCATACATATAATTAAGCGTGTACTATGAACAATCCCCTGAGCTAGCAGCCAGCTTTACTCTAGAGGCTGAACCAGACACATGGAGGAGAGACTGTGACTGAAGCACGTCCGAGGGCACACTTATGGATGGGGGGCCTCCAATCTGAATCGTATAGGATAACAAGTGGTTGAGTGAAGTTTTGAATGCAATTAAAATATAAGTAGGAAATCCATGTTATGATGGCATTTTGAGATCATATGCATGGTGTATAATCAAACACCCTGACTGAGTAGAACACCTTTCACAAGTCCTATGCATTAGTCCTGGATAAATAACTTGACTGCTTAACATATCTGCAGGTAAGTTTTAACAGTATTTTGGGGTGTTTTGCCGCTTTCCTTGGATATGATGTGGGGTTGCTACATTTTAGGCTAAATGTACGTATCCTTGTACTGGATGCAGATGTGACCCATAAATGGCTTTGCATAGAAAGATTCCAGTGGTGCCCTTAACTGTCATGCTACTGCAAATTCAGTTTTTTATAGACATGTTTTCAGGGATGGAATCATACTTGCATAGCCCCTAATAGTCTCTAGAGAGAACAATAACAAAATGAAACAATTCCTCTTGGGACCAAGATGATGGGAACTTAGGGAATGACACCCTGCTCCCAGCTTCTCTCACAGCATAACTGATGATGAAAGAATCTACATGAGGGAAAGACATCAGACTACCTGAACTTGCAAAAGGGAGAGTAGTTGGTTAGAAAACTGAATTTATTTTGATTCTGGTATTGTACAGTGTCACGTAAGTCTTTTGTCTTTGAGCCCAAACTCCTAGGAACTTTGTTACAATCTAGGGTGGTAGTGGTGATTAAGAGCCAGTCAAATACAAATTGTATCTGTAAGAATCTGAGACCTCCAGAACCTCTGCCTGTGGTCTAACAGAGTACGCTTAAGGAAGAGTGTATTTCCTCTCACTTCCTTGTGATGACGATCTGAGCGGAAAAGAGGAGTTTTCTGACATTAACCCAGATTAAAACTTGAGTAAAACGGGGGCATTGTGTATAGCCTTGCAAAGTGATGACAGCAAAGAAAACTGAACATCTTTTGGAGGAGCCTTTGAGGCAGGTACAAGACAAGGATTCTAAGAGATGAGCATGGGAATGCCCATTATTGAAGAGAACTCCTGAGAAACCTCCAGTGCTCCTTGATTCAAATGTGTGGATTTGGGTTCCAGAAATGTCACTAATTGTATTACTGTGATTGAGGTGTGATGGTCTGGGAAGTGAGAGCTGTACTCGCAGTTAAGATCCCCAGAGCCAGCATGTGCTCCGTATTGTGCCTGCTTGCTGTCCTCTCCCACTTTCCCTATTCTTTTTTTTTTTTTTTTTTTTTTTTGTGGTACGCAGGCCTCTCACTGTTGTGGCCTCTTCCGTTGCGGAGCACAGGCTCCGGACGTGCAGGCTCAGCGGCCATGGCTTACGGGCCCAGCCGCTCTGCAGCATGTGGGATCTTCCCGGACCGGGGCACGAACCCACGTCCCCTGCATCGGCAGGCGGACTCTCAACCACTGCGCCGCCGGGGAAGCCCCACTTTCCCTATTCTTAAACAGCAGCCGACACTAGAGGCTCTTCACGCCAGCTTGGAAAAGTACTTAGAATCTCTGTGGATCTCTGTGCTTCTATTTCTTCACACCTGTAGAGTGGAAGATATCATTCCATGTACTTCCTATTATTGTTGTTGTTTTAATTTAGATTCTATAGAAAGAGAGAGAGAGAGAGAGAAGAAGGAGGAGAAAAAGAGAGAAGACAGAGGGAAGGAAGGAATTCTGTAAAAAGGAGCTCCTGAAATCAGACAGCTGTGAGGACTAAAAACATGATAAATTTTATATCAGATATGCTATGTAAAATATTAATATTATTCAATTAGTTTTGGAAGTGGGCTATATTGTTGTTATCTACTGAATTGTGTTTCCCCCCCAAATTCATATACTGAAGTCCTAAATCCTAGTACTTCAGAAGGTCACCATATTGAGATAGGGCCTTCAAAGCGGTGATTAAGTTAAAATGAGCCCAGTACCGTGGGACCCTAAACCAATAGGACTGGTGTTCTTAAAGAAAAGGATGAGACACCAGGGGTATGTGCATACAGAGAAAGGGCCATGTGAGCACACCAGTGAGAAGGTATCACTCCATGGTAGGATCACATGTGATTAATTTCCTTCTTTATGCATTTCTGTTTTTCACATAATAGTGTTCAGTGATCAAATTACACTGGTAATTATTTTTTTAAAAAACCACTAAAATGCAAATAAAATACCAAAGCAAACATACAAAACATTCATTTGCCACTTGGATCTTTTAATCCACCAAGAGAGCTAGTTTTACGTGTCGACTTCCTAAGGTATACGTCTACATATTAAAGTTTTAGTAAGACAAAAAGTAATTTCCATATGAAATTTTAGCTACTTTTTGAAGGAAATTATTGTTTGTTGTAATCATTAAATAGAAAAGAAAATAAAGGGGAAGAAAAGAGGGAGAAAAGTAGATAATCTGTAAAGCAGAAAAGATTAACCTTCCTGTTCTAAGCTCAGAGAAATTAAACTTGCAGAATCTGTATCTTGGTTTCATTCTTCATATTTGGTCGTTCCAAAATATTCTCGAAAGACCTAATACTAATCAGGGCAAGCTTTGCATCAGTGGCATATTAGCTTCTACCTTAGACAAGTTACTCCATCTTCCTTGCTGACCTGCCATAAGTGAAAAATAAACATTGTTGTTTTATGTCACTGCAGAATAAGCATGACCATCCTGACAGACTATACTTCTTAAGAATGGCCTGAATGTAGAGTTAAGGGACTTCCAAAAAAACTGAAGAAGTCTAACATCTGGGACTTGGGAGATGCTTCATGGCAGGGTGACACTTCAGATGGACACTGATGAATGGACAGGACTTAGATGAGGGGAGATGGGAACAAGGTCACTCCTGACGCAGGGAAAAAAGCAGAGCAAAGGCACACAGGTAGGAAAGTGTGGGGCACTGTGAAAAAGAATGAGTAATTTTGTATACCTGGAGCAGAAATATGTAACGGGATTAGCTAGTCATTAAGGTAGAATGATTCATATGCCAACAATTTTCCCATTATTTCAAAGGTACCTGGATATGATAAGTTTGCTCTCGTTGAGGCATTGTAGAGTGTTCCCAGCTTCCTAACCTCTCCACAACTACTGTATTCTGCAGAATGTAAACCGATATGTAGAAATTTAAATGACCCTACTACATCCGAGATTCTTTTATTGAGAGTGGCTATATTATTCGTGTTAATAATATTACCATGTGGCACCTTAGCTCAAAGTGCCAGAATGACATCACAAAACAATACCCAAATACACTTATGCCATCTGTCATCCGAGAATCTCAAAGTGCTTTACAAACATTAATTAAGGTTCAAAATTAATTAGATGTATTAATTTTTCACTGTATAGAATAGACTTTGCAGCTCCCTTGAATTTTATGTGCTAATAAGCTTTGCCTAAGTCTCTTTCTTTTTTCGTTTTGTTTTTCCCTTCATGTGTAAATGGGTATAAAGAGGAGAGGGAAAAGACTCATGGCATTTGGAAGAGTGGAACCTGATTTGAATCTGGACTTTTCAGCTGTCTGTGTGTTTTTTACATGCCGGCCCTGTCATAGTGAGGACTGACTCCGGGGTCACTGCTAACTTTGCCGACGTGACACTGGGGAGCTGTGCCAGGAGCTGAGTCTGAGCTCTGCTGCTTTTCCTTTTTTCCTGGCATGCCAGGTTTTTAACATTTTGCTATTGCCTTGACCTAGATTCATATGGAAATAGTGGTGCTGATGTCTGGACAAGGCAGGGACAGTTGGTGATTGTGTGGCTTAAGTGCCTATAAAATATGACCCAAATGTCTGAAAGGGGAAAAATGCTGACAAATCAGATCTTTTCACAGTAGAGTTTGGTTTGAATAAATATGCCTAAGGATGAGAATTTTTTCTCTGGAAAGTAGGTGAAAAAAAAAATCTTTAAAAACCAAAAAAAAACCCAAATGAGTATTACATTATACATCGGGAGTGGAAACTGGAACACCCATCTTGAAGGTTCCAGTTTTTTCTTTTTCTTCTTTTGTTTTAATCATGCTAGCTTCCAGCAGCAGATCAGGATTTGGGGTTTGTTTGTATTTACAATTGGTGTCTTAAAAGATTCATTATGAAATGTGTTGCTGTTTCTAAAGAGGAAGCTGAGGCCCAAGCTGGTATGACCTGGCTGGGCAAATGGAGACTCCCCCATCTGCATTCTGTTAGGGAGAACACTGACCCTGTGTGTCGAGGAGCAGGTTGGGGGTGGTATTGCTTACACATGTGTCTGGGAGCTGAGCGGGGCTTCAGCTTATGAAGGTTTCCTTCTTTCAGGGTCAGATACCGGCCAGCGCAGATTTAGCCATCTTGGTTGGCCCTGATGTACTCCACATGGCTCACATTCCCAGTCCGTTTACCCTCGCTGGGGCTTAGCTGCCAAGTCCCCGGTTAGCTCCTTCCTGTTCCCCAAGCTGTTCAGTCCCGCGTACAGAGAGTGCAGCACATTTCCCAATGTTGACACTCCTCTGTTGGGGAGTTTTCTTTCATGGTTAGTTCCACAGAAACAACAGAAGCAAAATTTCTGGGATCTGGTAATTTGCCTGAGAGCTGCCACCAGTCACTGGCACTGGATTAAGGACTCCTTTGGGCAAGGTGAATTTAAAGGCAGGCAGGCGAAAAAGAGGTTCACATGAAACTGGCCTTTTCTTTGGCGGAGCCAAAGGGCATTTTCCATTTGGGAGAAAATGCTGAAATGTTTTCTGCAGACTTGAGCGTTCTTTGCTGTCACTTCTACTTGTCCAGCATCCTTCTCAGATCAAGATGATTGGGCCTCTGGGCTCTAAAATTCCCCTACCTGCTTTTGATCATGGGAGGCCTCCCAGTGGAGGAAGTCTCACTCCCTTCTCATTCCTGTCCGGCTGTGCCAACTCTATTCTTCAAGCTCTAAGCCCCGGTCCTCATTCCCTATTGAAGTTTACCTGTGCACTCAGCTCTGGGCTCTCCTCGGCCTCTGAACTCAACAGTGTTATTGTCTGAACTGTTTGGCAATGAATCATGTATACCATTGCCTTGTGGCATCTTCTGTATTACATCATTATTAAATTTATATGATTTAACTTTTCAGGTGTCAAACAGTTTCTAATACTTTTTTGTGGCAGGGACCAAACGTTATACAATCTTTGAATTCTCCTTGGTACATATCAGATTTTGTCTCAGTAAGTATTTATTGATTTAAAGTACTCAGGCAAGAAGAGTGAATTATATCACTTATTTATAAGAAAAATATGATGAATTCTCTGACATTATATTTTTATAATATATGTATGTGTAAATCATATGTGTGGTTTTTGTTTGTTTGTTTGAATGTAGGTTTTAGAAAACAAATTAGTCAGAAAGAGAGAAGAGAAATTTGTTGGAAGAATATTAGATTACTGGGTTCTGGAGTATCTCTAGGAAATCAAAGGCATCTAGGCTTCTGGGGTATTTTAAGCAGAAACTGAACAGTCTTCAGAAATGTAGGCAGCCCTCTTTTTTCTTCAATGTCTCATTTTTGTTTCTCTCTGCGTATCTGATTTTCACTCTCTTGGTATAAACTGACATTCTCTGTTGCTATTAGACAGGAACAGCCCCAAAGTTTGAGAATTTATGCTACCTCAATTCTATCCAGATCCAGAAACTGACTAGGTTTCAATCAGCTCCAATTCCAAATTCCAGGGAAAGAGAGTCTGACTGACTCAGATTGGATCAGATGACCATTCCAGAACCACTAGGCTATGGCTAAGGGACCAAATTATATAAAAAATATAGTTACTAGGAGCCCATCCTGTAGAAGGGAGTCAATTCAAAGGAAAGGGAAATTATCATAATCTAGTCAGACTCCCTCAAATTTTATCAACTACAAATCTTAAATTTGGTTCTTTCCCTGATTTTCAAACTAAGTCAATACTGTCATCATTCACTCAGGTCATTGTGATTAGAAACCTGGACTTTATCCCTGCTCTTCTTCCATCTTGTCCCCAGATCCTGTGGCTTCTACTTCCTATCTCTTCCCCTCCTCTTTGTGCCCATTGATCTTGCCTTAACTCAAGTCCTCCCAACTTGTTACCTGGATTAGTGAAAGAGACTTCACATCGTTCTCTAAGCCTCTCCCACCCGTCACCTGCCAGTTACACTCCACATGATTATATTTTTAGACCAAAAATCAAATGAGGTCAGTCTCTTGTATTGGAATATATTTTCACCATAACCTACATTGATTCATTAAATATTATTTATCTAATATTTGTTCATCACTTACTATAAGCCATAAACTGCTTGAGAAGATATAAACAGGAAGAAGATTAAGGCACAAAAGTTCTCAGGCCCCATGGAAACTTGAGAGAAGGCAGAGAAAATAGCTAATTTTAGATAGGAATAATCAAAATGAAGGAAATAAATAGGGTGATATGAGAAAGAGTATGGGGGTGGGGGGAATGAAGCTACTTTAGATGAGTCAGCAGGAAAGTCTTAGGTGATATTTGGGTTTTTTTTTAAAAAAATGAGAATATGAGAAGCCACCATTCTTATGAAGACATAGAGGTAGAGAATTCCAAGTAAACGGAAGAGAAGGTGCACATGCTCTGGGTCATTAATGAGGTGTTTTTATTTCAGAAGCAGAAAGATGGTGGGCGTGGCTGAGCACAGTGAGCAAGGGGCAGAGGGTGACACAAGGTCAGATCAGAGAGGGCCAGGGGCCAGGACATGGAAGGCTTGGCCGGCCGTCCTTATGCTCTTCTCTTTTTTTTAATTGTATAATTGGCATATGTTATATTAGTTTCAGGTGTACAGTGTAGTGATTGAACATTTGTATATGTTGGTTAAAGGTCAACGATAAGTTTAGTTACCATCGGTCACCTTACAAAGTTAATATATTATTAATATATTATTGACTGTATTCTCCAGCTCACGCTCTTCTGTGTTCAGTGGGAATTGAGTACATGCGGAGAGGGGTCTTAAGAGAGGAGTCACATTGAAAAGTTTCAGATTTTGGACATATACTGTGGCTGTTGTGGAAACGGATTGAACAGTGGCGAGAATAGATCAAGGCCAGTGAGATGACTGAAATTGTCAAGACAAAAGGTGATGGAATAAACCACCATGAGAGGGAGGCTGGAGGTAGACCTGATAGAACTTGTGATGGAGAAAATGCAGGGGAAGTGAGGAGAGGGAAGAATAAGGAGACTCCTAAGTTTAGGCAGATGTTAGTACCTTTTCCTAAGAGGAGGAAGACTGGGGGAGGAACAGATGAAGGGTGCGTGTGGAGATATAGGGGTGCGAGTGTGGAATCAAGCATGTAAGTCCAGAGATGCCCAACACACATCCAAGAAGAGATATGAATCGGGAAGCTGGATGTTTGAGTCTAAGGAAAAATCGAACTACAGAATATTAATTTGGGACTAATCAGCCTAGAGACTGCATTTAAAGCTGTGGTACTAGATGACATCATCAGAACAGAGAGTGTAGACTGAGAGGAAATGGGGCCTGGAACCGAGGCTCAAGGTACTCTAGCATTTACATGTTAGGTAAAGGACCAGCCAGCATGGAGATTGAACAGGTCAGCCCAATGTTCCTGTTAACCTAAAAATTCAGTGAGCTAATGGTCTGGAACAATGTGCATCGCCACAGCTTTCTGGTACCTTGAAAAGAGGAATCATCTTAGCTTCTTCCTCCTAAAGAATGTAGAATTTGCACAGAAAATGTGTTTGGAGAAAAAGGATAATATAAAGTCAGTATCCCCAGTGGAAAGCCTCCCAACCACCCCGCAGGGCAGTCTGAATGAAAAAATGATTATGTACTTAGTGTCCACTGAGCACCCTGGAGAGAAAAAGAGCATACTATAATTGCAAAGTATTATTTTTATCATTATTAATACATGAATCATTCATTAGGAAAAAAGAACAAGGACTTGGAAAGTCAGGAGATAATAGGCTGTGTTTCTAATGTTGCACAGAAGGAATTGTCCACATAAATCCCCTCCCACTAGGATGGGTAGCCAGATTTATGCATGCTGAGTGTGTTCTTGTCGCAAAGGCAAACCCTGAGCAATAGTTCTTGGAGAGTTTGGTATTTGTAGCCAGGTGAACGTCTACCTTGTGCCCCTTATTTTTTCCCTTGGTTTTTGCCTACTTTACAGAAGGACTTTTACATAAAAGATCCTAGATGAGAGGAAACTTCTTGAGTACAGTCTCTTAGGAAGATATCATCCTTCTTATATAGGCAATGTTTTCAAAGGAAGTGTTTCAGTTTTTAAAAGGCTGAAGGAATTTATAGAAGGTTTGGAAGGACATTGAAGAATACCAAGAATAATCACCAAAATCCTGGATTATCTGCCAGGATACCTGCCACCTAGAACCCAAAGATTTCATCATGAAGCAAAACAAACACACACACAAATATGAACATATGCATTTGTATGTATCTTTGGAAACACAAAATCACAAAAGATTCTGAACTTGATTTGCGGGCTCTTATTGACTAAAATATTTAGAATAAACAAAACCAACTTGAATACGCTATTTCTATTCCCATATCTTGTAAAGGGAGATAACTTGCTTCCCCAGAGAGACATTCTGGAATACAATGACCAAATGTAAAAATTGCTGTTTTAAAGAAAGGTCAACATTAAACATCTTCAAGTGGGAGATTACACTTAAGAGGCAAATTAACACTCAAAAGGGCAATAAGGAATAAAAGAAAACTAACTTTACATCTTTCTTCATGAGTAACAAGTAAAATACAAAAAAGACAGTTGGTAGAAATGTGTACATACCGGTGAGGTGTGTGTGTGAGAGAGAGAGACGGTTGGGGTGGGGAAGGGAGGGAGGGAGATACTCAAAGAGAGAGTGACATTCAGAGACAGAGAGAGAAAGAAAGTGATTAGGTCTTGAATTTCTGATAGAACATTGGAATGATAGATTCCTCTTCACAAACAGTACTGGGAGATTGGAAGTGGGAGATTCAGGTGATTTAAGTTCCATGGTTTTATTCAAATATCACATAGCTGTAAGACCAGATTCATAAAACTCTTTAATACGTATAATTTTGTAATAGACTACTAATGTTGCACAGTCCTTCCAGCTCCTGATTACGAAGGCATCTTTATTGCTGTGTCCTCTGATCCATCTGAGTGTTCTTCATCTCTCCACCGTAAATTATGAGTGGCGACTGGAAGGTCTAGGGTATCGGCAATCATGATGGAGAGGTGGCTATTAAGCAATACCCTTTCCTTTAGAATCATTTTTTAAGCCACATGTAAAATCTGTCCCATTTTTTACCAAAAATATTATTCCCAGCTTAACTAACCATCTTATTCACCAGATTTTTTACCAGATGATGTTTTGCTATATCCAGGAATCAAATTCACTCTAAAAAGGAAAAATATATTACTGCTGAGAATGTTTAAATAGATATGCCCTGGGCTCTGACAGTAAATCTAAAGACATACTCCAAAAATGTAAAGTTCAAAGAGACTGTTATTATTGAAATAAGAGTAAAATTTACCCAAATTATAACTTTTGATAAGGTTTTTATTGTTGATTTTTTTGTTGCTTAGTTTTAATAAATTCAACTGTAATATTTTTGTGACATGAGATCTAAACTTGTCATAGAACAGAAATGCTCTTAATCCAATGCAGATTTACTCAATTAATGAAGAGACACCTGGTTATTTTTGTGTGTGTGTCTGTATGTTCCCAGATAAATTTATTCTTGACTTATGTTTTGATCAACTAGACAGCAGATCCTTTAGTCCTCCCCTACCATATTGTTCTCGTCAATGTTGAAATTGGCTCTGGAATCTTGAGCTAGTTAAAATTCATGTCTGGAAAACTGACTTGTTAACTCTTTGAACACACAGATTTAAAAAATGCATGACTGTTGTTCTGTTTGCATCTGCTGATACACCCTCAGAAGTTCTGCATAATGACACTCTATTCTTTAAGATGAAGTGGGCACAGGTATTCCACTCTGAGCCACAGCACTCTCACTCACATGGCGAACATCATACAGGAAAAATGGCAGCTAGAGCTTGAAACATAATTTGGGTCAATCCTTACAGACTAGGAAAATATTTTGGACCCTGTAGTTTATGCACGGTATCTGGCACATGCCAGTTTGTTTAATGAATGAAAAATAAGCAAGTAAATGCCAGGCGACTGGGTTCACAACCCAAAGCCTTGACCTCATTAATGGCACTACCTATTAATTAATTGAACTGAGGCCCCCAAATAACCCTTCCTCTGTGCAAGAAGTCTAACTTTAAAAGATTCCCTCAAAGTATTAACTGAGAACAAGTGCTAAAATCAGACACTTTAAGAATAGCTGCTTGCCCTGTAATAAGCTACCAATTTGCTCCTTCTTATAGACTCCAATCAAAATTTTGTTGGGGATAAAAATGGAAAAAAATTCTCACTGGAGCTCTTTTCTTTTGTCTGTCGGTGTTGTACATTCCCTATTGTAGGAGCTTTTGCGGTCTATCCGTTTCCATCTGCTAAATACCTTCCAGATTTCCTAACTGATCATTCGTCTAGGACCCCCCAGTGGGCTTCCTAGAACTGATATAGATTTATTTTTATATTTCTTCTGTCATTTTGATGGGATTTGAGGAGGGAGGAGAAGAAAGTCGTTTGTTCAGTCAGCCATCTTGATTCAGGGTTGATAACCTTTTATCAGGGCAGCCACAGAGGGACAGAACTCATGCCCCAGATCCTTTAAAAAGTAATTTTGAGAGACATTTAGCACGTTCAGAAGACTAGAACCTGACCTACATTCTTTCAGTATATTGATTTGCAAAATCCAAGTCTTTCTTTACTTTTGTATTTTCTGTGCTTCAGTTCTTTAAAAAGAAAAAAATAGCAAATAGAGAAAAGAGGCTATTAATTGTATCAACATTCCCTCTTAACTCTCCAAGCATTATAAACATGGAGAGAGTATGAGATAAATTTTTTTTTCTAAATGTGTATAACAAGAGAATATATATCAGTCTTGGAATTCCCATCCATTAGATTTTTGTTGTTTGTTTTAATAAGGAGGAATATTTTTGAGAGGGACATATTCTTCTCAGGAGGTATATATTTTTTGATTGTGCTTCAATAATTACATATTCTTGGAAGGAGAAGATAAGATTACTGAAGTATATTTTTACTTATTCGTTCTTAGAGCATGCAGAATAAAAACATATGCTTTCCTCTAATCAGGGATTTTTGTGCATTGCTGTATTATTAAAAAGAGAGGTAATATGTCTTAGTGTCATAAAATCATTTAACAATTACAACTAATCAACAAAAGATGGACATAGTGTCTACTCTGAAAGATGAAAACATGAGATAAGATAGTACTCATTTTATTTTTAAATGAATTTTTATTGGAGTATAGTTGATTTACAGTGTTGTGTTAATTTCTGCTGTACAGCAAAGTAAATCAGTTATACATAGACATATGTCCACTCTTTTTTAGATTCTTTTCCCATAGATCATTACAGAACATTGAGTAGAGTTCCCTGTGCTATACAGTAGGTCCTTATTAGTTACCTATTTTATATATAGCAGTGTGTATATGTCAATCCCAATCTCCCAATTTATCCCTCCCCCTTGGCAACCATAAGTGTTTTCTACATCTGTGACTCTATTTGTGTTTTACAAATAAGTTAATTTGTACCATTTTTTAAGATTCCACATATAAGCAATATCATATGATATTTGTCTTTGTCTGACTTGCTTCACTCAGTATGACAATCTCTAGGTCCATCCATTGTCACTGCGAATGGCATTATTTCATTCTTTTTTATGGCTGAGTAATATTCCATTGTATATATGTACCACATATTCTTTATCGACTCATCATCGATGGGGTGCGTGTATCTTTTTGAATTATGGTTTTCTCTGGATATATGCCCGGGGTGGGATTACTGGATCATATGGTAGCTCTATTTTTAGTTTTTTAAGGAATCTCCATACTGTTCTCCATAGCGGCTGTACCAATTTACATTCCCACCAACAGTGCAAGAGGGTTCCCTTTTCTCCACACCCTCTCCAGCATTTATTGTTTGTCGATTTTTTGATGATGGCCATTCTGACTGTTGTAAGGTGATACTTCATTGTAGTTTTGATTACTCATTTTAGTCCAGTAATTCATAGAAATTATGGTGGTTGTGGTGGTGATGGTGTGTGTGTGTGTATGTGTACATACATGTGTTTAGCTGTCATGCAAGACTTTATTTGAAATCAAGTCTTGGTTAAGTATTTTCTCACTAAACCCAATATGAAGATGCATAGCAGGGAGGTGGCTCGTAGGAATGTGCAAGGGCTGCTGGAGTAGAAGAGAGAGAAGGGGAGAAAAGGATGGGGGAAGGGGAAAGGGAGGAACTGTCATAATGGAGTCTGGTTGTTCATGTTTTAAGTGCCATGGACTGAGTTTTGTATGCCCTTTTAAGCACATTACCTTGACACCCTTTCTCAGTACCCAGCGCCCTTCTGTTGCTAAGCATCTGCGCAGAAATCTTACTACAGTGCTTCCCCAGCAGTGACTAATCCATGTTCTTGGACTTTTTCTTCTTCTCTGTCCTCATTAATCTGCTCACATCATTTTCGCTTTCTTCAAAACATACCTCTAATTTCTCCCCCTCCCCCATAGAGTATCCTCTGACTAATCCTTATGCTAATATCTCCCTTCGCCGATTTACTCCAGAGCTCAAAGTCTACTTTTCACAATAAAATTAAATATTTTTCTGGTAAGAGTAGTAGGGGCAAGAAGTAATAGTAATATCAGCCAACCTTTGTATAATGCTTTAAAACTTACATTGTGCTTTCATTTTTAATCTCATTGAATTTGAGAGAGGTATTACAAGCTCATTTTAATGATAAGGACATAGAAAGTGAAAAGTAATAAGAGACTGTCCAAGGTCAATCAACTATTTATTTAAGAACAGAGCTGGGAAAGGAAGGTGATACCATACTAGGATTCACAGAAAACTCTAAAATTCATTTGAGGCGGGCCTTCAAGGCTATACAGGCCAAAGTGTGTTGCACCTTTGTCCATATCTGGGCTCTGAAACTTACCAGCTGTGTGACTTTGAACAAATCACTATTCCACTTTGACCTTCTGTTTTCTATCTCAAGTACCGCCAGTGCTTGTCATGAAAGGAAATGAGATGCAAGGACAAAGTTATCTGTTAAAAGTACAGCTCTGTAAAAATATCAGACACGATAGGACTGTTGTGTTTCATGACTTCAGAAGGCACCATTCACATAGAATGAAATGCTCCAGGGCCTAATCACAATGTATTACATTTCAGTGGTATTCCAATGGAGTTGTGCAATTCCCGTGGTTCTGCAAATTGTTTGTTGTTGTTTAAATTTTCTAAAGGAAAAAAGATAATTGGAGATGTTCACAGAATAATTTGTTTGAAGTCCCCACCTGGACAGTAGGAAATGTCGTGGTTATCTATTGCTGTGTTATCTATTGTTTCGTGACTTAAAGCAACAATTTACTGTTATCTCTTGGTTCTGGGGTTCTCACTTGGGGGCCCAACATATGGTTTCAGTCAGAGAGCAGCTAAGGCTGGAGTAATCTAAAGGCGTCTTCACTCAGCACCAGGGCTGCTGAGGTGGCTGGAACAGTTTAAGGCTGATTTGTCATTGATCTCTCTAAGGAAACTCTCCAAATGGAGATCTGAGATTTTCTTACAGATTACAGTCTAAAGGTAGTTAGACTTCCTGCTTGGAGGAAGAGTATGAGTTCCAAAAAGCTGAAGGGGAAACTGAGAAGCTTCTTATGACCTAGATTTGGAGTCCTAGAACCACATAACTGCTGCATTCTGTTGGTCAGGAGAATTATAAATGCCAGCTCATATTCAAGTAGAAGGGAGGGGTGCACTCCACTTCTCAATGAAAGAGTGGCGTGTATGCTCAGAGAGGGAAGGGAAACTGATGGCAGTCATTTTAGAGACAAGCTACCATGGTGAGTTGCCTCCTAACCTCTAGTCTGTTGTCTGACCAGTGTCTCAAAGTGTGCGTTGCCACACTGCCAATGTCACTCACCCCAACATCACATTCATCACTACCCTTTGCCCATCTGTGTTACACACACACACACACAGATTTATTTCTGCTACTAAATATCTACCTCATTCATACACCTATCCACCCACCGGAACTTCTGTGTTCAGATTGAGCTTATTGGTACTGAAGATACCAGTTTAGGTTTTAGCACTAAGTGCATACGTAGGCGAAAAATTTGTTCCTTGGTTACACTTGCCTTCCCTAGGCTAGCAGCCATGACAAAATATGTATGTCTGATCACAAGAGAAACCAAGAGAAAGAGTTCAGGCAGCTGGGTCAACATGACCACATCTAAGAAGTTAGCAGGTTGATAAGGGTGTGTGTGTGTGTGTGTGTGTGTATGCACGCATGTGTATATATATAAAATATATATGTCTGTAGGTATATCATAATATGATACTATATGTATGTATATATGCATATATATATGTACGTATGTGTGCATGTGTATGTGTATATATATAGCTATGGTATTTATATGTGTGTGTGTATATATATATTCCAGACTGCTCAAGGGTAGTGGTATACAAAAGAGCAGTAGTATCTTTAGACAGAAAAGTAAATTCTGAAATTCTGAGACTATAATTCTCCCCTAGGTCAATATTAATTTTTAGTTGACTTTAGATTGGTAAAAAAATTACCTTATAGTCTTTACCTCATAAGCTACATTTAAACTATTTTAAATTATTGCCTACTTGCTTTAGTGTATTTTTTCTACGTCTCTTTTTATAATGAAACAAGTGGGATGCACTTTTATTTTAAATACTAATGGTAATAACCCTAATGAATTCAGGCTGCTTCTGTATTATGTGTTGGTGAAAATGCAGTGACAGCTATGAAGCTGCCAGGCATATCCTGCCAAGAAAATGTACGTAAGGAAAGTCTATGGAACGACTGTTAGAAAAGCTATAAGAACTCCCCATATTGCCTTAATATGGTATTAAAATGATTTTAATTGTGCACACACACCCACAGACCTCCAAGGGTTAACTGCACACAATGTAAGGAATTCAATAATGATGAGTTAAAAAAGGTCTAATTAGCAAGTAACCACTTTATTATGAAAGAAAATGGTAATGAATTTAATAGCTCAAAATCATTAACAATATTTAGTTTGCTGGTACTTGTTCTCTATTATCCTCATTAATATGAACATTTAATATGTTTTAAAATGGATTTGTAATACTTTCTGTGCCATGAGGTTACACTGACAGAAAGAGTGTAATTATTCTGCTAATTGTTATCACTGTATGTTTGTGCTCTGAATAGAAGTATATTTAGGTGTTAATACCAAAAGAAAAAAAAGTAAGAAAGGAAAGATTTAAAACCTAATTAAACAAAAACCAAAAAAAAAAAAAAAATCTTAGTCCACCATAAGAAAAGAATTTCTGAAGCAATAGCTTTGGAAACTTCTTTTCTTCTCCATATTAATTCATTTTTCTATTGTGGATTTCTTGAAGGAGAAAATAAAATTATCAAAAAGAAAACTGGGATAAAAAGAAAGAAACAGAAGTTCAAGATTCACAATGAAGTTAGATCTTTTCAATGTGCCCAACTGCAATGCAATGCAAACTTTCTCTGTCAGGACACCCTTCGATGGCTGGTAACAGCATCTCTCACATGGGACTGTTGGTAGCTTTGCTCCCTCACCTGAATTTGCCCTGGAAACCCCCTCTGTCTCTGTTGTCCCCTAAGAATTTCACATGTTCTCTGGTTCATTTCCCACTGAGTCTTGTCTCTTCTGAGATTCACTCTAGTTTTTCTTCTTTGAGCATCCTTTAATCACCAGAGCCATTGAAAATAAAAAGTTTCAGCCACAAATCCTCATAGATGGAAAAGGTAACAGCATAAAAGAGACAAATGTTGTTTAAATATCACCTAACATTGTCAAAGGCAAAAGAGAAGGACGGAAACAAGGAAGCAAACAAATGAGGAGATTGATCCCAACAATGAATCTGAAATGCTTTGTTGTTGTTGTTGTTTTAAACATCTTTACTAGAGTATAATTGTTTTACAATGGTGTGTCAGTTTCTGCTTTATAACAAAGTGAATCAGTTATACATATATATATGTCCCCATATCTCTTCCCTCTTGCATCTCCCTCCCTCTCACACTCCCTATCCCACCCCTCTAGGTGGTCACAAAGCACCAAGTTGATCTCCCTGTGCTATGCGCTGCTTCCCACTAGTGTTCTATTTTGTTTGGTAATGTATATATGTCCATGCCACTCTCTCACTTTGTCCCAGCTTACCCTTCCCCCTCCCCGTATCCTAAAGTCCACTCTCTAGTAGGTTTGCATCTTAATTCCTGTCTTGCCCCTAGGTTCTTCTGAAAAAATTTTTTTTTTTTTTTTTTTTTTTTTTTTTTAGATTCCATATATATGTGTTAGCATACGGTATTTGTATTTCTCTTTCTGACTTAACTTTCACTCTCTGTGACAGTCTCTAGGTCCATCCACCTCACTACAAATAACTCTATTTGGTTCCTTTCTATGGCTGAGTAATATTCCATTGTATACATGTGCCACATCTTCTTCATCCATTCATCTGTTAATGGACACTTAGGTTGCTTCCATGTCCTGGCTATTGTAAATAGAGCTGCAATGAACTTTTTTTTTTCTTTTTTTCTGTACACGGGCCTCTCACTGTTGTGGCCTCTCCCGTTGCGGAGCACAGCCTCTGGACGCGCAGGCTCAGCGGCCATGGCTCACGGCCCCAGCAGCTTCATGGCGTGTGGGATCCTCCCAGACCGGGGCACGAACCCGTGTCCCCTGCATCGGCAGGCAGACTCTCAACCACTGTGCCACCAGGGAAGCCCCCAACAATGAACATTTTGGTACATGACTCTTTTTGAATTATGGTTTTCTCAGGGTATATGCCCCGTAGTGGGATTCCTGGGTCATATGGTAGTTCTATTTTCAGTTTTTGAAGGAACCTCCATACTGTTCTCCATAGTGGCTGTATCAATTTACATTCCCACCAGTGCAAGAGGGTTCCCTTTTCTCCACACCCTCTCCAGCATTTATTGTTTGTAGATTTTTGATGATGTCCATTCTGACTGGTGTGAGATGATATCTCATTGTAGTTTTGATTTGCATTTCTCTAATGATTAATGATGTTGAGAATTCTTTCATGTATCTCTTGGCAATCTGTATAACTTCTTTGGAGAAATGTCTATTTAGATCTTCTGCCCATTTTTAGATTGGGTTGTTTGTTTTCATGAGCTGCATGAGTTGCTTGTAAATTTTGGAGATTAATCCTTTGTCAGTTGCTTCATTTGTAAATATTTTCTCCCATTCTGAGGGTTGTCTTTGAGTCTTATTTATGGTTTCTTTTGCTGTGCAAAAGCTTTTAAGTTTCATTACGTCCATTTGTTTATTTTTCTTTTTATTTCCACTTCTCTAGGAGGTGGGTCACAAGGATCTTGCTGTGATTTATGTCACAGAGTGTTCTGCCTATGTTTTCCTCTAAGAGTTTGATGGTGTCTGGCCTTACATTTAGGTCTTTAATCCATTTTGAGTTTATTTTTGTGTATGGTGTTAGGGAGTATTCTAATTTCATTCTTTTACATGTAGCTGTCCAGTTTTCCCAGCACCACTTATTGAAGAGGCTGTCTTTTCCACACTGTATATTCTTGCCTCCTTTATCAAAGATAAGGTGACCATATGTGCATGGGTTTATCTTTGGGCTTTCTCTGTTCCATTGATCTATATTTCTGTTTTTGTGCCAGTACCATACTGTCTTGATTACTGTAGCTTTGTAGTATACTCTGAAGTCAGGGAGCCTGATTCCTCCAGCTCCATTTTTCTTTCTCAAGATTGCTTTGGCTATTTGGGGTATTTTGGGTTTCCATACAAATTGTGAAACGTTTTGTTCTAGTTTTGTGAAAAATGGCAGTGGTAGTTTGATAGGTATTGCACTGAATCTGTAGATTGCTTTGCGGAGTATAGTCATTTTCACAATGTTCATTCTTCCAATCCAAGAACATGGTCTATCTCTCCATCTATTTGTATCATCTTTAATTTCTTTCATCAGTGTCTTAAAATTTTCTGCATACAGGTCTTTTGTCTCCTTAGGTAGGTTTATTCCTAGATATTTTATTCTTTATGTTGCAATGATAAATGTGAGTGTTTTCTTAATTTCACTTTCAGATATTTCATCATTAGTGTATAGGAATGCAAGAGATTTCTGTGCATTAATTTTGTATCCTGCTACTTTACCAAATTCATTGACTAGCTCTAGTAGTTTCTGGTAGCATCTTTAGGTTTCTCTATGTATAGTATCATGTCATCTGCAAACAGTGACAGCTTTACTTCTTCTTTTCCTATTTGGATTCCCTTTATTTCTTTTTCTTCTCTGATTGCTGTGGCTAAAACTTCCAAAACTATGTTGAATGAGTGGACAACCTTGTCTTGCTCCTGATCTTAGTGGAAATGGTTTGTTTTTCACCATTGAGGATGATGTTGGCTGTGGGTTTGTCACATATCGCCTTTATTATGTTGAGGAAAGTTCCCTCTGTGCCTACTTTCTGGAGGGTTTCTATCATAAATGGGTGTTGAATTTTGTTGAAAGCTTTCTCTGCATCTATTGAGATGATCATATGGTTTTTCTCCTTCAGTTTGTTAATATGGTGTATCACGTTGATTGATTTGCGTGTATTGAAGAATCCTTGCATTCCTGGGATAAACCCCACTTGATCATGGTGTATGATCCTTTTAATGTGCTGCTGGATTCTGTTTGCTAGTATTTTGTTGAGGATTTTTGCATCTATGTTCATCAGTGATATTGGCCTGTAGTTTTCTTTCTTTGTGACATCTTTGTCTGGTTTTGGTATCAGGGTGATGGTGGCCTTGTAGAATGTGTTTGGGAGTGTTCCTTCCTCTGTTATATTTTGGAAGAGTTTGACAAGGATAGGTGTTAGCTCTTCTCTAAATGTTTGATAAAATTCGCCTGTGAAGCCATCTGATCCTGGGCTTTTTCTGTTGGAAGATTTTTAATGTCTCAATTTCAGTGCTTGTGATTGGTCTGTTCATATTTTCTATTTCTTCCTGGTTCAGTCTCAGAAGGTTGTGCATTCCTAAGAATTTGTCCATTTCTTCCAGGTTGTCCATTTTATTGGCATATGGTTGCTTGTAGTAATCTCTCATGATCATTTGTGTTTCTGCAGTGTCAGTTGTTACCTCTCCCTTTTCATTTCTAATTCTATTGATTTGAGTCTTCTCCCTTTTTTTCTTGATAGGTCTGGCTAATGGCTTATCAATTTTGTTTATCTTCTCAAAGAACCAGCTTTTAGTTTTATTGATCTTTGCTATCGTTTCTTTCATTTCTTTTTCATTTATTTCTGATTTGATCTTTATGATTTCTTTCCTTCTGCTAACTTTGGGTTTTTTTTTTTTTTTGTTCTTCTTTCTCTAATTGCTTTAGGTGTACGGTTAGATTGTTTATTTGAGATGTTTCTTGTTTCTTAAGGTAGGTCTGTATAGCTATAAACTTCCCTTTTAGGACTGCTTTTGTTGCATCCCATAGGTTTGTGGTCGTTGTGTTTTCATTGTCATTTGTTCCTAGGTATTTTTTGATTTCCTCTTTGATTTCTTCAGTGATCTCTTGGTTATTAAGTAGTGTGTTGTTTAGCCTCCATATGTTTGTATTTCTTACAGGTTTTTTCCTGTAATTGATATCTAGTCTCATAGCGTTGTGTTCGGAAAAGATACTTGATAAGATTTCACTTTTCTTAAATTTACCAAGGCTTGATTTGTGACCCAAGATATGATCTATCCTGGAGAATGTTCCATAAGCACTTGAAAGTGTATTCTGTTGTTTTTGTATGGAATTTCCTATAAATATCAATTAAATCCATCTTGTTTAACGTATCATTTAAAGGTTGTGTTTCCTTATTTATTTTCATTATGGATGATCTGTCCATTGGTGAAAGTGGGGTGTTAATGTCCCCTCCTATGATTGTTCTACTGTCGATTTCCCCTTCTATGGCTGTTAGTATTTGCCTTATGTATTGAGGTGCTCCTATGTTGGGTGCATAAATATTTACAACTGTTATATCTTCTTCTTGGATCGATCCCTTGATCATTATGTAGTGTCCTTCTTTGTCTCTTGTAATAGTCTTTATTTTAACGTCTATTTTGTCTGATATGAGAAATTGCTACTCTAGCTTTCCTTTGATATCCATTTGCATGGAATATGTTTTTCCATCCCCTCACTTTCAGTATGCTCCTTTTACCATTTTCTTAATCGTTTTGGGTTTATTATTGTACATCTTTTCCTTCGCTTGTGTTTCCTGCCTAGAGAAGTTCCTTTAGCATTTGTTGTAAAGCTGGTTTGGTGGTGCTGAATTCTCTTAGTTTTTGCTTGTCTATAAAGCTTTAATTTCTCCGTCAAATCTGAATGAGAGCCTTGCTGGGTAATCTTGGTTGTAGTTTCTTCTCTTTCATCACTTTAATTATGTCCTGCCACCCCCTTCTGGTTTGCAGAGTTTCTGCTGAAAGATCAGCTGTTAACCTTATGGGGATTCCCTTATGTGTTACTTGTTTTCCCCTTGCTGCTTTTTACATTTGTTCTTTGTATTTAATTTTTGATAGTTTGATTCATATGTGTCTTGGCATGTTTCTCCTTGGATTTATCCTGTATGGGACTCTCTGTGCTTCCTGGACCTGATTAACTATTTCCTTTCCCATATTAGGGAAGTTTTCAACTATAATCTCTTCAAATATTTTCTCGGTCCTTTTTTCTCTTCTTCTTCTGGAACCCCCATAATTCGAATGTTGGTGTGTTTAATGTTGTCCCAGAGGTCTCTGAGACTGTCCTCAATTCTTTTATCTTTATTCTGCTCTGCACTAGTTATTTCCATTATTTTATCTTCCAGGTCACTTATCCGTTCTTCTGCCTCAGTTATTCTGCTATTGATCCCATCTAGAGTATTTTTCATTTCATTTATTGTGTTGTTCATCATTGTTTGTTTCATCTTTAGTTCTTCTAGGTCCTTGTTAACTGATTCTTGCATTTTGTCTATTCTATTTCCAAGATTTTGGATCATCTTTACTATCATTATTCTGAATTCTTTTTCAGGTAGACTGCCTATTTCCTGTTCATTTGTTAGGTCTGGTGGGTTTTTATCTTGCTCCTTCATCTGCTGTGTGTTTTTCTGTCTTTTCATTTTGCTTATCCTACTGTGTTTGGGGTCTCCTTTTTGCAGGCTGAAGGTTCGTAGTTCCTGTTGTTTTTGGTGTCTGTCCCCAGTGGCTAAGGTTGGTTCAGTGGGTTGTGTAGGCTTCCTGGTGGAGGGTACTAGTGCCTGTGTTCTGGTGGATGAGGCTGGATCTTGTCTTTCTGGTGGGCAGGTCCACGTCTGGTGGTGTGTTTTGGGGTATCTGTGGCCTTATTATGATTTTAGGCAGCCTCTCTGCTAATGGATGGGGTTGTGTTCCTGTCTTGCTAGTTGTTTGGCATAGGGTGTCCACAGCACTGTAGCTTGCTGGTCGTCGAGTGGAGCTGGGTCTTGGCGTTGAGATGGAGATCTCTGGGAGATTTTTGCTGTTTGATATTACGTGGAGCTGGGAGGTCTATTGTGGACCAGTGTCCTGAATTTGGCTCTCCCACCTCAGTGGCACAGCCCTGACGCCTGGCTGGAGCACCAAGAGCCTGTCCTCTGCACGGCTCAGAATAAAAGGGAGAAAATAAATAAAGAAGAAGATAAAATAAAGTGAAATAAAATTATTAAAATAAAAGATAAAAAATTAAGAAAAATTTTAATTAAAAAAATGGACAGACTGAACCCTAGGACAAATGGTAAAAGCAAAGCTATACAGACAAAATCACACACAGAAGCATACACATACACACTCACAAAAAAAGAGAAAAAGGGGGGAAAAATATATATATCGTTGCTCCCAAAGTCCACCTCCTCAATTTGGGATGATTCGTTGTCTATTCAGGTATTCCACAGATGCAGGGTACATCATGTTGATTGTGGAGATTTAATCCTCTGCTCCTGAGGCTGCTGGGAGAAATTTCCCTTTCTCCCCTTTGTTCGCGCAGCTCCCGGGATTCAGCTTTGGATTTGGACCCGCCTCTGTGTGTAGGTTGCCTGAGGGCGTCTGTTCTTCGCTCAGACAGGACAGGGTTAAAGGAGCAGCTGATTCGGGGGCTCTGGCTCACTCAAGACAGGGGGAGGGAGGGGTACAGATGTGGGGCGAGCCTGCGGCAGCAGAGGTCAGTGGAACCAGCTTGAGGCGTGCCGTGTGTTCTCCCGGGGAAGTTGTCCCTGGATCACGGGACCCTGGCAGTGGCAGACTTCACAGCCTCCCGGAAGGGGAGGTGTGGATAGTGACCTGTGCTTGTACACAGGCTTCTTGGTGGCTGCAACAGCAGCCTTAGTGCCCCATGCCCGTGTCTGGGGTCCACGCTGATAGCCGCGGCTTGCGCCCGTCTCTGGAGCTCCTTTAAGCGGCGCTCTTAATTCCTTCTCCTCGCACACCAGGAAACAAATAGGCAAGAAAAAGTCTCGCCTCTTCGGCAGCTCCAGACCTTTTCCGGGACTCTCTCCTGGCTGGCTGTGGCACACTAGCCCCCTGCAGGCTGTGTTCATGCAGCCAACCCCACTCCTCTCCCTGGGATCCGACCGAAGCCTGAGCCTCAACTCCCAGCCCCTGCCTGTCCTGGCATGTAAGCAGACAAGCCTCTTGGGCTGGGGAGTGCTGGTAGGCACTGATACTCTGTGCAGGAATCTCTCCGCTTCGCCCTCCGCACCCCTGTTGCTGCACTCTCCTCTGTGGCTCCGAAGCTTCCCCCCTCCGCCACCCGCAGTCTCTGCCCACGAAGGAGCTTCTAGTGTGTGGAAAGCTTTCCTCCTTCACAGCTCCCTCCCACTAGTGCAGGCCCCGTCCCTATCCTTTTGTCTCTGCTTTTTCTTTTTTCTTTTACCCTACCCAGGTACATGGGGAGTTTCTTGCCTTTTGGGAGGTTTGAGGTCTTCTGCCAGCGTTCAGTAGGTGTTCTGTAGGAGTTGTTCCACATATAGATGTATTTCTGATGTATTTGTGGGGAGGAAGGTGATCTCCGTGTCTTAACTCTTCCACCATCTTGAATCTCCTTGAAATCCTTTGTTAAGAGACCACCCCAATATGCCACTCACAGTGAGTAGTCATATGCTCTTACTATGGTCTGCTTAAAAGCAGAAGTTTGATAGACTGTAGTGATTTATAAATGGATACCACTGTACCTGATTCAACGACACTCCAGTACAACTTTTAGGATCAAACTATGTACATTTGAGGTTTCATTTTTCCATTTAAATATACATAATTTCAATTCTTCTTGATATTCATTCTTTTGGCTAATATTCATTGAGAAGGTACTGTTCTGGTTTATTTTTTGTTGTTTATTTTTTTGTGGTATGCGGGCCTCTCACCGCTGTGGCCTCTCCCATTGCGGAGCACAGGCTCCAGACGCGCAGGCTCAGCGGCCATGGCTTACGGGCCCAGCTGCTCCGTGGCATGCGGGATCCTCCCGGACCGGGGCACAAACCTGTGTCCCCTGCGTCAGCAGGCGGACTCTCAACCACTGCGCCACCAGGGAAGCCCTGAAGGTACTGTTCTTGTGCTCTCAAAACTACTTAATTGTTTCAGGAGGCTTCTTTTGCCTTGACTTTTAAGTTGAGAGCCAGATTTTGTCGCAATGCTATGGTGACCCTCTGACCAGCTGGGAAGCCAGGATTAGTATCTGTATACACGGCATTTACTTCAGTGTCTTGACAGTTTACATCTCCATCCACTTTGATACAGCCTTATGTTCACCTTGTTATCTTGGAGGCATCAACTAGTAACAGGATATCCAAAAATTGTCATTATTTCACAGGGTAGAATGTCTTAAAGTCTTAAAATATATAGTAGGTAGGAAGAATTTCATGTGTTTGGGACTACAAAGATAAGCCAAACCAAGAATATCCTCACAGAAGTCATTTCACTTCAGATGAAAGAAACAAAGAGGATTGAGAGGACTGTTAATAAAATGGTAACTTTCCTGACCTACAAACCTAGATGGTATTAATATTCATGACTGACTGAAGTAGGGTCTCTTACCTCAACAGTTTTACCCATGTTTTCTCTTTGTTTTGGGAAAATTTTCAGTGGTATTGACTGATTTTAACTGATTTCAGATGGCTAATAATTGCCCTCAGTTTGAGGATTCAACCACCATGTTGGTCAAAATAAACACAAAGGAAAATCTTACCTAATTCTGGTAAGATATGACTGAAATAACCTAGATATGTGTAAAAACTTTCTGGGCTAGTAGGATACATTTAGTTAATTCTCAACTATTAGCACTAAGAAATGGGCTGAGCGTCAACCACAACATAATTTCCATAGTGTGACTTTTTTTTCCCTTTAATACTTCATTATAAGTTAAGTATCTCTTCTAAGATAGTTAAGAGAAACAATGAAGACTCACCTTAAAAATGCTAAGAAAGTTCCAGCATCCTTTATCTGGATCCCTCAATCCTCGCATTTACTATCCCTGCCCCTGCCTTCACCAACATGGACGGATGGCTCTTGCTGACCATCCCTCCTCCAGCATTCTCCATTTTTGATGTAACTTCAGTATTCCCCAAATTTTTTAAAGCAAAGTTCTGCAAGAAGGAGATCGATAGATTTCAAAGGGCCTTTCTGCATTCTACTTCCACAGTACATAGAAAGGATTTAGATCCCCAGAATCAATCAGTTATATATATTTTGAAAGCATTCTCTCTTTAACTTGAACGTGTTGAACACAATATCGGAAACATGGGGGCTCCAATAAATGTTAGCTCATTCATTCTTCTTTTCAATCAGCCTATTAATACTGTACTACATTTTGTACAGAGCCAAGGTAAAATATGAGCTCGTGTTCCTGCTTTCAAGGAAAAGATTTGTGCAGAATGGAGCACTTAGTGAATAAACAAAGTGAATTATAATCTATAGTTGGAGTCATTAATTACACTGTAAGCAAGCTCTGCTCCAGAATGCTGTCACATAGGCATCTATACACAATCCCAAAGAGTCTCACAGTAAATGTTAAAGAAGGATTACTCTCTATGCCCTAAGGTTAAAAATGTCCAGTTTGGGCTTCCCTGGTGGCGCAGTGGTTGAGAGTCCGCATGCCGATGCAGGGGACACGGGTTCGTGCCCTGGTCCGGGAGAATCCCACATGCCGCGGAGCAGCTGGGCCCGTGAGCCATGGCCGCTGAGCCTGCGCGTCCGGAGCCTGTGCTCTGCAACGGGAGAGGCCACAACAGTGAGAGGCCCGTGTACCGCAAAAAAAAAAAAAAAAAAAAAAAAAAAAAAGTCCAGTTTATCTGACTACCTTAAGGCATAAATCTTTGAAAACTGTTTTTAATCATCCAGGCTTCAAAATGAAGGTATCCAGCCAGTTTGCATCAATGTAGATAAATATAATACAGTATATGACTAAAATGACCAAAATAAAATCCTATAATGGTTTTCTTAGTCTGTGGAGTTGGAGACTGTAATGACTGGGAAATTAGAGGCACTTTTGCCAGTACACTCTTCTACTTTAATTCTTATACAATAATTGTATATATTGTGTATATTTGGTTTTGATTCCTAACAAAACTGGAACTATGAGTACTATTCTATAATCTGATTATTTTACATTACCATACATCTTGGACGTAGCTCCGTGTCAATAAACAGTGCTGTATTTCATCATTTTAAATAATTGTGTAATACTATGTCAACCTTGTACAATGACTACGACCAATTTTTTTTTTATTACTAGAAATTAGGTTTTCTCTTTGCCCTCATCTGAAGAGGAAGATTCATCTTTGTATACTTACCTAATTTCTTCTTTAATATAAAATTACATAAAATATATCAAAAGATATACCCAGTTTAAAATACTACAACATATTGTCAAGTGGCCTTCCAGAAATATTGTCAGTATATACTTCCACAAACCATGTTAATGAGAGTGACTCTTCATATCTTCATCAACACTGGACAAACTTTGTTCTTTTCTCCCAAACTAGTGATGCCGAAAATCTCAGCCTCTGTGCACCAGTGCTGAATCGAATCTCAGAGACGGAGTTTTGGGTGAAGTAGAAAAGAATAGCTTTATCGCTTTACCAGGCAAAGGGGGACACAGCAGGCTCCTGCCTCTCAATACTGTGTCCCAACCTGGGAGGATTTGGTAAGGAGTTTTATAGCAATAGTTCAAGGGCGGGTTTGCTGATAAGATTAGGATATGTACAGGGCCTGTACTCCTTTAATCTGGTCTCAGGTGGTCTTCTCTGGAATGAAGAATGCTACATCTTCCATTTGTTGGGGGTTACGTGTGTAAAGAGCTCAAAGATATTGTTATCTGTATCCCTTGAGGCGGAACCAGGACCCTGCCCCAAGGTTGCACTATTGTTTCTTAACTGCTCTTCCCTTGTCTCTGAATCTCCTCCCTTCCCTGATTAGCAACTGTTTGAATCTGCCTTTTGAATCTGCCCTTTGAACTGAGGGAAGGTCATGGAGGCTGGAGTCTGTTCCCTACAAACAAGAAATGGGGAACATGGAAGGGCTTCTGTGACCAGGAGCCCCACAGGGTCCTGCTCAGTTTTGCTAGTAAAAATCAAAATCTAACCTATCATTATAGTTATCATCATTCTACTTTGAATTTACACTATTGTGGGTATAAGCTTCTTTACTTACCTAATTTTCCCCCTACTCTTCATTATTTTTTAAAAAACAATTTCAAGACTATAATTGTCTTTCTGAGTAACACTTTCCTAGATACTACAAGTTTCTTATGTAGTAAAAATATTGTAATTGTAAGTAGTTTATAATTTCTAATATGATGATTTTTTTACTCCATTGGTTATTTAGGAAAGGGTCTTCATACTTCTACCTATCCAAACACATGCTGTTCTTTATTATTATTATAGAGTCTAAGTTTTTGGCTCTATCAGAAAAATTATTCTGCACAATACACATATTTTTAAAAAGATATTGAGGTTTTCTGTGTGTTAAAAATTTCCAGCATTTTTTCTCCTCAGTCTATCAGTTGATAATTGTGTTCTATTAAAATCTTCAACTCTGTGGATATATGAATTTCTCCTTGTAACAACTCTCTCAGGTGTGTGTGTGTGTGTATATACACACACACACATACATATATAAAGAGAGAGAGAGAGACATTATATATTTTAGTACAGGTGATGACTATTATATAATCTTGGTTAATTTATTTTTTTCATTATGTAATATCCTTTTTTATACCAATTAATGTGGGGTTTTGCCTTAATTTTTATTTTGTTGGGAATTCACCTTGTCTAAAATTGTCTGAATTTCTATATCAGCTTTTAAAATATATGATATACCTAATATTTCTTTTGATTGGTTATACTTGGTATATCTTCTTATATATTTTCATTTTTTGTCTTTCTGCACTATTTTGCTTTCAGTCACACTTAAAATAGCATACATGTTGACTTTTAAAAAATTCAATTTGATAGACTCTGCCTTTCAATAGTTGAGATTTATCTAGTCAAATTATTATAAATATATTTAAACTTATTTGTGCAATCTTATTTTATCTTTCCCTTTAACACTTTATATTCATTTATTTCTTTTTCTTTTTGAAGGCTTCCACTGGCTCAGTTGATGTTCATTATTCCACCTATTTATTATTTGAAATTTATATATTCTATTTCTAGTCTTTTAGTAGCTACTCTTAAATTATATATATACACACATATATACACAAAAGACATACGATATATGTATACATATACATCTTACAAAAGACATGTAATGTATATAAGGCATACATATTTATCTCAAGCATCTTCTCCTACACTCGTTCCCCCATATATACTAAAAAGCTCATAATACAGTTATTATTTTTGCTTAGTGTTCTTTAAAGAAGTTACTGTGTGTAAACTTTTATATATCCAAATATATTTTGTACATACAATATATACCTCTCTCTCTCTCTATATATATATATATATATATGCATATTTTAAAAGGTCTTTTATATTAACTTAAATTTTGACCCTTTTTGTACTCTTGATTCCTCCCTGCAGTCTCAGTTTTCTTCTTGAATAATATCTCTTCAGCCTGAAGCTCTTATTACATTTCTTAAAGTGCAGATCAGTTGGAAACAATTCTCTCAGTTTTTAATCTGAAAATGTCTTTAATTCACTCTCAGTTTTAAAGTATATCTTTACTGGGTTGAGAGAAATTTTCCTTTAGCACTTTAAAGATGTCATTCTATTTCTTCTGTCATCGGATGTTTCTGAAGAGAAGTTAATGATCATTCCTGGCATTGTTTCCCTACATATAGTGTGCCTTTTTTTATGACTGCTTTCAAGATTTTATCATCATTAAGTTTTAGCATTTTGACTCTGATGTGCTAAGTTTTGTTTTTCTTTGTACATTTCCTGCTTGGTGTTTGCTGAAATGTTCAGCCCTGTAGAATGATGTCTTTCATTGGCTTTGTAAAAATACTGGGCTCCTGTCTCCTCAAATATTTCTTCTGTCTTATTATCTTCTCTATTTCTGGGACTCCAATTACATGTATGTTTGGCCTTTTGATATTGTCCTGCATATCTCAGATATTCTGTTCCATTGATTTCACCCTTTTTTATTACTTCTACTAACCTGTCTTCAGGTTTACTTATCTTTCACTTTATATATTCTCTTTTGTGACCTCTTCTCTGGCTGGACTGCAGTTAACTCTATCAAATAACAGCATATATATTCAGAGAGGGAAGAAATTGGATGGTAGTTATCTTGGAGACAGGTTATCATAGTGAGCTCTGACCTCTAACCTCTAGTCTGTTGGCTGAACAGTGTCTCAAGGTGTATATGTTACCACACTGCCAATATCCTACCTGTCACTACCCCCAACACCACACTCATCACTACCCCTTATGCATCTGTGTTATAGCTGTTTTCTGTTGGGCTTCTTACCTTCTTGACCTTGGCAACTTAAGAACAGGCAAGTGCCTTGAGGGGGAAATCTGGCACCAAACATCAGGCACACTTCTCTGCACCTGCCTTTTTTAAAAATAGGGTCTTGATCGCTGAAGTCCTGACTACCTTGATAACACTGACTTCCAACTTTTGTCTTCATAGCCCTGTAAGATTGCCAAAATCTCCACTGGCTGTCTGCCATTTAATGGCACTGTAGGCAGAATTTGCAGTCTCTGGCCTAGAATCAAATGTCTGCAAATGTTACAAAGGGAAAAGCTGTGTGCAGAATGTTTGGGTTCAAATCTCAGAGATTCCCTTCTTTTGGGATAGGGGTTTTTCAAGTCCTGGTTCCATTAGCAGCTCTCTGGTGCATTTAAACATATATTTTTTTCATATCCCCTAGTTATTTTGAATGGGAATTGTCTGATACTAAGTCCTCCATGATAGGCAGGAGCCGAATTTCCCTGTTCCAATATTGACCTTTTTTCTCTATACATGCTACATAGCTTTTGTCTTGGAGCTTCTTTTCACTATCATCTCTCTTGTTCTGGATCCCCCCCTTTCCTGAATCCCATGCCTTCCTTTTTCTTAAGTTTCTTGGTTTGAGGAAGTACCATCCACAATAATTCCCTGAGAAGGGTGCTTGTAACATGGTATATTATTATATATATGTATATTGTTATATGTTTATATGCACATTATATGTATAGTATAACATATGTGTAATGTAACTTATGTATGATATACAATATGATATAGTATTTGAAAAATATTTGAGGAGAGTGGTCTTCCAGGTATCTGGAAATGTCTTCATTTTACAGTTGTTTTTTGAATATAGATTTATAGGTGGGTAACATGTTTTCCTCTAGTTTCTTCATTGTTTCTAGCTTCTGGGTTTGCTTTTGAGGAGTCAGGTATCATTCTGATTCCTGATCTTCTTATGTCACACATTTTTCTTTTTGGAAGCGCTTAGGATCTTCTGTTATCTTTACTGATCTGTAATATCATGGTGATGGGTCCTTGTGTGATGAGATTTTAATTGATAACTTTTTTGGATGTTCTTTAGAGACCTTAAATCTGGAGCTTTCTGATCATCAACTCCGAAATATTTTCTTCTTGATGTTTTCATAATTTCCTCTCCAACATTTCTCTTTTCTAAGACCTCTGTCATTTGGATATTGGCCCGCTTAGATTTGCTTACCTATTTTCTCATGTCTTAGCCTTTTTTTCCTTGTTTAATTTCTTCTAACAAGTTTGTTTTTCCTTCTAGCTGTTTTATGGATTTTTTAAAATTTTCAGCTAACATATATCCAGTTTCTAACAGTTCTTTCTTCTTCTCAGGATGTTTGTTCTCATAGCAGTTTATTATATCTTGGATTCCATATCTTCTGTCTCAGAGGAGGTTAATTACAGGTTTCTTTTTCAGGTTTTTCTCTAATATCTGTATTGTCTTTATGTTCTCTAAGTTTTTCTGTATTTTGTTTTATTTTTTAGCCTCTGTCATTCATGCTTAAAGTTTTCCTCAAACATCTATGATTCATCTTAAGCTACCCATTCATTTTAAGAAAAGAATTCTAAAAAGTTGATAGAAAACCTGTGGATTTTACTCTAGATGAAAAAATGACAAACCAGTGATTTCATTCAGGGACCACAAGGTGTCATTATTTATAGATCTTTCCTCATAAGATTTTTAATGTAGTTTATACAGGATTTTATGTTTGAAAGGGTTCTTTCACTTTATTTCTGTCTGTCATATTTCTTCAAATTTTTACTATTTATTTTAACTTGTATTTCTTGGATCAGTAAGGCAGTTGAACACCATTTCATGGTGTTTCATGGTGTATGTCTAATTTCTGAATAAACTTATTTTTCCTATAATTTTCTCTTGTCATTTTGATCTTTAACACTTAAGAACACTCTATGTCTTAAAGTTATTAACCTTGTGTATATATTGATACTTTCTTTCCATTTAATTTTCAACTGTGATTATGGTATATTTTAAAGTAAACAAATGTTTTAGTTTTGTCTTTACAGACTTTTCAATGTGATTCTTAGTAGTTTATGACCTGTAATCATGTTAAAAATTGTATTATCCATATCATATAATGAAAATGACTTCCTATATTTTCTCCTAGTGATTTTATTCTTTTATTTTTGTATATACTTTTTTTCTTTGTTGGGAGTTGCACATCTAACTTTATTTTTCCCCTCAAAATTAGCAGTTGTGTCAGTCAAATTAATTAAACAGTCCATCTATTCCCCAAGTGATTTGAAAAGCTACCTTCATTTTGTCATAAATTGACATGGACTTCATTTCACTGTTTTCTTTCTCTGTTCATGGTCCAGATCACACTGTTTTAATTACTGTAGTTTTATAATACATTTTTATATTCTTTCTCTTTTTTAACATAGTTTTTCTTATTTATTTGTATGCAAGGTTAACTTTTTAAAAAATTACTGACTCAAGTTTGATTTGAAATGGTGTATATTTAAAAGCAAATTAGAGAGCTGATATTTTAATAGGACCCATAATATAACATAGTTCCTTTTTATGTTTTCTGTTACCATGCTCTTATTATCTTTTATATACATATATATGTATATATATATATGTATATGTCATATAGTATCATGTCTTCTGCAAACAGTGACCATTTTACTTCTCCTTTTCAAATTTGGATTCATTTTATTTCTTTTTCTTCCCTGATTGCTGTAGCTAAGACTTAAAAAATGATGTTGAATAAAAGTGGCAAAAGTGGTTGTCTTGTTCCTGATCTTAGAGGAAATGCTTTTAGCTTTTCACTGTTGTGTATGATGTTAGCAGTTGGTTTGTCATATATGCCCTTTATTATGTTCAGGTAGGTTCTCTCTATGCCCACTTTCTGGAGAGTTTTTATCAGAAATCAGTGTTGAATTTTGTCAGAAGCTTTTTCTGCATCTATTGAGATGATCATATGGTTTTTATTCTTCAATTTGTTGATGTGGTGTATCACACTGATTGATTTGTGGATATTGAAAAATCCTTACACCCCTGGCATAAATCCCAGTTGATCATGGTGTATGATCCTATTAATGTATTGTTGGATTCAGTTTGCTGGTATTTTGTTGAAGATTTTTGCATCTATGTTCATCAGTGATATTTTTCTTTTTTGTGATATTTTTTTCTGGTTTGGCTATCAGGGTGATGGTGGCCTCATGGAATCAGTTTGGAAGTGTTCCTTCCTTTATAATTTTTTGGAATAGTTCCAGAAAGATAGGTTTTAACTCTTCTCTAAATGTTTGATAGAATTTGCCTGTGAAGCCATCTGGTTCTGGACTTTTGTTTTTTGGAAGTTTTTTAATCACAGCTTCAGCTTCATTACTTGTGATTGGTCTGTTCACATTTTCTTTTTCTTCCTGGTTCAATCTTGAAAGATTGTACCTTTCTAAGAATTTTTCCATTTCTTCTAGGTTGTTCATTCTATTGGCATAGAGTTGCTTGTAGTAGTCTCTTATGATGCTTTGTATTTCTGTGGTGTCTGTTGTAACTTCTTTTTCATATCTAATTTTATTGATTTGAGTCCTCTCCTTTTTTTCCTTGATGAGTCTGGCTAAAGGTTTATCAATTTTGTTTGTCTTTTCAAAGAACCAGCTTTTAGTTTCAGATCTTTTCTAGTGTTATATTCATCCCAGAAGTCTCTTAGACTGTCCTGGTTTCTTTTCTTTTTTCTTTATTCTGTTCTGCCATTGTGATTTCCACCAATCTGTCTTCCAGCTCACTTATCCCTTCTTCTGCCTCATTTATTCTGCTATTGATTCCTTCTAGTGTATTTTTCATTTCAGTTATTGTATAGTTCATCTCTGTTTGTTAGTTCTTTAAGTCTTCTGGCTCTTTGTTAAACATTTCTTAGATCTTCTCAGTCTGTGCCTCCATTCTTTTTCTGAGATCTTGGATCATCTTTACTGTCATTATTCTGAATTCTTTTTTCAGGCAGATTGCCTATCTCCACTTCCTTAGTTGCTGTTCTGGGGTTTTATCTTGTTCCTTCATCTGGAACATATTTCTTTGCCATCTCATTTTGTCTTTCTGTGTTTAGGGGCTCTGTTCCACAGGCTGCAGGACTGTAGTTTTTCTTGCTTCTGGTGTCTGCCCTCTGGTGGGTGAGGTTGGTGCAGGAGCTTGTGCAGGCTTCCTGATGGAAGGGGACTGGTGCCTGCCCACTGGTGGGTGGAGCTGGATCTTGTCCCTCTGGTGGGCAGGGCCAGGTCAAGTGGCATGTCTAGAAGTGGCTGTGAGCCCAGAAAGACTTTAGGCAGCCTGTCTGTTGATATGTGGGGCTGTGTTCCAACCCTGCTGCTTGTTTACTCTGAGGCCTCCCAGCACTGGAGTCTGCAGGCTATTGGATGGGGCCAGGTCTTGGTGCCAAAATGGCAACCTCTGGGAGAGCACACACCAAGGAATATTCCCTAGGCCCTCCATCACCAGTGCCCTTACCCCCACAGTGAGCTACAGCCGACCCCCACCTCCCCAGGAGACCCCCCCCCCAAGACCCACAGGTAGGTCTGGCCCAGGCTCCTATGGAGTCACTGTTTTTCCCTGAGTCTCAGTGCACATGAAGGCTTGTGTGTGCCCTTCAAGAGTGAAGTCTCTGTTTCCTCCTGTCCTGTTGAGCTCCTGCATTCAAAGCCAAATGCTCTGGGGGCTCCTCCTCCTGATACCAGACCCCCAGGCTGGGGAGCCTGATGTGAGGCTCAGAACTGTCATTCCTGTGGGAGCCCTGTGCTATATAATTTTTTTCCAGTTTGTGGGTCACCCAATCAATAGGTATGGGATTTAATTTATATTGTGAAAGCACCCTTCCTTACCATCTTGTTGTAGCTTCTTCTTTGTCTTTGGATGTAGAATATCTTTTTTGGTAGGTTCCAGTCTTTTTTTGTCAATGGTTGTTCAGCAGTTAGTTGTGATTTTGGTGTTTTCATGAAAGGAGGCGAGCTCAAGTCCTTCTACTCCACCATCTTGTCTCCTATGGTATATTAAATAATGTATTGAAGACAGAGGACTATTTGGCTTGCAGAATGTTTACATTAGCTTTACAAAATAAGCTGATATCATGGGAATAAAAGATGCCAAATATCAAACCCAACTTAAAAGACTGATTTTTCATAAATTTTACACAGTTATCCCTTGGTCTGTGGGGGACTGGTTCCAGGACCCCCTTGGATAAGAAAATCTATGGATGCTCAAGTCCCTTATGTAAAATGACTTAATACAATCAGCCTTCCATATCCGTGGATGCAGAACCCTGTGGATAAGGAGAATGAACTATATATAGGCACAGGTATAAAACGTTACAGATCCTTAAATGGATATGTCCCTCTTCAGATGGCAACATCAAGAATCACAACCTCTGTTGGCTCATCCCTCTTCTCATCACCACAGCAACCCACAACTCATAATAAGCAGTGAAAAGTATTACTAGGGGAGATGGAGACCAGCAACATGTGCCCCTTATTTGCAGATGCTTTTCCTCAGGGGAATGATCTTTTGATTTTGGCTTACCCTAAAGTATCTTAGTATACTCTGATATGCAGATACATCTAGTCAGAACTTGAAAATTTTCATTTGGATCATAGGCAGAGTCAAAGTTGAGTATCAAGAATGCTACTCAGGGCTTCTCTGGTGGCACAGTGGTTAAGAATCCTCCTGCCAATGCAGGGGACATGGGTTCAATCCCCGGTCTGGGAAGATCCCACATGCCATGGAGCAACTAAGCCTGTGCACCACAACTACTGAAGCCTGCATGCTCTAGGGCCCGCATGCTAAAACTACTGAGCCTGTGTGCTTCAACTACTGAAGCCAGCACACCTAGAGCCTGTGCTCTGCAACAAGAGGAGCCACCACAGTGACAAGCCCACACACCGCAATGCAACTAGAGAAAGCCTGCACGTAGCAAAAGGACCCAACGCAGCCAAAAATAAATACATAAACAAAACAAGAATGCTACTCAGACTTCTAGGTATGATTTCCCTAGTAGACCCTCAATTAATAAAGGAAATACCAAGCTTACATAGACCTTTCTTTTTTTTTTAATAGACGCTATTTTTTAAGAGCAGTTTTATGTTCACAGCAAAATTGTGAGGAAGGTAGAGATTTCCCACATACCCCATCCCCAAACATGGATTGCCTCTCCCATTATCAGCATCTCGCACCAGAGTGAAATTTCTGTTGCAATTGATGAACCTACAGTGACACATCATTATCAGTCATTGTTCATAGTTTACATTAGGATTCACTCTTGGTGTTGTATATCCCATGAGTTTTGAAAAATATGTAATGACATGGATCCATCATTATACTATCATATAGAGTCGTTTCATTGGCCCCCAAATCCTCTGTGCTGTGCATAGACCCTTCTTGATAAATACTGAGCAGATTTTAACTTCCAACTCTGATATATTCTAATCACACAGTAAGAAAATCAAATGTTTTGAACTAAAAGGGAATATAAGTTAGTTATCAATCTGGAGCATATTAACTATAACAGATGGATATCTATCCAAAAAGCAAAAGATACAACACAAGAAGCAAAGGGAGAGAGGAGTTCAGGGCAAACACGAAAAAGAGGAGGGATGTATGCTGTAAGAATCGGCCTCAGCACTGAGTACCAGGGTGCTCACCTCAATTCCTTCTGAGAATCCATCTTTTAAGCCTCTGCAGAGACTCCACAGAATACCGCCATCACTCTAATTATGGAATCTCACCCAGAATTCCTTACAGTGAATATGAAACTGATCAACCCCCTTCTGCTGTCTACTTACAAGCAAACCCACAGCTGTATGTCTCAGGCTATGTATGCATAGCTCAGGGTTCTGGCTTGCAAAGGTTATTTCCGAGCTTTCATTTACATTTCCTTTTCACCAAATTCTTTTAAAAGAAAGTATTTAGATGGAGTTTTTGTTGTTGTTAGGTTTTGTTTTTTCTATTTTTGTTGTTGTTTTATTTTTCAGCAGAGCTGTTGCATAACACAATTGGTTTTTCATGCTTTATAGGAAAGCAGGCCACCTTCCTTCATAAAGGGTGAGGGCACTGATGTGCCTTCCAATCACTTGATTCTATTGTTCTAAGCCGTCCTTTCACTGTTTTTGGCAGGCTCAGGCTTCTGTGCTACTATGGCCTTATTTTATTATTGTTTGGAGGGGAGTGCAGTGTGATTATCCATTCTTCCTTCAGGCAGAGCAAGCCATCTGGAATGTTTATTAAGCCCGCCGGCTGATCAGGAGGCTAGAACTCTGGTGATATACATGAACGTGGGTTGTTCTACATCATCACAGCTTTGTTCCTCTGATGATGCAGCACACAGAGAGGGCCCCGCTAATGGATTTAGAGCACTTCACAGTGGAGGTGCCATGGGCTGAATGGGGAAAGATATATTTTTGGCCTCTGGGTAATTGACTGGAGGATGGTAGAAAAATGTTTAATGTAAAGCAAGAAGGCTTTAAAACTTTTAAATGTTTAATTTGGGGTGGTAGAAGGGCAGGTGATCAGCAAGAGGTTTGAGGAGCGGCCTTTGAAGCCCAAATCTTTGTGATGAGGTCATGCCCCCCTAAGCTCGTATGTCGCTCTGTGTAAAAAGATCAGTTGAGCTTGTCCAAAAATAAAATGCTACTATTCTAATTTTAAAATTTAGGCATTTCCTGGCCCACACTAAGCAGTACTTATACTTCTTTCCTTTTAGTAGTGTCACTGCAAAGAAAGAGGAACATTTTTCCTTTTGCTATAAATTTTGGTCTGTAATTGTTGAACATATTTTTTGCAGGAAGGCAAAGTTTGTCTCTTCCTGCTTTCGCTGTTTGTAAAAATGAGTGTTTGTGGAGCTGCAACGAATAATTTATAATGAGGATTTGGGTTTCTTTTTCAGTTTAATTTGGGTTTTACACTGAGTCAACTTTTCAGTCAATTATAGAACTATGATTAGTTACCAGTCACTTAAATAAGCACCTTTTAAAAATAGACCTATAAAAATGATACAGGGACTAACCACTGATGTGAGAAATCTCATGCAGGGCCACCGGAACCATAATAAGAGGAAGAAAAGATGGTTGAGCATATAAAACCTGTGTTTGGCTAAATCACAAGATATGCTAGTTACCTAACCTCCTGCGTAAAGCTGCCCTGAGCCAGTTTATTTCAGTGCCCAGGATATGCTACCAATAGATCCTTTAGTAAACCCTTGACAAGAGAAATGAGTAATTTACCTTTATATGAAGATGAATGTATCAGGTTGAGGAGCTCCATGTAAAACATCTTGTCCGATTTTATAGTTTGTGTCTATTAATCTAGATATAGGCAAATGTATGTTTAAAGTTGAGCATATCAACAGAGATGTGGTTATATATATTGCATGTATGTGTGAGTATATATTTATCTATATATATACTCAGAGAAAATAGATATATCTATTTATATTCACATCCTTATGTTTTTCTCTACACATTAGTGACATCTAATCCACTTCACCAAAAGTCGGAGCTAAACTGATATTACAGATGGAGCTAATCCTTTCAGACACATACGTCTCTGTATCAGTGGTCTATTGTCACAGTAATGATTCACAATAACTACTGCTCCCCAAATGATGTGGCTTCATATAGTAACCATTTACTATTGCTCATGAGGCTATGGGTTAGGCCACCGGGCCATACTGGTCCGGCACTGCTCATGCATGCATCTGAGTTAAGCTGCAAGTCAGCGAGGTAGCTTTGCAGTCTTAGCTGGTTCTGTCCCACAGCTGGAGCCTCACCTAGGAAAACTTGGCTAACTTGTTCTACTTCTCATGTTCTCTCCTCCTGCAGGCTAGACTGGGCTTTTTTACAGCGACATAGAGAGAGAGAGAGAACAAGGCTTCCTGAGGCCTAGGTTCTGAATTGGCATGTTGTCACTCCTGCCATATTCTATTGGCCAAATCAAGTCACAAAGCCAGTCCAGGTTCCCAGTGGTAGGTAGACTCCACTTCATGATAGGTAGAGCTGCAAAGTCATCTTACAAATGATGTGGAGATCAGAAGGGTGAAGCTAGCTCATACCTCCCTGCAGCTCAGTTTGTGGAATGTCAGGACACATTCCTGTCAGGAGAATGCTTGCGTTCTTTTCTATCACCGTTTCTAACATACTTAACTCTGTGCCTTCTAAAATTAAACAATGCTGTACAAATGTTTGCCCCTGAGCCCCAATAAACCATCTACAAATTGCAAATATCAGTGTTCTCAAAATAAGATCCAATATATATAATGACTGTTGACCATAATCTTGGTCCTGTCTATACTAAGCAGAACGTGAAGATTCACCAGTTGAGATTATTTTACATACTGTGCCCAGAAAGTCTGGAAAATGTCATAAGTTCAGCCCTCTTCTTAAGAATTTCTTAAACTAATTAGGCTTCTACTTAAAACTCTCGGGAATAATATTTTGGTTCCACTTATAACCTCTCTCTGCCCCAGTGTCTTCATCTATAAATGTAGTGTATCAGAATGTGATTTCAAGGAGTTAAGCCTTTTCATGCTAAAATTCCATTATTTTCTTATAAAAATGGAGACACTTCTATATGAAGTCATTTTCTAGATTTTTCTAGGCTTCTCTAACTGTGCCCACCAATCTTCCACCTCCATGTAGTATGTAGAAGAGCACTGATTAGGAATATTAGGCAGTTTTTAATATCAGGAATATTAAAAACAAACAAGTAAACAACCTCAAAGTTGTTTGAAATTTGATGTGATGGCAGCTCACCAATTATCCAATTAACATGAAAACCTGTCTATCTGTTTCATACTCAGAGGTGAAGCTCAGACAGCTTTCAGTTTATTTCAACCGGAAAAAAAAAACTGTTTAATGTCAGCTTAGTTTTCTGGAGCAGTGCTCATGTGGCCTACCTACTCTTTACCTCTCCGAATTTCTGCTCTTGATTTTCTTTTCTTGTGTATAGTGTGGATCAAGTATTTATTCAATGCTTTGACGTCATGCACTAAGCCAGGTGGACAAGAATCCACTTGTCTTTTGTGCCTACTTATTTTACATAGAAGAGACTCCTGGGAATATGGGAACTTAGAAAGATAGTGGATAGTTAGGCAGACAGACAGACTTGGGTAGAGGTCCAGATGGAGGCTAGATCACAGGGAGAATTAACGGGACCAATGAGACCCTGTATCGTAAGCAAAGATAAAGTCTGATAATTTCTCAATGGAAAAATCTCCAAAATTAAAAGATGTAATATGTCACACCTCAATCAAACCCTGCTGTGGTACCCTACCCTCCCTCCTCCAATCCAAACAAACCTACAAAGGGCCAGTTTGATCCTGACTCTGTGAGTGTGAAGATGGAACTCACTCACTGGTCCTTCAAGTTCCACTGCCTTCAGAGGCAAGCACACAAGTGCCAGTGCCCTGGTCTCGTGCCTGGCACTGGCTCTCACTCCACTGGCAAGGTAGTGAGGAGGTTTCTACTGCAGCCAGCACCTCAGTGATAAAGGGAACAAGGCTTCAACTTGGAGCAGGACTTCTTGGGGCACTTTCTGAACCTAAGTTCTGTGGAGTCTCGGCTGAGATCATTGTAGCAAGGATGGAAAATTAGGGCAGATCAGTGGACATAGGTAAGTCACCCTGGAATTGGGAAATATTTGGGAAGAAGAACTCTGTAAATTTAGTTTTTCTGCAGAAACGAGATTGGTATTGGGGCATCAAGGTTTGAGTAATAGTGTTAACGAGACTGCATTTCTATTCAGCAGCTTTTAAACCCTGAGACTTTTGTTTTACCTGAATTTCAATCTCATTTGATTTTGTGAGGTATTACTTCCACTTTACAAGTGAAGAAACAGAGGCTCAGAGAGGTTAGGTGACTTGTCCAAGCCACATGGTTGAGACTTAAGGCCAGTTCTCTGTGATTCTGAAGCTGAACCCTCTCTGCTACCCCACAGAGCAGCAGACTCTTCTTCCCTCTGCTTTGGGAGTTATTTCTGTTGAGTTGATTCTGAGTCACTCGCCTAGTGTCAGTCCTAGTGTTCCCTTCATCAGTGTTTGTCTAGCACTAATTCACCTACATTTTGAACCTTGAGAACCAAAATATATTAACAACTGAATTAGGAACAATGCTTGAAACTTTGCTTCCTAGTTTGTAATAAGTGAATATTGGTCTCCATAATCTATAATGTCATTTCTGACATTTTTTATATTATGAACATTTTTGGACTTTTCCATTGGTAATAAAACCAGCCAGTTGCCAACATATCCTTAGATATTTAACTTTCATTTCCGTAAGGTCTAAAACATCCATTCAGAACCACCATTGGAAGAGTCTAGGATCACAGCCTGGCAGATTCTCTCCCCTTAATCTATCCTACCTGATAACCTATTATTGACCAAACATAGTGCTAAATACATAAAGCATATTCCTGTTCTAAGCAAGATTACTACTCTCACTATATACACGGTAATGCAAGTAGCACTGGGTTTGATTGAATGTTCATGTTACCCACTGCTGAACTAAATACTGTAACTCTTCTGAGATAGAAGGTCTTTAGAAACTAGAATAGTAATCAAAGGCTTCAAGGCAGTTGGGAGGGGTTAGACTTAAGTGAACCCTGAAGGGTGGATAGGTATTGAAGGGAAGACAATTATAGAGGATTTTCTGACATGGATAACAATTCTGGCGGATTTAGGAATGGTGAAAATTGGAAACCCTGAAGGATAGTGGTATATATTAAAGGGAAGGGGCCAAAGCTAGTGTACTTCTTGGTGAAAAGACATGGAATAAGGGGTAAGAAGATGTTCCTTGAGGGTAGGTTTTATGTCTACATGACAGCCACTTAATATTTCATTCACAAAGAAAAGGTTTTCAGTCTATGTAAGTTAAAGGGATTGCTTGCTATCTTCCAAAACATGAAGAGTTTGTACAGACTCCAACAATGAATTGTCTAACATCTCCACAGTGGGAAAGCAAGGATGGGGTGAGAAAATGCGAGGCAGGAGAGAAGCCCTGAGAGACAGAGCCTTGGTCCATATGGGATCCATGACTTAATGTACTAATTCACTAATATTTTTGCTTCTAGGAGTCCAGAATTTAAGAAGAAATACTATTGACTAGATGCCTATTAACTAGAGATCCTTGTGACTTTGTAAGGCTCTGAAAAATAATAGCAGGTGTAGGCTCTACTTTTTAAAAGGTATACCTATAGGCTAGAAGTTGAAACATGGTTAAAGCACCAGAATCTTACATCCTACCATTACTGAGAGGAGGTCAACGATTTCTCTCCTGAACATCTCCCTATTTCCCACTCCCTTTCATTTGTACCCTCTTTAATACTTCCTAAGCATTTATGCTGTATACATGTGGAGCTGCACTGAAAAATTAGGAAGATGCTGACTTCTTTTATAGGAGTAGTTAACCGCCAGAGTGTTAGGTTTCCCCTGCTAATCCCTACAGGTAAGAAAGATTTGGTGGAGTAGTCCACGTTCTATTTCAAGGGCTGACAGATAAATAACATTGCTCACAATTTGTTTGGGACAACAGGGCATCTGCTTGCTGGTTAGATTAATCCCCCCAGGTGTGTCTTCCCTCTGTCTATAGGATTTAATCCAGATCATGTTTTCTATGTAAACTGGCTATTAAGCAAAGAATTAGATCTAATAATTCATAACCTCTTCACTAAGAATTATGAGAAGTTTCCTCTGGCTTTAGAGAGTGTTTGTCAAGATTGGAAAAATCTCTCTTGGAGCATTTCTAAATAGTTGCATTGGAAATTGCCCCTGTAACAGATGAGCCCATCTCTTTTAATCTACATTAATAAACCACAAAGCAAGGGAGTTGGGTAGAGGGGCATTTTCATCCAGGAAGGAAGCCTGGGAGTACAAGACATGGATTTGTTGGATATCGTGGTAATTGCTTATGCACTGTCCTGCAGTTGACAAGTCTGTTTCTTTTTTAAAAGTAAATACAATATTTAAAAAAGTAAAACTCAGAAAAGACCAGGATCTGGATTGAATTTGACCTCCTAGAAGCATGATAGGGTATGGTAGCAATCCTACGGTGGCAGGTCTAAGATAAGCAATGTTGCTGAGTAACTGAGCAGAGTATACCAATGTGAATTATTTCAAAGTATCCAAAAACCGTCAGTCCTAAACAAGACTGAGGATGCACCTATATTTGGGGATCCTTCTAAGCTTCTCAAGGAGCAAGCCCAAATTACTGAGTAAACCTGAGAATCACATTTCAGTGAAGCCTAAAACTCAAATTTCATCGAGAAGCAACCTCTGTTAAGAAATGGAACTGTGGTCAAGATAGAAAATACGAGGCTGGCATGCCTTACCTTAGCCTAGGCATCCACAGGATCGACAGTCCTACCTCCTCTTCAGATCAACCATGAAGCTGCAGAGATCAAAACAAAACAAAATCACATTTCTGTTCCCTTTACAGGCAAATAAAATCCAAAAGATATGAATCTTTGAATGGATTCTGTAGTCATAAATAGACTTCAGGGTGAGCTGCCTATATTTCCACTCACTGTTGAATCCTATCTGCTATGAAAAATTTTCACTGTCTCCAAGTCATCATGAAAACATTCTCAGCTAATTGAGACATTCCCAAACAATTAAGATAACCAGATGCGTCTGTTATTTGTAATTACCTGAACATGCATTCCTTTCTCTGAGAATAGTTCCATTTTTTGAGCCTTTTGAACTACTCCAGATAATGAAAATGAAGATTACTGTGTGTGCATTTTTCACTCGGCCTAATTTTGACGTAGAATTACCTCTTTGCAAAATTAAGCAGCAAAACTGGAAACGTGTGTGCAAAAAGAACTTTTTTCATTTTGCCTGGTGCCAAAATAATACGTTTTCTCCCCATACAAATTGTATTTCTGACAATTTCTAATACTTAAGGTAATGCATGTTTAAATGTAAAAGATGGACTCCAATAGGTAAGGAAAAAATAAACAATTTATAGTTACCACTCATGACCTGCCACATTTAATCTTTTAGATTCATGATGGGTCTGCAGTACTGTTTACAGTTCTTGGCATGTAGTAGATGTAGTAGGGTTTCCATATGTGGTAGCTACCACCATAACTACAATTCTTTCTACTGTTACCAATACTACCATCCCTACTCTTCCTGATAATAATATACAATTTCTTCAAATGGAGATCTTCATTAGTGATTTGGGGTTTTGTTAAAATATTTTGTTATTGATTTGTCTAATTATACAGAGAATTGATCAGAATAATTCAGCACTTTCTTCCAACAATAGTCCTAATATATTTTCCCTTCTCCCATTATGCAGATTCTTATAAGATTTCCAGATACAATTCAAATTCTACCTCCGTCTTCTTTCAACTTTATAACATTAGCCTTCACTATTTATTTATAAATTACTTTTATATCTCTTTTTAACTTTTTTCATAGCTGTCTTGAGCAACTATTTAGCTTGCATTGTAATTTACAT
The DNA here is from genome assembly GCF_951394435.1 of Stenella coeruleoalba. Lineage (NCBI taxonomy): Eukaryota > Metazoa > Chordata > Mammalia > Artiodactyla > Delphinidae > Stenella > Stenella coeruleoalba. Next base: position 40,550,055 of record NC_137159.1, read on the forward strand.
TTTTGTATGCCCAATCTGAAGACAAGGCTTGCCTTATCCTTGTTTTCATTTTTTACCTACTACTCTAGTCCTCGCACATGGTAGTTGCTCAATAAATATTTGATTTGCTTTTATTTGAAAAGATCTTATGCCTTTCTGATATACTCATTCCCTCCAGCAAATACTGTCTTCCAGTGTTAATTTTGTATTCTCAATTGTTGGGACATTATAATCCACCTATAAGATAAACGAAAGTCTTTTCTCTTGCCCTGGACAGTGGAGCTGGTATCACTCTAAGTCGCTCTATGAAGGCAAAGTTTCCTACTTAGAAGATCAACATGGGGGAAATGTCTCTAGAGGTGGACAATGACATCAGGAGACCAGAGGTGGGAGAAAGGAACAGGGCAAAAAAGTGAAGAAGAAGGAGAAGGTTTAGGAGGAAGAAGAGGAAGAGAGGTGGGGAAACAGCAAGAGGAAGAAGGAAGAGAAGGAGAAGGAAGAAGAGAAGGGGGAGGAGTAGAAAAGCAATCATTTTCCCTATAAATCACATTTGTTAATAGTGAATATTGATATCATGTTAAAAGTGGAAGATGAGTGATATTCATGCAGCAGTTGCTAAATACTTTCCACTTTTTTTTTTTTTTTTTTTTGGCAGTACACGGGCCTCTCACTGTTGTGGCCTCTCCTGTTCCAGAGCACAGGCCCCGGACCCGCAGGCTCAGCGGCCATGGCTCACGGGCCCAGCCACTCCGTCGCATGTGGGGTCTTCCCGGACCGGGGCACGAACCCGTGTCCCCTGCATCGGCAGGCGGACTCTCAACCACTGCACCACCAGGGAAGCCCAATATTTTCCACTTTTGATGAGTACTTCTGAGCTAGTGTAGAATGCTCTTTATTCTTATGCAAGAATCATTCATCCTAATGATTTACAGCTTCATCAAATCCCTGGACCTAGAGTACAATCACCATCAAAGAATAAGAACTACTGGTCAACTTTTCCAAAACCAAACTCATTATTTTTGTTAACTGTCCCTCTTATATTTACTTGGCTAAAACTGTGGGACATTTATTGTTTTGAGAAAAGAGTAGAAATTGCAACCCTGCATATTTTATTTCAAATCTTTCTTTGTTCTGCTACTTAGTACTTGTATGACTTTGGACAAGTAATTTATTCCTTTGGAATATAATTTTCTAGTTTTAGAATGAGAAGAGTAAGAAATTATGTATGTACAATGGGCATTCCATCAATCTTAAATTTTACTACTAAAACCTTTATCCATTAAAAAACTCTTATATAGTAGTTGAATAAAGAAAACTTTCGGAGGAAAAAATTGTTATAATCTTTCATCGTTGTCTTAAATTATTATTATATTTTAATTATGTGCAAACATGCTTATAATTCATATATTGTAAAAATCTAAACAAAGCTTCATATTATACATTAAATTAATTAAACAAGGAGGCCATTAGACTCTAATGCCACGGTGACCTCCATAAGCAAACCAAAATCCCAACCTGTAAATGCCTCCAAGGTACCAAATGAAAACACTAAGGACAACCAATCACAAACAGCCAACTAGACTTTAAGCAATAGCCAATCAAATAATTTCCTTTCTTTGCTACAGTTTCTCTATATAAGTAAGTCTTTCCCTTGACTCCTGTTAGTGGAGGGTTCCTAAGAACTTCTGATTTGGCACTACCCGAGTCCAATCAATAAATGCTCAAATCAAGGGACTAATCTCCAAAATATACAAACAGCTCATGCAGCTCAATATCAAAAAAACAAACAACTCAATCCAAAAATGGGCAGAAGATCTAAATAGACATTTCTCCAAAGAAGACATGCAGATGGCCAAGAGGCACATGAAAAGCTGCTCAACATCACTAATTATTAGAGAAATGCAACTCAAAACTACAATGAGGTATCACCTCACACCAGTCAGAATGGCCATTATCAAAAAATCTACCAACAACAAGTGCTGGAGAGGGTGTGGAGAAAAGGGAATCCTCTTGCACTGGTGGTGGCAATGTAAATTGATACGAGCCACTATGGAGAACAGAATGGAGGTTCCTTAAAAAACTAAAAATAGAATTACCATATGACCCAGCAATCCCACTATGGGGCATATACCCAGAGAAAACCATAATTCAAAAAGACACATGCACCCCAATGTTCACTGCAGCACTATTTACAATAGCTAGGTCATGGAAGCAACCTAAATGCCCATCGACAGATGAATGGATAAAGAATATGTGGCACATATATACAATGGAATATTACTAAGCCATAAAAAGGAATGAAATTGGGTCATATGTAGAGACATAGATAGACCTAGAGACTGTCATATAGAGTGAAGTCAGAAAGAGAAAAACAAATATCGTATATTAACGCATATTTCTGGAAGCCAGAAAAACAGTACAGATGAACCTGTTTGCAAGGCAGAAATAAAGATACAGACGTAGAGAAGAACCATATGGACAGCAAGGGGGGAAGGGGGAGTGGGATGAATTGGGAGATTGGGATTGACATATATACACTAGTATGTATAAAACAGAAACTAATGAGAACCTTCCATATAGCACAGCAAACTCCACTTAATGCTCTGTGGTGACCTAAATGGGAAGGAAATTCCAAAAAGAGGGGCTATATGTATACATATAGCTGATTCACTTTGCTGTACAGCAGAAACTAACACAAAGTTGTAAAGCAACTATACCCCAATAAAAAAATAATATCTGAGAAAAAAATACTCAAACTCTTAAAAAATTTAATATTCTCAGTTTATCTTTTAACATATACAAATAAAACTATGTAGCTAAAACTATTCAAATAATTTGACATGGCAGATGATATGTTGTTTTGCTGAACTAAATGATCTATGTGGGTTCAATTGTAACATACACACACACACACACACATATGGCATTTGATTCATTTTCTTTAAACTTGTATAGTTGTAATGTTGAGCCTGATGGACCATTCCTTAAATCATAGTCATCACTGTAGTCATCTTTCCTCTTTAAAGAATAGCTAATTTAGACCACAATCCACTGTTTTAATGGGCCCATCCATTTAGCAGTCCACCCAAAAACTAATACTAAAAAATAATCTTAAAATATAATTTAATGGAAAATTCCTCATTGTTTACTACCACTTACTCCTCATGAACTACTGCAAGTTGTGATGTACAAAGATGGGTCTGGAAGGAACATCTGTGAGAAACATGGATGGTACCTATTGCTCTGCATGGATTTCTGTGAGTTCAGTAATGCTTATACCGCTATATGCCCTGTGATGACTTAATTATTCAACCAGAATTCTCTATTTCACCAACTATCAAACCTTTGGCATTTTTTACTAGCTGTTGTGATGTCATTTATTCTTCATTTGGTACAAAAATCCCATTTATATATTAAGTCTGCCTCTGTTCTTTTCTCATTAACCTGTGACAATTAATGTAGAACATTATTCCACCACACTGTCATTTTCATGATGTCAAAACATCCTACATTTATTAAATTATGAAGCTAAAATCCTAGTCTGTGAAAATATCTTTCAGTTGTAGCTGATCACTATAAAAGAGAAGTTTTGCCTTTATAATCAGTAAAAGAATCCAACAAGAATACAATAGCAGACACATGATGAACGCTGTCTCATTAACATTAGGACATATCACCTAAAGCCAGCCAGAAAATCTCTATCTGTATGTTATCCCTGGGGATCAATATGACAGTAAACTCACAGATAAACCAGAGCACTGAGATCATGTGGCACTACTTAGTTATAAGGTAGTCTAGTAGATGATTCAGAATATGTTTCATCCTTCCATATTTTAGAAATTATAATCAATGTGGAAAAATTAAAAGCAGAAAACTCACCATTGTAGATCTCACTGACTTTTCATAATGCTGCCACAGACACTCATGAATGAGAAGACACAGCAAATTAGCATACTCAATACCAAGAGATCCTCACTGGAGAGTACATAAGTCTGAATGTTGAGACTTTCACATTCTATGATAGCTTTCCCTTTTGCGATCTTTATTTTGTTATGACTGAGGCAGGCATTTGGTTACATCTGCTTTAAAAATTCTCTAGACTAAGATTACTAGAGTCATGCTTTATGATCTAGGTAACCAGGGTCTTGGTTGTACTTTTGTTTGTGTGCCAGTGGTGACCCCAAACCACTTCAGGAGAAACTTGTCCATGACTACAGAGACTTCTGTGAACTGCTTCCACAGGAAGGAAAGATGGCCTTCAATTCAGCCAAGTGTCCTTGTCAGCTCTTTAACATTCACAAGAGAATGTCAAACTTTATGTCAGTATGGTTCACTGCTGGACCTTACATTTCTGCACAAACCTTAGGCATAGAACAGCACACTGCAGACTTGTCAGGGAACACAGCTGTGAGCTCTCTGCCTCTGGGGACATATCAGAAGTTCAAGTGAGGAAGACAACATCTATGGAGGCATTCCTGAGGGGCATGCAATCCATCCATTCCTTAAGATCAACTGTCCTCAACCCTCTCCTGCCTCACCACACATGAAAGATGGAACTAACCTACATAGCATACTTCCATGGATAAATGCAGATTTTTGATAAAACCAATAAAGAAAACACAACTAACACAGTAAAATAAAGCATTGCAATAATAATTCATGATCTCAGTGACTGTAAATTGTGCACCAAATCGTACGTGGTATTATATCCATTTTACAAAGGAGGAAACTGAAGCTCAGAGGGGCTAAGTAACAAATATAGGGGCAGATGCCTGCTTTAGTCTGGCATCCTGTCTTATTCTGTCCGCTGTCTCTCATCATTTCAGACCATTTTGTTTGGAAAAATTGCATAGCCTTACATAAACGGATTAATCAAAGAAGAAGAGTCCAGTGTTGCTTGAGAATAGGAATTGTACAAGAACGACTGCGTTATCCCTCTTGCAGAGACAGACATGGATTTGACTGCTTCTTACCTATCTTTTTAGACGCTGAAGGGGAAAAATTTGGATACCCTCCAGTTGCAAACTAAGAGTCTATTTATGTAAGGGAGGGCTTAAATCTGTTCGTCTGTTTCTTTTCTAAAGTTGATAATAAAGTTACAATGACATCAAGAAACCATGCTAGAAAAAACTGCAAACATATACCAAAAAAATGAGAAGATAGTTAGAAAATTATTGAAAAAACTCAGGTGGGTAAAGACACTTGACCTATAAACGCATCTTGGATACATAAGGGATTCAAGAAAAGCCACTGGCGGGGACTGCTTGTTAATTGTAACTGTATCTGGGTTAGCACTCCCTTTCTTACTTCCTTCTATAGTACTTACAGTATACCAGGTATTATTCTATTTTCTTTATATACATTAACTCACTTAATACTCCCAACAACCTTGTGAGTAGATACTATCATTATATACTTTTTACAGAGATGGGACCTGAGGCACTGAGAGTTTATGTAACTTGCTCAAGGTCATATAGGAGTTAAGGGGTGGAGAGGGGGCTCAAACCCAGACAATGGGCCCCCCAAATACATGTTCATCACTATTATGCTCTGCTGCCTCCTTCTCCATCCACTGCCCTTGGACCATCTCCCCTTTTCATTCATTCTGGGGTTGGGCTTGGGTAGGCCAGTCGCTGTAGTGGTGAGAGCAAAGAAGAGGAATCGCTTCTTCCCACTCTCTGTCTTCCACTGGAAGAGCCTGGGAGGTCATTATAAATCCACAGGTGCTGGACCATCTATAGACGACAATGATAATATCAAAGAAAACACTGAGCGCTTACCCTGGTAATTATGAAGGTAAGTTCATTACAAAAACCAGTCCATTAAACCTCTCAACAACCCTTTGAGGTAGGTATTATTTTTACTCCCCTTGTATAAGTTATTAAATAAACAGCAAAAAAGCTTGTAAACCAGGCAGTCCTACTCCAGAGCCCATCATTGTTGCAAGAATATGAAGGAAATCTTTGAAAATTTGCACTAAAAATTTAGATATAAATAGATAACCTTAAGAATAAGGATGTGAATCTGGGTAATTTATACCAGATGATATCAGATTTAAGTTCTCCAAATAGTCACAACCTAAGCCCCTGATACTTTAGCCAGTTATATCTTGCAAGTTTATGTATTAAATAAGTCCTTGTTAAATTACAGAATGATATTGGTAGAGCAGCAGGGGAGCAGAGCATGGCAAAGACTGTTTCCTCTGGTATGATCTTTATGGAAGGGGACCTGAAAAGGTATCAACACAGCCAACCTTTTGCATCACTGTGTGCTGGCTTCAGGAACACAGCATGAGGAGGAAGCCCTGAGCCTCAATTCCAACCCAAAATGTTTCTATTCAAAGGGAAACTTGAAGCAACAAGTGGCGAACAGCAGAAGGCAGAGGTGATGGCTCAGCCTTCAGGGCTGGCAAGAGTAAAGAAAGGAAGAACCTCTCCTCAGGTTTACGTGGCAGGAGTCTCTGGCCCTCACAATAGCTTCTAATGTCAACTGCCCTATTCCTCCTTTCTCCAAGGGCCTTCTCCTGGCCCTCACTGTCTCTGTACCCCCGGAGCTCCTTCCTCAGGCCACAGGATTCCACCTGGATGCTGGTGATTTGGAGAGCCTGGAGAGATCCTGATTTACTGCAGTGCTTGAGGGCTACGGTTTAGCTTTGTGTCCTAAACATCCCAGAACACATTTTTTTTTTTTTTTTTTTTTTTACTATAGAGACACTGGGACACCTAGTACTATAATCCATGCATCTATAACCAGGCTTTTGTGGCTAAGACCTAAACTCTTAACCTCATTTATAAGACGTTTTGCCATGAGAACATGCATTCATTATTCCAAACAACTTCCTTCTAGAGAACATTTGGAAAGACAACCTGTTAATAACTTGGGGACTCTCAGCCCGGTAAATCATCATTGTATTATTCATGCTGTGTGTTCTGTTTTATTATCACCAGAGCGTGGTAATGTTTGGTCTCTCTCACTCTACCAGAGGAAGCTCAGAGCAGTGGGCTTGTCCTTGGCTCATGATACAAGTCTTTCACCAGGGTCTCTGCAAAGAAAAACATGAGCTGCACTCCGGTTTCCTAGTTTCTTTATTCCCTTCTTTTGACATTTGCAAAACAATCTGATAAAACAAAGTACACAATCAGTATTTGAGGATGCGTATAAAGTTTACCATAATGTTTTATTATATATACAGTATCTGAAACTGGAACTGGCTTCTCTAAACAACAGCTGTGGTGGAGGAAGCAGCTGTTTTGGAGGAGAAATGGCTCTGGCTTGGGAGTCAGGGGATCCAGGGCTGTCCCAGATCTGACCATTGCTTCAGTAGGCCAGCTCTTGGACTCCCCTGGTGATTGGTTTCATCATCTGTAAAATGGGGATAAGTCTGTCCCACAGGATTAAATATTATATATCTATGTACCTAACGATGTATCTATCTATAAAACAATATTTTATAAACTACTGAGTGAATCAGAGCTGTTAAGGTTGTTAAGTTAGATAGCTGTAAACTCTAATGGATTGGGTCCAAAGAAATTATTTCTTTTCTTCGTTTTTATTTTTTTTTTTAGACTAGGGAGCTTATCTACCCTTCTTTTGAATTTAATTTTTTAATTAAAGTCTAGTTGATGTACAATGTTATATAAGTTTCAAGTGTACAAGATAGTAATTCACAATCTTTTTTTTTTTTTTTTTTTTTTTTTTTGCGGTACGTGGGCCTCTCACTGTTATGGCCTCTCCCGTTGCAGAGCACAGGCTCCGGACACACAGGCTCAGCGGCCATGGCTCACGGGCCCAGCCACTCCGCGGCATGTGGGATCCTTCCGGACCAGGGCACGAACCTGTGTCCCCTGCATCGGCAGGTGGACTCTCAACCACTGTGCCACCAGGGAAGCCCGTAATTCACAATTTTGAAAGGTTGTATTCCATTTATAGCTATTATAAAATATTGGCTATATTCGCTTATGTTGTATAATATGTACTTTTAGCTATTTATTTTATATATCTTGCCCTTCCCCTCTTCATCTCCCTGGAAATGTAAATGCATTTGACACTTCTGTCTTATATCTCATACACACATGTGGGCAGTCTCCCTCCTTCTTTTTCTCTCTCTCCCTCTTCACAAAATACAAATAAAGTGAAGACCCGTAAGTGAAAGTAAAGGTTTGCAAAGCTTTAGGCACAGTTTTGGAGAAAACACAAGTTGTTGATCATGTCATAAAAAGCCACATAGCAATAAAATTGCATCATAGGGATACCAAGAGAACATCTGCTCCTTAAAAATCTCACCAGAGTGCAGAGTTCAGTTTGAGGCATCTCCTTTCAGAACCAATGAAAAGCAATGAGAAGAACTCCAGACAAGAGCAGCAAGATGATTAAGCCCATAAAAGAATCCAGTTATCTGGGTGGATTAAAGAAAATGGATAATTCATTGAAGCCATTGCCAAGATGGGGAATAATTATAATCTACAAAAATTTCAAAGGTAGAAAAGCCAAGGAAAGAGCGGAACTATTTAGCTTCAAAGACAATGCATTGAAATAGTCACAAATGAGAGAAAAGGAATTATTTGTGAAATTATATTTGGTGATTTGAAAGCTAATATGAAGAGTCCCTGAAGGACACCAAAGATTTAAAGAGGGGCAGGGTCTCTGCACAGCAATGACATATGAAGATCTATTAAAAAGTCTTCACTGAAGGTCCCTACCTCTAACGCATAGGAGAATCTTCCACCTCAGAAGTCTCCCTGGACATAGAGTCAGCAGACTAGATTATTCTGATACTCATTTGTTAACTGTATGTATTAAAAAGCCAATTTTCCAGGAAGAAAAATGGTTGAGAATCTTGAAGCCTCATTCTTACCAATGGAGATGCAAATATATGATAGCTCAGAGCAATCATATGGGATATAAAAAATATTTATTCGTTTAACAAATATTTCCTGAGCACCTGCTAGGAACCAGTCAGGGTGCTAGCTAGGCACACAAGGTCCAACACTCTAAGTTTTCTACTCCTGGCTCTAGTTCCACTAATTGATATTATATTTGGTCTTTTTCATATTTATCTACTACCCAAAAGTTACAGTAAGCTCCATGAAGGTAATGACAGGGACAGATAAGGATTCTTCCATCACAGCAGCCAGCCCCCTGCTCTGACTATATATATGACTACCGGATGCATCAGCCCTTTGCCCAGCATGATGCCAGGATGAGGGACGGGTGCCAAGATATATGATTTCTAGAGTGAAATTTTTTTTGTGCCTCAATGTCATCAACCCCAACATGTCACAAAATAATATTCATTTAAAAATATAAATGCAGATTAGTTAAAGATGGCAGAGTAGAAGGATATACGCTCACTCCCTCTTTCGAGAGCACCAGAATCACAACTAACTGCTGAACAGTCATCGACAGGAAGACACTGGAACTCACCAAACAAGAGACCCCACATCCAAAGACAAAGGATAAGCCGCAATGAGATGGTAGGAGGGGCGCAATCACAATAAAATCAAATCCCATGACTGCTGGGTGGGTGACTCACAAACAGGAGAAAAATTATACCACAGAAGTCCACCCACTGGAGTGAAGATTCTGAGCCCCACGTTAGGCTTCCCAATCTGGGGGTCCAGCAATGGGAGGAGGAATTCCCAGAGGATTAGACTGAAGCCTAGCGGAATTTGATTGCAGGATTTTGACAGGACTGGGGGAAACACAGACTCCACTCTTGGAGGGCACACAAAAAGTAGTATGCACATCAGGACCCAGGGGTAAGGAGCAGTGACCCCAGAGGAGAATGAACCAAACCTACCTGCTAGTGTTGGAGGGTCCCCTGCAGAGGTGGGAGGTGGCTGTGACTCACTGTTGGGACAAGGACACTGGCAGCAGAAGTAATGGGAAGTACTCCTTGGCATGAGCCCTCACGGAGTCTGCCATTAGCCCCACCAAAGAGCCTGTGACCAGCACTGGTCACCTCCAGTGCTGGGTCACCTCAGGCCAAACAATCAACAAGGAGGGAACTCAGCCCCATCCATCACAAGCAGATTAAAGTTTTACTGAGCTCTGCCCACCAGAGCAACACCCAGCTCTACCCACCACCAGTCCCTCCCATCAGAAAGCTTGCACAAGGCACTTAGACAGCCTCATACACCAGAGAGCAGACAGCAGAAGCAAGAAGAACTACAATCCTGCAGGCTGTGGAACGAAAACCACATTCACAGAAAAATAGACAAAATGAAAAGGCAGAGAACTACGTATTAGATGAAGGAACAAGATAAAAACCCAGCAAAACAATTAAATGAAGTGGAGATAGGCATCTTTCCAGGAGAAGAATTCAGAATAACCATCATGAAGATGATCCAGGACCTCGGAAAAATAATGGAGCCAAAGATCGAGATGATGCAAGAAATATTTAACAAAGACCTACAAGAAATAAAGAACAAACACATAGAAGAATTAAAGAACAAACACACACAGATGAACAATACAATAACTGAAATGAAAAATACACTAGAAGGAATCAGTAGCAGAATAACTGAGGCAGAAGAACAGATAAGTGACCTGGAAGACATAATGGTAGAATTCACTATTGTGGAACAGATTAAAAAAAAAGAATGAAAAGAAATGAAGACAGCCTAAGAGACCTCTGGGACAACATTAAACGCACCAACATTCACATTATAGAGGTCCCAGAAGGAGAGGAGAGAAAGGACCCGACAAAATATTTGAAGAGATTATAGTCGATAACTTCCCTAACGTGGGAAAGGAAGTAGCCACCCAAGTCCAGGAAGCGCAGAGAGTCCCAGGCTGGATAAATCCAAGGACGAACATGCTGAGACACATAGTACTCAAGTTGACAGAAATTAAAGACAAAGAAAAATTATTAAAAGCAACAAGGGAAAAATGACAACATACGAGGGAACTCCCGTAAGATTAACAGCTGAGTTCTCAGCAGAAACTCTACAAGACAGAAGGAAGTGGCACAATATATTTCAAGTGATGAAAGGAAAGAACCTACAGCCAAGATTATTCTAGCCAGCAAGGATCTCATTCAGAACCGATGGAGAAATCAAAAGCTTTACAGACAAGCAAAAGCTAAGAGAATTCAGCACCACCAACAAATGCTAAAGGAACTTCTCTAAGTGGGAAACACAAGAGAAGAAAAGGACCTACAAAAACAAACCCAAAACAATTAAGAAAATGGTAACAGGAACACAGATATCGACAATCACCTTAAATGTGAATGGATTAAATGCTCCAACCAAAAGACATAGGCTCGCTGAATGGATAAAAACACAAGACCCATCTATATGCTGTCTACAAGAGACCCACTTCAGACCTAGGGACACATACAGACTGAAAGTGCGGGGATGGAAAAGATATTCCATGCAAATGGAAATCACAAGAAAGCTGGAGTAGTAATACTCATATCAGATAAAATAGACTTTAAAGAATTTTACAAGAGACAAGGAAGGACACTACATAATGATCAAGGGATCAATCCAAGAAGAAGATATAACAATTATCAATATTTATGCACCCAACATAGGAGCACCTCAATACATAAGGCAACTGCTAACAGCTATAAAAGAGGAACTTGACGGTAACACAATAATAGTGGGGGACTTTAACACCTCACTTACACCAATGGACAGATCATCCAAACAGACAATTAATAAGGAAACACAAGCTTTAAATGACACAACAGACCAGATAGATTTAAGTGATATTTATAGGTCCTTCCATCCAAAAACAGCAGATTACATTGTCTTCTCAAGTGCGCACGGAACATTCTCCAGGATAGATCACATCTTGGGTCACAAATCAAGCCTCAGTAAATTTAAGAAAATTGAAATCATATGAAGCATCTTTTCTGACCACAACACTATGAGATTAGAAATAAATTACAGGGGAAAAAACTGTACAAAACACAAACACATGGAGGCAAACAATACCTTACTAAATAACCAAGACATCACTGAAGAAATCAAAGAGGAAATCAAAAAATACCTGGAGAAAAATGAAAATGAAAACATGACAATCCAAAACCTATGGGATGCAGCAAAAGCAGTTCCAAGATGGAAGTTTATAACAATATAATCCTACCTCAAGAAACAAGAAAAATCTCAAATAAGCAATCTAAACTTACACCTAAAGGAACTAGAGAAAGAAGAACAAGCAAAACCCAAAGTTAGTAGAAGGTAAGAAGTCTTAAAATCAGAGCAGAAATAAATGAAATAGAAACAAAGAAAACAATAGCAAAGATCAATAAAACTAAAAGCTGGTTCTTGGAGAAGATAAAAAAAATTGATAAACCTTTAGCCAGACTCATCAAGAAAAAGAGGGAGAGGACTCAAATCAATAAAATTAGAAATGAAAATGAGGAGGTTACAGGACACCACAGAAATACAAAGCACCATAAGAGACTACTACAAGCAACTCTATGCCAATAAAATGGACAACCTGGAAGAAATGGAAAAATTCTTACAAAGGTATAAACTTCCAAGTGTGAGCCAGGAAGAAATAGAAAATATGAACAGATCAAACACAAGTAATGAAATTGAAGCTGTGATTAAAATCTTCCAACAAACAAAAGTCCAGGACCAGATGGCTTCACAGGTCAATTCTATCAAACATTTAGAGAAGAGCTAACACCCATCGTTCTCAAACTCTTCCCAAAAATTGCAGAGGAAGGAATACTTCCAAACTCATTCTACGAGGCCACCAACACCCTGATACGAAAACCAGACAAAGATACCACCAAAAAAGAAAATTACAGACCGATATCACTGATGAATATAGGTGCAAAAATCCTCAACAAAATACTAGCAAACAGAATCCAACAACACATTAAAAGGATCATACACCATGATCAAGTGGGATTTATCCCAGGGATACAAGGATTCTTCAATATATGCAAATCAATCAATGTGATACACCATATTAACAAATTGAAGATTAAAAACCATATGATCACCTCAATAGATGTAGAAAAAACTTTTGACAAAATTCAACTCCCGTTTATGACAAAACTCTCCAGAAAGTGGGCATAGAGGGAACCTACTTCAATATTATAAAGGTCACATACAACAAACCGACAGCAAACATCATTCTCAATGGTGAATATCTGAAAGCATTTCCTCTAAGATCAGAAACAAGACAAGGATGTCCACACTTGTCACTATTATTCAACATAGTTTTGGAAGTCCTAGCCATGGCAATCAGAGAAGAAAAATAAATAAAAGGAATACAAATAGGAAAAGAAGAAATAAAACTGTCAGTGTTTGCAGATGACATGATACTATACATAGAGAATCCTAAAGATGCAACCAGAAAACTACTAGAACTAATCAATGATTTTGGTAAAATTACAGGATACAAAATTAATGCACAGAAGTCTGTTGCATTCCTATATACTAACAATGAAAGATCAGAAAGTGAAATTAAGGAAAAATCCCATTCACCATTGCAACAAAAAGAATAAAATACCTAGGAATAAACCTACCTAAGGAGGTAAAAGACCTGTACTCAGAAAACTATAGGACACCTAAGAAAGTAATCAAAGATGACACAAACAGATGGAGAGATATACCATGTTCTTTGATTGGAACAATCAATATTGTGAAAATGTCTATATTACCCAAAGCAATCTACAGAGTCAATGCAATCCCTATCAAATTACCAATGGTATTTTTTTACAGAACTAGAAAAAAAAAACTTAAAATTCATATGGAGACACAAAAGATCCTGAATAGCCAAAGCAATACTGAGGGAAAAAAACAGAGCTGGAAGAATCAGACTCCCTGACTAACGACTATACTACAAAGCTACAGTAATCAAGACAATATGGTACTGGCACAAAAACTGAAATATAGATCAATGGAACAGGATAGAAATCCCAGAGATAAACCCACGGACCTATGGTCAACTAATCTGTGACAAAAGAGGCAAGGATATACAATGGAGAAAAGACACTGTCTTCTATAAGTGGTGCTGGGAAAACTGGACAGCTACGTGTAAAAGAATGAAATTAGAACACTCCCTAACACCATCCATACACAAAAATAAACTCCAAATGGATTAAAGACCTAAATATAAGACCAGACAATATAAAACTCTTAGAGGAAAACATAGGAAAAACACTCTTTGACATAACTCACAGCAAGATCTTTTTTGACCCACCTCCTAGAGTAATGGAAATAAAAATAAACAAATGGGACCTAATGAAACTTAAAAGCTTTTGCACAGCAAAGGGAACTGTAAACGAGATGAAAAGACAACCCTCAGAATGGGAGAAAATATTTGCAAACCAATCAACAGACAAAGGGTTAATCTCCAAAATATATAAACAACTCATGCAGCTCAATATTAAAAAAACAAACAACCCAATCAAAATTGGGCAGAAGACCTAGATATGTCTCCAAAGAAGACATACTGATGGCCAAGAGGCACATGAAAAGCTGCTCAACATCACTAATTATTAGAGAAATGCAAATCAAATCTACAATAAGGTATCACCTCACAGCTGTCAGAATGGCCATCATCAGAAAATCTACAAACAATAAATGCTGGAGACGGTGTGCAGAAAAGGGAACCCTCTTGCACTGTTGGTGGGAATGTAAATTGATACAGCCACTACTGAGAACAGTACGGAGGTTCCTTAAAAAACTAAAAATAGAATTACCATATGACCCAGCTATCCCACTACTGGGCATATACCCAGAGAAAACTATAATTCAAAAAGATACATGCACCCCAATATTCATTGAAGCAATGTTTACAATAGCCAGATTATGGAAGCAACCTAAATGTCCATCGACAGGAGATTGGATAAAGAAAATATGGTACATATATACAATGGAATATTAGCCATAAAAAGGAACGAAATTGGGTGATTTGTAGAGATGCTGATGGACCTAGAGACTGTCATATAGAGTAAAATAAGTCAGAAAGAGAAAAACAAATATATATTAACCCATATATGTGGAATCTAGAAAAATGGTACAGATGAATCGGTTTGCAAGGCAGAAATAGAGACACAGACGTAGAGACCAAAGGTACAGGCACTAAGGGGGGGATAGTGTGTGGGGGGGTAGGATGAATTGGGAGATTGGGATTGACATATATACACTAATATGTGTAAAACAGGTAACTAATAAGAACCTGCTCTATAAAAAATAAATAAAATTCAAAAAACTATAAATACATTTGTTGTAGGATAAATCATCAAATCCTAAAGGGGCACACAGTGTCAAAGCCAAATATGTACAACTGAGACAGTCCCAGGGCTATTTAGTTATAGACATATCGAAATAATGAAGGACAGAGTCATTAGCCAGGCTGACATCAAGAGCTGTAGTTAAATACTGAAGTAATTCTAAGGAAGGACAGAAAATGGTGATGGATTTCTCTTGTCCTCCTTCCCTAATTTTATGTGCATAAGATTTCTTTATTTCTAACAGTTGATCAACTGTAAACATCCATAATATGGTAAATACCAGAAAGGAGACACCATTAATTCTGTCTTTTAGTCTAAAATAGACCAGCTAAAGAGAAGTTATTTTATTAGTACTTCCAGCTCTATGCCAAATGTCCACACATGTTCTCTGCAGTATGTGCTTTAAATTACTTACTGAAATGGATATTTGTCTTTACAAAGAAATAATGGTTTCCTTGTGTCTCTCAGTAACAGGCAAATTTTCCATCCTTACTGGGGTAAGATTAAAAAGCTAATCAGCACTGCGGTCTCTCAAGAGTCTACAGATGTGCTCTCCCTAGATCCACAGTGGATTTGGGTTACCTGGCGATATTTGAACTGCCCCTCCTGCTCTTCTTGTACGTTTATTTAACACTTTGCTCAGCTTTGTTTTTAAATGATTCTGACAGCTCCTAACTAAGAAACAACATGCTCTGGCTAGCTGTTTCGGCCAAGGGTTTTAATGATTTAAAAATAAGCTTGCATTCACTTTGGTTTTAATGTAGAAATGTCTACAGATGGAAGAGGTCCAAATGAAAAGCAAAGAGATGGCGGAGGCTGGGCTACATTTGCAGAGCTGTAGTCTGCCCTGAGGTGAACTCAGCATCATCAGCTCCCCACCCCCCAATTAAAGAGAAGCAACATTTGGCTTGGCTGGGATCCATTTATATATATTTGAAAAGTGAGCTTTTCATCAAATTCATCTTTTTAATACTTAGGTGTTCATCATCCTGCTTGGCACACAGTAGGCATGTAACAAGAACTGGTGAATTGCATTGTTTTCCCCACTACATCGTGAGTGATTTGAGGTCAGGTCTATGACAGGACTGGTGGTGTCCTGGGCATTGCTGTAGGTCCTCAACCAAGACTTGCTGAGTGATTCAAAGACTGACTTGTTTCTCATTCTACCCTATGCCAAGCCATTCATCGGAAGAGGAGTAAACAGAGTTAACAAGAGATGAAAAGAAGGATTGCTGAGCCACAGTGAGCGGTTGGAAAACACGAATTTGTGGCAGAGCCAATCAGCATGTTCTCAAAAATAACTCTAACAAAACTTGTCGGCCTGGGAGATAGGAGAGAAGATGAGAAAGGTGGTAAGTGGGGACAGATCAGGGGGTAGGAGGCCCCAGGGGGAGCGTTTTTGCAAACTGGTGGATGGAATCAGTATCTCCATGCCCCTTCTCTCATTTCTACTTTTTGGTGTTTCAGATGGTGAGCTGGCTTCTCTTGGAATAATTCTAAGAATGGAAGGGAGACCTCAGAGTTGGACAAGCTCACAGAGTGTTTACAAATGACCATAAGTTATTATCATGACTCTTGGTCTGAAACAGGCCTTCATCTGTATTTTATTTGAGATTTGAGAGTTTCTGTCTCCAGCACCTCCTCGGTTCTCCTTTCCTCTTTCTTATTTGGAGGGTCGCTATATAATTCTATCATTGAAATTAAGACAGTTTTGAGAGGGAGAAAGAAAGCTGTTAATGACTACACCCATGGCTGTGTTATGACTTTTGTGGTCTCTAGGCACTTTTGCTTGGGACCTTTCCTCCAGAAAAAACAAACAAACAAACAAAAAACCCCACTAAAAACAATATTTTACAACTCTGATGGTATAAAGATGAATATAATGCAGGCTAGAGTCATTATAATATAGTACATTCATAGTTATCATATTCATTTTTTCTTATTTTAAAAGAAATGAAAATTTCTGTGGACCCCTAATATCACGATGGACCTTAGCACTGTGCCCAGTGGAGAAGCTAGCCCTGTTTAGGATATCAGAAGTAAGATGGGTCTGTCCTATTTATGGTCACTCTGTAGGTCATAAGATTTCTGTTAATAAATGCTGTACCAGCAGGACTCCAGGTTCCCTGGAGCTTGGCTTCAGACCTGTTCAGAAGGTAATGAGTTTAAACTCATCAAGATGTATACATTAAATGTGTGTAAGCTTTTGAATATCAATTAAACCTCAATAAAGCTAAAAAATATATAATGAATTACCTGAACTATTATAATAACATTGTTGAAGTGCAAATAAATGACATAGCAGGTAAGTGGATGTGGCTGTTTAAGGCAGAGATTGAGCACGGGGTGTGGTGGGTGGAAGGCAAAGGCAGATTCCAGAGCACTTTGCTGGAAATGCCTTCAAACTGCCAGGGGTGTGTGGTGAGGCTTGCTGATGGCCATGGTTGTGCTCCTGTCTCTGCAGTGAGTCTTCCTTAGAGTGAGGGGCTGGTGCTGGCCTGGAGCTTCTTTGGGCAAGACATCCAGTTAAACACCAGGCTGAGTGGCGAGACCTGCCTTAGAGGTAGAGACATTAGATGATCCTGAGTCTTGTTCAGAAGCCAAGAGCATGGGGCTTCTTCATTTCTCTATAAGGAAAGGTGGTGACCTTAGCATGGAGCTCTTATCCTGAGATACATCTGTAGAAAGGACTAGCTTACTCACTGAACATCCAAACACTATCTTGTATGGTGACTTCTCTTTTTAATTTATTTTGCATGAGCATGTAGCTTATCTCTCTAACTTGATGGCTTGTTTCTGGTAAGCTGAAACTGTGTCATCTTAGAGTTCATAGTTATTGGATCTATTGGAAGTAATATCAGAGTCCATGTCCCTTATTTTTTAGCTGGGAAGCCTAATAGCTTGGTGGTGGTACAGCCATGCTTCAAACTCACATCTCTTTGAGTTCTGGGTAAATTTTTTTGTTTGTTTGTTTGTTTGTTTGTGGTACACAGGCCTCTCACTGTTGTGGCCTCTCCCGTTGCGGAGCACAGGCTCTGGACGCACAGGCCCAGTGGCCATGGCCCACGGGCCCAGCCGCTCCACAGCATGTGGGATCTTCCCGGACTGGGGCACCAACCCGTGTCCCCTGCATTGGCAGGCGGACTCTCAACCACTGGGCCACCAGGGAAGCCCTGGGTAAATGTTTTGTTCTGAAATTTTATGGCATCTTTTAAGGGCTTCTTCACAGCCTTGGACCTGTCACCTAACTCCTATTTTCACCTTTCTTCAATGAAGCTCTACTGCTGTTACTGTATTATATTTTTCTTCCTAAATTATCAGCCCAATAATTTGAGAATCTTCATTGATGTCCCAAATCATAGCTTTTGTACAATTTTCTTAACCGTTTCAACTCTTATGGCCTTGATAGTCATGCATTTCTGGCACCTTTCTGCTTATACCACTTTAGACTCATCTTATCTTAAGACCGACCCAACTTCAGTAATCCATATTTAAGAGCTCCTCTTGGTCACGACATCCATCTTACCTTCTAGCTGTTCCATTCGAAACAGCTGCCTCAATTTTTCACGTTTCTGATGGACACTGTGCACTCAACTCAACCTCAGTTATCCCAGTTCTTCACCCTACCTCTGGCTTCGAGGGCCTTCCCCAGGCCTCAAGACTCCATGTCAGTTTCTTTCAAGTGATCCTTTCTAACACACTAGAATCACTCCTTACAGTGCCCTAAATTATGTCATATCCCCAAAATAAGTTACTTTACCATTTGTAGGCTATTCACTCATTCCCAAGCGTCCAAGCTTTGCCAGATAAATTTATGAGAAAGTTGCCACTGGGTCTGCTATACTCTTTTATTTCCTAACCTCACTTTTAAGCATCTTATTCCTCATGATCTCATTATCTTATGCCTCTCTGAACTATATATCCCTTTTCTCTTGGGGGAAAAAAAAAGTGTTCTAACATTTTTCTACATTTTTTAAGCCTCATTCTCAACCATGCCGTCCTCACTCTGAACAGATGACCTTCCTTCCTACTTTACTGAAAAAGCAGAGGCCATCTGGTACAACCTCCATAATCTTTCCTCCTCTCCATCTGTCACCATGCTTTACTCTCTGAAACTTTCTCTGATATCTTCATCTTTCCTTCTCTTCCCTCCTGTTTCCATCTCCTTTCCAAAAGAAGTCCTAGATTTTTTAAAAATAATAACTACTGTGAATAAAGCACTGAGCTAGACTTGTTATGCACTTTATGCATAGGCCTCTCATTGACATCTAAAAGTAGATTTCTTCAGGCACCATATCAGGAAACTGAGACAAAAGTTAGCAACTACCTCAAGGTCACCAAGCACCATGGGGTTCTTTATTTCTTACTTCTTGGTTTCTCTACAATCTACAGGATACACCTCTCTCTTCTTTGCCAGATTTGGTCTTTTTCTCTATTTTTGCTTACATAAACATGCACAAAAGCATCCAATTTTCTAAACAAAATTCTAAAAAACAACATAGATTAGTTATTTTGAAAAACTACCAATATAAGAATATCATTCTGCCACATTCATTTATTTAGTTATTGGGGAAATTTTAAGAAGCTTTCTAAAGTATATCAGTCCAGAAACTGTTTGCTTCTTATGGTTGAATGTATATCTTCCTAAACCCGATTAGTAGATGTTTACGAATCTTTAAAATTAACAGGGCCTAATCAATTGATGTATAATTTATATACGATAAAATGCACCCATTTTAATGTGAACAGTTTGAAGAGTTTTCCTATATGTGTACATTTGTGTAACCTCCATCACAGTCAAGATATAGAACACTCCCATCCTTTCAGTAAGATCCCTTATGCCTATTTGCAGTCAATACCTGTCCTCACTCCACTCAGCCGGCCCAGTTCCCACTAATTGCTTTCAGTTACTATAGATTATTTTTTCCTGTCCTAGAATTTCATATAAAAGAAATTTTACAACATGCAATCCTTTGTTTCTTGCTTCTATCATGTAGCATAATAGTGTTGAATGTATCAGTAGTCTTTCTTTTTATTGCTGCATAGTACTCCCTTGAACGGAAATACCACAAATGGCTTATACATTCAACTGTGGATTGACATTTGGACTGTTTCCAGTTTTAAGGTATTCTGAAGAAATCTGCTGTGATTATTCAATTACAAGTCTTTTTTGTAGAAATATGTTTCATTTCTCTTAGGTAAACAATTTTCAAAGAATTGTTTGATCACAAAGTGTATGTTTAATTTTATAAGAAACTATTAAACTGTTTTTCAAAGTGGTTGCACCATTTTATGTCACCATCAGAAATATCAGAGTTCCATTTCCAGTATGCCACACCCTCATCAACAATTGGTATTATCGACCTTTTTAATTTTAGCCATTTTAACAGGTGTATAGAGGTAACCAGTTACAGTTTTAACTTGCATTTCCTTGATGACTAATGATGTTGACCATTTTTCATGTGCTTATTGGCTATTTGCACATTTTCTTTTGTGAAGTATCTGATCAAATCTTTTGACCATTTTTACGTTGGCTTGTCTTCTTAGAGTTGAAAGATCACTTTATATAGTCTTGATACAAAATAATTTGTCAGAGATGTACTACAAATATTATTGTTCAGTCTACTGTTTTCTTGTTGATTTTCTTAATGATGCTTTTCAAATGACAGAGTTTAAATTTTTATGACATCCAGTTGGTTTTGTTTTGTTTGGGTTTTTTTGGTTAAGTTGTATGTCTGTGTGTATCTGTGTGTGACGTGCAATGTTATGTTAGTTTCAGGTATACTACGTAATGATTTGACATGTGCATATGTTATGAAATGATCACCACAATAAGTCTGGTAACCATCTGTCCCCACATAAAGCTATTACGATATTACTGACCATATTCCTTATGCTGTATATTATATCCCTGTGACTTATTTATTATGTAACTGAAAATTTGTACCTCTTAATCCCCTTCACCTATTTCACCCACCCTCCCAACCCTCCCTTCTGGCAACAACCCATTTGTTCTCTGTATCTATGAGTCTATTTTCATTTTGTTTTGTTTATTTGTTTCGTATTTTTTAGATTCCACATATAAGTGAGAGCATGTAGTATTTATCTTTCACTGTCTATTTCACTTAGGATAATACCCTCTAGATCTACCCATGTGGTTACAAATGGCAAAATTTCATTATTTTTTTATGGCTGGGTAAATTTATCTATATCAAAGGGTATAGATATCTTATCTGACTATAAGAGAATTAAAAAAGGATTCAATTTTTTATTCACTCTTCTTTTATGGCACAATATATGGTGTCTGAATGAATAATCCATGTACATTTGAAAAGAATGTATATTTTGCTGTTGCCATGCTACATAAATGTTAATTAGTTCATAGTGGCTGATAGATTTGCTGTCTACTTCTTCTATTAAACTGAGAACAGGGTGTTGAAATTTTCAATTAAATTGTGAATTTCTCTATTTCTTATTGTAGTTCTGTGACATTTAGTTTCATATATTTTGATGCTCTGTTATAACTGCATACACATGTGGGATTCTTGTATCTTCTTGATGAATTTACCACTTATCTTAAGAAACAGTCCTCTTTATCGCTTGACTATTGCTTGACTAGACTCAATGTTGTCTGCTATTAATCTAGGTACTGTAGCTTCCTTTAGAGTGGTGATTCATGGTATACCTTTTCCACCTTTTAAATTTTGTCATATCTTAATTTTTATAGTTAATGCCTATTTCTTGTACATAGCATATAGTTGGAATTTGCTTTGGTTATCTAATCTGTCCATCTTGTGTGCCAAGCCATTAATATTTAATATAATTACTGATATAATTGGATTTAAATCCACCATTCTGCTACTTTTTTTTTCACTTTGTTCTGTTCTTTTGTTATCTTTTTCTCTTGCCTTCTTTTGGCTTACATGAATATGCTCTTTTTAGTATTACATTTTGTCTCTGTTTGGCTTTTTAAGTATATCAGTTGTTCCATTTTTTTAAATTAGTGGGTTTGATGAGATATAAATATACATTTTTAATTTGCCACAGTTTACATTCAAATAATATTATACCCACTTAAGTACAATATAAAAAATATGACAACAGTATTTTTCTATCCTCCTTGTACTGTTGTCTTGTCATAAAGTTTATCTCTACGCATTTATAATTCCCAACACTCTATTATTTTTGTATTAAACAGTAAATTATGTTTTAAATAAATAATAAATTAGAGAAAAAGTTTTTAATAGTTACTCTTACATTTTCATTTCCAGTCTTCCTCATTCCTTTGTAAGGATTTGAATTTTTATCTGGCATTATTTTTTCTTCTGCCTGAAGAACTTCCTTCAACATATCTCTACTACAAGTTTGATGGTGATGAATTCTTTCACTTTTTTTAACTGAAAAATCTTTTAACCTTCTTTTTAAAGGGTATCTTTGTTAGATATAGAGTTTTGAATTGACATTTTTTTCTCTTTACTTAAAATATTTTTTATTCTTTCTATCTTTCATTGCTTCTGATGAAAACTTAGCACTTATTTTTATCTTTGTTGCTAGTACTTAATGTGCATTTTTATTCTAGCTGCTTTTAAATTTTTCTTTTTAAATTGGTTTATAAATATTTCTAGATATGTCTAGATATAATTTTCTTTGTGTTTATCTTTCTTGGGATTCATTGAGCTTCTTAGATCTTTGAATTTATATTGTTCACATCAATTTTGGACAATTTTTTGGTCATTTCTTCAATATTTTTTGATCCAGTTTTTGTGACTCTAATACCACTTATATTAGAACACTTTAAAATGACCCACAGATCATTAATTCCACTTTTTGTGTTTTCTTCAACTATGTTTCCTTCTGTGTTTAGTTTTTCTATTTCTGTGTCATCAAGTTCACTGATCTTTATATCTTACACATTTTCTCATTATTTTTTTCCTTTAATATTTAATTACATTTAGAAAGCTGTTTTAAATTCTTATCTGATAATTCCCTCATTTTTGCAAATCCTGGGACTGTTTATATTGATTTTTCTCTTGATTATGGGTCCATTGTCCTGCTTCTTCACATTTCGTGATTTTTAACTGAATGCTGAAAATTTTTATTGTATTTAGTGTACAGATTTTGTTGTCTTTTTTTCTTTTAAACTACTGAATTTTGAGGGAGGGTGGTGTTAATTTAAGGTACTTTTTTTTTATCAGCTTGATCCTTTCAAAATTTGATTTTCAGCTCTCTTATGACAGGTCTAAAGAAATTTTTACTGTAGTGTCAGCCTATGGGATAGCTTCTCTGAGATCTCTGCTATGCTTATCATTCAAGACGTTTCAACTTTTGACCCCAGACTTCCATTCCAATATTATCATACATTCCCTTTTGGGATGCACATTATGCTCCTGTCAACCAAGTCCCTTGTTTGGCTTATTCTATTCAATTCCCTTTGTCTAAAATGCTCTATTCTTTTTTTCTGCCTTTTTAAACCGCATCATTGTTTCCATACATAGATTATATATCATCACCTTTATAAAGCTTTCATTCATCATCTACATCAGAAGTAACTCTTTCCTTCTCTACTTCTAAGTTTTTTGGTTTGATTCTATCTCAATTTATCATATTTTACACCATAGCTATTTGTAGTCAAATCATTTTGTTTTTCTTAGACTTAGCTTACTCATCTTTAGAGTAAAGGTGGCTAGATTTCTCAGATAACTTGTTGGATTAGTCTATTATAATGAAATATAATGCATGTGAAAAGTTATTATTATCTTTACCTTGATGATAATCTTATCACCCTTATAATGCTGTAATGTCCTTGATTGGCAACATCTGGTTGCCATAAGAATTTTGTAATTCTTCATATTTTGACTATATTCTTCAAATATTATGACCCTTTTCTTTGTCCACTATAAACCTCCCAGTCCACAGCCAATGCGTTTATTCTCTATGAATGAGGAAAGTGTGAACAAGTACAATTACCGAGTTCACGTGCCAAAACATATATTCCTCAAGCATTTTGATATGCAAGGTGAAACTGTATTTTGGCTTGTATTACTCTGATACTTACCTTGTTTAACATTTTTCACATCATGTGGATTAATTGGCTAAATGACCTGAAGCTATGAGTTAATATGCATTTATCAAGTGCCTGTTAAGTTTCCAATAACATGTTAGATACTTTGGCCAAACAATAATAACCTTAATATTAATACTAACATTTATTGATAATATGCTCTGGTCCCAGTATCCTGCTTAAGGCTTTTATATATATAAACTCTTTAACCTTCCAAGAAAAAGGTGGTTATGAAAGCTATTTTATCTGTATTTCTTACATAAAGAAATAAAGACTTAGTGATGTTAAGCAATCTCCCCATGATCACACTCTGAATTAGAGATTGAGATTAGATTCTCAATCAGAATCACCTGGCAGTTTTTAATAAATTACCACATCCTCTTGCACCCTACACCATTTAACTCAATCTCTGAGGGTATAGCCCAGGCATCAGTAGTTTAAAGTATCCTTGCAGGTGATCTGAATATGCAGCCATGGTTGAGAATCACTACTCTAGAGCCTCTATTTTATCCCTTATAAGAATTTATAAAAGACTCTTCCTGACCAATATGAGCTTACAAGTTAATTGGATAAACATACACAGATGAAACAATAAATAACTAGTACACAGGAAGCTTGCACAAGCCTCTTAGATAGCCTCATCCACCAGAGGGTAGATGGCAGAAGCAAGAAGAACTACAATCCTGCAGCCTGTGGAAAGAAAACCACATTCACAGAATGACAGAAAAAATGAAAAGGCAGGAGCCTATGTAACAGATGAAGGAACAAAATAAAACCACAGAAAAACAACTAAATGAAGTAGAAAAAGAATTCAGAATAATAACCGTGAAGATGATCCAGGACCTTGAAAAAGAATGGAGGCAAAGATCGAGAAGATGCAAGAAATGTTAAACAAAGACCTAGAAGAATTAAAGAACAAACAAACATAGATGAACAATACAATAACTGAAATGAAACATACCCTAGAAGAAAGCAATAGCTGAATAACTGAGGCAGAAGAACGGATAAGTGACCTAGAATGGTGGAACGGTGGAATTCACTGCCATGGAACAGAATAAAGAAAAAAGAATGAAAAGAAATGAAGACAGCCTAAGATAGAAGGTCTTTCAGAATGGTGGAATTCACTGCCATGGAACAGAATAAAGAAAAAAGAATGAAAAGAAATGATGACAGCCTAAGAGACCTCTAGGACAACATTAAACATATCAACATTCACATTATAGGGGTCCCAGAAGGAAAAGATAGAGAGAAAGGACCCGAGAAAATATTTGAAGAGATTATAGTTGAAAACTTCCCTAACATGGGAAAAGAAATAGCCACCCAAGTCCAGGAAGTGCAGAGAGTCCCAAACAGGATAAATCCAAGGAGAAACATGCTGAGACATGTAGTAATCAAACTGACAGAAATTAAAGACAAAGAAAAATTATTAAAAGCAACAAGGGAAAAATGACAACATACAAGGGAACTCCCATAAGGTTAACAGCTGAGTTCTCAGCAGAAACTCTACAAGCCAAAAGGGAGTGGCACAATATATTTCAAGTGATGAAAGGGAAGAACGTACAACCAAGATTACTCTACTCAGCAACGATCTCATTCAGATTCAATGCAGAAATCAAAAGCTTTACAGACAAGCAAAAGCTAAGAGAATTCAGCACCACCAAACCAACTCTACAACAAAGCTAAAGGAACTCCTCTAGGCAGGAAACACAAGAGAAGAAAAGGACCTACAAAAACAAATGCAAAACAGTTAAGAAAATGGTAATAGGAATATACATATCGATAATCACCTTAAATGTGAATGGATTGAGTGCTCCAACCCACAGACTCAATGAATAGATAAAAAAACAAGACCCATCTATATGCTGTCTACAAGAGACCCACTTCAGACCTAGGGACACAAAAAGACTGAAAGTGAGGGGATGGAAAAAGATATTCCATGCAAATGGAAATCACAAGAAAGCTGGAGTAGCAATACTCATATCAGATAAAATGGACTTTAAAGAATTTTACAAGAGACAAGGAAGGACACTACATAATGATCAAGGGATCAATCCAAGAAAAAGATATAACAATTATAAATATTTATGCACCCAACATAGGAGCACCGGCTATCAGCGCAGACCGCAGAAACAGGCATGAAACGCTAAGGGTGCTGCTGCAGCCACCAAGACCTGCTGTGCAAGCACAGGTCACTATCCACACCTCCCCTCCCAGGAGCCTGTGCAGCCCACCACTGCCAGGGTCCTGTAATCCAGGGAAAACTTCCCCAGGAGAACACATGGCACGCCTCAGGCTGGTGCAACGTCACGCCAGCCCCTGCCACCACAGGATCACCCTGCATTCTGTACCCCTCCATCTCCCTGGCCTGAGTGAGCCAGAGCCCCCTAATCAGCTGCTCCTTTAACCCCACCCTGTCTGAGCAAAGAAGAGTCACCCTCAGGCAACCTACACACAGAGGCGGGGCCAAATACAAAGCTGAACACCAGGAGCTGTTCGAACAAAGAAGAGAAAAGGAAATCTCTCCCAGCAGCCTCAGGAGCAGTGGATTAAATCTCCACAGTCAACCAGATGTACCCTGCATCTGTGCAATACCTGAACAGACAACGAATCATCCCAAATTGAGGAGGTGGACTTTGGGGGCAAAGATTTTTTTTTTTCTTTTTTCTCTTTTTCCGTGTGGCCTACAGGGTCTTGCTGCTCCAGCCAGGTGTCAGGTCTGTGCCTCTGAGGTGTGAGAGCCAAGTTCAGGACATCAGTCCACCAGAGACCTCCTGGCTCCACGTAATATCAAAGAGCGAAAGCTTTCCCAGAGATCTCCATATCAGCGCTAAAATCGAGCTCCACTCAACGACCAGCAAGCTTCAGTGCTGGACACCCTATGCCAAACAACTAGCAAGAGAGGAACACAACACCACCCATTAGCACAGAGGCTGCCTAAAATCATAAGGTCACAGACACCCCAAAACACACCACCAGACATGGTCCTGTCCACCAGAAAGACAAGATCCAACCTCATCCTCCAGAGCACAGGCACTAGTCCCCTCCACCAGGAAGCCTACACAACCCACAGAACCAACCTTAGCCACTGGGGGCAGACACCAAAAACAACAGGAAGTACGAACCTGAAGCCTGCAAAAAGGAGACCCCAAACACAGTAAGTTAAGCAAAATGAGAAGACAGAAAAACACACAGGAGATGAAGGAGCAAGATAAAAACCCAGCAGACCAAACATGAAGAGGAAATAGGCAGTATACCTGAAAAAGAATTCAGAGTAATGATAGCAAAGATGATCTAAAATCTTGGAAATAGAATGGAGAAAATACAAGAAACGTTTAACAAGGACCTAGAAGAACTAAAGAGCAAGCAAAAAATGATGAACAACACAATAAATGAAATTAAAAATTCTCTAGAAGGACTCAATAGCAGAATAACTGAGGCAGAAAAACGGATAAGTGACCTGGAAGATAAAATAGCGGAAATAACTACCGCAGAGCAGAATACAGAAAAAAGAATGAAAAGAATAGAGGACAGTCTCAGAGACCTCTGGGACAACATTAAATGCACCAACATTCGAATTATAGGGGTCCCAGAAGAAGAAGAGAAAAAGAAAGGGACTGAGAAAATATTTGAAGAGATTATAGGTGAAAACTTCCCTAATATGGAAAAGGAAATTGTTACTCAAGTCCAGGAAGCACAGAGATTTATCCTCCCATAGAGGATAAATCCAAGGAGAAACATGCCAAGATACATATTAATCAAACTATCAAAAATTAAATACAAGGATAAAATATAAAAAGCAGCAACGAAAAAAAACAACAAATAACACACAAGGGAATCCCCATAAGGTTAACAGCTGATTCTTTCAGCAGAAACTCTGCAAGCCAGAAGGGACTGGCAGGACATATTTAAAGTGATGAAAGGTAAAAACCTACAACCAAGATTACTCTACCCAGCACGATCTCATTCAGATTTGATGGAGAAACTAAAACCTTTACAGACAAGCAAAAGCTATGAGAATTCAGCACCAAAACCAGCTTATAAAAAATGCTAAAGGAACTTCTCAAGGCAGGAAACAGAAGACAAGGAAAACACCTACAATAACAAACCCAAAACAATTAAGAAATGGTAATAGGAACATACATGTTGATAATTACCTTAAAAGTAAATGGATTAAATGCTCCAACCAAAACACACAGACTGGCTGAATGGACACAAAAACAAGACCTGTATATATGCTGTCTACAAGAGACCCACTTCAGACCTAGGGACACATACAGACTGAAAGTGGGGGAATGGAAAAAAGGTATTCCATGCAAATGGAAATCAAAAGGAAGCTGGAGTAGCATTTCTCATGTCAGACAAAATAACTTTAAAATAAAGACTATTACAAGAGACAAAGAAGGACACTACATAATGATCAAGGGATCAATCCAAGAAGAAGATATAACAATTGTAAATATTTATGCACCCAACATAGGAGCACCTCAATACATAAGACAAATGCTAACAGCCATAAAAGGGAATATCAACAGTAACACAATCATAGTAGGGGACTTTAACACCCCACTTTCACCAATGGACAGATCATTCAAAATGAAAATAAAGGGCTTCCCTGGTGGCGCAGTGGTTGAGAGTCCGCCTGCCAATGCAGGGGATACGGGTTCGTGCCCCGGTCTGGGAAGATCCCACATGCCACGGAGTAGCTGGGCCCGTGAGCCATGGCCACTGGGCCTGCGCGTCCGGAGCCTGTGCTCCACAACGGGAGAGGCCACAACAGTGAGAGGCCCGCATAGTGCAAAAAATTAATAAATAAATAAATAAATACATATGGAAACACAAGCTTTAAATGATACAATAAACAAGATGGACTTAATTGATATTTATAGGACATTCCATCCAAAAACAACATAATACACTTTCTTCTCAAGTGCTCATGGAACATTCTCCAGGACAGACCATATCCTGTGTCACAAATCAAGCCATGGTAAATTTAAGAAAATTGAAATCGTATCAAGTAACTTTTTCCAACCACAGTGCTATGAGACTAGATATCAAAATACAGGCAAAATCTGTAAAAAAAAAAAAAAAAAATACAAACATTTGGAGGCTAAACAACACATTACTTAATAACCAAGAGATCACTGAAGAAATCAAAGAGGAAATCAAAAAATACCTAGAGAAAAATGACAATGAAAACACAACGACTGAAAACTTATGGGATGCAGCAAAAGCAGTTGTAAGAGGGAAGTTTATAGCAATACAATCCTACCTCAACAAACAAAAAACATCTCAAATAAATAACCTATCCTTACACCTAATGCAATTCGAGAAAGAAGAACAAGAAAACCCCAAAGTTAGCAGAAAGAAAGAAATCATAAAGATCATATCAGAAATAAATGAAAAAGAAATGAAGGAAACAATAGCAAAGATCAATAAAACTAAAAGCTGGTTCTTTGAGAAGATAAACAAAATTGATAAACCATTAACCACATTCATCAGGAAAAAAAGGGAGAAAACTCAAATCAACAGAGTTAGAAATGAAAAAGGAAATACAACTGACATTGCAGAAATACAAAGGATCATGAGAGATTACTACAAACAGCTATATGCCAATAAGATGGACAACCTGGAAGAAATGGACAAATTCTTAGAAAAGCACAGTCTTCTGAGAATGAACCAGGAAGAAATAGAAAATATAAACAAACCAATCACAAGCTCTGAAATTGAGACTGTGATTAAAAATCTTCCAACAATAAAAGCCCAGGACCAGATGGCTTCACAGGTGAATTCTATCAAACATTTAGAGAAGAGCTAACAACTATCCTTCTCAAACTCTTCCAAAATATAACAGAGGGAGGAACACTCCCAAACTCATTCTACAAGGCCACCACCACTCTGATACCAAAATCAGACAAAGATGTCACAAAGAAAGAAAACTACAGGCCAATATCACTGATGAACATAGATGCAAAAATCCTCAACAAAATACTAGCAAACAAAATCCAACAGCACATTAAAAGGATCATACACCATGATCAAGTGGGGTTTACCCCAGGAATGCAAGGATTCTTCAATTATATGCAAATGAGAAACCATATTAACAAATTGAAGGAGAAAAATCATATGGTCATCTCAATAGATGCAGTAAAAGCTTTTGACAGAATTCAACACCCATTTATGACAAAAACACTCCACAAAGTAGGCATAGAGGGAACTTACCTCAACATAATAAAGGCAAAATATGACAAACCCACAGCCAACATCTTTCTCAATGGCAAAAAACTGAAACCATTTCCGCTAAGATCAGGAACAAGACAAGGTTTTCCACTCTCAGCACTATTATTCAACATAGTTTTGGAAGCTTTAGCCACAGCAATCAGAGAAGAAAAAGAACTAAAACGAATCCAAATCGGAAAAGAAGAAGTAAAGCTGTCACTGTTTGCAGATGACATAATGCTATACATAGAGAGAACCCTAAAGATACTACTAGAAACCTACCAGAACTAATCAATGAATTTGGTAAAGTAGCAGGATACAAAATTAATGCACAGAAATCTCTTGCATTCCTACACATTAATGAAGAAAAATCTGAAAGAGAAATTAAGGAAACACTCCCATTTACCATTGCAACAAACAGAATAAAATGCCTTGGAATAAACCTACCTAAGGAGACAAAAAACCTGTATGAAGAAAACTGTAAGATACGGATGAAAGAAATAAAAGGTGACACAAACAGATGGAGAGATATACAATGTTCTTGGTTTGGAAGAACCAAAATTATGAAAACGACTATACTACTGAAAGCAATCTACAGATTGAATGCAATCCTTATCAAACTACCAATGGCATTTTTCACAGAACTAGAACAAAAAATTTCACAATTTATATGGAAACACAAAAGACCCTGAATAGCCAAAATCGTCTTGAGAAAAAAAAAAAAAAAGGAGCCACAGGAATCAGGCTCCCTGGCTTCAGACTATACTACAAACCTACAATAATCACAACAGTATGGTACTGGCACAAAAACAGAAATATAGATCAATGGAACAGGATAGAAAGCCCAGAGATGAACCCATGCACATACTGTCACCTTATTTTTGATAAAGGAGGCAGGAATATACAATGGAGAAAAGACAGCCTCTTCAATAAGTGGTGCTTGGAAAACTGGACAGCTACATATAAAAGAATGAAATTAGAACCCTGTCTAACACCATACACAAAAATAAACTCAAAATGGATTAAAGACCTAAATGTAAGGCCAGAAACTATAAAATTCTTAGAGGAAAACATAGGCAGAATATTCTATGACATAAATCACACCAAGATCCTTTTTTACCCTCCTCCTAGAGAAATGGAAATAAAAACAAAAATAAATGGGACCTAATGAAACTTCAAAGCTTTTGCACAGCAAAGGACCCATAAACAAGATGAAAAGCTAACTCTCAGAATGGGAGAAAATATTTGCAAATGAAGCAACTGACTCACAATTAATTTCTAAAATATACAAGCAGCTCATGCACCTCATGGTGAAAAAAAAAAACAGCCTAACAAAAATGGGCAGAAGAACTAATTAGACATTTCCCCAAAGAAGACATACAGATAGTCAACAAACACATGAAAGAATTCTCAACATCATTAATCATTAGAGAAATGCAAATCAAAACTACAATGAGGTTCTCACCTCTCACCAGTCAGAATGGCCATCATCAAAAATCTACAAACAACAAATGCTGGAGAGGGTGTGGAGAAAAGGGAATCCTCTTGCACTGGTGGTGGCAATGTAAACTGATACAGCGGCTATGGAGAACAGTATGGAGGTTCCTTAACAAACTAAAAATAGAGCTACCATATGACCCAGCAATCTCACTACTGGGCATATACCCTGAGAAAACCATAATTCAAAAAGTCATGTACCACAGTGTTCATTGCAGCTCCATTTACAATAGCCAGGACATGGAGGCAACCTAAGTGTCCATCTACAGATGAATGGATAAAAAAGATGTGGTACATATTTACAATAGAATATTACTCAGCCATAAAAAGAAACGTAATTGAGTTATTTGTAGTGAGGTGGATGGACCTAGAGTCTGTCATACAGAGCGAAGTAAGTCAGAAAGAGAAAAACAAGTACCATATGCTAACACATATATATGGAATCTAAAAAATGGTTATGAAGAACCTAGGGGCAGGACAGGAGTAAAGATGCAGATGTAGAGAATGGACTTGAGGACACGGTGGGGGGGGCACGGGGAAGCAGATGTAGAGAATGGACTTGAGGACATGGGGAGGGGGAAGAGTAAGCTAGGATGAAGTGAGAGAGTGGCATGTACTTATATATACTACCAAATGTAAAATAGATAGCTAGTGGGAAGCAGCCTCATAGCACAGGGACATCAGCTCAGTGCTTTTTGACCACCTAGAGGGGTAGGATAGGGAGGGTGGGAGGGAGACGCAAGAGGGAGGATATGTGGGGATGTATGTGTATGTATAGCTGATTCACTTTGTTATAAAGCAGAAACTAACACACCATTGTAAAGCAATTACACTCGAATAAAGACGTTAAAAAAAAAAGAATGCTACAAGAGACAAGAAAGGACACTACATAATACAAGAAGAAGATATAACAATTGTAAACATATATGCTCTCAACATAGGTGCACATCAATACATAAAACAAATGCTAACAGCTATAAAAGAGGAAATAGTAACACGGTAATAGAGGGGGACTTTAACACCCCACTTACACCAATAGACAGATCATCCAGACAGAAAATTATTATGGAAACAAAAGCTTTAAATGACACAATAGACCAGATAGATTTAATTGATATTTATAGGACATTCCATCCAAAAACAGCAGATTACACTTTCTTCTCAAGTGCACACAGAACATTCTCCAGAAAAGATTGGGGCACAAATCAAGCCTTGGTAAATTTAAGAAAACTGAAATGATATCAAGCATCTTTTCTGACCACAACACTATGAGATTAGAAATCAATTACAGGGAAAAAAACTGTAAAAAACACAAACACATGGAGGATAAACAATACATTACTAAATAACCAAGAGATCACTGAAGAAA